>NC_067288.1:22392500-23020000 GCF_020740795.1 Apus apus | reverse complement strand
GACTTCAGCACGGAACACAAGCAGTTGAGCTGAAACATGGCATAAAATAGAAATGAAAAGAAAACCCAGCTTCTCAACCCAGCCTGTAGCTTTCTGGCCATACACGGAAAAGAATTATTATTTCTTCTTCGTCTTCTAATATGTTCTACAGTAATAATATGAAAATAAATTACACCTGGGGCAACCTTATATTGCACTAACAGTCTGGCTCTGATTAGCCTTGCCTTTATCATGCATGCATCGTATTAGTCCGTTTCAAAGAATTCGGGGAGAAATTCATACTTCGACCTTAAAACAGAGAGTAAAAACACAGCTGAATTTAATTACCCGCTGACCGCATGCACTGGGTTAGGTAATAAAATATAGAAGCAGTAAGATATGTAATGCTTTATTAAGCTATCTCAGATACAAGAGCATGCCTGGCAATTATGCCTGAAGGCTACTGAAGGCTACTCAGAATCTCTCGCGGACCACCCAAAGAGAGAGCTAAACAGAACCTGGTTCTCACTGCACAGCAAAGACATCCATAAATAATACAGCTATATGCAAAGAGCCTCCTTGCTCCTATCTGCCTTTAAATCCATATGTTTATCAAACACACATTGCCCTGGCATCAACCTATTCTTCTCAGCCTTGCTGGAGACACGGGCTTTTAACACTTTCCCAGTACACTCTTAAGCCCAGCTTAGGCCCCAAGTTTATGAACCTTTAAATAAAATGGGCAAAAATTAAATAAAGCCTAGAAATGGCTGGATGAGAAAGAAAAAGCCAAGCCCGCCTCCTCTTCTCATTCCTAAAAGGAAACCTTGGCTGCAATTACAGTGGAGGGGCAAGACTGGACCCAGTTCACAGAGCCACTTTGTGGATAAATAAAATGTTTAGGAGAGCACAGCACATACTGGTGAAAGGGCTGGGAGGGAGGAGGGAGAACAAACCCTATCTTAATCCCAAAATTAAGAGTTTAAAGGACTCCAGTAATGGGCACAAGCTGCAAATACTAGTCTAAGCAGATCAGCGAGTTCAGGCAGTAATTTTTTAACTACTCTATGCTTACACTAGCCCATTTTATATGCTTCATCCAACCTTACGCTGCCCATAACAAGTAAACTTAAACTAATAAAACAGAGCTATACAATGAATAATGAAAAGGTTGTGATAAACAGAGGGGTAAAAAAAAAAAGTCCATTGAAGGATGCATTGTCAGGGAATTGTACTATAAACTGGATAACCCGAGTTTATAAAGAGATTCACATTTTCAGGCCCACATCCAGGCAAGGGGCCCAGGTTGCGAGTTCCAGGGGGAAAGACAGTTGTCTGTCCCTTTGCTCCTGCACCATCCTTACCCTGCAATGTTGCAGGGTGTCATCAAGAGCTGGCCACCCCAAATCTCAGCAAGAACTTGGAGGCTGGAGGGCCAAGCAGCAGGATCAGCATAGAGGCAACAGAGCCAAGGGGAAGGTAAAAAAGGGATGAGATTTGCAGAGATGATCAAGGCAGATTCTCCAGTGGGATGGAAGCCTGAATCAAAACCTCACATCCAAGCTTTCCTGGTGACCACCCCTTTTTCTCTTCTTCCATTTCCCTTCTCAGTTGTTGTTGGCTTAGACTACAGACAATTTAGGGTAGGAACACTTTTGCGTGTGGCTGTGCCATCCCTGGAGACACCACACTTGGTTGGAGTCTGAAGGCTGTATATAAATATAATCACTGCCATAAGAATCAAATTAGAGAGGGATCCAATATTCACATCTAGTCCCTCTTACTCATAACCAGCTGAACCCAACTTGCAGATCCCAGAAAATTTCCACCTCTGGCAGTCTTGTCCCACATGCTTGCCATGTAGGTCCGCTCCTCTTTTCCTGTGACGGGAAATCTATTTCTTTGTGTATTTACATTTGGGCTTTAGCTTTTTTTTTCTTTTTAATAGGAGAATCAGACCAAAGCAAAGGCCAAAAATTGAATCAAATCTTAAGAAAAAAAAAGGAAACAAAACCAACAAAAAACAAAGAGAAACCAACCCCAACTTTCGGTCACTTTTTCCTTTCCCACATTCCCTGGCTCTTGTTCATTTGTTGCTCTTCTGCATTTCAAGCTATCTGGCCAGGATCAGAGGCAGACTTTCTTTAACATATTATGGTGTGAAAGCTGCTCTGGAAGGATTTCTGGCCACCACTCTCAGCGCAAGACGAGTTGGAAATCTCCAAATAGAGCTGATTCTCAAAAACTTCCACAGCAATGCTGGAGGAGAAATAAAGAGCTCTGGAAAATGGCCATACTCACATCTCTGGGAGCTTGTGAACATTCATGGCAAAGGGGAGCTGAGCAGCAGCTCTGTCAAAGTGACACCTCTCTGGCTGGATCAGTATTTACATTGATCACGTTTTACTCTGCAGTGCTCTTTAGCAGTGCTATAGTTGATAAGTCTCCTAGCTCATACAACAAATTTCCAACCACTAAGCCAAACAGATACACAGGGACCACTCAAGTACCTTGCCTGCTGCTGATGGAGGTGAGGACCTAGGGGTTTGGATCCCAAACCTTCTCTGTTCACACCAGAGTTTGAAAGTTTCCTTGGGTGCTATATTTAATGTAGATTTCCTGAAATCTGTCCCTAGTGTTTCAGAGTGAGGGGTTTGGAGATAAAAAACTAGGACTTTGTATGCCAGATCAGGAATTCTTGTAGACTATGCCTGCACAGAGCGCACTCGCAACAGGCAGCAGGGGAGCCCTGCTCGTTCACATTCTCTTTATAAACAGTTGTTTATTTTATTATCTTTATTTGAAACAGATTATGCAGCAGAAGACTTCTGGAAAAATCTTTTCCATCTGACTACTATTTTTGGCAACATATGGTACAGGATAGAAGTGCGCTTGCTCGCATTTATTTGTCCTCATCCCAAAGGCTGCAAACAGGGAGAAAGATGTATTAGAAGTGACTTTGGAGAAAGCCTGTGACAGTCAGTGTAAAGACAACCCAGGTGCAAACCCAAAGCCTTCACCTAGGGCCATCTGTGGGCCACATACAGCAAGACAGAATTCATCTTCGAGAATTCCTTTTTTTTTTGGCCTCCATAAAAGGTCCTTTCTGAGCTTGCTTTCCCTAGGAAAAGAGCTCAGGAAACCCAGTACGAAAGAAAATCACCTCCATGACCAGAGGTGAAGGAGAGGCTCCTACTCCAAGGAGCAGAAGACAACTGAAATGAACCAGAAACAAAGGGTGACAAAGACATCTCAAGAACTGCTTCACTGTGATACCCCTACACCACAAACTGCACTATTGAATTAAACATGTCCACACTTTTCCCAAAGAAAGTGCACAAAGCAGCTCCAGAGATTGATACAAGATTATAGCCTGTAACACACAATTAAAAGCCCTGATTCACCTCCAATGGCAGAAGTCCATAAGCCACAAGGACTATGGGCACAGGACATGGAGAAGTTTATGGATTAAGTCATAAAATTATGTGTAAGAAGACCAAAATACAACTACCCATTTCTCTGCATATGCAAAAAATATAATGAAATTTAAGGGTGGGTGTCACTTCATTTGAAGTGTTTGGTGTGAGGTTTTTTTTTCTTAATACCTCAATTACTGATAATGGATTTTTTTCCAGTTTACTGATAATTTTCCCAGACATACCTTTCCCTTTTGCTCTCTCATCCTGAACAGAAATTAAAAGGAAAAGAAATAAGAAAATAGGAAGTAATTTTTTAACACAATTGGAGAAAAAGTAAAAACTACCCATTGAACTTGGCTTTGAGAGTGGAAAAAGGAATTATTTCCTGTCAAAAATATTAACACAGAGAAAACCCCAAAAACCTCAGGCTTTCCCTTCCCGTGTATAACCACCCAACCTGTCTTCATGATGTAGAAATTCTTCATGGGACATGAACACATGCATTCGTAAGCCATCAAAAAGGTTTTCACACAACCTGCAGTGCCCGTAACATCTCTATAAAATTTTCACTTAAACATTATTCATTGATCTGCTTGTAAACTTCCCAACCAGCACGTCGCCTAATTAATCATTTTTATACTAGATGCAATTGTGTGTTTAAGCTGCAGAACGGTTTGCTGTGGCTAATCACATCCATGCACTGAGCAAAGACGGAGCTGTTTGACAATTGAATATGAAGCTTTAATTATTCTATTCAGAAACAAAGTTTTCATTAGAGAATCCCAGAGCAGCTGGTTACTGTAATGATGTCCCTAGTGGAATTACAAACAGGATGAAAAAGGGTTGGACAATGTTATTCGACTTACAGCATCGCGGTGTTCATTTTGAAAGCCATGAAGTGTTGGACAAGATTCTTTAAACTTTCTGTTGCTGATGCCAAAACTCAGCTGGAGTGTGTTTTCACGGCACTCTTCACTTCCTATTGTTTTGCAAAATGCTATACCCACCTTCTTAAAAGGACACTGAAAACAATACACCTCTCAGAAGAAACATTTTTCTGCTAGGAGGAGCTACTGAGCTGAGCACAAACTCTCTGGATCCCTGTTGTCTATAACTACATGGAACTACAGTACATGCAGCTTTGCTCTTCCACCTCCAAATTCTTTTAGGGAGCAGAGGTAATAGGAGAAGGTGCTGCTGCCATTAACACTACTTAATATGGCACATAGTCCCCTAGGTGCAACCCTACCTGAGTCACACAAACGTGGATATTAACTGTTCAAAGACGTGGGTGCAGGGGCACGAGGAAGTCCTCGGTGTGAGTTGGACGAGCTCCAACCCCACATCACACAATGCCCTAATGACTTTGTCTAGTTGGAAGAGAGAGAGAGAGAGGAGTGGACCCAGTCAGAATGTGAGGGAAGAGCCCATTACTCTTTGCTCCTCTGCTTTGCCAAGGGGTGACTACGAGAAGCTGGGACAGGAAGGAACATAAACCAGACAAATCTCCCCAGTCAGTTGCATTCGGATTCAGGACTTGCAGTGAGGCACAGCAGCTTTCAGAGGAACTTTTCCAATGCCACCCTGAACACTCTTCCCTGTAATAAATTCAGCTCATCTTGTCCCAATCTCTTCCTCTACAGCAAAGGTGATAAAAAAATTATGTTATTGACTTCCTTAGTATGTGTCCATCTTTTCAGAGGACTGAGAGGAGGCTAGCACAGCGCAACAACATCAACTGTCATGAGAGCTCCTTTATCCTGCTGAAAAAGCCCCTTCCTCTGCACAGGCTTCTCAAGCCATACATGCTAATGTTCAGAATTAGGCTCTATTGGATTCTCTCCTCTCTCCAGGACTTCCTTAACCTGTTCAGGCTGCAGAGGTAAAAGTATGTCAGCAGTGTCTTAAATGTAAGCCGATCATGAGAAGAGAAAAACAAAAAAAACAAGAAGAGGGGAGAAAAAAAAAGCTCATGTAGACATATATCCTGCTGAGCCACCAGAGAAGCTCCAGGAACATCAAAAACAGAACCAACTCCAGTGAGTTCTGATGTGGTTTCAATTTTGGATTCTGTCATTGGGAAAGTAATCAGGTCAATCAGAAATGTGGTGGAAATCCAGCTGAGAACATGAATTACTGCACATTCTGGACCACCCAAGACTAGAAAAGAAAAAAAAAGCACTCTATATCTTAGTAATACTATAGCTTTTATCATTAGGGTTAGAATTATAGTTGCAGTGAAACTATGGAAACAATACAGGCTTGTAAATGCTTCCCATTGAAATCTACATTTATTTTTTAGCATGTGTGTCCTATTGCTGTATAAAACTACTGAGAAAGTTCAGTTAGGGCTGAGGGCTGGGGGTCACATCCTCAACGGATGCAAATGTGGAACAGCTCCAGTGCTGGGAGGTTTCAGCCCTTTGTTGAATTAAATTCCAACTAAAGACTGAATATTTTTTTTCTCCTTCAGTTTACAGAAAAATCTATTTGGGGCATTTGTGTAAGTAAGTGGATGTGATTTCTGTTTCAAGGATGTTTGGAAATGAGAAACTGAAGCACTGGAGAGGTCTCTCACAAGACTTGTTAGTGTCCTGTTTTTTCCCCTCCTTAAGCAGCTGTGAAAATAGTCTATCTGGAACAAACACGTGGATTAAAATAGAGATACTTCACAAGTGCAACCCTGTGCAGCCAGGCTCTGCTCATCATTCCCTTTCCACAAGTCTAATTGAATTCCCTGGACCATGACCGAGAAAAAGAGGGAGTGAAAAAGAAAACCCCTTCTAAGGAACACAAAAACCTTGGGTAGGGCCTGCAAACACTATCTACCACATAGACATTTGTTCAAATCTCATAAAAGAAGTGACATACCCTTCAGGTGGGGTGAAATGGGAACAATTCCTCTCTGCTGCAAAGGAGCCAGTTGTGACACTGGCCCAATCAAGGCTAGAAGCACTTGAGAATAAGGAATGGGAGATGTCTGAAATGCAAGGAGTAAGTCAAAACCTGGGTCCCAGATTTCATGCATTAATATCAGCCATGGAAGTCTGACACTCCCACTTTCAATTTGGCCTCCAAAAAAAAGGCCAAGGGGTGCAATCTGGACAGTGTGCAGAGCTATAAGAGCCCAAAACAGAGTCCACATTTCACCCTCTTTGATTCAATCCAAAGAGAAACCAAAAATATTTTTACATTGAAGGTGTTCAAGCACTGAAACAGACCAACCAGAAAAACTGGAGAGTGTCCCATCCTGGAGATACTGAACATACAGCTGAGCAATGTGCTGAACAACCCGCTCTAGTTTATCCTGCTTTGAGCAGGGGTTTAGGACTAGTTGATCTCCAGAGAGGCTCTCCAATCTCAGTTGTTCTGTGTGAAGACTTTGCCTCTGCCTGAAATAGTCTGAAGACCTCTCTCCTCTTGAAGAGATAGCCAAGAAAATTCTCTGAGGAAAGAGACTGACCACTGAGCAGCCTCCAGGCCACACAACTGATTGGGGAAATACAAATCCCTAGCCCCCAAAAATTAATAGCACAACACCCCAAACACCACAGCCTACAGCTAGATGCAGCTTGTAGAGTTCTGAGCACTGAAATAGAGGGAAAATTTCATTTTTCTTTTTTTGTCTGTTTTTAGACAAGAGCGTGGGGAACTAAGTAGCAGGGTCATGTTCTCTTCCTCCTGTGGTCTGCCTCAATCTAAACTCTGGCCATGGTGGAGTCCAAAGCACGTTCTGCTATGGTAATAAAAAGCTCACAGTAATTTCAAAAGCAATTAAGCCCTCGTAATCAGTCATGCTTTTACCACAGCCATCCTTGCCCTTGAGGCACACATCCAAGTGGAGAGGAACTGACGGACCTTTTCACATGCCCTGCATGCCACTCTAAAGGCTTCTCTTTTTATTTCTGGCTAGTCAGATCCCAAGAATCTTACAAAAGCAAGCATTATAAAATCAAATTGCTATGAGGAGACTGTTCTTACTTCCTTGTTACTATCACAGAAAATGAGAGGGAGAAGGCTGGTCACTAGGCATTCATGGCAAGGATGTTATCAGGAGAGGATTATGGATTATGAGTAATTTCCAGGCAAATGGAAGCATATTATATATTATGTCCATGCCTGGTGCTAAACAGATGCTCTGCAATATAGAGCTAAGTCAGCAATAGTGCACAAGATCTCCCCATTCAGCCTACTCTGACACCTGTCTAGAAAGCATCAAGTAGATGAGATCTCAGTTTTACTTCAGTTCTGCTACACTCTTCAGCACTAAAAACTGAGGATTAGAAGTCTGGTGAAAGCCGTCCCACCACCTACATTCCAGTTCCTTGGCAGAGAGGATTCTTTCTCTTACCCTTGGTACAGCAGATCGCAAGGAGACCTTCACAAACAGATACCTTGAAACCTACCCGAGAAGCCAAGAAAATCCTTGCTGAATAGGTAACATGACCAACAGAAATACAACGAGCTGCTCCACTAGCTTCCCCAACTGTATTTCAGTGACTCTGTCTGAACCCTAATGGATGTGGGCAAGAGATCTTTCTTGCCACTACAGCAACCTTTACATCTTGGAATGCTTGTATCATGTCTTACCTTTTTATTCTCTCTCTCTAAACTGAACAACCTGCTTCCTTCTATTCTTTCCACCCAAGCAATATGGTCTCGGCCTTCAACCAATGATGTCAGCCTGGACCCTCTTTGAAGGCTTTTCATGCATGTATGCCAACTGAAGAACCTCTTCATGTGCCTGATGGGACACGTGCACATCCCATCAGGTTACTACTTTAACTTTTTTTTTGCATCAGTACACCTTAGCTGACTTGCATTTCAGTTTGTGCTTGACTCTCAATTCCAGAAGTTTCTTCTGCAGAGGTACTGTCTAGGGTCTCATATCGACACAGTTGATTTCTCCTACCAAACCTCAATCATGTCTTTCCCAAAATTCCTCCTCTCAGATGATGTTTTGCCAAGCTCACTAATGTCTTTAACCTGGCCTCAGCAGCTCTTCAGGGACACCTTCAAAATTAGTGGGTATGTCTCCTTCCAGCATCCCAGGTGGTAAGAATTATAGAGCAATAAGTCTGGGATGGAACCCTCAAGATCCCCCAACAGGTAGCGTGAAAATTTGACAATGAAATTATGATAAACAGTCCCTGAGTATTATCTCAGGCCAGCCTCACAGTTATGTTAGAGAAGATTCATCTCAGCTAGACTTCTCAAGCCCAGTTGCGAGGCAACAAAGCTCCTGTTTTCTTCCAAAGCCTTTTGAAAATGATAGTCAATACAGCAGTCTTAGCCTTAAATTACTATATATATACATGCATATATTCATGTATCTAAATAAAATAATCAGAGAGGGAGCAAAAGTTTGCTGGCAGCCTGAGGCTTCCCTCTGACCAGATGTACCCAGTTCATTTCCAGTAAAATTCCATGGAAGCCACTGGCATCCCACTGGGATGAGCCAGGCATATATTAACTTGCTAAAATAACAAGGAAGATTTGCATGCAGTCTGCTGTAATCTATCACTTCTCACTTTTTTTTTTTATAGTCACTATAGTATCAAATCAAAACACGACAGGATGGAAACTCAGGGCCACAGGACTAGCTTGCTCCTGCTCCACATCCTGAACCTGCTGTGCTGGGTCTCCTTATGTTCAGCTCACAGGGTGGGAAATTTCTTGGCCTAATAAGACTGCAATCCCAACCATCAGTACTTCTCCCCTGTCATCTTCTCCCAGAGCTGGAATCTCATAGCCAAGAAAAGTCTACAATCAACATGGTGAGTTGTTAGGCTCCCATAAGATAGAATACATCCTTCCCCTAAGGCTCCAGGCAGGTGGATGCTTTGAGAAGCTTTGCTGCAAACTTTTCTTCATTTGAATGGGTAATCACCAAAGCTTAAGAACTTTGACATTAGCACAATGTTTGCAATCACCTTCTGCCTCCCTTTGGTTTTATTTTGGCATGCAGGGCAGCTACAGCAAGGAAGATATGAACCATCCACAATGAAAACAAGCTGCTATATTATGAACAGAAAGGCCTGGAATATAAACCTGACTCAAACACACCATTTCTAGACAGTCCCAAAATTTTCACTAAACCTCCCCAGAGACTCACATCCAAGCTGCATACCTGATAGTCCTTGCTTTTCACCTCTGCTCCCCTGTGATCAGTGACACAAGCAGTACATCAGCTAACTGTAAAGCAGAGATGGCTGCTCCCATGAAGTGCCTCTGCCTGGGACCCTGCCATCTCCTCCCAACTCATTCATGCCCTCCATTCTGCAGCTTCATCATCTCAGACCCCTAATCACTTGATGTACACAGCGTCCATAAATTAGGAGACATCGCAGTGTTATTTGGGGCACTGAACAAGATTACTGTGCAATTACACCAACGAGCCACCTTTATCTCCAGGCTTGAAATCATGCCTTTACTTAAAACACTTTAAATCAATAAAATTATACTGTAGCCATCAACAGTACACACAGTTTTGCTTACTGGAATGACCCTCATTATGTTCAACGGGAGATGTGTTTCTGCCTGATTCAAGCACAGCAAACAGACTTCAAGTAATGGCAAATGTCAAGTGGTTTCAGGAGGAAATAATTATAAATCATTCATGACACCCTGCTATGTCCTAACTGTTGGTTGGCTTATTTCTCCTGATTAGTGCTAATTTGCATACAACTCAGACCACTGCAGCAGCAATGAAGGCTCCTCCAGAGAAAGGCAGGTACCCTGAAATACAAAGGCTGATGGAAGAGATGCCACAGATGTACAGTGGTACATAAATCCTGAGTAGCACAGAGGAAGCACATAAGGAATGATGGCACCATCTCTTCCTACTTAATAATCATGAAAGGGAAACAGCAAGCAGCAGAGTAAAGGGAAAACAGACAAATGCCATTCTCCACACAGTGCATAGGGAAGCTGTGCAACTCCCTGTTGCCAGGGGCTGCACAAACAAAGTTTCTAAGAGCTTTGAGTTCATCTCCAGGGCCAAGGGCAGCCAGAGCAGAAGGTGGGGATGGATGACTGGGCTTCTCTTTCTCCACAACATCAAATAAAATGGATATACACGAGTATCATCCACAGTCTGGTTCTGTACCTGAAGGCACCACTGATGCTGCACCAGTCATCTGCATGAGGGCAGCTAGAAAACTGGATCCCAAATCTGGATGTGATGGAAAAAATGAGGACCAGGCTCAAGGAGGATGCAGCCAACTGCAGAGGTGCCACAGTGATGGCAGGCAAAGGACCTGCTCCTCAAGAAGTGACCTGCAGCCCCAAAGCCACATGTGTGACATAGAACCAGAGCAAACATTTTCAAAGGAAAGAGCAGGGAGTCCAGTCCCACCCTGAGAAATTTAAACTCCCTCTATATCCTTATTATAACGTCCCAGGAGAGGCAGAAAATTTTCAATCAGCTCTGAGTCAATGGGGATTGCCTGTCACAGTGACAGAACCCTGATTTAACAGGGTGCTAATTAACTTCATGCATTTCAAGTGAGGCAAACACTGAGCATCCCTTTCAAACCAGAGCCTACACACAGTATCAAGATAGATGTTTCCAGCCTACTTCTCCAGGCTTAAGCTAACAACAAGAGGATTTCCCATGATAAATCTGGTACTTCCTGCTTCTGGCTGTGCTGGGTTTACCACACAAATCGTCTTTCTCACAGTCCTTCAGCCTTGCTCATTCCTTTCTCAGCTGGGCTCCAGACACACAGAGGTGCAGGGAAAGGAAAATAATGAGACAAAGTTGGGATAGGCAAACCTCGTGGTGCTGGAGGCTTTTCAAGGCTCTCAGATGCTTTGGTGGGTTTGCAAACGGGGATAAAATTGTGAACCACTTTTTTTTTTTCATGTAATTTAAACTGCATGCTCTCCCTCATGCACCACCAAGGGTGGCTCAGTTATTAAAGGCACAAACCAATTTTTTTTTCTTTTTTTTTCTGGGAGACTTGACTATGCTCGGGGGAGTAAAGAAACCTGGACCACCTACCATAAGCTGGGTAGCCAGAGAATACTGCACATAGTCCATACCCTGTGTTCTCTTCCCATGCTAGTGTTCCCACTCTGGTGCCCATCTGCCATCACAGCATCCCCATAGTTGTTCTGTGCAAACATTCCTTGCTTTCAAAAACAGAGATGATCCTTGAGTTGTAACACTCACACCCAAATCTGGAAATTATCTGGATTTTCCCACCAAGTCTGGCATCTCATTTCAGGTCCATTGCACATAATGACCAGTGAGCAGTACCCACATTGGACCCCTGATGCAAGCTTGAGCCTCACAGAGTGTTGCCAGTCATTTTGGCACTGTTTCCCAGGGAAAGTTCATCTACTGCTGATATTGTTCCTTACTCCAAAAGACTTCTCTTTATCCTTTTATATCACTGCACCCATAGGAGTTTCATCCCTTAAACCTACAACAAGTTCACCTTTAATTATTCCTTTTCTTCCCTCATTTGTAATTCATCCCACGTTTTTCAATAGCGGTGGTTGTTCCAGAGGTATTAATTTTCCCCAGAAGCATTTACCTCTCAGTTTTCCCCACAGTTCCATCCTTCAAGCTTTTTTAAACATGATCTGCTGTTCTCTAAAGCCTGACTTGTTGATATCTTTGTACAACACCAAGACATCAGTGCTGGTTGCACTCATGCATAAACTGTCACTCTACACTCAGTGATAGGAGGTCTCAAAATGGTTATTTTCTTCCCTGTCTTTGACATGGTATTAAGAACTGGGATTTCATCTGCTATTCACTATCACCTTAAAGCCACTGTCAGACATTGTGTTTCCAGGTCCCCCCCATCTTTAATTGCATGAGTTAAGATTGTGTTCAATGTTCATTTCCTTCCTTTTGATAGTTTCTTCCCACTCTTAACATGACTTGAATATGGGTTGCTATTTAGTATTTTAGGCTTCCTCGGGACCTTTCTGCTGACCAGTTACTGATTTATTTAACCCACATTCACAGTATACACCTAATAAAGTGAGACTAAATGGTTGAGCATTCATTAGAAACAGATCAAGAAGAGACTACACTAACATCCTCCTGACTGTTGCTTATACCCTCACATGTGGCCGCTAAATGCCTCTATAAATCAAATATGGCATAAAAGGATGAGGAAAGCTGCGGGGTTTCAGCAGGCAAACACTGTCTATGCTCCACCAGCAGTTTGTTTCACATGATCCTAAACACAGCCAAGTTACAATCAGCTCTGTTGACTCCCTGCTAGTTGACATATCTCCTTGTCTTTTCCACATCACTCTCCTCATCTGCATCCCTTCAGAGGAAGCCTAAAATGAGGCTGGACATCCCATCACAACCACCCCTTGAAACATGTAGTGTCCCTCTGAACACGTGGTCTGCAGATCTGTTTTGTCCAACTGCATCAGAGTCTGTAGCTGAGCCTCACACTAGATTAACAAAAAAGCAAACCAGTGAGCAACTGGGATCTCTTAGATGAGAGCTAAGAATCTCTCTGCAGACCCAGGAAATCAGACAGCTACATCAAGTCAAAAGCTGGCTTTAAAATAATAAAAAATAAAATACACATTAATTATATGAAGTAATATAATATGGAGGTTTTATTGAAACAGTGGCACAAACTAATCAGAAACAGCAACTTGATTCGTTTTATTGCATTACTGGCAGTCATAAAGGCACTTCTCCTTCCCCCTTGCCCTATCCTACATCTGTGTTTGCCCAACTCCTGCCTCTGTCTTGGACCTGGACTGCCAGGATACAACAAGCAGGAAGAGGGTCCTTACACCTGAAGCTGTCCAGGGATCTAGGACCTAGGACCAAGACCCTTCAGTACAGCAAAACATTTGCCAAGTGTCACGTAATGGGACTGGGCAAAGAAAGAAAAGCAACTAGCAGCCCAGACCCCTCTGTAGCCCAAAATCTTAGGGCATCAATAAGCTTTCTGTAATCAGATTTGCAACCTCTGCAGAGACTGAGCACAGCAGTACACAGGGGTAGGGAACCTGGGGGGATTCATAGGCTGATGCACTGGACATAATTTCAGGATCAAGCTCATGGCAGAACAACATGGCCCAGGCAAATTTATAGTGAGTTTTTTCTATTCCCCCCAGAAGTGAAGACACCGAGAAAGAGGAAATCTTGCAGGCTCCTACTGATTAACCAGAGTGCAAACTTCATAAACGTGCTCCTGACCTCCACCACAATGTGCACACTTGAGTCATTCCAATAAAAGAGGAAATGACACTTTGCCACAACATTACTAAGTCCACATCCCATAAAACCATTCAGGGAAGAGGGGGGAAGAAAAAAAAAGAAAAGAGAGAAAAGCAAGAGTAAAGCCAGGCAATTATCTGTTATTAACCCAGTCCTCAGTGCTATCACATTGCTCCTAAAAATAATGACAGAGCAACAAAGCTTGTTTGCATCTCCCATGTCCTTTGTGGGTTCCTCATTATTCTAATGAGCTGCTGGAAAAGGCACTTCACTTACAGCCCCATCAGTTATTTCACTGATCACTCTGCTTTCATTTCCACCTGGCACCACAAGATGCTTTACAATTAACACTTTGATCCTTTCTTTTTCTTTTTTTTTTTTCTTTTCCAACAGGGGAAAATGCAGACACCCACTTTAGGAGGAGCTAGGAAAGCTCGTGGATGAGGCTGCTCCCACCTTGTGCATGTGATTGTGCTGGGTTTGCTCAGACTTTGGGACAACCAGGCTGGGCACGGGGCTGGCACAGCCACCAGATGAGCCTGTGCTCATGTGACGCCGCTTCCCTGTGACTGGTACCAAAAAGAAACCAGGAACAGTTTAAGAATAGGTGGGCACAACGCCTGCCACGTGGGCTTGGGAGGAAAACAGGGAAGGGATGGAGGAGGGCAGCAAGGCAGCCATTGCATGAGCAAACAGGCTGTGGCTTGGTGGGTTTTTTTCCTGTCCCAGTGAGTCACACCACTCCTCACAAGTCACAGTCTGCCTTTGCTCTTGTGGAAGGAAAAAAAAGAAAAATGTTGTTGGATTCAAATAGCTTTTCTTGCAACCTTTTACTCCACCCTTCAGAGACATTATTCAAATTGTTACAGGTTCAAACAAGCTGAGATGGAGCTGGCCAGAAACAAGGCTGCCAACCTCTGCTTCTCTCCTTTACTTTGTCCTGCTGCTTTTCTCAGGTCACCTGGACAGAGGGGATTTCTGCCCAGGGTTGCCCTCTCTTTGCCTGTAAAAACAGGCCATGGCATGGTACCATCAGTTAGATGCTGCTGCATATTTAGAGGACAGGAATAAGGGTAACTGCTGGGGGAGCCAGAGCTGAACCTGCAGAATGGGACCAGCCCTGACAGTGCAACAGGCACAGAGATACACCTCACCCTCATGACCTACAACTTTTCAAAGATCTGAATATTGGTCCTCACTGACATTTGGGCCATTAAATGTATATTTTTGGCCTTCCAGCCACAGACGGTATTTTCTAAAGACTTAATTGCGTCCTCTTCAGCAAAAGTGCTATATTATTTTTATATATATTTCAAAATTCCTTTGGAAAATATACCAAAATAGCTACAGAAAGATTTTGTACACTCAAAACCTCCAAGTTTTAAGGTTTGGGTGCTTGTGTGGTGATGCTTTTAGCAAAATGCAGAATGCTGTTTCAAAACTATTGAAAGCAAATCATTCTAGCCCTTCTAAATAGTGTTTGAAAACCCATTTACTATTTCCATTTTTTGTCAGAAAAGCAGAATTCTGGCTTATTTGAATATTAAAGCACATGGCAACAGTATCAAAAAAGGACATTTGTATCAAAGTGAAGTTTTTCTCTGCAAACTTGGCGATTTATATGGAACTTTTCACAAAAGGGAAAAAAAATAATCCAAAGAAGGCATTTCTGTAACATCTCTACATTTTTCGGTTTTGCAATTACAATGCTTGTCATTTCAAGTTAATATTGGATGCTATAAAAGAACCAAACACAAACATCAAGATGAAATGCTTCACATTTCCTAAATAAAAACTTTCACAGTTTTGAAAATTTTGTTTGAGAAAAATCCACATTTTAGCTCTTGGGGGCCAATTTGAGATTTCAAAATGTCGATTCTTTACCATTTTATTAAGAAAATGTTGATTCTCCCAAACACTTAAGCTCGAGCATAATTTCACTACAGTTGTGTTTGGATGAGGGTAGTTACAAGGGTAAACTCATGCCCACGTCCTAGTGTTGACAGCACCAGAGCTTCTGGTGACTTGCTGACACTCAGAGCAGCCTACAATGTCATACAATGCTCGCTTTATGTACACCAGACTTTGACCTTATTCATCAAAATACCCTTCTGACTTTGCTCCAAGGGCTTTTATGTTCCCTGAAAACAATAAAAATTCCCTTTTATGACATTACAACTTGAATTTCAAAGTGTGATGAGTGAATGTGGTGTTGTTCTCATTATTAAGGCCCAACGAGCTTGTGCGCCGCGGCTCAAATTATTTCTGCTTGGGATTTACATAACCCTGATACAACAACAAGCAGATTGGGGTCCAAAGTGCAAACCCAGGGCACACACAATCTAAAACCCCACCTTCCAAAATGGACGATGACTTTGACCTCTGCAGCCATAACCCACAGGGAGCAGATCTTACACCACGAGGACTTCTCGGTGCAGCAAAACAACCAGCTCTGCGGCACAAGGGAACTTTTCTGCCAGTCCTCAGATCCCAGAGTCATGGGAATGCAGGCACCACCCTTTCACCTCTCTTAAAACACCATTTTCTAGAGCTCATGGATGCATCTTTAAGGTTCCTTGCAACCTTAATGATTCTACGAATAAAGCCTTTGAACTCCAGTGGTCTACCAGCACCAAGGCAACTGATACCGAAGTGTCTTTTGGGGCAAGGGGGTGATATTGATCCCTAAATTCCCAGTCAGCAGGAAAGAGTGAACCCAAGGCTCTGCTAAATCAAAATTTGGCTCCTTTAATATTATCATAGATTTAATCATGGGAGCTATTTATCTTTTTCCCCCTGAATAAAATGCTAATACAAGAAAAAAGAGCAGGTTGTTATTATAGAATCATAGAATCAATAAGGTTGGAAGGGACCTTAAACATCATCAAGTTCCAACCCCCCTGCCGCGAGCAGGGACCCCTACCACTAGATCAGGTTATGCAAAACCTTGTCCTACCTGACCTTTAAGACCTCCAGGGATGGGGCATCAATCACCTCCCTGGACAGCCCATTCCAGTTCCTCATCACCCTTATAGTGAAGAATTTCTTCCTAATATCTAACATAAATCTCCCCTCTCTCAGTTTAAAACCATTACCCCTTGTCCTATCACTATCTCCTCTGATGAAAAGCCAAAAAAAAAAAAAGCCACATGTATAAAGCTAGGCAGATGCTCCAGCTCAAATTTTAAAATGCTAACCTCCTCAGCACAAGTTTGGACAACACCAATCCAGTCCCAAGTCCAAAGCTGTGCTAATAATGTCTTCCTGGCAACCACTCTCCAGCCTACCTTCCACACAACTGGCAAAAAAGATGCTTCCACTGGGATAATTTATACCCGTTTCCCTAAGGAAATCCACTGTAACAGCAAAGAGGCTGTTTTGCCAGGATAAGCCATAACATTTATGCAGCATTTGCCAACATATATATATATACACACACACACACTTTAAAACTTTTATGAAAAGTCATGCCTCTCTGCAATGCTCTTCCACTGCAATGATTCTTTGCACAGATTTGGCTTGGAGCAATGAGTGGAGATACAAAAGGCATTATTATATGAGACTGAGGACTGGCTCCAAGTTCTGTAGAAGTAACTGAAAATAGGAAATGCTGAAAAATCAAACTCAAAGCATGTACACAATCCAGGAAAATGTTGCAAACCACTTCTTTGAACAATAGAACTCAGTCCTGAACTGGGCCCTCAGCTGGTGTGACTGGCGTAGCTCCACCAAATTCAGCCATGGTTTATTGGGGTGAATTCAGCCCTGAAAATTTCCCATTTTAAGGGTTTCTTGGGAATTTTGGATGGAGGCTACCTGCTCAGGGCACTCCTGCAGTGTGAATCTCCAAGAGGAGATTCAAAGCTCCTGAGACCTCAAATATGATGAAATGAAATCAAAGACAGACATGTGACCCCAAAGAGGGCATCTCTTTCCATGTGAGGATGACCTTTTGCTCAGTGTGAGGGAAGAAAAAAAGCAAGGATGAGCAGGAAAGATGGAAGAAAGCAGTGAAGATTGAGGGGACTGATGGTGGGTAAACTCAGAGGGAGGGGGTGAAAATTAAAAAAAAAAGAGGGGGCAGTGAAAAATCAAGGCAGATTAAGAAACAGAAATCAGAGGAGGAGGAGGGAGAATGGGAGGGATGGGCAATGATAAAGGAGGATAAAGAGAACAGGGTTAAAATGAGCAAACAGAAGGCATAAAGAGAAGGGTTCGGGTTAAAGGAGCAATTGCCCTCTGGCAAACACACTGCAGTGTAAATGGAAACACGTATGTCAACAAGGAGTGTCCTGAGATGGGCTGGAGAGGAAATAGCTCACAGGATGCGAGCTTCTGCTGGGAACCACCACAGCCTTCTCCCTCCACTCCCCCACCATCCCAAGTCCCTCCTTTCTGCAGATGCTGATGTCCCAAGTACAGCAAGGCACAGTCAGAGGGGCTCCCTGAACCCAGCAATGACTGCACCTCCTCCTCCCAGCACCACTGCTGGTGAGGGTGAGCTCATAGCTATTCACAGCTGCAGCTGCCACCCAACTTCACCCAGCTCAAAGCAAGGGGCATCACAGCTCCTTGAGATAGAAGCACACATGACATTTTCACAGGTAGCTTCACACACTCTTGAACTTGAAAAAGAGCTTCAGAAATAGCTGATAGAGCTCTGAAGAACTTGGTGTGTGCCTAAGAGCTGTGTCTAGCACCTGAGCTGGAGTCCTTCAGGAGCCCTGGTAAGTGCTTAAGATCAGAATCCTTTATTTCACTGCCTGAATTGTGTTAGTCAGGACCCAAGTCCCTCAGAAGTATCTTTTCACACAAGCTAAGCTTGCATAAACAAACAATTTTTCCAATTTCAGTCAGCCTTTTACATGATCCACCCATCCAGTTGCACCCTCAGACATTTTTCAGACCACTTCAGGTGCTTTTGGCCTTCCTCCTTTCTTAGGAGAGACCTTAGGTATGATGGCAGCAAGACAACAATAAGAACCATTATCTTCTTATATAGATAAGGGAGAAATTCCATGCTAAAACAAAAGGATGCAGCAGGAAGGTGTCTGAAGAGACTACCATCACTGCTGCCCAAGCTTTTGTATGGTTTCTTGGGGGTTTGTACTCTTTTTGGACATCTCTAGTAGGGATGCCATACATTTGGGAAGGCTTATTCCACAAGTGATGCTGATTACAAAATCTCTACATACACTGCACATGCCCAAAAGGGCTATGCTTCCTTCTGACATCCAACCTGAACTGCCCAGGTTTCCCAAGAGGCTCAAGATATGCCAAGGAAAGCACCCTGGACAAAGAAACCCTTTTTTTCCCCTAGGCTAAGGATTCAGCCTCTTTGGTTGTATATACTGACTTCAGTGCCCAGTGACACCGAGGGAAACAAAGTGACCTAGTATTTATTCTCAGAGGCCTTTTGCATGCCCAGCAGCATATAACATCAGTCCAGGGCACAGCTCAACCAAAAGTGTCTGGGTCATTGCTCACCTTAGTGACACCTTATTGCAGTGCAGCTGCTGCTGCTCCTACCTGTTAGCAGCCCATGTCAACAGGAATGCTCTGCCTTCAGTTTTAGTACAGCTGGAAGCAGGGGGTTACACTGCCTTGAAGGCCCAGGAGGGCTGCAGAGATAATGCATTGGTATAGTCAAGCTCTTAAGACTACTACAGAGGTCATCTGTGCATCACCAAGGTGCCACCAGCAGATCTATTAGCTGTTGAGCTTGCTCCTGCAGAGAAGCTGACACATGGTAACTTCCATAGCACTGAGCTGCTTGCAAGGACACTTTTAATGCACAGCACATCACATGCTGCAGGAGGCTGTTCCCAAAGCCATTCATCTTTCCTCACTTCTGCTGTTGTGACTTCCCTTTGAAGTATTAAGAAACACTCTTCAGATATCCTCCATCACTTTGTCAAGTACAGATCACTACACGTGTGACCAGAATCATTAATGCCTCTCTACAAAGACTTTTTGTCTATTAAAAAAAATAATAATCCTTTAAATATGCGGAATCCAACTCTTTGCATTAAGTCATGCTCAAAGATGACAAAGAGATGAAGGGCTTCCTACATCTATAAGCTCAGAAGACAGATGAAAGTTCAATCTCAGACACAATCTTTGACATTTAAACATTTCTACTCCAGAACACATGACAATCCTTCAAACAATCATGTTTTATTTTTACAAGGACACCAATTAGCCTGTGTTGTTTAGATTGATAATACTTGCAATATGTAAACTTTCTTAGCACATGGCAAGTGAAAACAAATACCCTCCATCAGATATGCATTCTCTATGTCAAAAGGGTGAAAGAAAATTAAGTGGCATTTCTGTAATAAACTGCCTCTAGATTTCCTTGTTCCCAAATCTAAAGAAACAGTCAAAAGTAGGAGCAGAAATGTACATACTGACCCAAAAATATTTCTCCAGTGGGTATTTTCTCCCAGTGAATAGTGTTGTTACAGCTATGATTGTCTGGAAATAGGACAGGGTTTCTGGACAGTAATCTTTTTCTAGATCAGCTGATACATCTAAAGAAAACAAGCTTTGGGCATACAGAGTTTTCTGAATTCTGTTCCCATGAAGGGCACCTTTCCTTGTGCAGCCTTGATACCAACTCTTGTACCTCTGCAATCACCCAGATTTTCCAGCAGTTCACTCTTGCATTTATCTGTGCTACCAACTGCACAGGCACTCCTGAGATGGTGGTCTCAAAGTTCAGGAGACATGGATCTGGTTCCCTTTTGTCACAAGCTGCTCATAAGGCTTTAGGAAAGTTGTGTGACATCTCCAAGCACCCACTTCTCCATCACCTATAAAGTGCCCTCATACTCCAGGTGGGTGCAGGGAACAGAGAGGCAGCAGTGCAAGATGAAGAGAGGTGCAGAAGAGCAAAGAAACAAAGCTTCAGTGGTACAACCAGCACAACTGGAGATGGGACTCCTCTCACCTATTCTGAGAGCTCCAAAATGGGGTACCTGGTCTTCCAGACAACAGCAGGAGTCATCTCAGCTACCTGCAGCACTCTCCTGCTGAAGGTGCAGGTGCCTCACCAGGCTGCTGAGGGAGCCAGAGGAGAGGAACAGAAAAGGTGTCTGGAGATGGAGTAAATCACAATCCCTGTGTTTTTTTGTGATTTGATCTCACCCTTGAAGTTGCATCCTGCTGCTTCAGAAAGCACCGGGTGACCTAATTGTGCTGCTGCACCAATAACATATATAATATATTTTACATACATGTAAGCACAGAGATAATGTCCTTTTAAATCAAATAATAATTTAATTCTTTAGGAAAAGACCAGCATTACTGGATTTTAAGGTAACAGATGCCTCAGAATCTTCTGTGCAAGGGGAGCTTGAGAGCTGGGCAGTCACTGAATAACCAAGGAGTCCAACAGTCACAATCCGTACAGGTAATTGTTGAATTGCCCATTTTCTGAGCAGAAGTTATTGGTCTCATTTTAGAAAGGGTAACTGTGCTACAGAACTGCTTCAGAGACAGATGCACAGAGCTGTTTGCTCAGTGTTTTGTAATCCAAACAAACAGTTGCATACCCTTACCTACAATAAAAGTCTCTCATCTTAAGCCTCTGGCCAAGAAAAATATTTTCCTAGCTAGTTTGTTATGAAAATGTTTGAATAAAAGCAGCAGCATCAATAACTTATGTAAAAACTTCAACCTCTAATCAGCTGAGCTTGAATAAGGTTTGAGATAACAGCACATGCATTTTGCCAAGAGTATAAGATAATCATTAAATATTATAATTGATGTGCTGTTCTGGTTTATTACATCTCACAAGCTAGATAGTTGATCACACAGAAGAAAACATTTTGGACCTTGTGTTAACATATTGTAATAATTAATGGCCTTTATTTGGATTTGGGGAATTTCAGTGAGGGTTTTTGTTTGTTAGTTTTCTTTGTTGGTTTGGGGGGATTTTATTATTTTAACAGCCTGTACAAATTTGGCCAAAGCCTCAAATCTCTGGAATCAAATGAAACTATTTATGATACAGAGGTTTGGCCCACAGTGTTCTGAAAGAAGTGGAGATGGCAGAGCTCAATTCCTGCTCAAATTAAACCCTCAAAATAGAAAGGCAAGGAAACAAAAAAAGCCCAAAACTGCAAATAAACTCTTGACAATAAGTTACACCAAGTTGTTTCCTTTTTGGAAGGTAGTGAGCTGCAAATAATTGCTAATAAAAGGTTCACTGTGTTTGGTGAATACAAATCTTTATTTAGTGGCTGCAGAGCAAGTCTTTTTCTTGCTCTCTTGACAGTTTAACTACACGCCAACAATATTTGCTTAAAGTCTTTGGCTCCATTAATCTCAAACCCTGCTACACAGATTGCCAAAGCTGATGACAAACCCCAGTTAGCATGGATCATCCACTTGCCCACGACAGTATTTTTCCCATGACATTAAAAGGATGGGTTTTTTTCCCCCCCAAAGCAGGCACAAGTCTACAGATTCTCAAGAAGGTTTGAAAGGATAATTCTGTGGCTTAAGGTGACTGATAGAGATAGCTGGGGACTACATGGCAACATGGAGGAGGAAGAATACCCTTGCACTCTAATTGGCTTTTTTGTTTGCTCACACTTGCTTCTAATATGGACAGATCTCCATAAGAAAACACAAAATTAGCACCTGTTAGGACAACTTAACCTTCAGGGAGAAAAGCAAACATCCTTGGGTTGTCAAGATTCTGAAGTGAACGTTACAAAAGAGGTGATGTCTTTATTCAGGATTGTTTTAACCCCTTCTTGTACCATGATGCAGCTCGTTAGCAAAGGCCCACAACCCGTTGTTAGCCATCCTCTTCTAAAATACCAGACACGAAGGAGCACCGTAAAATGTGAGACCAATTGACCATATCATCAGACCCAGAGCATCAGATGGGGAAAGCATGTGCATGCTAAATGTATTAAGGGAAACTGAGGCATGGTAAGAAAAATCATCTCTTATCCTCTACTCACTCTTGACTGGCAAAGTGAAGAGAAATTCACCAGTTGTCCCTGTTTGAGCCCTACAACTCAGCTGAGAAGAGTCTGGAAGCACACCTGCTTTAGCTACTTTTACAGTCACCCCCACTAAAATGAGAGGAGGCAAAAGGCACTGGTCCAGTAGTGCCTGGACAGCCAGAGTTACAATATAGGAACAGGGAATTGGAAGAAATGGCTTGGTCTTGTCTTTTGAAGTAACCTTGCCATTTAAAACTTTCATGTGTAGCCCATGCAAGTTCCACCTGAGCAAGAGAAAGAACTTGCTTTCCTGGTCCCTACCTCTTCAGCTGTCAGCCTGTCTTGGAAGGTCCCATCTATCATGGATAGACAATCTTTCTGAATCTTAATCTTAATTTTGGACTTACACATAACCATAATAGCTTCAGCTGTTCCTGAGCCAACACCAAGCTTTCTCTGGACTCCCATGGTATTTATTCCATTACCACGTTCTCCTTCCAAGCCTTGTTGGGAGGCAGGATGCAGGCATTAGCAATGTCCTTCCTCCAGCCCAGACAGAGCAGCACCAGATAGAAGACAACTGATCTCCTCTCCCTACCACACAAGTAGACTTCCTAAGAAGGTGAAACCATGCTCTATGCCCAACTCACTCTGTTGAGCAACACAATGCTCAGCTGCCTCTCTGGACAGGAACAGCATCCAGCAATGACTTCTCACTTCCTTATTTGAGAAAAACTTAAGAGAGCCAAAAACTGTAAAGCAAACCCAGCAATTAAAAATCAGTTCCTTTTTCCTGACTCATCAGCAGGTGTTTTGGCTGAAACCACAGATGTCTTGCCTGAATAACTGTGTCACCTGTCCCAGAAGCCTGCTCCCACAGGCAGATGCCAAAATGCTGAATTTGGTGAGAATTGCAGAGATCTAATGGAAAACATGAGAAAGAAAACAGAAGCACTTCCAAGTGAAAGGCATGGTATCCAGCCAGGCTCTGGACAATGCAAGCAGGGGATGTATTATGTATACCTGGCTAACAATAGTATCACCTCCATCACCCTGTGGCTCCTTCTTGACAGATAATTACTTGATTAAGCTAAGGACTTGAGTAAAACTATTCATGTGTGAAAGCATAAAGCCTGCACAGAACACTGCAGGACAGTGACCTCAGCAAGTAAATTGAACTGAAGTGATTGTAAATGAGCTAACATCTTTCACTTAACACTGCCTCCTGTTACTCTCCAACAGAGGCACCAACCTCTCTCTCACTGGAATCTTCCACTTCTGTCAAAACCACAAGCATCTCCCAATTTTTCTACACTTTAACCCCGGAGGGGTTCACACCATAGCTAACAGCTTCCAAGAGGACTGTAATAAAAACTGAGTGAGTCTTTGTTCTGACTGCAGATTCAAGGGAACAATCCACAGAAAAAAAATGTAAAATAGCTTTCCCGAGTTTTCTTTCATCCCCTCTTTTTGAATAATCCATATCTGCATAGGAAGGTTCAATGTCACCAAACATGAGGGCTTGTGTACAAAAGCACAAGATCCTTGACTAAAGCACAGCATACTTAACAGCTCAAAAGCAATTGTTGTAAAACTTGATGGAATTGTGCCTGGCAATTGTATTTTGTTGTTGGTTGTACAGGGAAGCTTCAGCATTTTCTGGAACTTGTTTTTTTCTTTTGGTTGTGGGGTTTTTTGTTGTTTTTTTTTTTTACCTTGGGGAAGTGCTGGGTATTTGATGAAGAAACTCAAGCTCAGGAGTTCATGGCCATATTTACTGTTTTCTCCAGAATGTACATATTTTATACAAAATACAACCCAGATGTTCAGAAGAGAAACACTTTCTATTTATTTAGGTAAGAACATAGCCCAAGGTCATATAAAAGCTTGTCACTGAAGTTTGTGCTGACTATGGTGCCATAAATAAAGGTTTAGTTTGACACAACACTGAATATTTTTGTGCTTTTTACCAGGTTCAACTCAAAATTTTCACAGAAGAAAAGGTAGGAAGGGAAACAAAATAAAAGAGCCCAGATTCTCCAGGGATGCAAGAAACCCAGAATCTGCACCTTCCATGGCAAAGGTTTAAATTTTCAATCCTCTTCATCCAAGAAGAGGTCTTTAACTACCTCACTGCTCCTCATACTGCCTCTCCAATACAGGCACAGAGCTTCCTTGCCATGTGGACCCTTTCCAAGGACTCTCCAGATAGAAAGGTGGAGGGAAGGGGAAAGAAAAGATGGATAATTCTTAAAAACCTTCTCATAGCAGCACTAAGAGAAGAGCTTTTTCACTCTGGTAAATGATTTGAGGAACGAAGGGAAAGCAGGGCCATGGCAGAACTTGGTGCCCCATCTTTCATCATCAGGTACATGAGTGATGGGCCAGGACAGAGCAGCAGGTTTCACTGCTCTAACAAGCCTGATGTTCACCAAAGACCTGGGCTGCCCTTCAGCCCCTTGCATCTCATCACCAGCTGAGGAGATGGGATCTTGGCCACCATACCTGTACAGGCACAACTTCCACAGCAGGGAGGACAAGGGAGACAAGTCAGTGGCAGGTATGGACAGACATCACCACACCTGCTGGAGAAACATATTCCTCCAGCAGCAGCAGCCAGCAAGGAAACACCTCCACAGCTTGCCACATGTGCATTGTCTTGCCTGAGGCATAAACAAGAGCTCAGGGACAGGTGGCTGAAGTTCTGCAGGCCAACAAGACAAAGAGTCCCAGGAAAGCAGAGTTTTGCTTTCCAGATGGAGTTGAGCCCATGTGGGGAGGCAGCACCTTCCAGCAGAGGAGCTTTTCCTCCAAGTTGGAGAGCTATGGAAGTGACACCCTGGGAAGCATGCTGCATGCATCTTCTTGCTTCTCTGCTGAATGTGCTCAGAAGCATATGGCACATCCGCAAATGGCAGTTTTAAGTAGTTGTTTTTTGTTTTGTGGGGTTTGTTTTGGTTTAATTCTGGGATCCTTATCTGGACACCAGCTGTTGATGCACATGAGGGTTTAAAAAAGCATTTCTGCCATTGGAGCAAAGATGAACTACGTATTTCTCTGCCTTAGAAGGAAGAACACAGATACAGGTGACCAGCTAAAACAGATAAATGAAAAGACAGATAAAGTGAAACATGAGACTGGAAAGCATTTCTATCTGCCAAGTAATGACTGCAAGCTGGGACTGCTACATCTCTGGGGTGTCTGTTATACACTCCTTTTCCTCCCTAGAAGTGGTAATGTGGACCCGATGTCAATATCAGAAGTTTCAGAACATCCCCCAGCCTGAGGCAATAAGTGAATTTATTTCCTGTCCAGTGCACATGCACTAATCAATATGATCTACGTGCATATGTTCTGTGCACCATAAATCCTGCACAGCCAGTACCTGCCAGACATACTATTCATATGGGTATTTCTGTACAGAGTTTTCTGGATGGAGAAAAACCTTAGTAAGCCCTATATCACAGCCACACAGTTGGAAGGGATGTCAAGACATCCAGCTCTCCCTAAAGCACTGTCCCCATCTTCTCACCCTCCTCAAGCTTAAGCCCTCTCATGGTTAGATTTACAGAAAAACAACCCAACCCAACACACCAAAGCTCCTTTCAGCTTTTACAATAAAGAGATAAAACACAGAGACTCATCCTAAATTTCTGGTGGTGTCCACAAAAAGAGTGTTTAGCACTCACTCAGATCACCCCTCTCTCCCTTCCACCCCCATGGTCTCTCCCCAAGTGACAAATAGCTCACCAGCCTGTGAGGGCTCCAACTGCAACATACAGAGTAAGCACATGCACGTGGATGCATATATATATATACACACATTTTTATATATATGCACACACATATATAAAAATCACAAAGACTTCGGGGGAAGGAGGAAGAGGGAAATCCCTCCTTTCATCTGGACCTGGATGGGAAGACCTGGGTTGCACTGGAAGTGAGACTTCAGTAGCATAAGGAATGAATGGCCTGCTTTGTCTCCACAGCTTTGATATATCAGTTCCTTCGGTGACAGACTTGTTAATCTTTCCAATGTTGCTTTTTCAAAAAAGACAAACAGAGTGGATAAATGCGAAGGGCCAACCACATCCCCTCCCATAGGAAGTCTCGCCACATGGGCAATTCTTCCAAGTAAAGAAAACAGCCCACTTTATTTACAGGGTAAATCATTTTGACTTATCTTGCAGGGGTTTGCTCATAGCAAACTGACAGTTTCCCCCTGTTGCACAGTAAATGGCTGACGGGGAAAATGTTTTCCTTCCCACCATGTAGAAACAACCAGCCAGAAGGGAGGAGGGGTTGGGGACTTCATTTTTCTAATACTCCATTAATGTTCTCCTAGCTGACAATCACTGCAAAGGCCTGAACTCACCACTCCAGGCAGCTCCAGCAAGAAACCTGAATCTCTACAGGGACTTTTAGCTAAGTAGATTGACTCAAGTTGGAACTTTTGGTCTTAAAGGGTGAGGTAACCATTAAAACCATTTTCAAGTAAGTGCCATTACTCTAGGAACAAGAAAAAACCACAAAACCTAAAGTTTCTCCTTTTCCCCTCCCTTCTGTTTAATTTCTTGCTCTCAAACAGAAAATGGATACATCTTTGTCACCTAAAATTAAAGAACAGCAGGGGTAGGAACTTTTTAAACATTTAATACTCCCAGATTCATTGACTTTTTTCTTTCACAAGCTTTTTTCCATCATGATCCACTGATCCATCTGTTGTGGTTTTTTTAAAGGCACAGTCTAAATCTGAATAAAACACGAATTGGTATTTTCTTGTAGGTGAAGTTTGAAGCTCACAGATATCATTGGGCCCAATATTTCTTCTGTGAAAAATCAGTGAGATCTCAAGACACCACTTTGAAAAAGTCAGCCCATTTCACTAGCTCTGATCCAGGTTACTGCAGTAGCTATCCTGGCATTCCAACTCAGCCAGCCCTCTGAGCACCCTTTCCTTGTGCCACCTCGTAAAGCAACACACAAATGTTAAAAAACCCAAAAACCCTGCAGAGAGGTTTGCACTTCTTACCACACCACATCTTTACCTGATACCCAGCACGTTCTGAACAGCTCTGCCAGGAGAAATGCCAAGAGAATATAAAAGTGGTGCAGGTAGCTTATTTGCTGAAGACGTGCTCACCAGAAGCAGGAAGGACAGGATGAATTAGGCATCTCAGAACAATGCTTAGATGCTGCTTTGGGATTGAAAGAGGAGAGCATTTCTCCAACCTCTCTTGCACCACTTCTTTGGTATAAGCTGCTCCACACAGACTTTGTGAAAATACCCTACTCAGCTAAGTTGGGATGAAGTGCAAAAAGTCTGTCTTGCTGATTTCAGTAGGATGCAGGTGTGAGCTTTAGTGGTTTTCACACTAGCAAGCTAAGTAAACCATCTAAGATGCCAATCATCATATAAATAACATGGATAAACCCACCGAGACTTTTAGATGCCCTACACACACACACACAGAGCAAGAGTGGCATTTTACAGTCTCAATACAATAGGTTAAGAGGTGTGTTTGTCCCACATCCCAAATAGTACCTTATTTAGGAGACAACAGTCAACATTAGAACTCAAGCAAAATCCATGTAGTTGCAATGATTAATACTTTTGGACACTCTGGTCTGACACTGGGAAGACAATGTGCATCTGAGTTTGCTGCAAATATCCACTAGCACGTTCTTCTGGGTTTCAGGAATTAGGAATATGAAAACATATGTTCTGATTTATAAGCTGCAGGTCAAACATGCAGGTGTTAATGGCTTTTTCCCTGAGATTTTCAACTCCAACCAGACCTGTGTATGAACGACCAATTAAAAAATAGAAAATAGCACAGCATAATGGTGTTCCCATCATCTCATAGTAACAAAATAGCCCAGCAAAATTAGAAACACAGACCTTTCCACCAGGACTCAACATTCAGGTAAAAAAAAACAACTTTGGATCTTGCTCAAATCCAACAAATGCTTCTGCTTTGACCATATATGGAATGATTTACAGTAATAATAAATATTTTAAAGACCTTTCCAGTTTCAGTGGCTGAAAGTTGAAAGTTTTCACCAGTACAGTTAGTTGAATGATTAAAAGTACAATCCTGCTGGTACTAATGAAGGCTGCACAAATGTTCAGATGGCCTAATAGGTACATTTTTCCTTGGTGTTTTTTTTTCTTGGTTGTTGTAATATTCCCTTTGGGTCCCATCTGCACAGATGAATTTATGATGTTGAGGATTATCCAGAAATATGGGCTCTATCTACACTGGGCTAAAAGCCCAGGCAGGTAAATACAGGTGTCATAGGATGTGGGGCAGTTCAGCTGTTCCTGTGCCTGCTTATGAGCATCATGTCACCCAAGGATGGTGTAGATTAGGGCTTGGGCACTGTTTGTTATGCCAGTCTACAAGCAAAAGCATCCTGGCATAAGATCAGTCCAGGGCCAGGACTCATCCTCTGCTTGTCATCTGTGATCCCATGAAAGACAATAACCACCACTCCAAGTGCTTTCTAAGCTATGGCCAGAGGTGATGCCCAAGGACAGCTCAAGTTCCCCATTCTTAAGTGAAGTTAATTTTGGAAGACCGAGCTGCTCTCTGGATGGTTTTTATAGGGACAAAACCCAACCAAGATGCCACAGCAAAACGCCTACATGGGGAAAATTCAAGATTTTAGGCCCAAGTATGTGTAAGAGGGTATCTTACACATCTTCACCTGCAAGTTCACTACTTCAAATCTTCTGCATGTAACACACATGAGAGGCTTCACTCTACCTCAGATTGCCTGTCAGTCTGAAGCTGATTCAGATCAAGCACTGCCCTGCTTGTGGCCCACAATGCAGCAGAAAACAACTCTTGCTAAGGTGCAAAAGAACAATAGAAGCATGGATGTGTCTGCTGGAGAAGTCACCTGGAGATTTCTCCACTCAGCTTCCCACTCACATCACGGTTATTGACAACACCAGAGCAGCTCAGCCACCAGCTGAAACTTGAAAATCTCCAGGGAAGCTGATCCTACAACCTTCCTGAGTCCCTGCTCCAGCACCTCATCACCCCCTGAGTGAAGTATCTTGGCTTAACATGCAAGATTGATAACACCAGGCCAATATATCCAGATACACAAAGTACAGTGGGGAAAAAAATCAAGCGAAAATGAACACTTGAAGATCTGCCTTGTGCAAGTGGCTCACATCACACAATCACACACACAACTGTCTGATACATACTGGCACTTTTTTTTTATAGCTGGTTAGTTCTTTGGTTTACACAGACTGAAGCACTGCCCAAAGCTGCCTGAAAATAATAATACACACACAATTTCTTCCTGCTTTAAAGAGTATTTTTTCCTATCAGGTAACATAACTTATAATTAAGCCAAAGATTTGTGAAGATGGCAAGCCAAAATTGCCTGGAGACCACAGAGTTGTTGAAAATTATTGCTCTAATGGAGGTTCAAAGTGGGTTTGCATCATTATAGCAATATATAAATCAGCTACACGTTTAAAAGAAAAAAAATAACTGGCCACATAATTCCCAGCAAGTCTAGCTTCTAGCAACAGTGTCATGAAGAAAAGACCATCATTTTCATTCCCAGTATAAACATGGTGTATGCGGTAGAAACTACAACCAAAGAAAGCTAAAGAACATCCTTTAAAAACATTCCAAACATCTTTCTTTTTCATGCCATGAGAGATGATTTTTTTTCTATTTCTTGTGAGGCACTCTGCTGTTTTGCTTACAATTCTTCAGGGACTAGTGACCTCATGAAGAAAAACAACCCAGACAGAATTAGCCTTTATTTATATATTAATAGCTTTACCTCCAGCAGTAGCAGATACACTTTTGAGTCAAAAATCATAATTTGTGACTGTTTGGATAGCAGTGCTCCTGCAAAGTCGTGGTGGCAGGGATGGCTGGGGAAGGCTGAATTGTGGTTGCAGATTGCTGTGTCTATTAATGATTGGGTTGAAAATTAAGAGTGTACTCCAAAAGCCACGAAAGCCAAGAAGATCCTTTGCATTCCCTGGATTTTATATCAAATCTTAAACATAGAGTCAAGTCATGCCCAGCGGGGGGGTGCTGAGAGGGAATGCAGGACAGCAAACCTCTTCCAACGTAAGCTCTCTCAACAGTATTAGCTAATGGGACAGTGCTGGAGGCTTTGGGGAGGACTGGATGTCCAAAAGCCTTCCCACTGCCATCGTCTCCCTGGTCAGAGCCAGTTCAGCAGGTGACTGATCCTTGTCCTCACCCTGCACAGTGAGACATCCAGGCTCTCTGCCTCCCTCCTTCTCCAAAACACCCCTTGTGGGGCTGTGAGAGGAGCCTCCACCCCGAGGGCCAGTGAGGCAGTGAAAAGTGATATGAACTGAACAGCAAAATCAATATTTGGTCAGGCTGAGGAGGGACTATCGATTCTTTTCTCATGATATCCGTGTCTCCTGCACTTCCTGCTTCTCCGGGGCACTGGAAACCCAAGTCCCTCCTAGACCAAGGGTGGCCAGGCTTTGACTCTGCAACATCTGTACCGCACAAGACGTTCACGTGTGGTCTTCTGGGCCAACCCTCATCCACTTGAGTGGCAGCAGGGATGTTCTGACACCTGGGCTACTGGGTAAGCCAGGAGGAAGCAGGACAGTGGGAGATGCTGAGGGACCATCATTGGGTCAACGGAGGGGAGCACCATGTGGAGATGCTGCCAGCTCCTGCCTCTGGTCTGTTCCTCACAGCCATGTGACTATGTCAAGGTTTTACCCTCTAACTTTTCATTCAGTCTCCCACATCCATTTTCTTTGGTCTTACTTTCTGCCCCAAAAGTCTCATGTCCTGGGCAGACAGCCATGGGTTCAACACAATTAGGGGGTCCAGGAACGGTTCCCAATCCTTGCATCCAGGAATAGTGCCTGGGCACATCCAGCCCCACATCTGGGCACCCTCATTCTAGTTCCAGATTTCTACACAGAGCAAGAACAGAAGAATGAACAGCAGTGTTCATTACAGGTCACTGCAGACACAGCCAGGACCAAGGGCTGCTCTCCTATGAAGTGGATTAACACTTTCTTCCAGTTCCTCCAATACTGAAGACCTTCTCACAGGCAGCCACAGACAGTGCATCATGATGGCCAACACTGGGAACAGTGGGCCAAGAAGAAAATAAAGCCACAACACTGTCTCTAACCACAGTTAGTTTAGCATCTCAAAATATGACAGTTCTTTTCCAGAAAAGTTACTATATTAAGGATCTTCCTCATTTGAGAAAGCTAGGTTCTCCCTAAAGTTTTGCCTAGATAAAGAGGGTAGCACACTGTTCTTCTTGGTCCAGTTGCAATAGTTTTGAATTACTCTGGAAAACACCCAGGGATCCACAAATAAGAAAAGCATGGAAAAGGTTTTCTCCTCTTTCATCATAACATTTTGCTTCTGGTTTTAAAAGCAATACTGTTCACAGCAGAAAGGCTGCTTTTAGCCAGGGCTCTTCAAAACCTGCCAGATGCCTTGAACTCCAGGATGAGGAGTAACCAGTGAAATTTTCGACTTCTTGCCTGGGCATGAAGCCATTTTCTCTGGAGCAAGGAAGGGGCAAAGAAACAGCTCTCCACACACATACCTGCCTGACACCCTCAAACCTGACCCATGCTGAACAGCCATGCAGACACATCACAACAGAGAGCACACAGGGAGGAAGGTGGGATTCCCACTTTGCCAGGTTTACACAGAGTTTAATACCAGAAGAAAACCAAGCCTCCTCACCCATCCACACACCATGCACAGCCAGCTCCTGGTCTGGCTCAAACTGGAATATGGAAAGCCCTCAAATCCTGCTCTTCCCTGCAGTCTAGATACAGGAAAAACAGCACAGCTGTACTTGACTTTTGCCTCCCAAGGTCCCTAAATGCATTCCCAGGCTTTGCAGGCTGTTGGCCTATCTCACTGCTTTGCCCTCACCCAGAAAGACCTGGTAGAGATGGAAGAAATCTGAACTCAGCCCTGCTAGTGCACAACAAGAGAAAGGCATAGGAAAACAAAGGACATCACATTGAGGAAAAATAAGCTTTTCAAGGCAAACACCAGCATGGCAGCAAGAGACTTCCCTAGGAAGAACACAGCCATGATGTGACAAGGGTCAGGCACATTGCTGAGAGCACCAGGTGGCACTCAGATACTGCAGTGCCAAGGACAAAGCGACACAGCACACAGCTTTACCTCCAAAAGCCTACCCTCAAATCAACCAAACCACAAGGCAGCTGAACAAGAGTCTCTCCCATCCCCACTCACAGGATCATGAAGAGACCATGGCTGTGAATATCCTTTGCAAGTTGCATCTGGCAAAAATTCCCTTGCAAGGGGTTGGGAGAGTCTATAGAGAAAGTGCTCAGCCCTCAAAAAGACAAATATACAATAGAGCTGGCTAGGTGGTGGCTGCCCTTGTTAAACTTCATGGAAAAACAACTTGTGCAAACCAAATTCCCTCTCTAACCTCTTCCCCTTGTTGAAATATTAAACAAAAATAACTTCTCTTTTTATCTTTGAGCCAGCAGGACAAATTCATCATTAAAGGAACTTCATTGAAGTCAACAGGGATATATCTGAGATGAAGAAATGAATTTGACCCACTGCTTCTTGTGTCCTTACGTTCTAACTAATAACTTAATTGCACAGACTTTTAATCAAAGGGATCTGAAAACCTGGCCAAAGTGCCTTGCTTTTTCCCCCCCAGCATCACTATCTGTACTTTCAAATTTCTCTCTCTTTAAGTAACTTTGGGAAACAGGTACTCTCAGCCAAGTTAATAATTTTTTTTTCATGAGCATATTGTCAAAACCTTAACATACAATTTTCATAAAACATTTGCTCCTGAAGCAGTAGCTTGGAAATAAAAAAAATATTCTACTTACAATATTTAGAATTTCACCAATACCCACCAAAAAAAAAAAAAATAAGAGCTTTGTGGGTGCTTTAGGCATACACGGTTGTTAAAATTACTCCAGCCAAAGGACATTTAGCCTGATCCAGGGATCTCCCTGGAAGATGTAAAGAATGAAGCAAAACAAAGCCACAGCACACAAGGAGAGCTGAAGCATCTGGGCACACCAAGGGCTCTTTCCGCTGAGCCAGAGCACGAGCTTCTCACCAGGCAGAATACAAGGGATTCCGAGAAGGGAAGAGTTGCTGGCAGAGGAAGGGGAAGATGATGAAATGTAGAAGCTACTGAAGCCAGCGTTAGGTGGAAGATGCATTTTGTGTCTCATGTTATATTGCCTGCCAGTCGATTACAGTGCAGCCTGTATAAACACATCATGCATGCTCTGACAGGGAGTCGGGGTGAAGCAGGGTGTCAGGGTAAAACAGAGGATAATAAAAATCACTTTAGATTTATTTCTCTAAATTGGAAACTTCATGCTTACACCTGACTAAATCATCAGCCTGAAACTTTAGCTCGACTCCCACAGAAAAAGTATGAAACCTTATCCCACCTTTGTTTAAGAAAGGCCAATCAAGCTCGCCTAATGAATTCTGCAGATGGAGGCGACGGGACTCGTTTGGCCATTTTAATTCTGCAGGGCTTCATCAGACCTGCCTCCAACATACCCATCTTACTCTTCAAGCAACCAAAGAGGTTTTGGCACTCTGGAAGCTTGTCTGCCCCACTGCAGCCCACGAACAGGGAGGATGCATGAGCGTGTTATCAGGCATTAGCCACGGCCTTCATAAATTCTGACAAACATTAAGGAAAGCATCGCAGGTGGCCGGTGGTGGGGGCTGGAGAATGGCAGAGCTCACCCCCTGCTCCTCCCCAGCCTGGTGGAAGCACAGGAGCAGGGCACCTCCACCACCATCAGGTTTCCCCACTTGCAAAGTGCAAAAGGATCTTTTTTTAAAAAAAAAAAAAGTCTAGCATAAGGAGCTGGTTATAAAACAATAAATCAGTGGTGAAATGTGGATAACAACCTTCTCTGTAAAATCAACATGGATTGTGTTCCTGCAGAGAGCTGTCTGACAGGCTGGTTGAAGCCTGACTGCTTGCAACCAGACATATATATATATTTTTACTTTTTTTTTTTACAAGCTGGAGGAGTATCTTGGATCAGGGGGAGGTGAGGAGGTCTCTTCCTTTTGTACATGGTTCTGCTGTGTTAGAAAATCAATAAGCAAGGTCCTGACCTCAGCATAACTTCAGACATCACTCACAACTCCTTTGAATCTCTTCCCCCACAAAACCCAAATTTTCTTTTTAATTGTGCACACCAGAGGGAGTACTGGCAGGGAGGGGAGGTCTTGCCTCCAGATGTGGGCAAACCCCACTTGCACCCAGCTTTCCTGACAGGTAGAAATCAAATTAGAAGAAGAACATGCCTGGGGAGGGTGAGGGGAGCGGGGTTAGCTGAGGTAGAGCACAGCCCAGCAGGAAATGCCAAAAAAGAAACCATATGGAGCGTGGAGGTGCTATGGATTAATATGAGAATTCCCACTTTTAAAATTTTATTTTTCAAAAGGGAGGGCATCAAAAATAAGGCACTTTTTTTTTCCTCTTCTTGTTTTAGCACTGGGCTATTTTCTGTTAAATCCCCTGATTTAAAAATAACCAACATGCTTTGCCACACATTTTCCCTCCAGCCAACTCCTCAGGCTGGCTAAATTGGGTGATTAAAATATAGGAAGGCCTCCAGATTCCCCTCAGGACTGTTTTTTAATATCTGTAAAACTGCCACTTTGTCTTGCCAAGGTAAACACCATCGCATGCAGTTCAAAGGTGAGCAAGCCTAAATGTTTCCCTTTGCCTGAAAGGAATCTGCCTTGGGACCCCGCGGGCCGTGCCGGAGGGGGACGCGGCCGAGCCTGGACCACGGCGCGGTGGCCCGAGAGGCATCTGTGTACACAACACTAACTTCTCCCACACAAATACTAAAAATTTCTCATTAAAAATTATTGCTGTGTCAACATGTGAGGCCGCTCAGCCCCCAATCTGGAAAAGACGTTCTGGTTTTTTCTTGCCTTTGCTGGGAAAGCAGCGGCAGCGGCGGACAGGAGGGAGGGGGGAGAGGGATGGGACGTGAGACCAGAGTCATCTGCTGCTGACTTTGGATCTCTTCTTTCTCCCTTGTCACTCAAGTGGAGATTTCAAGCTGTTCCACTTCATCTATTTTAGTTACTTGCTACCCAGATTTCCCCACCCCCCCCCCCCTCCTCCTTCACTCCCTATCACAGAGCTTTATGTTTCCCTCACATGGCTGGGCTGGCCGTGGAGCTTGGTGTTACTTTAAATGGAAATGCATTTTTAAGCCATCTCTTTTGTCATGGAGGCTGCAGTGCCTTCAGAGCAAAAGATTTGCTGTTATCTACACCCATCTACACAGATGCAACTGGAAAACTGCACAGGTTCTGCCTATGTGTGATCCTTTCCACGGGTGACCAGAAATTTGTAGCAAAACAGCACAAGGACCAAATATTTGACTAAAACCAGCGAGACAGAACTCACGTCAAAATCCATCAATTCAGGCTCTTACTTCTGCCCTACAACTTTGGGTATTTTGCTCCAATGCACCAAAATACAAAGGTTAAAAGTCTGTTTTGTTCTCAAGCAAGGTATTGAAGGATGGGAAGTTAACCCCAGGGGATGAAAGAACAGGATGGGATGGAGTGGGGAAAGTAGGGAGCCAGTTGCATGCTGTAAACCCACCCAGCCACCACCCTTGCTCCAAGCACCCACCTCCAGGGAGGGCTGTGGGGGCAGCAGGCAGCTCATCCCAGCCCTCCCAGAGGCTCCCAGTGCCCCACTCTGCAATGCCCGGCCGTGATGCTTGCAGGCTTGCACAGAGACGACATGAAATACAGCCACGTGTAATTAACCTGATGTAATGCTATATATCAATAAGTTAAAAAAACCAACAACTTGCTTTGAGGTCAGGCACCCACACACGCAACTCAAACAGTGGAGACCTAATCCAAATTTATTGGAGTTTGTAACAGCTGGACTTATGCCTCTAATACCTTTTAAGTGCCTCTTTTAACAGTGAACTGAGTGTGTCTTTCATTAAGGTGGAGTTGAAAGTATGTTAAGTTCATAAGCATGAAAATAGCCATTTAGTTCTCTTGGAGATTAATTCTGCCTTCCATTTACTCTCATAGAACCCCATTAATGTCTAGGATTTGGTCTTTAGTGTCCTATTTGCATAAGCTCTGTTTATTATAGGGCCTCTTGATAATGTGAAAGTATTAAAATAGTTCTTTCCCAAAATATAGAGGCATTAATCTTGGAATCCTCCTAGTGTCTTTAATTTGCCATCAAATCCTACAACAGGAACAAATGCACTTTCTAATCAGCAATCTTTACTCACTTATAGGCCCTGATCCAACAAGTTTTTAAGCAAAAAATTTACTTTAAGCAATGAGTAGTCATACTGGAACCAATGCAAGTTTGTGTGTTGGGATGGATTGGGGCCATAGAAAACTGACTTGATGAAAACGTCAATGCTCCCAAGAGCTGGTGAAAATATATTTTTATTATAAACACGCAGAGGAACTGTTTTCATCTGAACATTATGGGGAACAAGCTTTGAACCAATGCTTTTTCATGGTCAGACCTAAACAGAAATTGAATACCACCAGGTTGGATGACAGTTTAAAAAGGCAGCCCAGAGCCAGATTGATGTTTGTATATAATGAAATTTGGTATTGATGTGATATGGACACTGTCCAGCCTCTACAACTTGTTAGAGTGATGTACAGAAAACATGGATAAGATAAAAATCAAAGGAGCACAAGTAAAGTAAGTCTCAACACTAAGAGGGGACTTTGTTTTGAGGAGCTGTTTTGCTGCAGATGTTTTGAAGATAAGCTTCATCCAGATGTAAATACAGAAGAGACAATGATGTGCAAGCACCACACACAGACACATCTCACACTGGAGCTTAAGTCAGCAAATCAAAGCTGGACCGTTCACCAGACCGAGTTAATGACTGGAGATTGGTTCACAAAACTATCACAGAGTCCTCATAATAATCCATGTCCACAGGCACCAGCAGCATGTGGCCAGGATGGGTCTGGGCAGCATCTCTATCTCCCCTGCACAGGGGTGATTTCAGGTAGCACTGTTCTGTAGCAAGGTACAAAGTGCTGCAAGAACAGACATAAGGTGGCCACACATGGGACTGCCAGAGAAGTGATAACAGACAGCAGCCAAACACCACAATCCTGCTGTAGCAGATCAGAAATCACCTCTGTTATGAATATCTTATGTCCATCTCTTTGCGGGATTGCCATTGTGTTCCCTGCTCTATGACCAACAGGGCTTACTCCCACCAAGAGTTAACTGCACACAGGTCAGAGGGTTGATGACAGCCCCAGCTGGCCCCATTCACCAACACATAATGGACAACAGAGGTGCTCATCCTGGAGGTTCACCTTGCACCATACCCAGCTTGGCACACAAGGAGAGAGCCAGGACTGAAGCCACAATGAAGAACCTCATGGCAAATGAAAATGCAGGTTCTAAAAGCACAAGAGACACAAGGAGGAACATTTCTGGGAAGGAGTGGGAGCCCTGGCTCAGAGACAGCAGAAATCTGTGCAAACCAGCCATAAAAGGCTTAAACTAGCCCAGGTTCAGTGCTTTTTGGAGCATGTCACCTGCAAACTCTGAAAAGCACCTTTGCAGTGTCACTTCTGATGTTTTCCATGCAAAGAGAAGACAAAGCAAACAGGTCTCTAGGGAACAAAATCAACAACCGTTTCTCACACCACTACAAAAACAGGTCACTGCTCAAGAGATCAAGCAGTAGATTTCAAAAGGACATTAGCAGCAGCAGGTCTCCAAAATGTCCCAGTAAAAGCCACTATAGTTGAAGTTGCTGGGTTTGTTGTTTTTGTTTTTTTTTAAAAAAAGGACAGTACAAACTCTATGCCAAACCCATCACTGACTCACATAGAGTCTCCACCACATTGCTAAGCTTCCAATACAGGGGATGTGTCAGAGGAAGAATTGATCCACTCCCATCTTGTTTTTCCTAATGATCAGCCAGCCACAGGCACAGCATGGGGTTGGACATTCTGTCTTGACCCAGGACAATGTTTGGTAGGTTTGCACCTGTGAGGGCAGCAGTGCCTGGTAAAGAAGTCTCCATCTTACATCCTTTGAGCAGGTCACGGGGATGAGAGACATCCCAGTGAACCTGTAGCCTGGTCAAACAGCCTCCCACTCCCAGAGAAACCACAGCCTGGAAGTGGGAATAGGAGTGGAACCAACACAACAGGAGGGAAACAGGGAGGGGAAATCGAGGTGGTAAAGAAAGGGGTAAGGTAGAGGAGGGAGCTATGTCACATCACTGCCTCCACACTGGACACTTTTGGTTGTAGAAAGCTGCTGGACAAGGGCAAACCAGGCAAAGAGCCAGAGAAGACCAGGCTCTTCAACTTCATCTGCAACAAAGCTACGTCCTGACTGCAAATCTTGCAAGTCAATTATGCCCACAGGTTGTTGGGTTGCAAAGGCAGGGGACAGGGAGTTTGTTTGCTTTGCTTTTCTTAGTAAACCACAAGATCATTTCCTAGCACGTTATCCCAGGAATGACAGGCAGGGCCAGGGCTGCCAGGTGCCTGGGAAGAGGCTGCCAACTCCCAAGGATCACCATTGCTAATTGGCTCCTCTGAAACGAGCGTGACAGAGCCACATTTTCTCACCCGCGGGTTTTGGGGTTATATTTAACTGGCCGAGGTAGAATTAAATGTCAGCCTGGCTGGAAGGGGAAAAAACAAAACAAAACAAACAACAACAAACAAAGTGAGAACTTGTCATTAAGCTGGGGGGGAGTCAGTGCTAAGCACGCTGAGGTTGATGCCCACACACGGGGCTGGCAGGCACAGACAGCCCTGACAGCAAGAGGGAACCAAGGGATTCAACTCTTTAAAACATAGTTTAGATTCAGGTAATTTAGTTTTCTTTGTAAGCAACACAGGGGAGTGGGAAGAGGGGAAACAGATAATAGGACCTTTATCTCTTCTGGTTTCTTTGCTGGATATTGCCTCTCCCCCAGTTTGATTTGCAGCCACATGCAGCAACACAAAGGCCAGAAATTTCCAACAAAAGAAAAAAGGATGGCATGGCAAAAAGACAGGGATGGAAAACTCCTCTAATACATCTGGAGCCACTGGAGGAAGTTCAGTTCAGCTGGAGTGCAGGTCCTCTTGAGGGTGTTGAAAGACAGTAAAGAAAAGGAAGGGGAAGGAGTGATGCCTCCCACACACACAGCACCCACTCCAAGCACCCACAGCTGTCAGGGCTTCAGACAGCAATGCACACAGTCCCTGGCATGGAAAGGGCAGCTCCAGGCCTCCAGCCTCCTGCTTCCTAAACCATGGGGTTCAGGCTCCCTTGGGGCAGAGCAAAAAACAACATTCCACCCCCACAACCTGCTGCCTGCCTTCACACACCCCTCTCTCTCCCCACCCCCTTCCTACCAGCACGCAGAGGTGGAAACAGCCCTTGCCACAACTCTCAGTATCACCAAGCTCCTTCTCCTTTGGGGTAGGGCAGTAGAGGCATCTCACAGGCTTCAAAGTTTGCATTGGGCAGTTGGAGAACTCAGTGGCCCTGCTCAGATACAGCAAAGGGGATATTTGCCTTCTGTCAAACAGGATGATGCAAAGATACAAGGCACATCCATCCTGCTTTGGTTGCTCCCCACTTGTCTTGGTTCAGGGAAAAGCAGACAACTGTATTATCATGTTTACCCTGAAAGTCACAAATATGGACCCTTGTCAGGTCAGAGTTATGAAGCCAAGACCAGGACTAATACAAATTTGCTCCCACTCCAGAGGCAGCACAGCTGTGTGCAGGGTCACAGGTTGGAAAAGGAGAAGCAGGGCCACAGGGAGTAATGAGGGGAAATCTTAAGCCACACAAGATTCAAAGCTTCACATGCATTAGCTAATAAGAAAATTAAACTAGGAATACAGGTATGGTCTTAATTTTGCATTACTAGTTTTTCTTTCCTCTCCTCCACTAGAAACTATTGTTTAATCCAGATAGTCTCTTTCTCCTCCCTTTCCCCAAACAAGAGAAAATGTCAAATTCTAGGAAAGCAGAGCTCCTCCAGGAAACCAAAAGCATGTTTTCCAAATGCAAGGATTTGCTTTCCACAGTTTGAAGTGAAGTATTCCAGATCAAACTGAGTTTAAAATCATGCTTTTGCAAGTCAAAAAGGACATTGCAAATGGATTAATTTGTCTTTAGGCAGTCTAACCTCTAGAGGAGAATTACAAACTTGAACTTTTTGGCACTATGAAATCAGGGCTTCTTACTCAGTGGAAGTAGGTTATTTTGACTTTTTAATTTTAACTGGGGAGCAAAAAATTAAAAAAAAAAAACACCCCAAGATGTTGACATGTCCACATTTCCTTCAGACTGGCAGGACTATTTTCTAATCAACCCTTCTTAAAGGAAGATGGAAATATTAAGCTTCAGCTCATATGTCTACAGGCCTATTTTCTTTAGTTCCCATCTTTCAAAATCTGGAGACCATAAATAGCCAGGTTTTTTTCCTCCAGACTGCAACACAGCCTTTTAAACCAAACATTTGTAATCGTCACAGCTGTAATAAGTACAACGTTTCTTCAAAGGGATTACATTGGACTGTGGTTTTCAGTATTGCTTCGTTGTCTGTTGTGAAATCTCCTCACCATAAATTAATTTGATTCTATTATTTTTCCGATAGGATCTGCTTCCTGACAGGTCGTTTTTATCATGGTTCATTCCTGTTTCTTATTGACAGCTCAGAGGACTGTTGAGGAGAAGTTATTAATGTTGACAGGGTTTGTAACAGAATATCTTTTATCCAGCAACATATCCTTTGTAATGTTTTTATTCCCCCTTCTCTGGCTACTTTAAGAGGCTAAACAGAAAAATTAAACAAGCCATACAGCTTGACTTTCCTGGAACCCTTTTCAGTTCTTTCTGGAACATCTTTCTACATCCACCGAGGATGTTATGGTATAAGGTGTTATTCATATTGGACAAAACTACTAAAACAATAACATTCTGAAGGTTAAGTACAGTGCAATCCTGTTGGAAATCCAAGCACTTGATCAAGCGACTTAAAAGTAGTTAATATTTTTACAGAATGATGTAAGCCCATAATGCCAACCAACATGAGAAACAGGGAGGAAAATTAGCAAGACAAATTATGTACTACCAGAGCTTGGGATAACACCTCCTCACCAAACAGGAAAGAAAATGTGTAAAGATATCCAACCCATTAAATGAGAGGTACTTGGCCAGATGGCTGGAAATGAGGTGCCTGCCTGCCTTCTGTAGGCCTGATCCCTGGGTCCAAGTAGGGAGCTCAAAGCCTTCTCCAACCTGCTGCACCTTTATCCCCAAAACACCCTTCCAGTCCACATATGATTCATTTTGTCTTCAATGCCTGCTAAAGGTTTGCTTGAAAACATTAAAACTGTGCAAGGAACACAAGAGAAGAATTAAACTGTCATGCCTCTCCCTTTGCACCTTCTCTGCTGGAGCAAATAAATTCCAGGCACCAAAACTCCAGCAGCAGCAATTGTAGTTATACCAGGGACAGCGGATAAAACACCTCTAAATCGGTGTAATTCTCTATTCAGCTTCCCCTGCAAAAGCATTTTACAGCCACCCTGGGTTCATGCTGCACAAGATACCAGGATTTACGATTGGGATTTAAGCAAATCTGTGACTCCTAATGAATGGGAAAAGGCTTTGTGTGCAGGGAGCTTGAGCCCCACCAGCCTCCTCTTGGTTTCCTATCTCTGTTTCCAAAGCATAGAGCGATGATACTACCAGAGACAGCAGAAGGACCAGGTGCTCAGGACTGGCCCAAATAGACACAACATAGAGTAGGAATTGTTCCTCCATCCAGAAAAAAAAAAGCCTTAACAGTCACAGGTTTCCACCTGGAGCATGAGTCTTTCCCACATCTCTCCCATAAGCTGCACCATCAGGAATGCTTCTCTCCCATGAGTATGGCAGGAGAGGACCTCACCTCCTGCCTTGCTTGCAGGAATTCACTAGACCCAGAGCTACCTCAGTCTGACAAGTCCCTACAGTGACACTGACTGACCGAGGGCATTTTCCCTAGATCTGTTGGTTTACTTTGATCAGCTCCCATATTCTTATCTTACCTTCAAAATGATCAGGCCCTGTTACTTGGTATCGTTAGCGTTAGGCTCTTAAAGCTCAGCCAACTTGCCTTCCAGTAAAGTTAATAGTACCTTTTCCCAATTATCTGGAGCCCTCGAGAGTCCCCTGTTATTACTGGAGTGTTTTTCATTAGCTGTGCTGGTTCCAGGCTGTGGGAGGATGGAGCTCAGCACAGGAGTCAAACTGTTCTGGACAGAGTGAACAAGAAACCCTGTAACACAATTAGAAGTACCCACAGGGTAACATATAACTTTACTGTCAAGTCCTGAAATAACATGGCTAGCTAATGAAATAACAAAATAAACTTTGTTTTAATTAAAATTAAGAACATTTTATCTCTCTCATTTTAGTCTTAAAACGGAGGCAGTTCAAGAGTCACGATGGAACAAATGAAAAAAACATTTGCAAAGTGAGGAGCAAGGAGCAAGAGCAACCTCACTGGGTTTGGAGTGATCTGCACCACAAACTGCTGGCAGGATCTTTGTCAGACAACAGCCTGCAGTAGATGTATGTGAAGCAGATTCCTGGTGAGGAGCTAAACCTAAAAAACCCAGAGATGTTCTCCTGGGGCCACCCTACCTCCAGGTTCAGACTGAGCAGAGGAGATTACCCCCATCCCAGGAGGTCCCTGCAACTCAAGCAATGCAACCTGAACTGCTCCTGAGCCACCCAGACCCAAGAAGTGTGAACCAAACAAGCAACCACAGTCTCTGCTTCCTACCACCCCAGATCCTCATGCCTGGGGACAGCAGCTCTGCTCCCCACAGAGAGTTTCATTCCACTTTGTCTTCACCCATCAGCAGCAGCTTGCTGTTGGCAGCACTCCTCATTCCTGCACTCCCAGAGCACCAACAGTCACCAACTGCTGCCATCCCACCAACCTGCAGTGCTGAAAGCAAGTTTGGCGTCTCATTGCCTTCTGCCAGCTGGATTTTCCCAGCTCAGGCTCCACCAAAGAGATGTGGGAGGAACCTGACAGCTTGGCCCATATAGCATCGTGGTGCACACTGTGCAGACGTGCAACCCAGCAGCAGGCACAAACAGGGCACCCAGAATAGGTCTAACACTATGACTCTGCTGCTCCAGCTCCTGTTAAAGCCAAGCACCATTTACACTACGCTCATTTCTCCTAGCCTCCTTCTCCTGCACCTGACTTGAATTGCTCAAAAGCCTGAAAGGGGCCTGAAGTTACACACAAGAAGGTCACCACTGTGTTCCTCACACTTGCCATGATTACCCAGCACAGGAATGAGCCCATCTTGAGACATCCTAGCTGAACAAGGTATGGTTTAGAACATTCATGGACACAAATGGAGAAAAGCTAAAAATAAACAGCTTTCCATATATATATCTATATAAAACAGACATTCTGACAAAAGATATTGTGGCTAAAAAAATCCCATGCTTGACTGGTTTTAATGAACAATGGAGGTAGACAAAGAGCTAGACTATATGATCAGAGCTTGATGAACAGCAGAAGTTAACCAGGGGAAACAAGCTCTCTTGGTTTAAATCCTAGTTTTCTCTCTGAAGTTCTCTAAATTTTCAACTGCTTCAATATAACCTCTTTTAAAACCAGTTTCATATCTAGTCCTGCTGGGAGACTTGAGAAATATTCTGATCTCTTAATGCTCCATGTATGTGCCTGCCACCAGTACATCCACTACAGATACACACCAATGTTTCCATTCAGGACAAGTACCAGTGAAATCCCAGAAAGAATCAATTTATATATGCTTATTTTAATGCATCTGTCTTTTACTCTAAAGTTGTGTAACTTCTGGAACACCAAATTCATTCCTTGCCTCCAGTACTCCCCAGCCATTTCTGCTTGCATGAAGTGAATCAGGGGAAACAAACCAGAACTAGACTAGAAGTGCATTGGATCTGAGCTGACCTATTGGCTGGATTTTTCCTGCTCACAGACTGGTGCCTTCATCTGTGCTTGAGCCCAGTGGAAGCACAGCTAAGCAATAAATCATCCTACATCCTTGGCTCCTCAACCCCTTTAGAAAAATCAGGCCACTCAAAGTCTAATAGATCAGGCACCCAACCGCTGATTTCTCAGATAATGAACCTTAAAACACCTGCCCAAGCCCAGAAGCTGATCCATCACTCCTACAGCATCCCAGAGAAACTGTCAGGATCCATAGTTTTCTCTGGAGGTCATCAAATGGAAAAAAATACAAATTGTGACCCAAGAGGAAGTAACATCTAAAGCCAAGGAATACAAGATAGGCTGAAATATCCTCCCTTGCCTACTGTGAGAGCTCTCTTGCTCTGGAAGGGACCCAGAAGATGAGCAGCTTTCTTTGGATCAAAGTTTAGTTAAGCTCTTGACCTCAACTATTGGATCTAAAAGCCAAGACCTTCAAGTTACAGAGAAATCTGTCAGTAACCAGGCAAGACTGTGGCATGCAGCTGTGGTGGGATCTCTGGGCCAGACTCAGCATTGCAGAAGAATTTGCTCTTTCTACAAGATCCAATTGCCAGACCACATGAGCTACCATAGGAAGCACAAGGCAATGAAGGATGATACTTCTAAAGTGACCAGTGTAGGTGCTGTAAACAACAGCATGAGCAAGGCTCTTTAAGGCTCTTTGATGCTGTGATTGCATTGGTTTCTGGTTAAAACCAGCTCAGATTTGCTTACATGTGCTGTAATACTATCTAGAGATTCACTTTGTGCAAAGTGTGTGCTGTCAATGACAAATATTAGATGTCCATTAAAAGCAAAGAGACTTCCAAAGCCAGAGCAGGAAATACTAAAGGAAGAGGTGTGAAAGGAAAACAGCAGAGGAACTGGAATGAAAGTGTCAGGAACAAACTTGAGATGTCAAGAAATAAGAAGTGATGTAAAAATAACATAAGAGGTTGATCACCAGTGATACAGTTCATGATTCAAACTCTGCATATCTTAAACAATCCAAACTTATTCAATCCAATACAAGCAGCAGTTCTCATTATACACTTACTATGGGGAAGTATTATTTCTGCTTTGGCTTACAAATTGTCTCCCTCCTCCTTATTCAAACTCATCGCAATCTTCACTAAAACAAGTCAATCTCTGTGCATGAAATATGAACCACTGGCAGCTCTAGGGCTTGCTTTTCATCCCAAGCCTAACAGGCAGAGCACTGTGATTTCATTTCATGAGCTCTTCCAACTGAGCTCAGAGTCGATCATTTGCCAGAGCCTGACTCTTGCAAGCAGCCTGCTGGAGCCACTGAACTCACGGGGCCAAATCCATCAGTGGTGCAACTCCAGCTAACCCGAGACACTTTAGGCCAGAGACTAATGTGCTCCAAGGCATTAATAATGTCTCTTGAGACCTGTGATCAGAGAACATTGTCATAACACTTAAGAAATAATGGTATGTTAATTTAAACCTGTCAAAATATTCAGATGGTGCTGCCTGTGCTTCACTTGGATGTGCACAAGCCAAGAAATTTATAACAAGGGAAAACTCACTGGAGTGCTGCAGCTCCATGGGACAGTGAAGTGGCCATTCAGCACAGGGACAGGCTTTCATGTGGAAGCTGGCTCTTTCCCTCCCCAGAACAAGGTTCCTGGTCCTTCAGCAGTGCTACCAACCTCAGTTACTCATTCAAATGCCTGAGTCAAAAAGTACCAGTTCCCATCTTAAACAGCACTGGCATTTAGTGTCCTTCTCCAGGGAGGGAGCTGTTGTAGTTCAAAGGGGCTAAAAGCAGCTGCTTTCAGGCAAAACCAAGCAAAGATGCTATAAAGCTTTATAGATAGTGGGGTTATACCTAAGGGAAACAAGAGATGCCACATGTGTTTAAATACATTTGCTACTGGTTTGAAGTATGGCAAAGATGAGCTGCAAACACCTACTGAGAGAATTAAAGGCTGCTATAAAAGGTGGAGCAACTCAGACCTCAAAGCAGTGGGTCCTGGGGGGAGCATTCCCATGGCTGACAACTAAGCAGGTACTTACACAAAAGATCTGGATCTCCAGTTGTTTTCCCATCTCAAGGATATTTATCTTTTGGAAGCTTCTTCCCACAACAAACAGAGAAGAGCAAAGGCTGCTCGAGGAAAGATATGCCAGCCCTTGTCTACTTTGCAAGGAGGCAAACAAGAAGGTCCTGACCTCATGGCAGTCTCAGCCACTGGGATATTGGACACTGTGGAGCATTCCATGGTGGAAAGCTCCAGGATCACCACTGATGGAACCAAGGTGGCACAATAGCTCTGTGCAGGAACCCAACACACACGGAGCATCCCCTTTTACCCTCCATACAGGGGGGCAGGACTCAACATTAGTCTCACTCAGCCCACTCCTGAACTCTTCAGAAAAATCTCAACAGCCCAAACCAAGGCTTGCAAGAGAGCCAGATCCCCCACTCCCATCTCCCAGGTAGCCTCCTGACTGCACCACTTCTAGGGAGTGTATGGGGCCTTGACCCTAAACCAAACACTTCAGAGGAAAATCTGGAACCACCCTCATGTCCCATTTTCATGTCTTAACCAAAGGGCTGCTGGGAGGAGTCGCTCCCCACAGACATCACAAGGAACTCAAGAAGTTGCCTTTTAAAAATTCTTTTTTTTGGACAAAGCTGCAGTTTTCAAACAGGGGTTGGGGAAACAACAGGAGAGAAATGGGCTGTCAAAAAAATTGTAGTGCTTTAAGTGCTTTGTTGGATCTGGATGCAAAGAAACTAGAGAAAGGATAAGAAGTATGGAAAACACACTAGGAAACAATTTCAATCCTTGAAAAAAAATGTGTTTCCTAACTTTTGATAATAGATCAAAAAACGTCAGTAAAAGCCCATGAATATAACATTCTTACAAAGAAATACTTCATTGCTGCTTTCTGCTCAACTACCCTAGAACAACTAGCTACAAGAAAATGTGAATTGCTGTGTTAAGTACATTAATTGGAATATGAGGTGTCAGATTCCTCAGAGACAAAGGCACTTTTACTGAGCAAAGATGATTATTAAAATTCAAGTCATGCAGGTTATACTCTAAATTCAACAGCAAGAATTTTCCACAGTTACTTTGAGAACATTTTCATAATGTTAAGATGATACAGTTAATTCTTTTTAAGCCAATTATGCAGAGCAAACAACAATATTTGGGTGGATCTAGGAAAGCAAATAATATCTGTTTCCAAAAGAGCAACATGGAGCATTCATTGACTATTCTGCTGGGTAGCTCTCCAGTTATTCTCTTTTACCAGAGAGTTGGCAGGAGCTAGCACTGAAGTAAGGCAGCCTGACTTGTGGCTAGGTCCCTGTCAAGCTGAATAATAAGAGAAGAGGAAACCAAATGCAGAATAAAAGCAATACAGGGGAAAAAATATTCAGAAACCTTAAATAATGTTGGTGCTTACACCTCAGATGGTCTGGATCAAAAGAGCTGTGTTAGCCAGGTCACATATCCTGTTTGTTCTACACTAAACCTTAATGGGTGAAGAGAGGATGAGGGACAGAGCATCTTGCATCCTTGGGACTCTGTCACCGAGACAGCTCTTGTGCAAGTTTGAGCTGCCCTTCAGGGGCTCTGATTTATAATTGTCTCTTGCAAGGATGTTTACCAGCATCCTCCTTAGAGGAAAACCCCACAGAAGTGGAGGAAAGCACCAGGGAAGCAGCACAGGTACACCCAGGGGAACAGCAGGTTTGAGGACCCAGCAGGCACACAGGGATGCTCATTGGCAGACATGGCATTAGCACAGAAGGTCCCTCTAACAGCTTGCAGGTTGTGTGCCATGATCACCAGCAGGACAATGAACAGAAGAAACAAGTATTCAGCTTCCCAAAACAAGAGGCAACTGTGGAATATCTCCAACATTTTGCACTATTGATCTACCAAATACTCTTATTTCTCCCTGTTTGTTTCACCTAAATTCTGAATCTTATTCTTGAAATGCCAGAGGTAAAAAAAGTGACAGTACCTGAACTGCAAATTTTACAAATCTCTGCTGAACTTGGCAGCAGGCTCTGGATGTCCTCAGAACACTCAAAATTTAGGGCCTGAATCAATTCCCATTGGAGCTTTTCCATTCATTCAACAGCAAAGGGATCAGAATGGTCAGCAAGGGGACAGCAGGGGAGGGCAGCTGCCCAGGAGAGCAGACAGACAGAATGCCTGGGTTGCTTTCCCACCCCTGTCCCCAGATTCACAGCCCAACAAGCTCCTGCACCTTCCCACAACTGGTTCCCCCTTCACCCCACCTCCAAGGACAGCATTTGACCATTTTAGCTGCTGAAGCTCTGCCCAAAATTTATCCTTTTCAAAAGGGTTTCCCTCCCCCCAGTCCATGAGCTCAGATACCAGAGATGAAGCCTGAGAAAGTCCAGCCCAGAGGGAAACATTTTGGATAGGCATGAATATGTAAAAGTAGGGTGTGGAGACTGCAAAACCTTTGCCAAAACCAGACTGCCCTGGTGCTAATAAAGTCCCCTTCGACATCCCAAGCTGCTGGAAAAACCTCTTCACTTCTCCAGGATACTTGAGCAGAGCAGGGAGGTAGCTAAGCATTAACAGCTTGTGCTATGGGATCGGGGCCTCCATCGAGGTCAAAGACTCTCTATTCCTGGAACATCTCCAGTCCCTGGCTGCCCTTGAAACCTGGGAACATAGCCACCTTTGCCCCACCTTCCCTGGCTGTGCCAAGCTCAGGCTGGCCCCCACCCAGATGTGAGGCCACCGATTCTCATTTTTAAGTAAAAAAAAAAGGGGGGGAAAGGGAAGAGAAGAGGAACCAAGACATGGAAAGGTCAAGTGCTTTTGCCAAGGCTAAATGGCACATCAGTGGCAGAGCTGGTACCAGAGCACAGGAGCGCTTGGTTTCTACACCAGTGCTAAAGCATCCAGACCACCCTGCTGCCTCCCAGACCACACTGCCTCTGTGAAATGTGTGGAAATTCGCAGGCATTTTCCCCGATTTTTACAGGGATTTTTGTTGTTGTTGTTGCTCTGCACTTGGCTCCCAGCTGTTTGCCAAAAATCAAACTGCTGAGGTGTTTCTGTCTCTTTAAAACTGCATAAACAGACATTTGGACAAAAACCATCAGTGAATCACAGCTGTAGTGGGGGGATTCCATTTTGCCATGGCAGGCTGAGAGCAAGGCACCCAAACTAAGACACAGTCCCATCCCTCTGCCATCCCAGACAGGGCTCACAGCCACACATGCCCTGCTGGCATCCCTCATGTCCCCTCTGCTCAGCAATAAAGGTGCTGGTGTCTGCAGAACCAGACTGCTCTTCGATTCCTCTCCACAAATAAAACAACAATTTCAGCTATAACCTTTTTACTTCTTACTTCCAAAGGAAAGTAAATCTGAAAACATTTCAGTCCCCTCCTGTTCCAGTGCTATCAGGCTTTACTGCCCCTCACCATCCATATTTCAGCAGGATGTCAATTTACTCAGTTGAGCATCTGCACCTTGCCCCACCGAGCTGACACACATTTCCCCAGCTTGTCACCTTGCTGCTCTGCTTGTAAGGCATGGACAGACTGTCTTGAAAACTGGCCAGAAATCCCTCCTGTCCCTTCTCAGCATTCATCCCTGCCCAGGTGATGCATGTGCTTCATTCCTGCCCACTACACCTGCTCTTGGAGTCCTTGCCCAGCTCACAGCCTTCCCCCGGACCATGCATCTCCCTGCAAACCAACCCCAGGGCACATCAGGTGCATCAGAGTAACAGGAAAAGATATCCAAAGCTTACCTCAGGCAGAGGCTACACCACTAGCAAAGCATATTGAGATGATGAAACTTTTTTTCCTCCTTTAAAAAAGGATAAGCAGATCACCAATGCATCTGCAACCAAACCACTTTCTGCAACTTGCCACCAAGGCTCTGCACAGCAAACAAAAGGTTAAACAAACAGACCCAAGCAATGTCTCAGGCTTGCCAGATGAAAAAAAAAAAGCTTTCAGCCAGTGACATTTCTCCTTCCCCAGCTGCAGGTTCATATTTTTAATGTCAGATTGCAAAAATAATAAGAAAAAAGGGGGAGGCAGGAAAAAAAAGCAAACATTTAGCTCACAACTGGATGGGAAATGAACTGGAAGCTTGTATTTGTGTATATTTCTCTCTAGCGAAGAGAAACCAGCTGGTATGTGCAAGGTCCTGAAAACCTGTCCTGACATGGGCAGAAGTGTGACCAGCAATACTTCTCCCGTGCTGGCTCATGCATTTTCTCCTATCTCACTTCATCTCTCACTAAGCTCGAGCGAGCCCGCACCACTGCAGATTTATCACCATCTGAAAAACATTAAATATCTCAGGGTTTCAAATATTTGCAGACAGCTGAAGAAGTGGCTGTGATGGAACTGTCTCTTTCTGGCATAAAGCTATCAATTTTCCATGAAAGTTGAGGCCTGGATTTTTTTTATTCTTTTTTTTTACCCCTGGTAAAACATTGTAACAAATGACTTATTCCCCTTTTAGCAAATGCGAGGAAAGCAGACAGTCATTATTACCAAATGTGTGCACACACAAGCAACTAAGGGAAAATAAATCCCATTTGAAGGTTAATTAACTAAGGCAGGGTCACAGCTTGACAATCTGCCCTCAGCAAAGGGGAAGCACAACGTCGAAGGGTCGACGAAGCAGAGCTGTAATGAAATGTGACTTGAGGCTTGTCTGTGCAGGGAAATTACCATGCAGTGAGCTACAGGCTGGATTTATAGTGCTCACTCCACATTTACAGCATTAGACCCTTTGTGTGGACTAATTAGGAGCTAGTTTACCTCATTTACCTTCTGGCAATCGTTTCTTAGTGTAGAAGAGCACAGAAGCAAACTGAGCCCCATCAACTACTTGGATTTTGCCCATGCTGCTTGCTTTGCACAGCTCCTACCAAGTCCAAGCTGAGGAGCAAGGGAGGGGTTTAGGAGAAACATGTTCTTGCCCCCAGCATGTGAGCAAGAGCTTGGGCTTGAGCTCAACATGCTTCAGTGCTCCAAGAAGCCCTCAGGTTTGGATGGAAACTTGTAACAATAGTCACATCCAGCCTGGGGAGAGGCCAAGGTGCATTTATCATCTGAGCACCTTCTTCATTCCACTCCCCACCTCACCCCTGCTCATGGCCACAGTGCCTCTTGCAGCAGGAAGGGAGCAGGAAAAGCCACAGTGGTTTAGCCCAGGAGGCTGCAGGGAGTCTGAGCAGTGGTGAAGAAAGCCACACTTTTGATGTGGGGCATCAAGGAGCTCTGGTGGGGGGGACCAGGGCAGAGCTCAACATAGATCTCCTTCAATGAAACTTCTAAAGAGGACCAGCTGGCTCACTTTCATTCTGCCTGGCTTCTTGGCCAAGCTGAAGGATACCAAGCCAACATCAGGCCACCCCAGTGCTGAATAAATACACCCACCAGAAAGGTTTTGTGCAAGTCATTCTTCTTGCCATACAAGCCAGAGGGCGTACAGGGTCAGCATGCTGCAAAGGTGGGCTATGCCAAGCATCAGCTGGCAAAGGGCACAAGGGTCAGAGCTGGCATGGGCAACCCCTTACTGGAGTCTGGCCAGTAAAGTGACTAGATCATGCTCCCATGCACTGACTGGCAGCTATCTAAAGCCAAGTCCTGCTTCACAGATGCAGAGTCACATGTGCAAAACTAGTCAAGACACCAGGTGCCACTGCTGGTAAAAAACAAACACACATCTCTTGGCATTTTGGCCTTTGGAGGCACCATACAGGCAGGGATATTAGCAGATGTCAGGAGGAGGAGAGGAGCAGTTGTGGGAAAAGCTGTCAGACCAGGATCTGCTGCCAGCCCCTACAGAGACCTCAGAAATCATTTTCCCTCCCTGTGCTTCTGTCCCTGCAATAACAATAGGCAAGTGACCTCCTCTGGAAGAAAGTATTCCCAGTCTTAGGGGGTGGTAAAGCTCTGATGTGAAGCAGCTCAAGCCATGGCTCTCAGTGAAGTGTGGCTGCTTTCACACCTCATTTCCCCACATAGCAAGAGGATGACTGAGTTTCAGGGGGTAATGCAAGGTGCAAGACATGCTTGCTGTCCAGTGGGGTCTCCAGAGAGGCCAGCCAGTTGGGGACATGCCATACAGTGGGCTGAAAGCTCCCCCTTTTGGGGAGATCCCTTTGGAGACAGCTCCAGCACAGGGAGGTGTCTGGCAGACACATTCCAGTGCTAAAACCAGAGATGGGCAATCATTTCTGCTCTTATCTCTCCTCTGCGCTGGAGCTAATGAAAGGGGTTCACTATTAACATTCAATCACACTCCTCCCCTTGGGGCTTGGAAGTCCACCACCTCCTGCCTGCAGCAGCAGTTTTTCATTTTGTCACTTTATCTCGTTTTAATTTTCCTCCTCCCAAACCGTGGGTTGCACAAAGCTTCTGACAGCTGTTTTTCAGAAAAGGAAATGCTTAAAGCCAGCTTGACTGCAAGGTGAGCCCTGCTGACGGCTGAAGTCAGCTGGTGAAAAGACTGTCTTCTCCCCAGTTGTTCAAAACCCAGAGGACATGGAGATAAAACCATCAGAGAAACTGCTGAAACAAGAAACAGGCACACAGGCCACCAAAAGACAGGAGGCCCCAAGAGGCACCATCTAAGCAAAACCATATGACAGTCTCAGCAGAGCCATCAAGAGATGTGTTCCTGCCCAGAGCCTGCTAGCATGTTCTCCTAGCACCTCATAACAGCCCCTCCTCCAGCACAGAGCCATCCCAGGTGACCTGCCCAAAGTAAGAACACCAAGCAAGCCATTCAGCTCAAATCTCCTGAATCTTCTGCATGACCCTTTTCCATTCCCCATCCTTCAACTTGCTTTTTCGTTGCCACTCCACTTTTTAAAGTTCCTTTCCATGTATAAATATTCTTCCATCGTGCACTCCTAACTCCATCATATGAGACACTTCACTTTCACCTACTCTTCCTGAACCAAGCACTGTAGACTCACAAGGTTCCATCATGGTGACATCACTCTACCAACACCTGCCAATTCCCTGTGAAATCAATTACAAGATGATGTTCCATCACAGCCCATCAGATGAACCCTTTCACCAAGATGCTCCTAAGGAAGTTTAGAAGGAAAAATACCATGGGAAGGGGGGAAAACAACAAACTGTGGGTTTTCATTTTCTTACTAATGGTCTGTTTTGAAGTACAGTTTCACATTTGCCACTGGAAACAGAGATTGCATCCCCATGAAAGTGTAGATGGTCCCTTCCCCAGAGAAAACAGCCTGGGGAATAAAATATAAAGCTCTGTACTCTGCTGGTTGGTCCTATGATGTCACAGCCCACTGATGTGTGCATACTGTCATATGTTTACCTACTAAAATGTAAATAATATTTTCTGTAGGAGGCCATTTACAAGGCAGCATTTATGCAGAAATGGCAGGGCCTGTTCTACAGGAGCAAGGGGAGGTTAAAAGGGCTGTGTTACTGCCCTGATTTACAGGCTGCTTGATTTTATTAGTATTTGAATATGATTATTTTAGGGGTTGTGGGTGGTCATTCACTAGGGAATGCCAATATCATCATTTGAAGGCTTTTCATTTATTAAATGGGCTCGTGTAATTGTATGAAACCAGAGTACATGAAACTGCCAAAAACCCAAATCATCCATTTGAAGCAGATTTGTCTAACACCTTCACTCAAAATACCCCAAGAAACTGATAAGAACCTTTATACCTCAACCTGTAAGGGCAAGGCTGCAACATCCATGACAGAGGCATATCCTCTGGGGAGTGAAGAGGTTTAGCAACCTCCTCCAGCACAAGAAAAAACATGGTTCCTACCAATACTGTCCTGACCATGAGGTTCCCCTCCCTCACACCCCCACCCACCTCATATTTCTATGCTGTGTGCTCATATAGTCTCATTCGTATTTTAAGAACATTAATATATATATTTGAAAACCCAAACCATTAAAAAGCAGTTGGCTCAGACTTTTACTAGAACACGTGCACAAATATGTTGTTTGGATATTTTTACAGCCATTAACTTTTCCATATATAATCCAGACCTCCCATTAGGTGATGTGAACTGGATCACTTCTCTACTTGCCAAGTTATATTTCAATTAAATTAAAGTCACCTTTGGTCCTAATGAACCCCTGTTGTTTGCCTAATGCCATGATTTATTCCAGCTGCAAGAAATGGTATTAGCCATGAAGATTCTGATTCTCCTCCAAGATTTATGGGTGCTAGAGAAGGCTCCATAATTCATATTGCTGAGTATATTACTATTCAGGCAATAAACAGAGGTCTCTGCCACTATTAGTGCTTCAGAAACTGAAGTTCACACTCAATTTGTTCCTGCAGTAGAAACTTAACACATTTCTTTGGGCACAGAAACCCACCTCCTTTCTTCCAGAGCTCAGCAGAAAGGGAGGCATCCCAGAGACCTCGATCAGTCTCCTGGTAGCAAGCACCCTACCTGGGGAACAGCACAGCCAGGAGGGATCACAGCCTGTAGTCTCCATCCACCTTCTCCAGGGGTGAAGGGGACCAGACCATCTTATCACACTTGCTTCCCAGGGCTCAAAAGAGATATGCAAGCAGGGACTAGATTTTGTCCTGTGTCCTGAGAAGTCCTGAAATCTAATTCTGGGGCTAATAGTTTATTTTGGATCAAAGAGTGACTACTTAGCATGGAAATGTAATATTGGCAGTAGAAGTCACAGACCACCAAAACCCCAGGCATCTCACATACATGACCAGCCATTAGCATGCTCAGAAGGAAAACAACAGTTCTCAACATCCCTGAGAGGCTGTACTCAGTGGTGAGCTCAATGTCATTAGAGTTATCTTAGACAAACCTGAAGCATCTAATGGACCTTCAGGAGACACAGACATGGATTTATCCATGAGACAAAACCCACCTATGGGTTGAAGTCTCAGCTTTGCCAAAAAGGTGCTGCTCCCAGTTCTGCAGCAGGACCCAGACTTCCAACAAAGCTCCATCCAAGTGAAGAATGTCTTTCTGAATAATTCCCTATGAGGTAAAGAATTCCAGGGCCAACAGCCCCAGATTAGTTTGGCCTTTGTGACTTTATCTAACCCCTTTTTTATCCCACTTGCACTGATGTCCAGCATGGCATCAAACAGCAGAGTCCCACCACCACTTTGCTACCTGTGGTGTAGCAAGGGTGGGTGCCTTCCAGCATGGGGCTGGAGGAATTATGCCAGCTCTGGCCATAATATCTAAATTCTGACTGCAGGGCTCCATGAGATCCAGAGAGAAGCTCATAGTGACCTACAAAGCTCTTACTTTTTTTAATTTCAGATTCACCAGCAAATGTATTTGTGGTCAGTCCCTTCTCCACTCCCTCCTTCTCTCCATGTTGTTAAAGCCATAGAAGTTGCTTCAGTATTCAAAAACATGATTAGATTATCAGTCCTTTTATTAGTGCCAGTGGCAATCTGATACCATAACCCAGCCTGGCCACTTGCTTCACACCTCCCCAGGAAACATAAGATCTCTTTAATCATAGCTGCAGATACTTCCAGTGAAGAAGGGGAACTCAACAAGTCTAGCACCACAAACTCAGAAAAAGAAAGCACAATTCAGACCATCCAGAGATGGAACAGGATAAGAACAGATGGGAAATCTCAGCTATACCTAAAAAAAAAAATCCATCTTCTCCTCCTCAAAAAAACCTCATTACAGAGGAAAAAAAAAATCTGTTCTGTTGCCAGAACCCTGACTTTAGGATCGTATCTGTGTGAGATGATACCTGTTGCTGACATCCAAGGCTGTCCTTGCCTGACAACCAGCCCACAGGATCAATTCTTCAGAGAATTCTCCCACATTTAAACCCAGATAAATCAGGAGTAGCTCAAGCTGGATGGAATTTGAGAGATGAGAATAAGGCCAATGATTTCAGAGGAAGAAACAAATATCCATTAGCTCAAAGTTCAGAATAGGTTACTTCACAAAGCAGCTCAATACAAATCTCAGTTTCTGTACAATATATTAAAAATAGATGCACAATTATCATATTCAGTTCTCATGACTTCCTGGCATCCACCTCACCTAGACCAGAGCTGCACTTGAGCAAGACTGAAAAGGCTGAGAGCCAAACCATGCTACATAGAACTCTGCAAAGAAATTCAGAGGTTCAATGGGCTTCAGACAAACCCAAGAATAACCATTACGCTGTGGAAAGTATTTGCCATGAAAACATTTTTCATTAAAAGTGGCATTTCTGAGACTTCCATCCTGCTGAAAAGCAATACCAACATCACGTCAGAAAGACCTTAAGAGAAATTTCCATTGCTATAATTAACTTCTCTGTTGAGATTGTATTGTTCCCTTTCCACAGAAAATCTCAGCAAAATTCCCCATGGTTTATAAGCAGCCAAAAGGTGTCCTGTCCCCTTTTTCAGGAGGAACTTGGGGTCACAAGGCATCTAGGAGAACTTTAAGACATACGTAGAGTGCAGAGCAAGCACAGGGTGAACATCTACCTCACAGCAACGAAAGGCAAGCCAAATGAAATGTCCAGCTAATGCTGTAAGCCAGCTTTGATGTTGGAAGAGCTACAAAGAACAATCTGTTGGCCAATGGTTGCCACAGGAATACAGGAGAACCAGACATAATGCAAGGCCAGCATGTTCCTTCTCCTGATACCTCTTTGCTTGCAAGCTTCATTACTGACTTAAAGATAAGACATGAAGAGCCTACAGAACAAAGACAAAAATCTTAGAGTCTAAAAGGAAACCCAAGAAGCTCAAGTAAACTGTACCCCTGCTGGAGCAAACTTCTGAACCAGATTGGTTTCAACTCTGCCATTACTCCAGCCAGACAAGGCCCTCAAACATGAATTTGTAGTGGTCCCAACAGCCACAAATTCACTTATCCCAGACAGGTACAGCCTTGAATGGGGCCCTGTTCTTTCCCTCATCTGTATGAGGGTTGCTAACACATACAGATGGTTAGACCAGTCACTGTAGGAACAATCCCCACATGAGGTGTTACTGTAAAGTTTCCTGGTTTGTGTTCTCCATTTCAGACACGTGAATGGGCAGGCAAGACCCTCCTAAGTAACACCCAGAACAGAACTTAACCCAGTTACTCCTCTATTGAGCCCAGTAACTTCCAACTGGCCAGCACAGAGAGGACATTCATGCTCATTTTAAGACCAAAGATGAAGATTCTACCCCTTCTCTTTGCAGCTTCCTCCTCACTACTTTCCAAAAGAGAAATGTGTGTGCTGTAATTCTACTTTTAAGCTCAGTCTGGTAGCCAGCCTTTCTTTTTTCTCCCCCCATCCCAAGGAGACTAACACATTTTCTCCTGGTAATAGCAGCCTATGTACTAACAGTCATACCAATTTCATCTTTGAGATGAAAATGTTGATTTTTATTCTCTTATCCTTGTGAACTAACAGTAAAGACACTGATGCAATGATGCTGCTGGTTTCTCCATTCCCCCTAAAAAGTGTTGAACCCATTGTCCCCACTTTCCTACCCCTTGATCAGGCTTTTACTGAACCTAAAACATAAAACTGCTGTGAATTGGGCAGGGAGGGGGCAGAAACAAAGGAGAAAAAGAAAGCAAGTCTATTTTGTGTCCCTCAAGACAAAGGAAATAACTGTCCCACAAACATAGAAATGCAGCCAGCTAGACACCACAAAGAGCTCAAAACCAGATGCATCTTGTGCATGTTGCTGCAGAGAATCATCAGGAGATCAGGAAATGAGACCTTTTGGACAAGAACATAGGAAAAGTGAAGGTTGCAGAGATGACTTCACTGGAATCATTGCTCAGGAAAGCCTTATTTTCCTTTAAAGAAATTCTCTTACATTTCAGGAAATGGGACAGAAACCACCTTGCTATTTAAGATGCATTTCCAGGATACAGCTCTGGAGCTCACATGTCAAAGAGCTGGTCAAAAGATTGTGAAACAGCCAGACTCATCCCTAGCAGAAGGCATCCTACCTGAGTCCAAGGCACCATCTCACCTCTTCTCCAAAGCTAAGGGCACCAGGTGCTCAGCCCCTCCCCAGCCCCCATAATACCAAATCTAATGCTGCTTTTTGCATCTAAGCAAACTTGAGTAATGCCCATTTTTGTGGACTCTGGCTTCCAGCACCCGGAAGGGATGTTGCCAGAGACTGGGATTCTCTTTGTAAAAGCCATGTCCTGTTTTGCTGCTGAATCTTGGCCCAGCAAAACTCCATCTTTGGCACATCTCCCCTCTCTCTCCCACTTCAATATCATTGACACATATAATTAACACCAGGTCAAACATACCACTCTAGCATTTTAGAGAATCTGGTTTCAGCTGCTGTACTGAAGCACTTTGATTGTGCCAAAGATGGGTAACAGACACCAGGATGTAAAGCAGGATCAAGAAGTATCTGCAGCAAGTTTTTCACCTAATCAGTAAGAATCTTAATTTGTATTTCAATTGCTAGCTAAAGGAAAAAGGATTTGTTACCATTACAGTCTCTGTATTGATATAAATCCTGTTTGCACACAAATAATAAATGCCTATTTTATATATAGAATAAGATATTACACAGGCCTAGATGATCTCCAGAAGTCATCTAAAGATTGAACCTAAAGCTGAACAGACTGCTATCTTGACCCTCACAGCTGATCTGGGTAAAAAAAAAATCACCCAAGAAAACTTCAAATTCCTTCCCAACCTCCCTGTGTCCCACTGACACATACCCATTCCTTCTCAAACAAAATGCCCAGTGCCTCATCCAGAGACCTGGACAAATGACTAAGTGAGGCTGTGCTAGGAAATCTCAGTAGTGCACAAAGTTAACAAGAGGAGCAGATGCTTTTCCCAACATTTAGTAGCTTCAGTTTGAAATTCATGTCCTTTCTGTGCCCATAGGCACTGCTCAGCCCCAGGACTTTGTGCCAGATGTGACCATCATCACCCAGTGAATCTCTGGCTGGAGCTGCATGGACAGGCACACAACAAGAGCCCAGCTTCTGCTCTCCTTGTGGGTAAGCCCAGTCATAAGGAGGAATTCCCAGAAATTCCAAATGCTGCAAACACATCCTTCCCCAAGAGAAAAAGTGTTTTCAGCATAATTTCACAGAGCAAAAAAAGACCCAGTTCATTGAGCTGGGGTTTGGTTACACACCTGACCCCCTTCACAGCTCACTCACTGCCCCATAAGAAACACCTGCAGTAAATCAGCCCAGCTGTCCTAAAGCAGCATGGCTGACTAGGAAAATCAGAAGAACCAAAAGACTTCAAAAGCAGTTTCACATACTACTGAAACTTCTCGCAGCCTGGAGAATTGCAAGCAAATTGAAGACCCACATATGTGGCTTAGTAGGTTTGTTCACCATAAAACCTTAGATTCTGCACGTGACCTTCTGCTATGCCACCAGCCTGTGTTACTACATGGGACAAATCAGCAGACACACAAACACATCTAGTCCCTTATCTTCAGAGAGCTTCCAAATGCTGTTTTTAAAGATCTATTCAATGCAACAAAACTTTTTTTGCAGCCAAAAATCCACATTCCAATAAGATTTGCTTTTGAATACAAAATATACACCAAAACCATTTTTTCACTTTCTCTTTGACAATCTCAATAAAAGTAACTGCCATCCATGTCACATCTTAGCCCTCAAACCTAAAAGAAGAGCCCTGTTCAGTCAGGGACAAACTTTGCCCTAAGCAGCACCACAAAGCTCAACCAGAATGAATTTGGGAACCACCACAGGAGAGCTGGGGACAAATATAAACATGGTAACATTGTGCTAAGTTCCACACAGGTACAACAAAGCATAACAATAATTATATGACAACAATCAGCTTCACATTTAGACTCATGTCTCCAAGAATAGTAAATATTTCTTACCTGTGAGCCCATGACATATGGAGATGTGTGAGGACAAGCTGGTTGTCTGGTGTAGCTGGTGAAGCTTCTTTTCTTCCTTTGGAATAAAACTTTGTTCTTACCTTGCATTCCAGGTGCATGTTTACAGCCAGGCACTGCTGTCCTCCTGTTTGACCACTGATCCTAGCTGCTGCCACCCCAGGGAACCTGGGCAGAAGACAAAGCAGAGACCCATCACAAGCTACCCAAGACTTTCCTCTCCCTTCCAGCCCTCAATTATCCAATTCTGCCAGTCACTAACATCTTTCTTAAACAAATCCTGGTAGACATGTTGAATATGAACTGCCCTGATGAGCTAATATCTCCTTGAAAATATGCGGAAGAATTCAGGGCAGGTTCTTTCCTTTCTCTAAGGAGATCCCAGATGGAGCCTCCTCCTGAAGATAGAGGCTGACACTTTAGGCAAATTAGTTAGCTAACACTTTTCACCTGGGATACTCATAGCTAAGCCCAAAATGGATCTGCTGGCAGTGCTAACCCTTTGATGTCATATTGCTGGCACCTGGCCACACCCCTGAGCAATAAACCAGACAAAAGGACAGAGAAAATTAGGAGATGAACTCTTGGAGAAGCAATAGACTCATGCAAGAGTTGCAGACCCTTCCTTTGCAAATCAGTTTTGGCTGACTATGGCAACCAGGCCATAGAGTCTTCCTTCTCCAAAGGGAAAGGCAAATCAGCCCCATTCCCATTGCTTGTTTTTCCATGCTTAGCACTAAAAGTTTTATCCAGACTACAGTTACTACATCACTGACTTACAGCACAGGCAGGTTTGGAGGATCAGAGGATAATCACAAACAAAAGAGGAGCATCTCTGCAGCAACATCTCTCCACTGCTCTGCCTAAAAAAAGAGAAAAATAGATGTCAGAGTTTTCTGAAAGTGATAGAAGGACTTTCGAGCACTCAGCAATTTAAGACCCTCCATAACAGATACGTTGCCAAAGTTGGTTTTGGAAAGTGAAAGGCTCATTTCACCACAATACAACCAATTCCATCCCATACACTTATAGAAGAAACACTAATTATTCTCTAAAAACTGTTTTATAAATACTTTTCTCAAAAAGACTAGGAGAGGAGGAGCTAATCTTTCTATACCACTTTTTTTTTTTCTTGTCTCCCAGCTCCTTTATCTTTCTCCTACCATTTTAGCATGGAAACAGAGGAAATACCAGTTCCACACAAGTGCAGCTAACATTTTTTTTTATTATTATTATTCCATTAAAAATAGCTTCAGAAAGCAAGTTAAATGTTTGGGCTTTTTCCCCTCCCACAAAAAACTCAAGTTTTTCCAAAACAAAATTTAAAAAAAGCCTCCAACCAGCTTCTGTGACTCCATATTAACCTGGCTCTCTACACAATCAGGGCTCCAACATTTAAAAACCTTCTAACAGAAGCATAACAAACCAACATTAAGCTTGTTTATTGTTACTTGTTAGCTTAAAATTTTCTGTTTTCCAGCTAAAATCCCAGCCTGGATCCAGTGCCTCAGAAGAGCTAGATCCAAGGTCAGGATGCCTAATCCCAAAGCCTCCCTTAGTTTTACAATCAACAAATCCATTGGTTGTGAACATCCCAGAGACTACCTTCCAAGCAGCAGCAGGAGATTGCTTGCCTAATTGGAGGACAAACAGAAGAAAAACTCGCACAGGGCTTGCCAGCAACCTAAATTTCCCAGTCTCCCCCCCCCAAACAGAACACACACCTCCATCCTCTCCTCTCGATCAGCACCTTGTGGCAGCTGCTGCAAAACGAGGGCTATTTATGGGAGAGGCACCTGTGGGCGGGGCTTGTCGTGACTGGGAGGGGCCTATTGTGATGGGGTAGAGCCTGTTGTGACCACTGGGGACTAACACAGGGATGGTGGCCACCGAGTTGTGCCAGGAAGCGTCGGAGCACAGCGGCCCTGGCTCAGAAGTGCTACACCACAGGGTTTGGGTTCTTTAAATGATCTTATTGAAGTTCATGGTCCATCTTAGGGGCACCTGCTGCCTTCTCTGCTAAAGCAAAGCCAGGCTGGATGCTGGAACACTCACTCTTCAGTCCTTCACAGGAACACTTGGCCCAAGTTACTGCCCCTGAGTTAGGGGTTACCTGGGCCAATTCCTCAGCCGCGATGTTTGTCTCAACAGCGTTCAAGAAACAGAGGAGTCCAAGCCAACTCCTACAACAATTAAAGGCTCTAGTATTATTATGCCCTGTAAAATCCACCTTAAAACTCCTGCTGAGCTTCGTCCAAGTGGTGGCCTAGGAAAGCAGGAGAGAAATTTCCCTGCTACAGTCAGGGAAAGCTGAGTTTTAGTGCTGCATATTTATCAGAAGAGACAGGAAGCATCTAGCATACCTTGACTGACTCTCCTAGTTTAAACTAGGTTGGCCACAAGCCTTCTGGATGCAAGCACGGAAACCACTCCATGGCAGCTGTAGTCTGGCCAGAGCTTTGGTAGGTTCTCTGTGGTATTTCTGGGGCTTTCCACCCAAAAGAGATCATTAAAAGCTGTGTTTTCCAGCATCTGTGATAGGAACTGGGAAATACTGTGTCTCCATGCTGCAATATCTCACCTAATAATTTCATGTTCCAAATAACAAGCTTCTGCCTCCTTTGTCCCCAAAAGAAATGATCAGAAGGTAGAAGGACCAAGAGATCAAAGGGGTCTCCTTCAGCTCCTCCTTCTTAAGGCTGTCCTGTATAACCCTGGGGGAACAGACCCTGAATTAAATCTATTTGGTGTCCTGGCACCCTGGCAGCCCAGGCACCCAACAGGGTTTCCAGACAACTACTGCCTTCTCCTGAGAAAGCAACACCTCCAGTCTGCTTTGCTCTTAGAAATACTCCAGCAAAACCATGCATGAGTGATGGAAGTGTACCTGGGAAGTTCAGAAATCAAGGTTCTATGGCTAAAGGTTAAGCCTGATTTTGTTGGAATGAGGTTAAATAAAAGCCTTTATATACCTGCAAAATCATGTATCTACATAAATATCTGTATTTTGTTCCTTCTCTAGAATGGTGGAAAAAGACATTTTGCTCCACAACTCCCTTGGAAACGTTGCATCCCTCTGAAGATCATGTCCAGTCTAAGTCAGTTAGAGTAAATTATTTCCCTTATGTGCAAAACAGGTTCTAACAAAGCCAAGACCAGGTCCCAGTGCTGCCAGAAGCAGCCAAGGATGCCTGTTGGCCTTTGGCCTCTGCATGATCTCAGAGCACTGAAGGTGCCACTGGAGCCACCACTTGTGTGAGGTGGGAGAGGCAGGTTTAGGGCAGGCAGAGGACACCAGGGGGTGAGCACACAGCTTGATCTCCAGCTGCCACTGCAGCACCTTTGCAAGCAGCTCTTTGACTCATGAGCCAGCCCCATTTTTACAGGTGTGAGGACTTCATGTTATCTGGAGCACTAATTGCTAAGGCGCAGTTGTCTCAACAGATTTTTTGTACGAACAGATGCAAGTGCCCCAGATCTCACTACACATGGACACAGATAGACTGGAGAGTGGTGTGAGGAGGGCTGGGTCCCTGGCTCACCCCACATCTGCATTGCTTAAGGAGGTGCATTTGCACCACTGCAGCATCCCTGCTTCCTTCCCCATCTCACCCAGCCCCGGCTGCAGACACACGATGGCTCTGCTGGCTTCTGCAGGAGAAGATCAGAGGGTTCATTTGAGGACAGCCAAACTATTTAAAACATACCACCCCATTCCTTTATGCTAACAGTGGCTTAGGAAATACCACTGCCTCTCCCTACACAGCACAGCAGTACACAGAGACAGGAGTTTGGATGCAGCTTTAAACCGCTGCTGTAGATACATGAGCTGAGATGCTTCCCTCAGCTCTCTACCTCGTCATGTCTCACACAGCCCCCAGTCAAAGCCGAGGGAAGGATAACAGCACAGATAGTCTGGAAAAGCTGGCTATCCCCCCACTTTCTGCATGACTGCCATGGGCTTGTCTTCCTGGTTTTCATAGCTCTCCCCTGGCTAGACCGTTTGTTTCACTGCTCCACGCTTGGCCTCTCCTCCGTCCTCCCCATGACTCCTCACAGTCGGGGGTCACTGGAGCTCGAGCTGCCAAGCCTCCCCAAGACCCCATCCCTCATTCCCAACCCGTGAGTCACTTCCCCTCATCAAACTTCACCTTTCAACTTCCATTTTTCATTTGCTTATGATTTTTTCTCTATCTCTGCAGGGTTTTTTGCTCTACACCGTTCAGTCGCAGCCCTGTTGGTCCAGGCAGGGCGCTGCTACTGGTTCCAGCAGGAAACAGTGGGGTGTGAAGACACCACATAAACACACAGGGCTAAATGTTCCCTCTGTGCAACACAACGGCAGCCCCTATAGAGCTGGGTTGACTTACATCAGCTGAAAATCTAAGTTGTGTTGCTGTGGTCACTTGTGGTTTCTTTTCTCTAAAGCAATCATCATTATTGGATGATCAAAAGTTGATTGGAAATGGAAAAGAATCCATCAAGAAAATAATACAAAAAATTAAAATCACATTTCTTCCCATTTCACATGGTTTGAAACTGGCACCTTTTCTATGACTTTTCATCAATAATTTGTTCAAGTCTTTGTTATTTTTGGAAACCATCAGAAGTGTGGCTTTTGGTAAGAAAATGCCTTGCCAATAAAAGAATTGCTATCAAAAGCACAGTGAAAAAATACCTGCAATTTCATTTTTTAAATTAAAACGTAATTAATGAAAATATAGTTTAATAATATTTCATTTTAAAAGGTCTGAAAAAAAACCCTAAACCTTCTTGCCTGTGAAACACCATAAACTTTTAGCTCATCATAAAACCAAACATGCTGCAATTTGGGGGTTTTGCCATCCTCAGCCTCTGGTAACCATCAGCAAAGGGATTTCTGAATGACAGGGTCCATCTGGACCTTCTGGCTCAATGGTCTCTAACAGACACATTCCCTGTGGCTCCGCCTCATCTAAAGTGTTGACTCTTCTATGCTGTCTTCATTAGAGCAGTTCTTATTCTTCTTTCACCATGTCAGGTATGAATGGGAAGGTCTTCTGTGGAAGCCGGGAATGTTTAAACAAAGGGAGCAAAAAGCATGGCCAACTCCAGGGATTTTATCATATATAATAGGTTGTACCTATGGTGAGAGCAAAAATAATCCAACAGCCACTATTTGCCCCTTGCAAAATGTCATTCCTGCTTTCAGCATCCTCCTCCTGGGCTCCTCTTTCTTTGCATCCTCAGGTCACTAATGCTCAGTGATAGTCAGCACCATTTCCACAAGGACCTGCCTGCTACCTGAGCACTCTCCCTCCTTCACCAAGTGGATGATCTTGCTCAAATGAGGTTCCTCCTTCTGGAGTCTCTTCCCAAAGTCAGAGCTTCCACCCAGACCTCTCCAGCCAGGCATCTCTTCCAAGTGGCCACAGCGCAGAGACACCTCTAGGAACTCATGCAGCAGGAATTGTGTGACTTCATGCTACTCCTTGACAGAAAGGTCAGACCCCATAGATGCTGCCCAGGACCATCTGCACAGGCTGGGAATTAAGCACTTGCAGGACAGTTTTATATGGCCACCAGCCCAAGCCCTTAACCAAAAAACATCAGGCTACATTGAGGCTGGGGATTGCTTCTCTGTCTTGCCAGTGACTCACAGGCACCTCAGTTTTCTCCTCCTGATTATCACACCTACTGTCCCCAAATGCACTCTCCCTGCACCTGCCATAATGCAAAGTCATTTGGTCTGTTGACCATGCCTGGATTCCCCTCATCACTACTGGTCTGAAGACTGCAACCAGAGGAGCAAATAGTGAGCCCTGCTAGGAACAGGGCATTGCCCTCCCTTGGATGGTCCCCTTCATCCCTGCTGATCATGAACCTGTGGCAAGGGTGGAGGGCAGGGAACAAGGGACAGACAGGGTTTGGGAGAGTGTTCCAGTCCCCACGCTCACCCCCGGAGAGCCTGGTGGTGAAAGTGCATCTTCTCCTTCCCCAGCTCAGCAAGACGGAGATGAATTACTGAGGACAGCTGAGACAGGAGGCAAATGGCATTGCCCTGGAGCTGAACAAGGCCTGTGACTGTGCACTGTGGGATCCTAAATATTTGGAGAGCAAAGGTCAGGAGAACAGGACACTCCTTGGCGGTGATTTTCTTCCCACCCCTGCAGCAGGGACATGGGCTGCTATGCCTGGAATGACCCCAGGCATCGGTTGGAGCCAGTGCCTTGACGGGTCATCCTGGGGTTCAGTGCTACCCACAGCCAGGTTCTTGTTGTCCTCCAGGTTTTGGCTGCTGCCAAGGTCCAGCATGATGATCTCCCTGAGGCTGGTCAGTATTTACAATGGACCAATGTGCTGGAGCCTGCAGCAGAAGAAAAGTGCCTGACAGCCACTTCACAACCTGAGCAGGGCATGGTGGAACCGGCCACTGGGCAGGTAATCCACCTCACCAAGTCCCTGTGCCTGTCCTCGGCTGTTGCCAAATAAACCCTCAGGCATGGCAACCCTGACATTTGCTTTCTTCCAACAGGCACCAGGAGAAGGAAGTAGACATTATTTTTTGCAGGCTGGTCACAAGGCAGGAGACAACCGGCTTGATGTGGCACATCTGGGATCACAACTGCCCCCGTGACTTTGCAGCCAGCCCCAATGCACACCAGATGATCCTCTCAACATGGACCTCTTCCCCCACCAAACCCCCGGAAAGAGGGGGTCACAGCTCTGCCCAGTGCCAGTGATGGCAGCAGCCCCAGTGCTTAGCTGGTGGCTGACGCTAAGGGCAGCGAGCTGGTGTTCCACCTACTGGCTCTTTTCATGCTGAAGGAGGTTAGAAAGGCATCTGGAGTGAGGTTAGAAGGGTGAAGAAGTTGAGCCAAGGGTCCTGCCAGAGGACAAGAAGAGTCAGTCCATCAAATCAGCATAGAAAGCCCTTTTCCACAGATTTGCTGCTCAATTGTCCTGTGGATGAGCAAGACCAGCTGGGAGGAGGAGAGGCAGCCCTGTCACTGGTGTCTGTGTGGACCTCACCCCGGTGAGCTGCTGCCCAGGCTCCCTCTCTGCCCCAGAGGCTGTAGGAGATGTGTACAGAGAGGATCCTCAGGCTGCCCACACCCCAGCCCATCCAAAGGAATGGGCATCTGTCAAACTTCAGGTGGAGAAATGGGCATCAGGACACTTCACAGGGGACAGGGAGAGAAGTTTTGATGAGGACACCCACCTCCAGGCACTCACTGATGCTGCAGCCTTTCTCCCCTGTCCCAATTCCCCATTTCCATCTAGTCTTGGGATGTGGGAATCAGGTAAGATCCGCTGACAGAGCGCCGTCATCCCTGGGATTTCACCCAGAGGGATGGCTGGAGGCAGAGAGGAGTCCCTGGGAATGTGGTGCCAGTCAATTTTATTCTGGGAGAGATGCCAAAGCCGAGCGCAGCTGCCAAGACAGGGGCTTTCCTCACGAGCAGGCTGCTGTCCCACTGCCCCCGCCCTCGGCTGAACGCTGCGGGGAGAGTTGGCACATCCCTCTCCTGCACCCCAAACCTCCCTGCATGGGGAAGAGGCATCAACCCCCCTGCCACAACAACAATCCTGGAGCTGTGTCAGCATTCCTGTCCCACTCGTTCATTACCCAGATCATTCAACTCACTGTGAAAATGAAGGGGTTAATTTTTTCTGGTTATTGCCCCAGCCAGGTTAAAGCATCTGGAAACGACTCCCATGTTTTCAAGCTGAACTGAATATAGAAGGACAAGTTGCAGCAGCAAAAGGTCAGCCTGTTAAATGACACGTCTTTTTGTTAACACACAGTGCAATATAAAAATGGTCAGGAATCACAAGGCTGAACAGGGAAACTGAGGCACGAGGCAGCAAAGCAGCATCCCCCAGGACCAAACCAGATCTCTGCAGCCTCACCCCCAGCACCACTCTGACCTCCCCTTTGACAGAAAAGCTGGGAAACCTTCTTTGAAAAGCTGAGACACATTCTTGCTGAGCCAGGCTCGGGTCCTCTCCCTTGGACAGCAGCAGGCAAAGCAGTTTTGGAGGGTATTGAGGGCACACAGCCCTCAGGGCCTGCTCTAGCAGCGCGGGTGAATTCCTTGAAGCCGCTGGATGCTTCTCACAGCTGCAGAACAAATTCAATAACAATACGATGAGCAATGCCTTTTTAATAGGCACGAGGTGAAAAGAACCCAGCGAGTCAATATTTGTGGATGAAAACAAAATAAGCCAAGCTGTTAGCACAGAGGAATGCAAGGGAGGGCGGGAGGCGGCTGGGGTAATTATTATTTCATCTGCCAGATAGTCCTGGTCCTGCCCACTGCCCCCTTGTCCCCCCTCCCCTGCCCACGCTGCCTGTGCCGGAGGGGAGGGGGCAGGGGAGAGGTGGAGATGGGACAGAGAAGAGCAAATGTTTTGGCTTCAGCAGCATCGGGCGTGTGGCTGGGGCTGGCTCAGCTCTGTCCATGGAAGGCTGAGAGCTGCCCCGGCCCAAGTATTTCATGTCAGCAGCTGGAATGTGCTTAACACAACATTTTACAAGGGAACATTAGTCAAGCATCCGCACTGACAGAGCGGGTCAGCGATAAGGAGACGGCGCATGGGAGCTGCAGGGTGACGGCTCTTGTTTCAGGAGGAGGAGGGCAAGGTTTGTAGAGGTGGTGGCCAGGGCAAGCTGAGGAAGGGCAATATGGGCCAGGCAGCCCCAGTTTTGGGCGAGGTGCCCTGACAGGCACCACACAGGGGTGACAGTGCCACAGCAAAAGCAGGCTCCTGCTTTCCACGCTCCCACAGCTATTGCATGTGCTGTCTGAGGGCCCTTCTCAAAATCCACTTCAAGGTGAGATACAGGGAATTCTGTCCAAAAGCCATTCCCTGCCACATGCCTTTGTTTGCAGGAGTATCAGTCCACAGGTAAAAGGTACAGGTGGGGTTACAGCTTTTTGGTAACACATCTCAGGCTTTGCTCCCTCACAGCAGGGTCTCTCCAGACAGCTGCTTCCACCTGAGCTGGCACAATCGGGCCACAGCAAGGAACACTGCCCCCAAACAGCAGGAAGAAGATGTGCCATGGTCCAGGAATCTCCCAGAAATCAGGCTGGTGAAACATGAGTCAGCTTTGCCTGCGACCTGAAAATGGCACCACCTTCCATCTATTCCTAGAGCTATCCCTGTTCATTAGTCTTCTTGGTCCCCAGGCTTAAAAAAATCCCCCAGTGTCATGACTCCTTAATAAGATGTCATCTTCAGCCATGACAAACACGAGGGCTCAGTAAATAATAGCCCTGCCATGTAATGTCATGCCTCCCCCATCTGTTGCAGTAATGACTGTGCCTCGCTCACCTGCCACCCTCTCCCGGCTGCTCCCCGAGCAGCGGCCAAGCCACGGCAGCACTTTCCCAGCTGCGGCAGCACCTCGGTCACCCAGCCCCTGTAACAGCTGCTGGGCTCATTTTTGGGGCAGGCAGGGCACCCAGTCCTTCTTCAGGGGAGGAAATGTGCTGAGACACAGGAGGTGGTGTGGGATCCAGCATGGGAGGGGGGCAGCACAGCTCTACAGCATCCAGCTTCCCAAGGGCTGCAGAGGCGCTTCTTTGCCTTCTTCCCTCTTTCCTCCTTATTCTCGCCTTTCTTCTATGTTTATCTTTCTCTTTTTCCTACTTCCTTTCCTCTTCCTCTGCTTTTTCCTTTTTCCGTTTTTCCCCTTTCCTTTTCCCTTCCTTCCCTTTTCCCTTCCTTCCCTTTTCCCTTTCCTTTCCTCTCCTTTTCTATCCTTTCCTCTTCTTTCCTCCCCAACTCTACACTTCTTCCCTCCACTTCTCACCTTTCCCTTCCTTTTCCCTTCCCCTTCTCTTCCTCTCCCCTTTCCATATTTCTCCATCTCTCCACTTCTCTATTTCTCCATTTCCCTGTTTCTATTTCCTTTCCTTGCTGCCAAGGTCCCACATTCCTGTCCTTGGTGCCTGCAGGTTTGTTTGAACACAATCTCTCTGCCTAAGGAGTTAACAGTTGGTAGCAATTTTTTTAAAAGCTTTTTAAAATAACTTAAATTTAAAAAAACAGCATGGACTAAGCAAAGCTGTTCCTAGGGGAGGATTTCCAGTGTGTTAACATTCTCAGTCTGAAGTGAAGGTGGAGACAGACACTGCCTTTTGAGACGCCTGGTTTTGCCCCCTCCCTTTGCTGTGGAACTTGGGTTACACTGAGTGCGTAAAGGATAGCAGGACGTGGCAGTGCTGTTTGCCATGAAAACTAATAGGGCCATGCCTGCTTTCATCAGGAGTGTAATCAGAGCCACCGAGTGCAATCAGAGCCACGGATAATGTTTTAAAAGGCACAGCAGCTCCAAGTGCAAGCAGGGATTTATTAGTGAAAACGAAACCACGCTCGAGCCTTTGCGAGTCTTATTTTAAGAGTCTGAAGGAGAAAGGAGGGGGCTGGCTGGGCACCAGGAAGGTGAGATGGCCAGAGCTCTGCCACCAAGCAGCAGTGACAAGCAGTGGTGACGAGGGCTCACGACACCAGAGAGCTGCACTGCTTTCTCTGCCACTGGTTGTCTTGCACAACCTTGGCCATGTCACGTAGCCTTTCTGTGCTGCTGCTCTTGGCCTGCATAGAGGGACAAAAATCACTCCCCTGCAGCCCTATAGAGTGATTATTCTGTACATATAAGTCACATGCTCCAGGCACACTTGCAGCCTCTGCAGTTCCTTTGGGGTCCCAGCAGGACCCAAGGGGGTGGCCAAAGGGTCCCACAGGATCCTGCAGGTTCAGAGAGCAGTTTTGGAAACTTCTCCCACTGCCACATGACAGCACAGCCATGCACAGTGGGTAGAGACAGGAAGAGAAAGAGAAAAAATGTCCTGGCAGGTGGTGATAGTAAGGAAAAGGATGCCCAGAGTCTGAGGATCTCTGCTTCTGCTACAAACCTAAAGTCCATCCCATATTTGAGGTCTCTGATTTCTGCTGTCTTGAAACTGAGGCAGAGCAGTGGCCCAGTGCCACTGCTGGAAGGCTGAATTCCCTGTTTTCACTGGATCTGATGCTACTCAATAAACTCAAATAGCTCCTCTGTGCTGATGGACAGAAGATGTCTCACCAGTCCTCAACTAGGCTGTGTAAGGCAGCAAACAGTCAGTGCCTTTGCATTCAGGAAAGACCTAAGTAGGACTTAGAGGTACATTTGAAGGCTGAATTTGGTGTTGGAGAGAAGCATGATGCATATTTAGGGTCTGTCTTTCCAGTGTGGGTGGTCAGAAGGGGTGAGCTGTGCAGAAAAGATGGTTCTGCATCTATAGAACTCTTTTAAAGAGGGAAAAACCTGCAAAGTGAGCAGTTCTGTTTGGAAAAAGCCTGTTGGAGAGGCTTCCTTGGCCTCAAATGCCCTTGCCATCTGCACACATAAGAAACCTTTCATAAGGTTCTCATTTCCTCTTTACCTTTTTTATATAGTCCATAATAAGATGCCTGATTGTAATGGACTGTATGGATGTCACTAGCAGGGAATGGCTCCAGCAGAGAGGCTTTAACCCTCTGTTTCAACAGGATCAGCAATAGAGCTTTTGGTCCCTTGCTCAGCTCCACTACAGGTCCTGGTAGGATTTCTGCAGTCAGCTCCACCAAAGCCCTCCCTACCTGCCAGGACATGCTCAGGTGCAGGTGCCCCATGCAGTGTTTGTGGGAACTCACCCCTCTCACTCAATTGTTTATGAAGCAGTACAAGAAAAATTAGTATTTTGCCAAACTGGATTATGTGGAGGGAGTTCAGCTTGTTTGGCCAGAGGAGAAGGCTATCATCAGGTGGTTATAGAGAAAACAGAGCCACAGCCTTTCTGGAAGTGCATGGGAGGCCATGGGCAGAAGGCACAGCAAGGGAAATTCTACCTAGATGTTAGGAAAATAATTCCTAGTGAGACTAGTGACAAGAGAGTTTAAAAAACATGTGGAAGGGTGACTTCCCTGGGTTGATCCTCTAAAGCAAAAAAAGGAGCCTAAATATATGACACCAGGGCAGTGCAAGTTGTCTCATGCTGGATCTGGATCTGTGTTAAAGCACACTTAATGGCTTGGGTGAGAGGCAGGGGAGAGCATAACCCAGCCCAAAAGGTGTTACAGGGTCCCTTGCTTTGAGCACAGCTCGACTTGGATGTCAGCAGCTTGGCTGGGACCTCAGCTGAGGAAGAGCACACAGGAGTTGATGGAGCCCTTACACCAGACAGAGAAGGCAGAGCCAGGCAGCAAGGATGCACAGAGCACATGTCACAGGGTCTAGACTGGTTCCTGACAGCTCCTCTCTCCCAGAGCTCCTGGACAGGAGACAAAACGTGATTTCTTGCTCCTACCACTCAAAGTCTGATTTATGCTGAACACTCTGGAAAAGAAAAAAGTTGGCTGTGGAACCACGTTCAGCTCCCAGCCAGGAAAACCTTATATGGGATCAACAAGTTTTAACCATGCAAATCAAATTTGGGTCCAAACAGAGCCCTGTTTCACTACTTCTGCCTCTCCCTTCCTTGCTGCACAGGAAGAGGCTACTTCCTCCCTCGACAAGTCCTCACATCAGGCTGGGCTGTTGTAGGCATAGGTAACTTCTCTTCTCTTCTCTTCTCTTCTCTTCTCTTCTCTTCTCTTCTCTTCTCTTCTCTTCTCTTCTCTTCTCTTCTCTTCTCTTCTCTTCTCTTCTCTTCTCTTCTCTGCTCTGCTCTGCTCTGCTCTGCTCTCCTCTTCTCTCCTCCCCTCCCCTCCCCTCCCCTCTCCTCTCCTCTCCTCTTCTCTTCTCTCCTCTCCTCTCTTCCCTTCCCCTCCCCTGATGATTCCCAGCTGCTAAACTGTACTAGAAGAGGTCTGCTCACCTGAGTCTGTCACCAAAAGCCATGGCTGAGTGTGGCCTCATGCTATGTGATTTTCAAAATTGGGCTGGACAAAGCCCTGGACAACCTGATCTAAGTTAGCTCTACTTTGAAGGCTCTTGAACCAGAAGCTTTCAGAGGTTCCTTCCAACCTAAATTATCCTGTGACCTACATCCACAGCACTACCCAAGATGTTCTTGCATCATCTGGACTTCAATAAGCCCATCTGGGCTTCTGCTTCTGAATCAGCAAGATCCTAATTCTCCCTTATGATTTAATCCCTTAATTCATTTGCCATAATCCTGTAGTATGTGGCTGGAGGAAAAGGAAACAACACAGCAAAGCAAATAGAGAAATGCAGCTAATGCCCCTGAGAATAGTATATTACTCCTCTTCTTTCCTGTTTGCCTTCCTGCCGTTCTGCTTCCATGAAAATGTGTGGGATTTCATCCAAAACTTCAGTATCTCCTGTCCAACAGTGCTGGAGAGATTTCATCTTAGAAAGAAAATATCCGAAACAGTGAGCACAGAATGATCCTCTCCCTGCTGCACCCTGCCAATCTCTGGCAGCTGAAACTTCAAGGACATCTGAAGCTAAAGGCCACATCCAAATTTGAGCACTTGGTAGTTACAGTCTGAGAAGCTGCCAGCAGCATGAGAGCCACAGCAGAGAGAGAGTTTTATGGGGTGCCCCAAGGTAAGGTATTTCCTCTTCTCCATTTGAAACGAGCTGCCTGATCCTTTCTTTGGGCACCTTCCTGTGCCCTCTCCCCCTTGCCTCAGCCGCAGATCTTGGGGTGGAAATTGGAGAGGGACCAGAGTCACTTGGAGATCTGTTTATTGCTGCAAGCATTGCATTCAGCCCACAGGCACAGAGCCCGAGTGTTTCATCCCTGTTCTCCCTTTCCTCTTCTTTCCTGTGCACCTAATCCTGCAGTGATCTCAAGAAAGCTGTCACAGGGGTAAACCACGAGCCCTGTTCTCTTGACATGCACGTTGGGATGCTTCTCAGCAGTGCTGTGACTCAGTCCCAGCCATTGTCATCCTGCAGAAGTGCCATGTGCCTTTGTGGTGTGTGTTCAGGTTGAAGAGCCCTTTGTAGACAATTTATCCACCAAGTCAGAACAAGAGTGATTTAAACTTTGCTCTTCCATTGTGCTACCAAGGGAGGCCTCCCTGCATGTGCACACACACACACCTGCACACAACTGCACACACAGAGCAGAGCCTGGAGTTAGCAACCTGCTGCTGTTTTAAAACACTGCTCCCCGCACTGGCAAGGGTGCTTCCCTGGGGGTGCTGAGCACCCTGGCTCTGATTTGGAGTGCTGGGAGACAGGAGGCGAGTGCTGAGTACATATAGTGCTCACAGGCAACACCAGGCAGCAGGTCCTGCCAGCTCCCGTGATCGTGAGGGAAGAGCAGTGAGGAATGCTCCAGTCAAGGACATGGCCCAACCCCAGGAATGTACCCTCAGTTCAGTGGCAGGTGTGTGTGCTGACAAGGTAAGGGCAACATTATGCCAGACCTTTTCTCCTTCTCTGACCTTCTCTACTTTTGATAGCCCCCTCTCCCCAGCTTCTTCTCATGTAGCACCAGGGCATTGATAACACCTCAGCAAAGATCATCTGGAGCATGGCTGTCTGAGGAACTGAGTGTGTGTGTCCATAGCCTCTGTTTCTTCAGAGGTGTCAGTGAGCTGAAGTGGAGCTTTGTGGAAGAAAATAAACTATAAGCATATTCACTGCTGCTGCCCACTAGTGAAGCACATGATGGTGGTAGGAATCCCCATCCATGGTGTTCCTGGGAACCCAAAGTTCCTATAGGAGGCATCAGCTGCATTAAGAGACTGAGAAGATGCCTCTCCTGACCCCATGCTGACGTGGGGCTAGCTTGGAAAAGATGTCAGTGGAGATTGGAAAAGAAGCAGAAATATGTATTTCCCCAATAATCTGAAAACTTCAATAAATGTTTTCCCTCAGTTGGACATAGCTGAGGAATCTGGGGACCGTGGCTGGAGCCAGCTGCTCTGAGAGGAGAAAGCAAATAGCCAGTCCAAGTGCAACAACTGCCAGGACGATAAAAGGATCTGAAGGGGTTCAAGGGTAGGAGGGGGATTTTGTCTTTGCAGTGTTGTTTCTTGATTTACATGTCAGAACCAGTGAAGCACACCTCCAGATCACACACTGGATCTCTTTCTCCTTACTTGGACAACTGAACACATAGGCAGGACAATTGTGCAAACAAAGATGCATGCCAAGCCCACCACACCAAAGGGAAGAAATAAAAATACCAGTTATTTAAAACACATGTATTAACAGAGGGATTCACGTCTCCCCTGCGTTTTTGCTCTGCTGACATTGCAGAGGCAGATGAGAAACCTCGTTGGAGCATCAGGCTGGCCTCAGTCCCTGGGGGATGGGGGGTTTGCCACACTGGCCCTTGGCCTCCTTGGGCCACCCATTGGCAATCACAGTGTCATCCACCATCACGTAACTCTCCGCCCCAGCAAGATCCTGGGGAGTGGGACACAGGTGCAGAAGGAGCTGGTTGAAATTCCCACCCCTTTTCTGCTAGGGAGAAATACAGCTTTGATTTAAACTGGGGGCAAAACAAGGTGGGTGCATAGTCATGATACACGAGGTGGGAATGCTTCTCCCATGGCTGAGCCTCATCTGCACATGGGTTGAAGTATCTCCTGGGTACAGTGGTGGATGACAGCCACAAAGGGGTAGGATCCAGACAAATCAACTTCATGCCAGCGAGGCTGTAGCTCTTTCCCCTTCCCATGTCCTGCCTCCCTTTTTCAAATATGTTCAGAAGATTTCAGCCTGAACGTTCCAAATCTGGGGCTGAACAGCATCCCCAGCATGTGTGCTTTGGCTAGAGGGATGCAGAACAGCAAAGGGTTGGTGCCACCCAGCCCCTTCCCACAGCCTAACTTTGCACCAGGAGACCAAACCCTGAAAAGAGGTGCCAGGTCCTGCTCAGGGACACTCCATTTCCCAGGCAATGACAGCGACTGTGATCTGGGTGCTTCAAGATGTGGTGAGGAGGGCAATGCAGGGCCCTCAGGGAGATAATGGGAGGCAGAAGGTCTTATCAACTTCTTGGAAGGCAGAGTCAAGCCCTTCAAATGAAAGCCCTTGAGGGAGCTGAGAGGATCTTCCCTAAAGTGTCAGGCACATTTCAGCAGCTTATAAATATCAATGTCCTCCTTCTGCCACACTCAGCCTTGCAGCACCAGCTGCGCCCTCAACTCTGGACCAGGTTCTTATGGAGCTGAGCACCTGGGCTTGACCTGGCCAGGGGAAGGCAGGATCTGGCCTCAGGTGCGGGTATGTTTCCAGAAGCACCTTCAGCTGCCATTCTCTGGTTCAGCCTTCTTAGATTTGAGATACTTTTTTTCCCCTACACAAATCAAACAAGGGGTTACACTGAGCTCACCTTCTGGGGAGCAGGACAAGGCAGTCACTTGGCTGGAAAGTGAGCAGTATTCAGTCCCTTCATCTCCCACTTCCACCCATTCCTCTCCCCCACCCCATTTCTCTCCTGCACATCCCCCTGCTGAGAGCACTGACCTGCTGCAGAGACCCCCAGGTCATCCAAGGACAAATCAAATTGTGAACCCTAATGACAGGAGAGGGGACAATGTTGCCAGACACCAGGATTGACCCCAGCCATGCTGGGAGCTTCCTAGTGCATCTCTACTGGGGACACAACACATAAGAGAGGGGGTCAGTAGCCTCACAACCCCAGTCTAGAGCTGGGGCTCTCCCTATGTCTCCACTCCCCATGACTCCACCACCACCCTGCTGAGAGGAATCCCCCAGGGACACACTGGAGGGATGCACTCCCCTCCCCCCCCAGACATGCTCACCCAGCACAGCCAGGCTAACCCCATCCCTCTGCTGTGGCAGACTCAAACCTGCCCAGACCTGCAGAGGATGGGAAAGGGGCTGGGATGTCCCGGGGTGGCCAGGGTGTCTCCACGGCCTGACGGGTGAGTTAGATCAGGTCTTGCCGTTGCCGGGAGTGGGAGGATTTTAGCAGCACATAATCTTCTGCCGCCAGGGTCGTGGCTAGTAAAAGAGGATGTGTTTAGAAAGAGAGTACATAGAGAGCTCCGAGGGCTGTTTGTCGCGCCAAGTAGGGAAAGGAGGTAAGCACAAGCATTTTCCTGGGCAGTCCCAATACCCCTGCCCTCCCCTTGGGGCCCCTGGGAAGGAGAAGGGTTTGCTGCTGGTCACAGTCCACAGCCAGGCTGCAGTTGCTGTCCTTCGTTGGAAAAGGAGGTGAGCCCCCTGCCCTCCTCATCCCTCCCAGCTCCTGCCACCTGTCAAGGGCAAGAGATGATGTGGGAAGGGATTCAACCTAGCTGAGCTCTCCCAGACCTGCTGCAAGGCACCTAGGGCCGGTGCTAGTGGTTTCCAACGGGATCCCAGCTTCGGGTTCCTGTTTAAATCCATGGGAGGACTGCCCCAAAAGCTGTGTGGGCCTTTGGAGGTTTCTGGGTTTATCCCTCCAGTCATGGTAACAAGCAGAGCATCCTGAGATGGAGACTTGAGCCTCCGCAAAGGCAGTCAAGTCGCCCGAATCTTGGGGTGGGCTCAGCAGAGACCCCCAGAATTGCCGAGGGACTGGCAATGTGGCTGGAGAATGGCATGGGGAGGGGGTGAAACGGGGGGGAATGGATTTGACAGTGATGCCGTTCCGATGGACCCCGGCCAGCCCACCCCGCGCTGGTTCCTGCCTCTGCCCCCGCGTTCTTCTTAACGAGGTTTCCAGCTCGGTTGAACCCCCGCGTTGCTCTCAGAACCGCAACCATTCGGGACTGAGTGGGGTAGGTGCAGGGGAGTGGGACGGAATCGCCGGCCCCATCCCCCGGTTTCTCCTCCCCAGTATCACCGAGGAGTCGGGTTTCATAAAACAAACGCGAAAGCGGGCAAATATTGGGGAGGGGGTGCAGAATAGATAGGAAAGATTTGGGGACGGAGGGACCGGGAATTTAAAGCCCTGTGCCAACGGTCCCTTTGGTAGGGGGCAACGCAGGGTTGCTGTCGGCGGTGGTCCCAGCGCCCTGTGCATGAGTTTGTTATGGAAAGTCTGCAAAAGCCATTAGGACTTTTGTGCTGGGGCACTAGAAAAGCAACGCAGACACCACTCACTTTTCTAAATAAACATTAGTCTTAAAAAGTTTGCACTGCTGACCCCCGCAGCTCTGATTACTTGTAATTCTCTGAACCATATTTTAAGGCTTCAAGTACTTTTTCTTTTTCTTTTTTTTTTTTCCTTTCCTTTTTGCGGGGAGGGGGCGGATTTGGCTCGTTCCTCCCCGCAGCCGTGTCACAGATGTGCCACCGTTGCTGTGTGCTCCGAGGGCGGTGGGCCGGGGACAGAGGGGTCCCTGCCCAGCCCCCAGGCAGGTCCTTATTCCCCAGCCCCGAAGCCACAGCTCTTCTACGTATTCACCTCCCTCCACATCACTAAGGAGAAGCTTTTTCTTCCTTTCTGCTTTTTTTTTTTTTCATTTGTGGTGGAGTCGGGACCGCATTCGCCATCCCGGTGCAGAGATGCTGTTCCCCTTTTCGGGTTCCCCGGGAGGGCAGAGGCTTCATCCCCACCGTGCTGTGCCCCCAAACAGGCCCGGGATGCCCTTCCCAACCCCCGCCGTCCCCCCCCCCCCGAAACAGCCACATGTTCGCAGCGCTGCGGAGGCAGCTGCACTGAGGTATCATCAGTATAATTGGAAGGGTCACATGTTAAACCCTGGCTGTTGTTGGCAGTAATGTAGCTGTGTCCCTCGGTTGCACATTTACCCATCTCTCTCAAACCAACCATTGTCACAAGGTTCACTCCAGAAGGAGTGATCCAATGGGTTGCCACGGCAACTATAATGACATTAAAATAGAGGCGGCAGCCGCCGCCCCCCCTAACCCTCCCCCAACTCCCGGGCACAGCCCTCCCTCCCTCCGTACCTCTTCCTCCTTAAAAACCGGCAGCAGCCCTGCAAAACTCGGCACCTTTCCCGTCGGGCTAGCCCGGGAAATAACACCAGCACCCAGATGCAAACAAAGTGGTGGTGAGGGGTGGTTTATTTAAACCTTCCCTGGGAAAGAGGCCGAGAGAAAACAACCGCAGCGCTGCGGGAGCAGCGCGGAACTGCCCCTCGTGCCCGCGGAAGGTGAAATTGACTAACTCTGGTCAGTTTCCAGGCGCGGGAGCGCGCGTAGAGGGCGCGCTCCTGCCTGTGGGAAAAGGACGCGGGTGGCCGGGTTGGGAGCGGGCAGGAGAGATGCTCGATCCCTGCCCCGAGCTCTCGCTGGTAGCGGGGAAAATGGTACAAAGCTGAGGGTTATGAAGCCCCCGCCGAGGCACCTGAGGGTCGGGCGGTGAGACCCTCTGCCTTGGCCCAGCCCCGAGCTGGAAATTCACTTTTCGCCACTCAATTTTTGGGGAAACGTTCGTTTCCGTTTGGTTTTCCTTTATTATTTCCCATCGGCGCTGCCACCCTCCTTTCACGCGGTTTTATTTGTCCCCTCCAAATTTGTGGCGAGAAAAGATGTTTTTTAAAAGGACCCGTGATTCTTATTGTCACGAGACGCCCTTCCCTCTCGATTGATACTTCACATCTGTTCCGTCCCGAGCATGTTAAAAAGCATGACCAAGGAATACAGTACGAAAGCAAAAGGAAAAATTTGGGAATATCGACTATAGTATCAGCTAGATCTGGCGGGGGGCTCCCGTGTGTATATTTTCCATATGGGAGAATGTACTGCCCGTCTTTCGTCTTCGGCAGCCGATAGCAGCGTCTGAAATCAGGCTTTCCCGGATTTCTGCTACGCTTTCCCTAATATCTTTCCCGATCTCTGAACGGGGCCGCGAAATGCGTGCTTTCTATCAATTTATCGTTGTTTTGTTGGGTTGTTTTTTCCCCAGGAGCCCTCGGGCAGGAGTTTACCGGGCAAAGACGGAAAGACCAGACAGCTCCGCTCCGAGCTGGGGTTTAATTTCCTCCACCAAAAATGTGCCCGACACCTGCCTGCAGTTGGGGTAAATCTCCCTCCGGGCAGCCCCCGGAGTGTGCCCACGGCTGGCAGAGCCAAAAAAACACACACACCAAAAAAAAAGATGGGGGAGATTAGACGCCAACCCGAACCGGAGCCGCCCGCAGCCGGTTCACACGTGGTTTGCGGCGGCGGAGCCGCTTCCTCCAGCCGGCCCCGACGGCGGAGCTGGCGGGACCGGATCCGGCACCCGCACCACGCCGATCATCCTCCAAAGGGGGGACGGGTGGTCTGCCGGCGGGGAAGGGGCTGAGGAGCGCCAAGCAGGACCAGTGTGGCTCGGCGCTCCGGGAATGAGGGGTCTGGAGTGCATCGCTTTGGTCCCGGCCTCCCCGAGGGGCTGCATGACCCTTCGCACATAAGCTCTGCAACTGCCTAATGCCAACCGCCTCTCAGCAGCGATGGGGGTGGGGGGGACACAGGGAATCCCCCCCCGCAGCCTGGCCTGAAGTTCCCCACCTCTGGGGGCAGCTGGAAAACGTACTTGGGCTGGTGGGGGAATACTCGATGTGGACAGTTTCGCCAGCTGCGGTTCCTCGAGGGCACCCGACGGTTTGGTGTCCCCCCGGCATCTGGGGGGAGAAGAGTGGCCGGGATGGGAGGAAAGAAAGGACGGGGCCATGAGAGAGACGGCGAGGCGACCGCTGGTGGGTCTACGCTCCCGCAGGGCTAAGAGAAAGTCCTGGCCACAACCCCAGCTCCTTGGAGCAGAGTGCAGGGGGGTTGGGATCCTCCGCGGTTCAGTAAAAAGGGAGCCCCGGGACGAGGGGAGGCTGCGGGGCACGCGGCCGGGGATCAACTCGCCGCAGCTCCCGAGGGGCCACAAATGCCCTTTTCGATGCTCCCCTGAGCTCAAGAGCCGTCAGAAACGTCCCTCTGAAGTGAAAGAGATACATAGAGTAGGAGCACGCCCGTGAGGACACAGGAGCGCTGTGAGGGAGAGGAGAAAATGAAAATAAAACAGAAATAAAAAGAAGAGGGAAATAGAGAAAGGTGGGAAAATGAAATTATCCTCCTTGCGAAACGTGTCGGGCTTCTCCGGAGCAACTGCAGAAGGGAGGCCTTTCCACCAGGGTGGATAAATTTACTCGTGTCCCACATGACCGAGGGTGGGGGACCCGGGCGGGGGGGCGGGGGGAGGAAGAGAAAGGTCATGGGACTGGGATTTGGGTTGTAAGTCACAGAGGAGACGTGGATTTCAGTGCCGGGATCCGCGTTAGGTGGCAGCGGCCTCGGGTTTTGCAAGACAAGTAATTAAATAGGAAAAAGAAAAAAAGGAAAAGAAAAGAGAGAGGAGAAGGGAAGAAAAAAAAAAAAGGGGGGGGGGGGGGAGGAGGGAAAAAAAAAGGCATTTCAAAAATAACCCTAGTTAAATCTCGGGGGGTTATCGGAGGGAAGGAGCGTTCGTGGGGCACAGGTCCAGAAGAAGGTTGCTGGGAGACCCTGCTCGCCTAGGAAGGGGTTGTCCCCCACATTCCCCCCGGGCTGGCGAGGGGTGCTCAGCTCTGCAACCCGCCCGGGCTCGGAGGGTGCCCCCCCGCCCGGCTAAGCCCTGCCAGCTTCTTTTGTTGCATCTATTTTGCGGCCATGTCTCTGTCCTGGGAAGAGAAGATCCCAGGAGCCCTGTCAGGGGGAGGGGGGCGGGGGGCAGCACTGCCCCTCCAGCCGCTTTACATCTCCCTCCCCTCGCACCCTGCCGGGACCTACCGCGGGAGGGGGGACCCGAGGTCCGAGGCCGTGGAGGGAGGGGGGGAAGGGGAGGAGGGCGGGGGTGTCTGGCTGGACCCTGGCATTTTATAACCCAAATCCCAGACGGGGGAAGTTTTTCTTTCTCCACTTACTTTGTTTAAATTTAAAGCGACAGCAGCGGCCCCTCCGTCCCCAGCCCCCGGAGGTCCGGCCGGCCGCGGCGAGCTGCGGCAGGGGGTGCTCCCATCCTGGAGTAGGGTTTTCCTACACCCGGGGCCTTGTCCTGTGTCCCCCCCCCTCCTCCCTCCTCCCAGGGATCATGGGGTGGCATCATGGAGGGCACCTCAGGTAATCTCGTCCGGGTGGGGGAAAAAATTCCCACGGATTTTGCAGGGAGTCTGCTTGGAATTAAAGGCGATCGTGTGCCCCGCAGACGGCTTTCCTGCTGAGGAGTGATTTAGGGGGGGTAGCGGGGGCTCATTCAGGTTACACGGACTTCCCGAGGACTCTACGCTCGCCTCCTTTGGCGGGGAGAAGTGAAGTGTCTGGGAATTTTTGCCGCAGTGAAAGGAATCGCCGGTGTTGGTTTAACCCGTTTCAAAACCCCGGTGCTAACGAAAGACAATGTAATTTCACTTAAGAGGCGAGTTAAAGCCGGGAAATCGAAATCTGATCGAAACGGACAAGAGCTGCCCTGTAAAACGCGTCCCTGCCACCCTGCGACATGGAGTGCGACCCTCGAAAACCAGGAAAGGATCGGGATGAGGGGGGGAGAAACACCACCAGGCAATTAGAAAGATCCCGAGGCACCGACGCGAAGCCTTCCCATAGGAACCGACACACAAACTCAGTACACCTCCTCTCAACGGGGAGATTATCTCCCTTGCATGTTTTCATTCGGATTTACCAGACCTGCTTTGGCACACCGAGAGTTGAACGACTACAGTTCATTCCGTATCTATATCCATATATGTAATTCATCCGGATCCCAGGGGCAGGGATGCGGGCGTCCAGAGCTCTTAGGGAGAGAGGAATCCCTCCTGCCCGCGGTTGGGAAAGGCCACCGGCCTCCGATCTCCGGGTCTCGGCCCCTCTGTGCCGGTTGCCCGGAGGGACCGACCCGGCCGGGCGAGCCCCTTCCCGGGAGGTGGGCAGGCGCATCCCGGAACCGTCCACCCGGGGAGATCATTAGCATTTGAATGATGAGAAAGAGTCGGAAACTCTCGATCGAACCCTGCCGAGAGCGGTTTTTTTCTCCCGTCCCGGATGGCAACGTCACCTGTTGCTGCCACGGGCTTGGGGCGCCAAGTTTCACCTTATTTAATAAAATAATAAAATGCCAACTTGTCCGGCAAACGCATCGGGCCCCCTCGGAACCCGAAGGCAGTGGGGACAGGCTCACGGTCGCCCCTGAGCCGGGATGACAACCTTCCGCACGGACCCCGCCGGGAAATGCACCGACGGCCCGGTGGAAAGTGGGGTGTACGGCAGGGGTGCCCCCGGCAGGGCTGCTGAGCTCCGGGAAATGTGCCCCGAGCCGCCCCGCAGCCCAGCAGGGGAAACCCTGAGCCCGGGTGGTCATGCCAGTTCTTCCTTGCTTCAGGGGAGGGGAGACACACACACACACCCCGGCCGCCGGGCGAGATATTCCCGGGGGTGGACAGAGCTGGAAACCTCCTGGAGAGAGCGGGAAAACGGACGTCGATGAACCGGAGACGAGGCGGGTGAGACTAGAGAGACTGACAGGGAGGAAAAAAGCAAGAGGAAAATAGAGAGAAAGATTAAAAGAGAAAGCGGGTTGGGAGGGGGAGGGAGGGCGGGAGGCAGAGGAGGGGAAGGGAGAAAAAAGAAAGAGAGAAAAAGCAAAGAGAGAGGAATAGAAAAAGAGGGAGAAAGAGAGAAAAAGCTAAAGAAAATGGAAACGAGGAAGAAAGAGAAATAAAGAGAGAGAGAGAGAGAGAGAGAGAAAGGGGGGGAGGAAATCCCCAAACAAAAGCCAAAGAGAGAAAGAGGGAAAGGGAGAGAAAGTGAGCCAAAGCAAATTAGAGAGAGATAGAAAGTGGGGAGGGGGAAGAGAAAAATAGATAAAAATAAAGAGGGAAAGAGGGAGAAAGGAAAACAAACAAACAAACAGGTAAATAAAAGAGTGAAAGAGATAAATAAAGAGAACTAGAGAGAGAGAGAAAGAAAGAAATACAGAAAGAAGTGAAGAAATAAATAAGAAAGAAGAGGAGCATAGTGAGAAACAAGAAAGAAAAATAAATTATTTTTTAAAAAGAAAGAGAGAGGGAGAGGGAGGACGAGAAAGAGAAGGCGGGGAAGAGAAGGTGGAAGAGAAGACGACATGGGATCCAGGGGGTGAGGGGAGAGTGCGGATCCCCGGCCCCTCTCCTGGTACGACACACATCGGAACGAGTGCAGGGCCCTGACCTACCGCGAACATCTCGAGGAACATTTCAAAAGCACCGATTTAATTTCCAAGGCAATTTTCCTGCGGCTGGGTCGGCTGTGACAGCTCCTCCCGCTTTCCCCAGACCGGAAAACGGGATATTTTTTTAAAAACATCGTTTCTCTGTTTTCTGTGCCATGAAAGGAGAGAAACGAAAGAAAGATGGGGAGGGAAAGAAGATGCTAGAGGGCAGCTATTTTCCAAAGTAACGAAGCAGGAAAATGTTTTCAGGTCGGATTCTGGGGCACAGGGAGACTGGGCGTTTTTATTAAATCCTAGATCCACCATGAAAACGGGAGCTTCTGCGCAGTCACAGGGAAGGACCAGAGCAGTCCCAGAGGAAGGGCCGAGCTATTGGAAAAGATGCTCGTGATGCCTAAAGGTGGTTTCTATAATCCAGGTTGATTTATTTTTGTTCGGGGCTGCGAGGAGCTAGAAAGAAAAAACCAAAAAGCTACCAGGGAATGGAATAAGTTCTTGACCTTTCCTAATTCTCCAAATCGGCAGTAATGGAAAGCAGAAGGTGCGAGAGGAGGAGGCAGGAGGCGAGGGCCGAGCGGAGCCGGCCAGGCCGGGGTCCCGCAGCCGGCGAGAGAAGAGCCACTTGCTTCCGTCCCCGGGACCCGCTCTGCTCTACACGGGCTTAGTTAAGTGAAAGCAGAGAAAGAAATTATGCCCTCCCGCTGCGGTCCCGAGGGGGATATTCCAGGACAAGATCGTTTTATCTCGCCCCGATAAACCCGAGGAGAAATCCCCGTTTTCCGCCTCTTCCGCGCTGCGCAGGCACAGAAAACCGCCGCGCAGTAAATACTCAGAGCACCGTGTTTTGGTTAAAACCTCATCTGACATACAGAAAGGAAAAGAGTAGGGGCACATTTCAAAAAAAAAAAAAAAAAAAGTACAATAATAAATTAACAAATCAGCTCCGTAGATGTCTGACCGAACCCAAAGCAAGGCGGGGAATTCGCATCACTCCGGCTCCGCTCGGAAACAGCCGGCGAGCCCAGCACCGCCGTGAATGGGAGAAGGAAAGAAAAACCCAACATTGCCGCAAAGGATCGAGCCCCGCGGAGGTAGCGGGGTCGCCGCTGGTTCGGCTTTGTCCCGGGTTTAACACTGGCAAAAGAAAAAAAAAAAAGCCGCCGAAAGCAACACTGAGAACCGGGAGGATTCGCCAACGGAGAAGGAAGGGAAATGCCGGGTCGTCTTTTTGGCCAGGGACTCTCAAGCAGCGACTGCAACAGCTAATTATTTTCCTTTCAGTGCTCCGTTATTGCTGATGTCCTCCCCGCCTCCCCTCCAATAAATAAATAAAACCCTCCTTTAGGCAGCGAGGCGTGAAAAATGATCCTCTCTGAACGCTTAAAAATAATGTCCCGTGAAGATCGGGGCTGCAGAGCCAGCCAGCCCCGTAATTAAGAGCCATTATCCGTCCTGCCTTGCCGAGGCAAGATTTCGCCTTAAAACCCCCCAGCAGAGCCCAGCCAGGGGTTCCCGACCCCAGAGGAGACCCCAGGCCCTTCCCCGCCGCCCCCCGCCGCAGCGGCTCGGGGGGAGCTGGTTCCCGGGGGTCTCTACCGTTTCCCGAGACAGAGAGAGTATTTTTGCAGCTCTTTTTGCATATATTTCGCAGATATTTGAGCGTATTTTTTTCAGACGCAGATATATGCAGGCGGCCTGAATTTCAGTGGGACAGAGAAAGTGCTCGGGTGTTTGAGAGAAATTTAGAGGATGGGAAAAATCTGAAGTTCGAGCCGCTTGGGGATCTTTCCCTCAAAATAAACCCAACGGCGCCGGCTCTCGCAGGCACTGGCGGGCCGAGCCTAGCCCGGCCCTTCTTTCGGGGGGTACCGCGGTTGCTGACTAAGGGGGGAAATTCCCCCCACTCCTAAATCAGCTCAGCTTCAATCCCGGCCGGCGAGAGCGGCTTAAAAACTCGCAATGAGTCCGCAAGGCAAAGAAGATGAACGGAGCCAGGGAACGGTGTCCCAGCCTCAGAAACCCGCGAGCCCCATCCTGTGAGCGTGTGGGGGAAGGGGTCTCTCTGGGGAAACACTGCTTCCCTACAGAGAGGACCCCCCTCCGTCCCTCCAAACCCTGAGACCACCAACTTGGAGACACGCCTGCACCCGGCGGGGGCTGCAGAGGCGAGACGCGCTCGTTCGTCCCCGCGGGCACCGGCTGCTGCTCCTTATCCGCTCCTGGTACCCTAAGATCATTTTCCTCCCGCACTTCGCAAACAAACAAGCCCCCCAAAATGTTAAATCGCTACTTGATATGAAAATATCTCGCCCCTCCTTCTTCCAGACACACAACCGCCACCCAGCCTCGCTGCACATCGCTTTCTTCCTTCGGATCCCGTCTCCTCAAAGCAGGCTCGGTTATTAAAGGAGGCTGAACAAAGATAGCCCCCAGAGCAGCTATCAGCGCATTTTAACTTCATCAAAGACTTCGGGAGAGAGAGAGAGGAGGGGTCTGGCACCTTCTAGTAATGAGCTTGTCACGAACACCTCTGCCGGAGCAATTGAACAATTTGCACACAACCAAAAGAAAAGGAGCGGGGAGGGAGGGAGGAAGGGGAAATGCTACAAAAGCCCCTTCAATTTCCAACCATGTGCTTGGCAATCTGGAAAATAGATTCATTGGCCTCCTCTTTTCTCCCATGTCGAGTCTTGTAGCCCCTTTTGTAGGAGCTGGACATGAAAGGGAGACAACCAAGTGCCGGACACGAAGATCGCTTTTCAAAAGCAAATGTGTGTGAAGGCGAGATGTGAGACCGCTCGCTGCGGGGAGGCGGCACGTTCAGGAACAACATCAACAAACTGCGCGGAGGTTCGGGGTGGCACAGACAGGGGCAGAGAAGGAGGGGGGATAAAGAAATGGGGGGAGCAAGAGAAAAGAAAGGCCGACACCCCCCCCCCCCCTTCCCCCAACTCTCCCTGCGCACACCGCCCGGCCCCGGCGGGCCCCGCACAAAGCCCCGCTCTCCCGGGGACCTGCTCCGTCCCCCGCTCCCTGCCTCGTACTTCTCAGCTTTTTTTCTTTTTCTCCTTCTCCTTCAGCTGCACGGGCAGAAAGGCCTCGATTCTTTAGCCCAGGGTCCCTGCCAACAAACAAACCAAAGAGCCACGTTTGGTCCCTGAAATAAATAAACGGGGGGGGGGGGAAGGCGGTTTGGAGGAGAAGGGAGCGCTTAAAGATGTTTATTTACTTTGTAAGTTGTTGCAAAATTTAGGCGGAGATCAGGTTTCATTCGGTCATTCAAATACTGCAGGCCCAAGGGGAACGTGTGTGCGGGGGGGAAACCCTCCAACTTATTTTCTCATGTGTCAACTTTTCCAAACAAAATAAAGGGAAGGGGGGGTGGGGGAGAGAAGGGAGAACCTTTCTCCTGTCCGTCCGTCCGTCCCCCCCCTTCCTCCTCCTGGAAAGAGGCAGAGGATTTTGTTTGTTAGTTCTTGGGGGGTGGGAAGGGGACACACACCCAAAAGCAAGCACTGAAATCAAAAAGAAAATCAACAACAACAACAAAAAGAATCCGAGGGGTCCTTTCCCTCGCCGGCCCGTGCACCCAAAGCGGGGACCACCCCTCCGGCCAGGGAAGGGGCCGGGGGAGGCACCTCCAGCGTGTCAGCCCGCAGCGGTGGGAGGCGGCGCGGAGCAGCCCCGCGCAGGTTGCGCGCCCGGCCGCGGAGGGGAGGGCTTCAAGCGGCGAAACTCCGCGACCGGCCGAGTGCCACCAAGCCCGGGGATGGGAGCCACTCGCTTTCCCGAGGCCCGAACGGGGCTCTCGGTTCTCAGCGTGACAAAGACATCGCAAAGAACGCTTGGGATGATGATGATTTTTTTTTTAACCATATCACAAACATTTATTAATTTACACCAACGGTGGACAAAATTCTGTTGCCTTTTCCACATCAAATTATTCACAGATTCTCTCAATAAAATAGATATGACGGATGCACAACCAGTGAAGAGTTAACTGGACTCCGCTCATTAGCTCCCGAATAATCTATATACAAATAATTACCAATACACCAAAAAACCCACGCACGGAGGGGGTGGGAAAACGGGGATTTAAAAAAAATAAAATAGCATGAGAATCCTGACGGATTGGATTTTCTTTTAAACGTGCATTTGAATGCCTCATTGGGGAAAAAAAAAAAAATTAAAAAGGAAAAAAAAAAAGAGAGAGAGAAAAAAATAAACCACAGTCCTGAGTTTCACTGACTTTTCTTCTCCTTAAAAATAAAGAAACCCTAAGCAGTGCCATTTCAAACCAAACCCGAAGCTTCAAAGAAACTAAAAATAAGTGCGAGCCATTAAAACATTTTCTTTGAGAGCAGGGGAGAGACGGACACACATGGCAAAACCGCCCAGGAGAGAGATTTGCAGGAACGAAACCGGGCTCGCTGCAACCGGGGGCGGCTGTAACTCCCCTGGCCGCTTTCCCAGGCGGCTTGAGGGACCCCCGCGGAAAACCCGCACCTCTCAAAGGAAACATTTCCGACCCTAAGACCGGGGTTTCTTTCTTAACTCCCCCTCACCCCAGCAAGACATTGCGTGTTCAAGCAGCCCAGGTCCCAGCTTCTGTTACGGCCACTTTATAAATACGTTTTGGCGCTGGCGGGACGAAATCGTGTTATTCTTTCTCCCCTCCCGCCCTCCCGATTTATTTTTGTTTGGGCATTTTTTTTTTCTTTCTTTCTTTTTTTTTTTTCTTTTCTTTTTTTTTTTTTTTTTCCGAGCAAAGAGACACAAACAGATCTGGATGCCACAGAGCCTGGAAATAAAGTAAAAATTAAAAATAAAATTAAAAAAAAAAAAAAGAGAGAGAGGAATTTTTTCCTACCTTAAAACACAACAGGAGGAGATGGAAGGGGGGGACGGGGAGAGGGAAGGGGAGCAGTTTGGAAGGAGAGGGGGAGAGCTGGGAAGGGGCCGTTTGCTTCGCGACTCTCCCTCCCCCCCCACCCCCCTTGTCCCCATCCCCATCCCCCTCCTCCCCAGCACACTTTAAAAATGACAGCTGCTCAGGGTTGTGATTTTACTGGAAAAGTTCTGGGCCGGCTGCAGGAGCGGCTCGTGTGCCAGGCTGACCTGTGGCTGTGCCGGGGCCAAGGCGGGGCTGAGCACGGCCAGGACCTGCGCCGGGGGGCCCGCCTGGCCAGCGGGGTAGGGCGCGGCGGGCGCGGCGCTGGGGTTGGTGCTGGGCGGCGGGGGCACGGCCCCCCCGATGATGTTGTCTATGGAAAAAGAAGGCCGGGAGGGGTGGTTGGTGCTGCCGCCGCCGCCACCGCCGCCACCGCCGCCGGCGGGCGTGGGGTCCGGCTTCAGGGTCTGGAGGAGGGCGGCGGGCAGGGCGGTGGGGCTCAGCTGGGGATGGTAGAAGGACTTCCTGCAGTTCAGCTCGCCGCCCAGGAAGGAGGGCAGCCCCGAGGCGGCGGAGAAGACGGAGGCGGCGGCGGGAGGCGGCGGAGCCGGTAACGGGCAGTGCGGCGCCGGGAAGGGGAAGGCTCCCGTGGCGCCGCCGCCGCCTCCGCCGGGGTGGTGGTGGTGGTGGTGGGGGTAGCCCTGGAGCTGCAGGCCGTAGTTGTAGCCGTAGGGTCCGTAGGCGAAGCCGGGCAGGAAGGCGGCGGGGTCGGCGGCCCCGGCCCGCAGCAGCAGCTCGGGGTGCGGCGGGTGCAGCTGCTGCTGCCGTTTGAAGCGCTTCCTCCGGCGCAGGAAGCTCCCGTTGTCGAACATGTCGGCGGACTCGGGGTCCAGCGTCCAGTAGTTGCCCTTTCCCGGGTTGCCGGGCTCCCGGGGGATCTTGACGAAGCAGTCGTTGAGGGAGAGGTTGTGGCGGATGCTGTTCTGCCAGGCGGGGAACTTCTCCCGGTAGTAGGGGAAGCGTCCGCTGATGAACTCGCAGATCTCGCTCAGCGTCAGCCGCTTCTTGGGGCTCTGCAGGATGGCCATGGTGATGAGGGCGATGTAGGAGTAGGGCGGCTTCACCAGCGGGTTCTTCCCCCCCGCGCCGCCTCCGCCGCCCGCGGGCCCCTTCTCCCCGGGCGCAGCGCCGCGGGCACACGCCGGCTCCGAGCCGCCGGGGGGGGACAGCCGCTCCGGGGACCCCCCCATGCGCGCCTTGGCGGCCCCGCTCCGCGGCAGGGCCAGCCCCAGCGGATCGCCGCCGTCCTCCTCGTCGTCCTCCTCGTCGTCCTCCTCGTCCTCGCTGTACTTGCTCCCATCCTGGGGCGGGCCCACCACGTCGATATCCGCGTCCTCCACCTCGGAGAGCGGCTCTTCCTCCGGGGAGCGCTCGGACATGATCCCGCAGCCGCCGCCGCCGTTGCTGCTGCCCAAAGTCATTGTTGTGCGGCCGGAGCGGCCGGGGCCGGGGCCGGGCTCCCCCCCCCACCTAGTGGCGGCTCCCGGGATGGGCCCGGGGCCGTGCCGGAGGGCTGCGGCCGCCGATGGGACTCCGCGCCCCGGCGCCGCCGCTCCGCGCCCCGCTCGCCGCGCCGCTGCTGGCGGGGCCGCGGCAGGGCTGCGGGGTGGTGGCTGCGGAGGGAGGGGCGGCGGAGGGGGCGCGGGGCGGGGGCGGAGGGACGGGACGCCCGGAGGCTGGGCAAGGAGCTTGGAAGCAGCGATAATAAATAATAGTAATAATGATAATAAGAGAGAGAGAAAGGGGGGGGGGGGGAAAGTTGGAGGTGCGGCGGCTCCTTGGCAGGGCTGGGGGGAGGGAGGGGAGGGGGGGGGGGCGGGGGAAGAGGGAGGGGGGAGGGCAGAAGTTGGGAAGGCGGCTCCCCCCTCCCCACCCCTCCCGAGCTGGGACCCGGTGGAAACGCTCCCCCTCTGCATCTCCTGCCAGCGCTCCCCAGGCCTTTATACGGCCGTCCCGGCATCACGTGCCGCCCGCCACAGCCCCCGCGGGGCACGGCGAGGGGCTGCCCGGCACGGCCCGGGTCCCCGGGGAGCGCGTCCCCCCCTCCATCGCCGGGGATGCTTTCGAGGAAAGGAGCTGCTCGCTCCCCCGGCGCTGGAATATCCCCAGCTACGGCTGGAGCGGGCTGGTGTGGGAGCCGGGGAGGTCAGCGCTGGATAACTCCCCCCCTCACCCCAGACACCTAGCCGTGCTGGAGGCTCGAAGGGTGCATTCCTGAGGGATGCGACGGCCGAAGGTCCCTTCGCCCCCTGAGGACTGCCCACCCACGGGGCTGGGTCTGAGCTGCCGCCCTCCAGCAGCCTCGCCGTCGGGAGCCCTCTCTCGCCAGGGCCGAGCCCTCGGCCCTTTTGAAGGGTCGTGTGAACTGGGGGATCCCCGCTCCCCTTCTCCACGCCCTCAAGTCACCGACACGTTACCGAATTCGTAGCAACTTAACTAGGAACTCGCCTTTCCCAAGGTGTCCCGCGGGAAGGGTCATCCCGCCAAAGGGATGCTGCCGTCCGGCAGGTGCGGGGAGGAAGGCGAGGAGGAAAACTCAGTCAAGCCTCCCCCCACGCAAGAAATAACCAAAGCGAAGGCTGTGCGTGTCCGCGGGGTGCAGGGACGGCTCTCGGCTGAGCTGCTCAAGGAGCTCTTTCCGACCCACCCGTAGCGCGGCCAGGCCCCAGGCACCCTCCGGGACAGGGAATCTCCTCCGGCCTCGGGGTGTGCTGTCCGCCGCTCTCCTGCCATCACTCCCCCGAGGCGCAGCAGCCCCCGACGGATGGCAGGGAAGAGGTGGTGGGCAGCGGACACCCACCTTGCCGCGGCTGCAGTGGAAACGGGTGGATTTCCCTGTAACCAGAGGCACCCCAGGTCCACTCGGAGCCAAGACGTTGTCGCCATGGGTGGCAGAGCCCTGGAGACTCGGCCACGGCTGCAGCCGCCCACCCCACAGCTACGTCGGCTACAGCAGCCGATGTTCCTGTCCTTGCCGAGGACACACCACGCTACCCTTGCCCGCTGTTGGCTTTTTTTTTCTACTTCAAGGCTCTGCAAACATGCAGCCGCCTTCCCGGGGGAGGGGATGTTTTCCTCTGAGGGAGTACCAGGGGGAGATCTCCTAGCCCCCCAGGGTCGCGTTCAGCAGTGTGAGAATCTGCGGTGATGAATTGCCCGTCGCTGCCGTTAACAGGTGCGAGCATTTGGTGATAAAATCTCCAGCACTAATACCGGGGAGCCAGGCCAAACAGCTGCGCGGTCCCGCTTCCAAATGCCGGTCAAAATTACTCAAGCCTTAACGACTCGGTGCACAAGCTCGTCGAGGTCGGGGGGACCCCGAGGAGCGGGCAGGAGCAGGCAGGAACGGGCAAGAGTGAGGATGCTTCGCCTGCACATCTCCGGTTGAATTAGCTATTACAGACCCGGAGCCGCTGCGCGGGCTCGGTCTTAAGCTCCTGCTCCGCTGCCAACGCTGAGATCGGGGAGGATTTCTCGGAAATATATGAAAAGCTGTGCCTAGAGTTTCTCAGGAAGGTGGGAAGTCTGTCCCGCGGGCGTGTGTCAGAGCTGGGGGAGCTTTCCTGAGCTCTTTCGCTTTTATACCCCTCCGATGCTGATGAGATGCTTTTGCAACACATATGCCTATGTCCCTCCCTTATATATGTGTGTATATATATGCAGCTATATTTATATTTTGACCTATATATTTTTTCTTATATATTTGTATTTTTCTTATTTTTTTCCCTTTTTTTTTTTTTCCTTGTATATATGTGATTGGCTAACACGGATAACTGCTTCGGAGGAGCCGCATCTTTCCTACCAACTTTCTTTAAACTCTCCGTCCACCAGCCCCGCGGAAAGGCGATGGGAAGAACAAATGGAAGGGAGCGGGGGGGGAAAAGACCCGAGCCGCTTTCCATTTTTATTAAGTAAAATAATAGTTATGCCTCCCCTACATAAACGAAAGTGTCATAAAAAATTCCGAAGCAGCTGCCAGAGATTTCGACCACACACACAACGGGGCGATTGAATTTCCACTTGGTGCATTTCATGGCAGCGAGGAGCTGCCGGGAGCTGCGCCTTGTGCCTCTGCACGGCAGCGAAAGGGAGGGCAGAAGGGGGCGAGGGGAGGGGGGCAGCAAAATGACATGCTGCCAGCAGCCCGGGGGATGCCCCGCCGCCCCCCTCCCCTCGCCGCCCTCCGTGCCCTCGATCGCCCTGCCTGGAGGTTGGTCCCGCACGGCTCTAAGTGAAACAGATGTGGGGGGCTGCTGCCAGGACCCCTCTGCCCCGGCTGCCGGGTCTCCCCCTGCCCAGAAGGGAGGGCAGCGGCTGGGAAACCCCCCCGCAGCGAGGAGGCGAGAGGGGAGCCCTTTGCCGCTGGGCTCATGGACCCCGATGAGCCCGAAAATAGAGGGGGTGGGGGGAGACGGGAAGGGTCTTGGTTGATGGGATGCTGCCGGTGCCTTGTCCCGCTCCCACCCGGACCCCCCAACCCGTTCAGCATCGCGCCTCCAGAACCGCCGCAGCTCGAGAAATAACATGTCCCGGTCAGCCACCATCGTCACCATTCCCGCCTGTTTCAAGGCAAAATACTGTCCCCGTTAAAGTCGGGAACGACCCGAAAGAAAACGACAGTGCAGGATTCCCAGTCCCGCCATCGAGCGGCTCCCGTCACCGACTCGGTGTTACCCTCGGCTTTGCCAGGCGAGATTGAATGCAGAAATGAATCAAAACGAGAAAAACTACCTAAACTACACCCGTCCCGAAACCATTTAGAAAAGGGAAACCCGGGACTGAAGCGAACCCAGATGGTGGGACCCCAGACACGTACACACACACACACGCTCCCGGCCATGGATCCGCAGACGGAGCGAGGTGTGAGTTTTAACCACGGGTTTGCACACCGGGGTAAGAATCAATGCGGTCTCCCGCAATAGCAACCCTATAGATCTGCCCGAAAAGATTCCCTTGTCATCGTCCCACAGTTCCCAGGCATGCAGGGCTGGGAGGGAAGCTTTTTTTTTTTTTTTTCTTGGGCAGATTTTTAATTTTTCTGCTCTCCTCGCTGAAGTATTTCATTACAGACAGCCTCCCTTCCCAGCTCCCGTTTTTAACCCTATTCTGCTTTACATTTCACGTTAAGTTGCGCTATCAAATGTGCCCCAGGCTAAGAGTTGCCTGGACTGGGAGTCTCCAAAAAGTCTCACAAGGAGGGGGAAAAAAAAAAAAAAAGAAAAAAGAAAAAAAAAAAGGCGGCCATCAACCCATCAGATATCTTTTTTTTTTTTTTTCCCCCTCCTTTAAATTGACTTTCACTGTCTGTGCTGTCTGTCTTACTGAGGCGTTTGGTGGAGACGTGTTGGGTCGGCGTTTCTATGTCCTCCAGACCGCTAGAGCAGGTGGATGCCCTCGGCCGAGGTCTCCCTCCGGACCCCCCAGTGTCCCCGCCCGGACGGCTCCGTGGGACCCGGTTGGAGCCCTTGAGAGCTACAGAACAGCGACAACGACCACACACTTTCCCCACACTCCCCCACCCCCCTTTTTTTTCTTTTTTTTTTTTTTTTCACAAGGAAAAGCTCGTTCCCTGCCCGCCGGGACCGTTATTTGCTGAGGGGGTGCAGGGGAGGGCGGGGAGACCAACACCGGAGCTCCACGAGGAGCGATCGCTGCTCCTGCCCTGGCCCAAGGACCCAAGGACCCAAGGGAGCCGATCCTGGCTGGAGCATCCCCCGGCTCTGGGGTTTAGCAGGGGGCAAAACCCTGATCCTGCACCCCAGGAAAAGGCACCATTGGGCCCTGCAGTGGTTCCCTGTGCCGGGGGTTTAGCTTCAGTCCAGCCTACGTCGCTCCCAGATGATTTGTTGGTTTTGCAACACATCATCATTCATGTTTCCTCTGCCGAGCAGCATCTAAATTCGTTTATTCTGATCAGAGCCACATCTACAAGTCCCCCAAGGCTCAGCGATGGATTTTTCTGTATTACCTCGTTATCAAGCTTGGCTGACCTCTAACTTCTCTGAAAACATGAACAAGACAGACCTGCTGCTGCCTGGGCTGCCCCAGGGGGCTCTTTTTCCACTTATGTGATTTCCTTTGATATTATTTCTCTTCTTTCCATATCCAAGGCTCAGACCTTCAATGCTCCCTGCAGTTCAACCATTTTTCCAGCCCCGTACTGCCAGCTCCCAGCTTGCAAAGATCAGTTTGCAGCCTGCAGACCACGAGGTCCCAGAGCAGGGAGGTAAGTGGGAATGGTGGTGCCAGATAGTGCAAGATGTGTGAAATTCCCAGTTTGGAAACCACTGGAGCCAAGTGCCTATTTCCATCCCTGCAGTGCTCGGCTGTCAGACATCTGAGTTTTGTTGACTTGCATTTTCAAATGTATTTTCAAACTCAAGTGTCCCAATATCCACATTTTTAAAAAGGCCTGGATTTCAAGGGAAGCTTTTCCCAAACATCCCATTCTTCTCTGAAGAACAAGTGTTCCTGCCTTTCCTGCTCCTCAGTTGATCAGAAACTCCTGTCCCCTCATATACACATTTACTTGGGTACTGTAATCTGACTTTGGGACCTTGGTTTTAGACTCGTAGTTCAAAAACTCTGTCTGCTGCTTTCAATTCATAACTAATCCCATCCCACATGGACCTGAAGCCCACCAGGCAAGCTCATATCCAGCTTAACACTCAAGTGATTAACTCTGGCTTGGTATAAGCATTTTTGGTAGTATTCTTCAGCGATCAGACGTGAAGAGAGATGGATACATACACACACTCTTACATGACTCAGAGGAATGCAGTGATTTCAAGCCATAAAGCACCAGGTGCACTTTTGAGACTCACCAAATCCAGCTCTCCTGGTTGCCATAAATAACACATTAGCCAAAGGCCAATGCATGTGGAAGGCAATTATGCTCCGGCACATGGCAAGGTGTATAGAACAGCCTGGTAACTGTGCCTACCACATAAGGGAAAATATCCCTGTGAAAACAAGCCTGCTAAATCACTTCATTCTTCCCTGAATCCCTTGAAAATAAAAGAGAGGATTTTTTATTTTTTTCATGGGGTGGAGGAATCTATGTGGGAGGCAGCCAGATTTTCCAGAAGTTGAGTGCACCAGTGCAAGAATCTAAATAAACGGCCAGAGATACAAGGATGTAAAAACCCCTTGTTAGAAATGTAGAAACCCACGATGTTCCTACTGCACAGGAGTAGGACACAGGACTCCTTTCCTCTGATCCCATCTTGGGAAGGAGCTGAATAACAGAGGGAAAAAGTTTGCAACCTAAAGTATGTGGGGAGATATGAAGTATCTCATCCATGCAAAGAAGCAAAGGCAGAGCCAAACACTTTAACTCCATCTCCTTATCCACCAAAGGAAAGCCAGTAGAAAAGGGGAGGGGCAGACAGTGGATGTTTCATCTGCGTTAGCATCAACAAGATAAAATATCAAACCAGGCATCACTGTAATAGTTCAGGGCTGAGCCTGCACAGAAAGGTGAATCTCAGCCCTGTTGCTCCCCAGCACCTGGCTGTGCACGCCAGTTCCACCCCTGCATCTCCACCAGGTCACAGCTTCATGCCACAGCCTGGCTCAGGCACCTCCACACCCCAGCAGCTCCTTCCTTCAGATCCAGGACCCAAAGCTAATCCCTGCTTTGTGCACTGGGGGACAGCCCTGGTACATTCTGGAGTGACTCTGTGGCAGCAACAATGTGATTGCAAGGGCCAGCTCTCCATGTCTATAGAACAGGTGCTCTTCCATGCACAGCAGGTAAAAGGGACACACTAGACACTTATCCCCAGCATCTCCAGACCAGTCTGAACTTCTCCTGCCTCCTTCTTGCAAATACCAGAAGAAATTGCTACCCCAAGCTGCACAGAGGCAAGAGAGGGAAAGCCTGTCAACACACAGATTTAAATTAATCCAGCCACTCTGGGGGTGTTGAAGCTTCACATACACACACATCACACACACCAAACACTCCCCCCACACACACCCCCTTTCACTTACTGCAAGTGAGTCTCTGCTCATTCTTGCTGGGAATGGGAAGCTGCTCTGCTTGGATAGAAGAAACAACGCCAAGGGCTGATGTTTCACATCTGGCTTTAGGTTACTTGCAAAGACCCTATTTCTGCAGAATGGATACTTGCCCAGCTAACTGGACCCCACCAATCTTCATTTTGAAATGTTTCTTTTATCACCACTTTGCAAGTTTTTTGAATAGTTTAGGTGCTCAGCATTAAAATTGCTTTGTAAAAGGGCATGAGGTGTTGGGATAAATTAATCTGCTCCCTGGAAATATATCGCTGGGGTCCTGAGGGGGAAGCAGGCTTGTGGGGCTTTCCTCCCAGCTCAGAGATAAGCGTGCCATCTAGAGGAAATCCCCTTTATTGCCAGGATTGGCAGCTGAAAATTATCCAATAAAGCATAATTAACCTCTGGCTTCAGGGAAAACCCTCCATCCGTGCTCTGCTGTTCCAGGCTGCCGCACAGGCTTGTTGCGATGGGCTGGTGATGCATTGAGGCATCAGGGCAGCTTGGGAAGGTGTTGAGCACTCGAGGACCATCCCAGCCCATGCTGGCATGTGTTGGTCGTTCCCTTCCCCATAGGCAATGTCACCTGCCAGCAACCCCGCTATGAGCATTTGGATTTAAAGGAGGAGAAGGCAACGCGGGTCTTTCTGTAGCACACACTCTCTGTCATGTCTGTCTCTGAGACTGGTAAGGAGGTTGCACAGAGTGCAGGGTAAGAGGGCTGTATATATCATACAATGCCCTCCAGTGGCTGCTAGCAGCAGTCCCGGACCTATGGGGGCCAATGCCTAAACTGCGAGGGTCCTGGTGCACTAAAAGAGGCGGTGGCAGGGTCACCTCCTCCACCAGCAGCTCCCATCCTGTGGAGGGGGCTGCTACGGGTGTGACAGGTACAGCCCCGCAGTGGGGATGGAGCTCTGACCTGCCATGGGGCAGATCCACATGTCTGTTCATTTCTCCTAGGGAAAAAATCTCCTTCATGGCTAACTTGCCAGGCTGGACTTCCCTCATACACTGCTGCAATCATGGGCACTCTCACCCAAACCTTCAGGCATCTGTAGGTCTAGGACATGCAATGTGGTTTCCCATGTCCACATGGGACAGCAAGTACCATAGGTTTTGTTCCCTCCTGTGGTCAGTCAGCCCATCAAAGCCCACAGCATCCGTATTCCACAGCTTCCACTTCTACCACTCCAACAGCAAATAGGACATCTCTAGTCACCAGCACAGGGCTTTTTACCCACTAATAAAACCAAATCCTTCAAGCCCTAAAGAGAACAGAAAAACAGTGATCTAGGTCCAAGAAGAGGGACAAGTGCTACTGCCCAGCAGATCTTGTAAAAGCAGGAAGCCTTGCCAAAACAAAAACAAAACCGAAACCAACGACTAAAACAAACAACCCTTCAGAGCTGGAGAAAGAGCAGGGAAGATCTGACATGAGAGAAACCTTGTACTGCAGAAGAAGCAGATGCCCACTTACAGAGATAACATGTGGAGAGGAGCTGCTATTGCATCGATTCACTCCTATTCTGCAGGATTTAAAAAATATTTTCTTCATTTTTAAAAAAATGAAGATTATTCCCACTTTTTCCCACCATCTCAGAAGCTCCCCTAGATGCTTCCCTCTGGTACATTCCACCTAGGCTGGACTCCAGCAACATCTGCGGCACCTTTTTGCTTTTAACAGGGATCCTGTTTCCAGTTCGCACTCTTCTCACCTTCTTCTCCCCCACAGCGACGGGCTCTTGGGTCTGATTCCTAACCCATGTCTTGGAGAACACCCACGCTGCCCTCATCACCCGCACAGCTCTTGTTCTCCCTGCTCCATGGCAGGGAGGGAAGGCATGGATGTTCCTGTGGCACTTGCAGCTCAAATGGAGGGAAGGGCTTCACGGCATCACCCTCAGAACTTGTGCGCTTTATAGGTCTCTTATTTCCTGTCATTGTTGAGAAGAACCTAGTTGTAATAAAAATCTGGGCTCCAATCCTACAAACACTTATGCCTGAGCTTAACTCTAAGCACATGAGCCGTCAAAGGGGACTATTCATGTGCTTAAAATTTAAGCATGTGCTTAAGCGTCTGTAGACCTGGTGTCTGTCAGTGCGGGGATTTGTGCCTTAAGCCCATATTCTGGGTCATTATCCTTTTCATGTCTTCTCTGGCATCTCAGAAGATGCTTCAAAGGGGAATTTTCAAGTTCTTCAATAAACTTTGCCTTCCCGAGCAGCCTGGATTCTTGCCTATTCTATGGGGCAATTCTCCTCCTTTGCCTCCCCTCCCCCTGTTAGCGATAATCCTGTGCTATTTCATGCTTGGCCAGACAATTAAGCCCTCTTGCTGCTTGGCTCTGTCTTTGTTATGTATAATTGTTCCAAATAATTAGCCACTATTGCACGCTATTCTGAAGCTACTTTGTATTGCAATTATACTTAGAGGGTGAGCATCAGCTCGGGAAGAATCCAAGCAGCAGACAGCCTGGAAAGAAAGAGCTTCGAACTGGGGGAAGATGGATGTGTGGTTAAACCAACACCATGGAAAACTTCAGAATAAGTAACCAGCAAGGAGTAAACGTTGCTTGGAGAGGGTCTGCGGCTGTGGGGTTTGGGCAGGAGAGCTGAGGGTGGGCTGCAGGGTCTTGGCCAGTGTGTCACCTGGCTGCCACCTCGTGGGTGCCGGTTACGGTGCAGGAGGCAAAACCATACTCCACTTCCATGGTGACTTGCAGCGAGCACCATGGCCAAGTGTCCAGTTTTGCTATTTCCATACAATGTAGGGAACGTGGAGCCGTGCTGTGATGTGTTTAGTGTCTGTCAGCAAAATGTTCCGTAATCGAGTCTTTGAGATGAGGAAACTTGGGATTTCCTGAGGGTGAAGACTCCAGATGATGAGACTTGCTCAGCAGCCTCCTGTTTTCACACCATCAAATGCATCTCTGCTGTGGACAAGTTCAGAGAAGCTACAGCTTTATGGGAAGCATCGTTTTGAAAATGGAAGTAGTGTGGTACAGCAGAGACCCCTTAGTATTACTCAGTCTCTTGTCTTTCAATCAGGGGACATCTCAAAAAGATATAACCAAGCACCTGGGTTGGCCTGACCTGAACTACTCAATTAATTCCTCAGCTGAAACCCATGGCCTGTTCTGAGCCAAGAGCCAGGAAGGTCAGTGACAGTGTGCTTGGGCAATTTTGTGCTTTTTGAGATGTATTTTCTCCAGCCAGATTGTGCCATTTGAAGCCTCCTGAAAATGGATCTGCAGGCTGGCAGGGTTTGGTTTCCAGCAACCGGTTAGTTGAAGGAATTTTAAAACCAAGGAGAAAATGTCTGGTCCATTCCCTGCAGACATCATATGCTGCTTCCTTTGCCTCAGCAGAGCAAATGAATGGAAAATGAGCTTTTCCCAGGCACACGTGTAACTGTCTATGGTGCATCCTTCCTCCATGCAGCACCCAGAGGTGCCACAAAGCAGAGCTGCTCATTGGTGCTGGGACTTGCCCAGTTGACTCAATACATTCACAAAACCAACTGTTGCAGTGTAACCACTTCAGCAGCCCAAATACAAGGACTGTGAAATGAGTGGAACTTGGATGCTCTCCCAAGAGGTTGTAGGTGTTATGCTGCCCAAGACCAGGCTCTGCCAGTTTGCTGCCTAACCACAGCCTTGCTTCTCAGGTGCTGTAGAAGTCAGGCCAGTCCCCAGCTCTGCCAATCACATACACCTTGTAGCACATTTCAAACACAAAGTCAGGCTGCCAATGAGGCTGGTTGCCACAGACAAGTGCTTCTTCATCACTCTACCCTCATCTTCTATCAAGAGCCCAGATTCTTGCTTTGTTTCCAGTTGCTTCCTTATTTTCACTCTAGGGAGAGGAGCTGCAGGGGGACAGCCAGCACCACCCAGCCCTGTGTCCTGTCACCAGTGATGGTCTGCAGTGGATGCTTGGAAAAGGGTAAAAGAGGATAACAGCCAGAGAAATCCTTCCTCTCTGAAATCTTCCCACGGTCAGGAATTGGTGTTTCAGGGATTTTGCAGCTTGGGCATTGAACCCAGACCATTGCATTTGATAACGACCTTTCCTGAAAGAACCTCAACCCGGTCTCATCCTGCCCATACCCCAATACTCCACGATGTCCTGTCCCTTCCCACGCAGCCACCAACAGGACGGATCCCAAAGGCCGGCATACTGCAGGTACGTGCTGAGCCTCCCGGGCCCCTGCGCCCGTGGCTGAGACCGCGAGTGGCTTCCCAGGGCTTTCCACTGGAGGTCAGTGTTGGCCTGAGCACGACGGCTGGCACCCCCGGCCACCTACCCCCTGCCACCCCCGCCCGCAGGGTCCTCACACCTGGGGTCAAGCGGCAGAGGGCAGGGCAGCGTCGCTCTGGCTCTGCTCAAAGGCAGAGGCTGCATCACCTGCTCCTGCCCGAATATGAAAGACCCAAACATAAGGTAGCAAGGTCAGTGACAGACCCCCAAGTCCTTGAGATGTAACTCAGTGCTCAGGTGGTGCTGACTTCCAGACCCTAATTTGTTAAAAACTCGTTATCAGCTGACAAAGTCCATCTCAGCTGATCCCACTGTACCCACTGCCCATCTCCTCATCACCAGCTGACCTCACCAACTCAATCTTGACCTCAGAGAGACACTGCTGACTGTCCTCAAGCCAGGTCTTTGCAAAGGCAAAGCATTGCTAGAATAAAAAGCTGGTTATGGTATAAAAGTCCCAGCTCTGGGACTGTCGGTGAACAGCTGGCAGCATCCAGACAAAATCTAACACTACCAGAGGGACCAACAAGTTCCTCAGGAAATGTGTTTCAACTAAAATTTCAGCTAATGTTGTGTTTGTTTGCAACTGGATGGAAAACAGCATTTATAGCTTGGGAATGTCAGCTGGAAAGAGCATTTTTTATTGCTTGTTTTAACCTGTGGGGAAGCTGAAACACGCAGAATGCTGCTGTATGCAGACAGACTTGGCAGCTATGTTGGTCCTCCCTAGACAGCCAGTACATCCCAGAGGAAAAAAAGCATCTTTCAAAGTGGCAGATGATTTGGGTTATTTGTTTCTAAAAGTGCAGCCTGAAGGATCTGAATTCAGTCTGATTTGCAAAGGCCCATTCTCCAAGAAGTCCCCAGTCTCCAAGAAGACAGCCCAGATAACCACCCAAATATTTTTGGTGCATGGAATCAACTCCAAACCCCCCTCTGTGTCTGGTCAGTTCAAGAAGAGGCTCTCCACACTACAAGATGTCTAAATGACCTCTTTCCACCACCCTGAAGGACAATGTTAATTCCACAGTCTCAGAGAGCAAAGAAAGTTTTGCCCCTGGCTTTTGTGTGAGCAAGATCAAGACAGTTATGAATGTCATTACTTAATATTCTCTAAACTCTCTAAATAAAGAGGGGAGGATTTCAAAGGAGACTTTGTTGCACAATTGAAATCTGGGTGATAATTACTCCTATTTCATTCAAATCCCTCTTATTCACTAAACAGGGACACAGAAAAGACAGATGAAGGGCACAGGTATAAACCTCACAAAGCTTAAAACTACTCTGTCCCAGCAAGGCTCACGCTTTACATGACACTTAAATCCTACTCATTTGCTAGATTCACTCTAACTGTAAACAAAGCTTTGAAATGATAGCTTAAAAGCCTAGTTGGGATACATTAAGTTAACCAAGAAGACACTCTTAAGGCATTACTTTAATGACAATCACAGTACAAGTGCTAGAGGTTTGTGCATGTGAGGATTAAAATTTATAGAAGGGGTTTCTTCTGTCTACAGAAGAAAAGGGGCTTGTTCCACATGTTTTCCAGCTTCTTTGGCAGCATGAGGGTGGCTTATTGCTGCTTTCAGGGGGTTCTGGGATGGGGCTCTCTGGCAGACAGGCAGATACTGGGCCCTGGGAAGACATGCAACTGAAAGCTGCACATCAGGGCTTGTCCTGGTACACCTGAATATGATCATCCAGTCTCTCCAAGCAAATTTTCAGGGATCCAGCACATTGTGGTGACTCTTGCTTCATGCCAGAGCCCCCTTGGCTGAAAGGACACCTCTTGAATAGGCACAGGGTGGGTGTCCTGCAGACTTTCCCCCCCACCAAGATCTGCAGCTGTGTGCTGCTCTCCAGAAAGCCCTGTGGCAGGAGGGTGCACGCAGCCAGGGAACAGGAGTAAGACCCAGCCCAGATCTTCAGGCACCCAGAGCCTGAAGAGCACCCAGAGCTCCACCAGCACTTGAGTTAACACCCAGAGATGCAGAAAAGTGCCTTTCTGGCACCAGCTCCCTGCCCTTGCAGAGCTCCAGGGTGATTGGAGAGTAGTGGGCTTAGCCTGATCTAAGATGTCCCAGACTGGCCACCTCTTCCAGGTGCATCCCACTCCAGCAGAACCACAGCATCATCTGCCCACCCCTTCCACCCAACACAATTATTTTTTTTGCACTGGTACTTGGTTCTCACCCACCTCAGACACTCTCCTGCTCATGGTGCAAACCCAGCAGAGTCCTAGCCTGGCCAGGCTGGAGGGACACCAGCAGGCCCAGTGCTGCAGGTGACTGGCTCTGACCCCTTGGATACTTAGGCCAGACTTCAAAAGCATTTTTGTTTGAAAATCATTGGAGGATTAGGTCCTAAGAACAAATGTGAGCTATGACAAGTGTCCTTTCTATCAACTGTCTTGCAAGCAATGATTTCAGCATCCTCCCCCCATCCATCTCTACAGACAGAACGTTACCTACAGGAACAGCACTTTGCCAACTTGCATTAGATAGAAGATGTCTGGCTATAGGTGTCTTCTGTAAAGAGCCCAAGTATTTGAAGGGATAAGTTTTTTCACAATGCCCCTTGTGAGAGGGGCTATCACTAAGGGAAAAGCACAGAAGCTGCTGTCAGGAGCAGCGTGAAAGCTGAAAAGGTGAAGCTGAAAGGACGATGGAGGAGACCCAGAGCCCAGAGGCTCAGCCCAAGGCAGCAGACCAGAGTTGGGGCAGCTTTTAGAGATGGTTGAAGCCCCAATTTTAAGGAGGTCAAGAGGAAAAGAACATTTTATTCCCTCTCCTCTCATACTAACCCCACTCTCAGTTTCTATGGAACACATGGCATAAAAGAATGAAAAGCCACTAGCTCTGAAACCACGGGCACAAGCTGGTTCCTTCCTACCCACCTGGACACCCAGCTTTTGGTCATGACCACCTGCCAGGGAACAAGTTGCTCAGTTTTGCATCACAGCCCAACTGGCATCCACCCCCTCCTAAAGCAGGAAGAAGGTGCAATAGCGACTACCAGAAACTGCTCTTCTTCAGAGAACACCCTTGACAAACCAGGAGAGGAATCCTAGCTTGTCACATTTACCCAGAGGATGTTTACATTTTAAAAATCTAAATCTGGGGATGGAGAATTCAAACCTGGAGAGATGGTCTGGCTGGCCATCCTGCAAATAAAGAGCAGCAGCCTGGCCAGTGAACAGGTTGGGATTTTAATTGATTTCGTTGCTAGGAAGGAAAGCTACATTTGATGTGCTAAATCAGAATTTCACCTGCAAGGGATTCCTCAGGGGGAAGATGCATTCCCTGCTACACAAATAGAAACCATCAAGTCCAGTAAGAGATTTGTGGGTAAACCTTGAAGCTTCCAGGTGACAAAAGACCTTATTGCAGCCTTCACATTGCTCGGCAGTGGTTAGTTACTATTAACTTTTTAAAAAATCATAGCAAAATAGACAGTTTTAGAAAGTGTCACCAAAAAACGTGGCAGTGTCACAGCAGCAGCACAAGTCTGTCTCCCACCAGTTACAAGACTGATGATTTCCTCTGATCAAGGTCCATCTGGAGCCAGAGGAACAGCAGCACTGGACATGTTGGAAGAAAAAGCTTTATTTTAAAAAAGTCCTAACAATAAAAGTTATTTTTTAAAATAGTAAAAAGTAGTAGTCAGGGTGTTTGTTTGGGTGTTGTTTTTTTTTCCTACAGGGGAAGGAAATTATAAACGTTTTAAATATTCATTTAAAATCCAGTGAATTGCTTTAGTGAGGGTTTGTCTTAAGGGTAACACTCATTCCATTTACAGAGGAGGCATCCAAGGAAGAGATGAGAAAGCCCATTCACGGCACAGTTCCTGCTCTCTGGGTTCCTGCATGTTACATCACACACCCACCTCCTGGGTGTGCTCTTCTCTCCTTGGGGGGGTCCCGGGGTGCCCCAGGGTGTCCTGCTGCAGACAGCACCCCCGGGGTTGGGCTAAGCAGAAGGGACACCCCCCAGGCACAGGTAGTCCTGCCTGGCAGATGCAGCCAGGGAGCACCGTTTCCAGGAGGGGATGAGGCAGAAAAACAGGATCACCTTGCCTCCAGGCAAAAATCATCTGAGAAGGAGAGGAGTTAGGTCCCATCCCACAGCGCACATGGGGGTGTGTCGGCTCGCAGCCCGAGGCTGGGGACCCCCAACCCCACCCCAGCCGTTCCCCGTGGTGGGGAGAAGTCCACACGTCCAGAGCTGCTCACGGGAGCCTGGGGGTGTCCAGCCAAGTCCCAGCTGACCCCATCACATGTACCGCTCCAGGCCGGCGGGGAAATTGGGCTGCCTCATGTAGGCATTGCTGGAGCTGAACTGGCCGAGGGGGGACGCGGAGAGCCCCAGGAGCTGCTCGCTGTGCTCGGCGCAGGCCGGGGGCCTCATGGCCGGCAGGGCCAGTCTGTTGGGGGCCCCGTAGAGCTGCGGGCTGCTGGGCGAGTAGCTGCCCTGAGCCACGGGCAGGTGCGGGGGCGAGGCGGCGTAGGGGTAAGCCAAAGTGTTGGGGCCGGCCCGGCCCAGCAAGCCCGGGCTGACCGGCTGCGCCTGGAAGCAGGGAGGCTCGGAAGTGCCGGCGGAGCAGGTGGGAGCCAGCTCGGCCCCGGGCAAGCCCAGAGATGGGTGGCCCAGCTCAGCGGGTGGCGAGGGCTGCAGGGCCTGCTGGCCGCTGATGAGGCTGTCGATGCTGAACATCCTGGGATGCTGCGCCGGCGGCGCTGCCCCAGCCGTGTAGGGGTGGAAGACGGTGCTGGAGAGCTGGGGGCCGTAGCCCGGAGAGCAGAGGGCGTTGGGGTAGGGTGCTGTCGGTGCTGTGGGGCGGCCAGCGGGTGGGGGTGTGAAGGCGCTGGAGTTTTGCATGTAGCCGGGGTAGGTGGTGATGTCGGTGCGCTTGAAGCGCTTCCTTCGGCGCAGGAAGCTCCCGTTGTCAAACATGTCCTCGGCGGCTGGGTCCAGCGTCCAGTAGTTGCCCTTGCCGGGATGGCCAGGTTCCCGGGGGATCTTGACGAAGCAGTCGTTGAGGGTGAGGTTGTGGCGGATGCTGTTCTGCCACTTCTTGGGGTTCTCCCGGTAGAAGGGGAAGCGCTCGGTGATGAACTTGTAGATGCCTCCCAAGGTGAGCTTCCTCTCGGCGGCGTTGGCGATGGCCATGGCGATGAGGGCGATGTAGGAGTAAGGGGGTTTGCCCCTCTGCACCGGCCGCTTCCTCCGGCGGCCCCCGGCCGGGGGTGGCGGATCCTCGGGGGGCGGCGGCGGCGGGGGGGGGCTGCCCCCACTGCCCCGCGGCTCCGGCTTCACCGGCGGCGGCTGACCGGCGGGGGGAGACCCCCGGGGCGGCCCCGGGGAGCCGGGGCTGGCCGCGGCGGCGGGGCTGGGCGCCGGCAGCGTGCACATGCCTCGCATGCAGGGGAAGCCGGCCGCGTTCATATACAGCCCTCGCCTTCCTCCTCCTCCTCGGAGGATGGGGGGTGGGGGCGACAGGAGAAAGAGCCCCCCCCGAGGGGAGGGGAAGGGGGGATAGGGAGGGGAAGGGGAGGGGGGGGTTAAGCGCCGCGGCAGCTCCCGGCAATGGGGAGGTCGGTCCCGGGCCGCTTTGCAATATATAGGGTGGCCGCTCCCCCGGGGGGGGGGGGAGTGCGGGGCCCGGCCCGCCCCAGCCCCTCTCCCCCGGCGGGAGGAAGAGGAGGGCCCTGGTGAAGGGGTCCTGGCTCCCACGGCTAAATCCCCCAGCCTGTCCCCGGGGTTTTATCTCTCAGCCATGCCCCCGAGGGGTCCCTCCCCCGGGGGTCCCGAATGCCAGCGCGGCGGCCAGCCCCGCTCCCGGGCAGTTCTCCGTGGCGCTTGCCTTTCTTTTTAACTGGTGTTTTCTCCCAGGACAAAAACTAAACAAAATGAGTCCCGACGGCCAGACCAGAGCCAGTTTGGTGCCGTAGCCAGCTCCCAGCAGCAGAGCAGGTAACTTCCCGCCGAGAATCCCCCGCCCCTGCTTGGATTTCGTTGTCTTTTTTTTTTTCCGTGGGAAAAGCGCTCGGAGGCGGCTCCGGGATGCAGCGGCCGAGGGTTTCTCTCCGAAACCAAAGCCCCTCGCTTTGGTTATTTTGCAGCCTGATGAGACCTCCCGGGTAAAAATATCCTGGGAAAATATCCTGGTGTTTTTTTTTTTTTCCCCTTTTACCCTGAGAGCGAGAGAAATGGTCCTCAGAGCTCGGGGCTGCCCGCAGGTGCCTCCCGCGGGATGGGGAAAAGATGCGGGACAGGGATGGCATTTTGGGAGCAGAGGGGGGAAGCAGAGGGTCTCTCTATCACTGAAAAGGGGCTGAGCCCACGGCTGAAGATGTAGTAACACACCAGACTCAGAAAGCCCTGCTGGGTTTCAGGGAAAACCAATTCAGGTCTCAAGCTGCACTCCAGAGCCAGCTGGGCTGAAACACAGCTCTGCTATCCCTGGCACATGCCTGTACCAGGACTGGGGGCTGCTAGCTGCTTGATCGTCACAAAAAAAGCCAGAGGCTTTCACACCATCCTCACCCATTGCTGCTGAGCATCACCTCTGAGCATCCACCAGCCTGTGGAGAGCCTGGCCCAAAGCAGGTAAGGGAGCCAGTGCCTCAGGGGGTGCTGGGAGGACTTTCATGGGGATTGCAGCTTTATACGTAGCTACATGACCATGTCCTGAGAAGTCAGGTGGAAATGTCTGCACCGTTAACACACTGGCAGATCCCTCCACGTATCCTGCAGCAGAACAAAAAAATCACAGCCTTTGTAACTTGGTTGAAAGTATTTCTCCAATAGCAGTGCAGGACAGAAATCTCTTTCCACAGGGGCAAGTAGATGATCTTGACGAGGTCATATAATACTTGTTCCTTCTTTTTAAACGAAAAAGTCACCCAGCCTTTTGGAAAAGGTTTTTCAGCCCTTTCCTTTAAGCATTTCCGAGTGGTTTTAAATTCACCAACCAGCTTATTTTCCACCATTGCTTGTTCCTGCATGTGGTTTTGTTCTTGCCTTCTTTTAATTTTTTTTCTCCTGCAGATGTTTGTGGTTCTTCTGCTCTCCAAGCCTCAGGTGGGGAAGCCTGGGTTTAACACAGCCACGTCGGGACCAGTCCCGACCTGCCACAGGCAAGCTGGTGTCAGACTAAACTGACTCAGTTTCCCTTCTACCAAACGGGGATAATAACAGGAGTGTAGCTGGTGACTGGAGGACAGAGAGCAGGTGAGAAATGCTGAAACACAGCCTGAGGGAAAGGTGCCTTTCTCCACAGAAGACACATCTTCAGGGAAGCAAACAAATCGATGGCTTGGCAGCAACTGTCCATTCCCCTTGGGGGAGGTGAGGGGAAAAAGGATGGAAGATTCCTGTTTCTCTGGGAGTGTGCATTTAAACTGAGCGAGTACCTGAACGTGGCCAGTTAATTTCAGTCAGAGGATCTGACTTTTCCAGTTGCTAGAGAGGGCAACAGGACAGATGCTCAAGAAAGGAGTCACTAAAGATCACTCCAGGATGCACAAAGAAAACTACCCCACCAGGGGAGATGGAATCCTTCAGCTTTGCAGACATCAGCTGGTGAATCTTGCAAATTAAAATCCTTGTATCAATGTATTCTGATCCAGCAAGAATGGGTTTGGGAGGGAAAAGAGTTATGGGGTGTGAAGGAGGAGCAGCAATCAATCATACCAAACACTGATTTTTAATTTTTTTTTCGATCTACCAGTTATATCAAGCAGCCCTTGCTTATTTCTCACTTTCTCCTTTTTTATTGGTCTAATCATCAGAAAAGGAGTTAGAAAATAAAACTCAGCAGTGTGGCTGCCTGCACCTGAGATCACATCTAGCAAAGGAAGAGGTGTTTCATCTGGACAATGGGACAGGAAGACCCAACTGTGTGAGGTGATTATATTCCAAGGCTCTGCTCTCACATCACTTTACACACGATGGGAAAAGTCCTGGCCCCATCTCAGGCTATGGGCTGGCTGAGACTCCAGCTGGTGAGTAGTTACTTTAAAGCTGATGGGACCATTCAAATTGCTCTCAACCGCACTGGGTTAGGACCCAGATGTCAAACTAGTTTTGACAGACAGATAAAACAGTGGGATGGAGGCAGGCAGGAAGCAAACTGTGTTTTACCATTGAATAAGAAAAGCCAAAACAGACAGACTCAGATTCCCACATACACTTTAGCACTTAGAGTGCTCCTTCTACCCCAGATCTTTTATAAAAAGGTGGAAGATGGTAATAAAGACTGCTACCAAACAAACATGATCTGGATCTGTCTCTAAAATGAGGTGATGAGGAGGGAATAAATCCCATTTACAAACTACAGGTAAGTTGTGCCAGCATCTGCTGCCTTCTGCTTCTGTTCATCCTGAGTACACAGAGTGATTTCAACTGCTCTTTTACCTCCAGCCCCCAAACAGTTCTGCACTAGAGCTGCAGCCTCCTTTAGAAATATTGCACACACAAAGTACAGCAGGAGTGAACTTGCTTCACTGCAGAGGCACAGGGCTGTGCACCTCAGAGCTGCTGGTTCCAGCACCCTGTGTGCCCAGGCAGGTATTGCAGCAGTGGTACCCAGGCCACATTTCCAAGCTGCTCTTTGCAACCATATGGGTTAGAAAAACATGCATTTGCTTGCCCCAAACAGAGCAATATTCTTCTAAACTGCATGCAGTTATGGAAAGAACTGGGTGCCATGTTCTCATTTTTTATGTGGCCATGCTGAGACCAGCATTTTTGCCCTATCTTACTTGAAACAACAGCCTATATATCTGCACAGGAGAGAGAGGTGTTTGGAGCCTCCCTGTATGCTGAGCTCTCCTCTTAGTCATGGCACAGTCTCAACTGTATCTCAGCCACCCCTGGAACGTGCAAGGAAGAGGTGACGGGAGCTCTGCAAGCAAAGATCTCTCTGGTTCCTTTCCCAAGGACTGCTGCAGTGAGCAGTCCCAGCTGTCCTCCAGCCTCAGAGCCAGCCGTGGCCACTCAGGGATGTTTCAGTGATACCTGACCTGCTGATGGTGCTCTTAGCATGGCCCTAAAATACCCCATCATCTACTAACAACCAAACACTCAGGGACTTTCTTGGCTGAAAGCCACACAAATACCACTGCCTTGCAATAACAGGATCCCTGTCGGAATCCATCCATGCTCCAAACTCCCAACTAGACCCTCAGAAGAAGCTTGAGAGATCCTGCCACCTGTGTAATGGGAAGGTGATAGGAAGGCTTTGTCACCAAAAAGTGAATCACATCACCCACATAAAAGCTCAGTACAATAGGACAAGGTGACTACAGATGGGGGAGGGAAATAATTTCCTCCTGGGAGATGTCATCTCTCAGAGGAGGAACATGAGATGAAGAACAGCAACAAGAGCAAAACAGGAGACCCAGAGGGTTGACTCTGTGGCTTGTAGTCACAACTAACACACACGCAGAAATCATGGCACTCTGCTCAGCTACAGAATCCACACAAGCACAAACTAGCCCAGAACACTGGGCACTGACTGCTTGGGGTCAAAGGAGCCACAATTAAACATCCTTCCTGAGGTATACAATTTCTTCAAGATTCAAGAAGTGGATAACTAAAGCAAATAAACTCTTCCCAATAACTAAATTTTTGAGTCACTAATGTATTTGTAGGTAAATTGTGCAGCAGGTGCAGGAAAAATAATTTGTTCACAAAAAGTACAGGTAAAGCATTCACCAAACTGGGAAACACTAGGGAAAAATTCCTAAAGAAAGAAACTTGTAAACTATCCTCCACTTTTGTGGGTAAGTGGGGGTTTTTCCTACTAAAACCAGTCCAGATTTTCCCCCCAAAAATAATTTTGAGATAAAAATGTTCACATTTTCTTTTATTCCTGTGGAAGCAAAGGGGATGGGAAGAAAAATACTTCCTTTTTTCTTGTCAGTTGATAAAAAATAATGTTCTTAACAGAAGCATCTATTCATTCAGCCTTGAAAGAACCCAGAAAGGTTCTAAGGGACTTGAACTACTGAAAACCATGATTCAAGGGCAAAATCTGGTTTGGAGTTTTGGAGCCTTGGCCCTATAAATGTCAGTGGTTTGATTATTTTGTTGTTGTTGTTCAAGACAATCCTCAATATTTGAGGTGAAGATATATTTAATTTTCTCTTCTCCTAGAACCTAAAACCCCCACCCAGATTCATGCCCCAAGTCTGTACCTCATGGCCAAATCCCAAGCTAAGGTCACAAGGGCCAGGCTGACCTGGTCCCTCTCCCTGGTGACTCAGCTGTCCTACCTAGTGGCTTCAACAGACTGAGAAGAGCAAAACACAGGTTGTGCACAGGGTTTGTAAGGAAGATTTAAATATTTGGTTTTATAAAACAATATTAAACAGTCTAAAAACCCAGAGAAGTTCTTACAATCATTGTCATACAAGCACAGCACAGGTCCAAAAACCATTTTTGTGAGCATACCCTACCAACATGCAGCTCCAAGCAGGGGACAGCTTTGATTGGCCTCTGACCATCTTTCTATCCTGGAAGGATACAGGCTATGCAACAACCAGATGAAACCATCACACAAAATTACTGAGGACTATCCCTGCAAGATTAGAACTTCACAGGAAACCTCAGTATCCTGCTTTCCAGCTACCTCCAATTCTCCTTAAAAATTGCCCCTTCCCAATAAAACACTGATGGACACTGATCAGGTTTCCTAGGTTTTGTTCAGGGAATGGGAAGCAGGTGGTTAAAGCTCAGTGTCCTGCAGAGTCATTCTACAAGGCTCATTCATGGCCCCTCCCCAGAAAGTCTGATGCTCTCCCTGCATAAACAGGCAGCCAGGTCCACAGGAGAACCTGGCCCATGGGAACCACTGAAAATCTCTGCAAATCCATCTGAGGATCCCAAGAATGGGACAGCAACAGTAAGGAAAACTTAGCCTGGACACGGAGACTGCAGCAGGAGTGTTTAATGCACTCCCCACACTATTTTACTCTCCCTGACATCCCCGTTATCCCAAGCCCATGAAGTCAAGGAGCTAATGCCCCCATGTCCCAGATGCTGCACACCAGGGCTCCCAGGCAAGGACTTCACTGCAAGATTTCCCCTTTTCCTTGTCCATTTGTTACACTCTTACAACTACCAGACCAGACTACTCAGCTACAAGCCCAGGCAGATGGTTAAAATCCCACCTTGTGAGCTCACTGCTCTTTTTCCTCTGTTTAACTCTCCTGCTGGCAGTGGTTTCATTCAGTCCAGCCATAATAGCCTTTTCCCTCCCCTCAGGCCAGAAGCACACCTCTGTCATGGAAAATTTCCCCCTGTCTTGTACCTTCAGCCAGGGCTGCCTGCAGCCCAGGCTGGCAGGTTGTTTTTTTCTCACCGCTTAAAATGCTTTGAAAACAAAGGCTCTTTAATCCCCCAGCCCAGCCAGGCACCTCTGGCAATCCCCTCCTGGTAGTGCAGGGGGAGCACAAACAGTAGAAAGTACAGGGCACCCCACAAGCTGGTAGGATCAGGTGGATGGAGGCTGGGTCTCCTGAGATGGTGGGGACTTGGATGGGAGAGAGTGACCCAGTCAGGGTACAGAGTTGAAGCCACGAGATAATGATATGGGGGAAAGAAGAGCAGAGATCCTCCCACCCAGCCAAATGCTTGTTTACTAGACTGGAAAAGTGTCTCCAAAATTGGATAGGGGTCTCCAAGGCCCAGAGCACTAATGGGGAACCAAGGGCTGGCAGCCAACACAACATCTCTGTTGGACATCCTAAAGCCTGGCAAGACAAGAGACAAGTACAGCAGTAAGACACCTACCTTCACATTCCCCAGGCATAGAGAAGGTGGCCTGGCCACTGCCCAGTCCCTCTCCCCAAAATGGGGACCTACCTCCACGTGTCTTTTGGTGGAGAAGCTGGTTGTGTGGAGGAAAGACAACCTGGCTAAGGTTCTCAGACCTCATCTACCTTAGAGACCACTCCACAAGTGGTCAATTACTAAAATTTCATGCAATGACTTCAAAGTGCCTGTGGTGCAGGAAAAGGGTCTCCTCCAGCCATGGCAGGCCAGTGTTCATCACATCATTTCCTCATGAGAAGACAAAAGAGATGATTCAGACTCAAATGAGACTGGACAAGTATGAATCAGTGTTTGTCACACATTCCTCCTAGCCAAAACCATCTCTGCCTGGTGCTACTTGGGGCTGGGAGAATCAACCCAGACATTTCTTTATTTTGAGGATCCACAGAGCTTCTTCAGTTAATTCATTTCTACCTGCTGCTTCTGAAGAGCTGTGGATACTGAGGTCCTGCATCTGAGATAGGAATCTCCATACCACAGCAGTGCTTGATGCAGGTAGGCAGCAGGCACCAACTTCCAGGTCCTGGGTGGTTTCTGTCTGGGATTCATCCATCAACACTTATTCTGGAGTAGCTGTTCTGGAGGACCACAGCACATCACTTCTGTTTCTGCAGTGGTAGCCCAGGTGCATGCTGGCTAGCCAAGACATGGACTTTCCTGAATTGCTTCTGTTCAGATGAGAAGCAGTTGATCCCCATCATTGGTGTGTTTAGGCCAGCTCTAGGAACCAGGGAGGCTTGTTGCTGCAAAACCAGCACTTGCACCTCCCCAGCCCCTCCAAGCTGTGCAAGCTATGAGGACCCTGGCCTCCCTGCTGGGGTTCCAAGCCTTTCTCACACCTCTTTCTATTAGCCTTTTATCTTTGTGCCTGCAGCTCCCAGGGCTGCTCTGCCACTCACTTTCCCTCCTCAGTCCTCACCCCAGGCACTATGACATAGGTAACTAATTTGCTCATCTTGTGGCAGGAAACCCTGCTGGTGCACACAGGGGTGGACATGAGAGAGGTCCAACGCTCCCCTGCTCTTGGTTCTGCCTCTTTTCTGCTCATGTTGCCAGCTCAAAGCCACTTTGTAGCCTGGCAAAGAAGGGTCAATAGGACACACGAGAGGAACTGCAGCTTTGGATAATGTAGCAGACTGAAGAGGCTTCAGAGTTCACCTAGAAGGTTGGCAATAAAGCCAACTGCATGGATTTGGATTTAAACTCTGAAAAACTGGCTTGGATCTTGGTTACCCAACAGAATAGGTGCAAAACAGGACACCGACCTCCCTCACCAGCTGAGCATGGAAGAGAGCTCAGCCTGCATCACATCTCAGCGCCAAGGAGGACTCTTGAGCATGGATAAGAGGCCACATGATGTCAACCTCAAGCACCCTTTAAAAACATATGATACAATACATCCCTGCGGAAAGGTCAGAAATGATTTTGCCCATTTCTAACCAGGGATAGTAAGTGGAGCCTAAAGGTCTGACTCATCTGGAGTAAAGCAGCAAGCCAGTGGTATAATCAGAAACGGAGTTCAAATACTCTCTGATAGAACCAAGAAGCATACTCCTGTTGACTTTGCAGAGACATTTAATTGGTGTCTCTGTAAGCTTTTCCCACATCCATTGTCCTGTTTGAGTTAAATTGCATGTATAGTTTTTGTTTGCATGAAACACATTTTTACCACAACTCTGTAGGCTGGAGCTGATGGTTCAACCATACAGTTTAAGCTTCTTCTGAACATTCATAACTTAGCTTTTGAATGGGAATGGGCAAATAATGGAGCCTGTGGTAGAATTTCCTGAATTAAAAACCCATGGTGAAACTTCACAAGATCCTTCTTTTTCCTCTACAACCAGAACTTCAGTGTTTGTCTCACCTTTTCCCCCGCCTGCCCCATCTGGTGGCTTGAGAGGAGAGGGGTCAGCAGCAAAAAGGCTGTTGGTGAAGCATGGCAGGCCAGCTGAGACCAGAGAAGCTAGGGGAAAGGAGGAATTTCTCTCCCAGAGATGATCAAGAGAGCATTTTCTTCTTGCAGAAGAAACATTGAATGAAATACTCCAGTAGAGCTTTGTGATGAGAGCCAGGCTGGGAGGGAGATGGCGTCCCTTCGTGCTCTGGGAGGAAACTCCCTTCAAAATGGCATGAAATCATCCACAAGAAGACAGCAGTTGAAGGAGGTAACAGGATTAGATCTGAAGTCAGGAGACATATCTGAGCATCAGCTGCTCCCTCCCCTTTTCTCAGTCAGTTCATGGTGCTACATACTCTTCTTTGGAGGATCCTCAGGTGATTGAATATTATTCATTTTCTTTCCACCATAATTAGAGTGCACAAACTTTGCACCAATTTTCTTGCCTCCTGTCTCTCTCAGTAGGCATGGCTTATCTTCAAAGTCCTAAAAGAAAAAAAAAATGGGCAGCTTGTCCTGCACCACCCAGTGAGGGAAAACTGAGGTAGGGGGAGACACACTGGAAACTGGAAGCAGGACTGGGAGTGGGTCAAAAAAGAAAACCTAAACAAAAATTTCAGGAACTGGTCATCATTTTTTCCAGCATAAAGAGCCTGGGAGAGGTTTGAAAGAGCAATTTAGGAAGCCAGCTCCCATCCAGACCCATGTGAACTGGACACTTTCATCCTGCCATGAAGTTTTCAAAGCAGAAACATCAGCAGTAAAAAGCAGTCTTAAGAGGCACAGACAAGCTCAGGCAGAAAGGGAGTCAGGCACTTGTCTGAAGTCCCAGGTGAACAGTGCATCAATGCCAAGAGATTTGAGATTAGCACTTAACTGCAGGGCTGAAGTGGTTAAAAGGAGCCCCAAGAGCAGCCAGCATCATGCCAGCACCCACCAGAGAGTCCAGCAGCTGCCACCAAAGGATTTGATGGTTGCAAACGGGTCCTAATGTCCTTTGCCCTGTAGAGCCACGAAAGTCAGAGGCTGGCAGCTGCCATGAGCTTGTTCTGCTGCTGCTTAGTCTCCCCTACGGAAAAGGGGGAGCAGCAGTTTCCAGCAGTCAACAACATCCCAGAGATAAAAATGAGCAAAGGAGAAGTAGAAGGTCTTTTCAACAGGCAGGTGTCCGTGCTGGAAGTGTCCTGTGGGACCAAAGTCAGCCTCCTTCCTGGGGCTGCTGATCCTTCTGTTTTCTTCACAGGTTTCTCAGATTTATACACATTTTGTTCTTGTGTGTTTTTTTTTTTTCCTTACCCCACAGGTGAGGAGTCCCATTTGCAACAGACAATATGAAAACTGTGGTCCTTTCTGCACAGCCAGAAAGAGGAGATAAAGATCCAGTGCTGCCAATGGTGGTAAAAGCAGGCAGAGAAGGGAAAATGCCCTTTTGCTTTCTAAGGAGAGTTGAGCTGATCTGAGTGACAAGCCCAAGGGGCTTTGGGTCCCTCATAATCAGCTGCCAGGAATACATTCCAGTACTTATCAGTCCCCACAGAGGGGATGTCAGTACCATCTCAGCAACATTCCTTAGCCTCTGGAGACAGGTAGTCACTTATCCACCAAAGCCAAGACTGACTGAGAACTTTCCCAGCAACAAGCAACACGTGCCTTCTGTCAGCAGGAGCCATGGCCAACTGCTCTCATGGGGCCACCAGCCAAGAGCTGGGTTTGGGATAAGTGTATCAAAATTAATTAACATGGTTATTGCTTGTGTTCCCAGATGTGTGCAGAGGGATTTCAGAAAGCAGAAGCAGCATGTCACAACAGTAGGTGGTATCTCTGCATGGCCCATGCCAGGACAAGGGAGGACACTTTGCCTCTTTCTTCACTATTTCCCCTACATACACCCAAATGACAACCTTGGCAACTCCATACTCAGCAAGTGCCTCATTCAGCAACCAGAGATCCTGCATCCCAGAGAGGCTCCAGGCCTCCTTCACACTGATGCTGGTGAAGAAACCCCCCATTCCCACCTGTTCTGAGTAAAAAACTGACAATGGTGGCCCCAGGCTCAGCCTGCCGTGGGATGCTCGGTCCCACCTCTTATCTGACCCAGACCAAATGTCCTTCAGATCCTCCTCATAGCAACAAAAATCCTGAACAGAAAGGCAGGACAAGCTGGAAAGGCCCTAGACAAAGAGTTTACTCATATGTGGCGAGGGTGGAAGTGGATAATTTCATCTTTCTGGTTGGGGAGGCATAGATTTCAGGTGGGTTTATCAGCTCTCAACAAAACTTTGATGTGTTGACTTGAATAGGAGCAGAATCAAACCAGCACTGAGCACATCCCACACCCCTTTTCCCAGGCTAAGACCCAACCAGGACACGAAGCCATTACTTCCTTTACATATCTGGGAAGCTCCCCACAGACCATTTGGGGAGGAGGATAGAAAAGGTTCTTGGGATGTAAGAAACCATTGGAGGGCAATTCCTCAGCTGGGACAACTACAATTCCTCAAATGGCTCAACTACATAGAGAAATGTGTTACCAGCCTTGATGGCTTCTCCCCATTGCTCAGCAGAGTTACTTGGAGACAAAGGTTCAGAAACACAAGACGAAAGCTTGGATTTATGCTCAGGACTCTGGTGATGTGGAGCCATCTGCCTGTTCTCACCACTCTACTGCATCTTCCCCATATTGAAAACAGAGATAAGTGCAACAGCCACCTCAGAAGTGTGCTGCAAGGTTTCACTCATTAACCTATGTAAAATGGCTTGGGGAGTGTGAAGAGCATTCATGCCTGATGTCAACACTGTTTACCAAATCACACACAAACCCCTGGACCAGGACTCTGAGAAGCAACAGAAGAAAACACCTTCAGGTACCACTCTCAGCCAACACCAACAGCAGCAGACCAGAGAGCAGTGCTCACATCACCACTGGCCTGGGCTTCACGTGTCACTGATTGACTCAAGTTTTAATTATGTCCCTCTATCTCCATGTCTCCCAAAACACAAAGCTTTCAGCCAGGCAGTTCCTGCCAGCCAAAATTTCATAAAGAGCAGCTAGTGACTAAGACAGCCCAACCTTCAAGTCAGATGCTAACAGCTTTGGACAAGTGTGGGATTTTTACACCCCTATCTGCAGGAAAATCTGATGTTTAGTGCCCTGACTGTGAGCAGGTCACTCTTAAACCCCTGAACATCCCAGGCAAAAAAAAAAAAAAATAAAAAAAGAGAAAGGAAAAAAAAAGGGGGGGGGGGGGGGGGAAAGTGCCGGAGGGGAATTGTACTGGCTCTAATCCCTTCTGCCATTCTGCATATTCATGGAACATTGTCATAACACATCAGTGGGACAAAAGGTCTGTCGGCACCTCCTCCTCATTCCTTTGATAAACCACGAGACAAATGCTGAGTAAACACTTGGAATCCATTCACTGCACTATTCTCATCGGGATGAGAAAGGGCTCCTCTTTCTTGCAGGCCCAGAGCTGCTCAGCCTAATAAAGTACGGCCCACGGCCCGTGAAAAGAGAGGCCTATGGATGATGAAAACATGGATTATCTCATTTCACCCTCCTTGTATCAGACCCTGCTCACATTCTGAGTGCACTTGGTCTGACACGCAATTACACACACCAAAAAAAAAATAAAATAATAAAATTTAAAAGAAAAAAAAGAAGCCAGGGGAAAGGGGTGTTTAGCTAATGGGGGGAACTGTCCATGAAATTTCACAGATGACCTTTACCTAGTGGGAAAGTAAATTTTTTTTTTCTGCCTCAGCCATCACTGGGAGTTTTATCATCAATATCAGCATTCCCCTGAATATTGCAGCTGGTGGAAGAAGAGGTGATGCTTAAGACAAAGCTTTACCAGTCACTTTAATGGCCCGATTCCAGCTGGTGCCCAGTCCCTGAAAAGTCGATGGGATGTTACTGAGCACCCCACAAACAGCTCCCTGACTGTGCCACTGCTTTGGCTCTGTTGTTTGCCTGGCACTGGGGGTAGGCAGAGCCCCATTCTCCTCACACTTGCTGTAAATCAAGAGTCCTGAGGTCAGCCAAGTGCCTGAAGAAGGAGGAACAACTTCTGCAGCTGCAGAGGGATGTAAGCACCTCAGTAGTTTGGGATCTCTGGGTGAACACCACACTTTGAGCTGGGCAGGTCAGGACATGAGATCTCCTTTGGAGGTCAATGAGCTCCAGTATGGAGATGAAACCATCCAGTCCCTTCAGTCAGGCTTGGAACCCACCAGAGCACAGAGCAGGCTGGTGGGGAATCAACGCATCTCCTTCAGCCTTTATTTGCACTGCTCAAACAGGCAGAGGGTGAGACCCACACCATCAGATAACCAATAACCCCCCAAAAAAAATCAGCATAAAGGGCTTCCTTACCATTAGGTGTCCAGTGACTTAACCAAGGTTACACAGGACATAGATCACCAAAGTCACCTCCAAGCACTTTCCAACACCAACAGCAGATTCCTCTGTTGCCCAGCTTTCTGAAGGCTGAGTTAAAAATGTCTACAATAAAACAAAACAAAAAAGTAGTAATACAAAACAGGACAAGGAACTGGTTCTTTTGAAAACAATAATCTGAAAGAAATATTTTCCATTTAAGTACAATCCTTTATTTGGAAGAATATGAGCAGTTTTCAAAGTGAAGATTAATTTCTGAGGTAGTACATGGAGAAGAAGCAAACTTAACATAATTGTGTCCATAACAGAAAACAAGACATGCTTATGAGTTGCTGTCAGAGCATTAAGAAACAATAAATAGACTGCTGATTAATTAGGATCATTTTTAGACAAATGGCTCATAAACCTGTCCACTAACTGAGGAATGAGTGTATTGGTTGTAAATGTTTTTGTCTCTGGAAAATCCTTAAGTTCATCCTTAAGTTTCAAACCACCAGCAAAAAAACATCAGCAGTTGTTTCTTGGCCTGGCACATTTCTTGTGCTATTCAAATATTTGCATTTTACAAGGTGTTTGTTACAAAGCCTCCCAAAGGACTCAGCACAGTCTCACTGAAGCTCCCCAAAGGGATGACTCCTCTTCCTAAGCAACCAAGACACAAAAGCAAGTTGTGAAACTTGCAGGCCTTCCAAGAGGCTCTTTGCTTTTCCTGCCCAAAACATTTCCCTGCCCCAGCAAGGGTGACAAGCAGGCTGCTGCCTGCCACCTACAAACACCTACATCCGACCCACACATCAACGTGGCACAGCACTTCATTCACATATTACATTAATGCAGTGATTTCCTTCCTTAGATTATGAATTCCCAGTTGCTGCATTACAAAAATAATTAAATAAAGTCAGCAATTATGTCAAGCCCAGATCCCCTGAGATTACTTAGGCACATAACTCCTATTCACGTCCAAATGATCTCAACTGCCTTTGAGATATGAGCCTCAGCATTTCTTGCAGACACAAGTCTTCGTGCAGTTTCTCAGCAGCAGCTCCAGCCTAGAGGGACTTGAGGCTCTGAATTCAACTTCATGGGATAAACATTGGTTTTGAGCAGGCAAAGATAGATGCAACATCCTTTCTCTCCTGGAGCCACCACCACCAACTACTGCTATCAGATGCCCTTGGCCCACTTCTCTGCCAGCTAGGATCCAGCTAAGGGACAGATCAGTTTTGAAGGGGAGTGGGAACAAGCCTGTTCAAGGTGGTTTTTCAGGGACTCTTCTATGCTTTGGGGCAGGTCCCATGGCTCCAGCACCATCCCCCCCTGTTGTGATGTGGGCAGCTGCCCTGCAAACAAGTCACTCGGCTTTAAGCCCAACCCAAGGCTGCTCCAAGGATGCTCAGTGCTTTGTAGAGTAGGAGGCTTCAAACATCTCATCCCAGCCCATTGGTTTCTGCAGCTGACACCCTCAAGAGCTGTAGAGCACTGGGGAAGGGTCAGAATTTGCCCCTGAAGATTGTGATGGGCAGTTTTCCCACCAGCTCCTACAGAAGCAGCATTTGGTACCTGTTGTGTCCTGTCAGCAGTGCTTGGGTTAGAGCATCCAGCCTTAAACTGACAACGTTCCACTCAAAACCCGATAAGTAATTGGGGGATCTGCTAATAGGGCTTGTCAAAATCAATTGGGGTTAAACACCTTTAGCTACAATAACAGTCATCTGACCCGAGGCTGCAGAAAGCGCCAGGCTCAGAGGAACCCCGGGGGGTTATTCCTGGCTTCCCATTGCTTTGAGACAGATAAAAGAGCAGACGATGCAGAGCTGGGTAATCCATTCAGCCCGTCCCAGCCATGCACTGAAGTGACAGCTCCCAGAGTTTCTGCAGAGCTGGCTCCTCCTGGGAATTGTGTGCGGAGGGGCCAATTTGTTCAACAAAACCTGGGCAACCAGAGTTTTCTTAAATTCAATTGCCTGAAGGAGAAGGCAAATAGCATTTAAGCAGAGGAAAGTGCATTAAAACCACATCTTTGATACAATGGCCGATACACCCCACGCTGCCAACGCCTGAAATGATAATATTTTTTTTCTTAAATAAATAGCTCAGCAGCAGGAGCCCAGCCTCCCTCGTCACAGGGAGGCTTCACGCTGCAGCAGCTGCATTTCCAGCCCTCCAGGCCAAACTGCTTCAACACTTCCCCTCTTTGCTGGGCTCATTACCGAGGGCGGACCAGTTCAAGAGGGACTGACAGCGGTGCCCACGCTGTGCTGAGGACCCGCACATCCAGAGGGTACTTTCAGCTTCTGCTTCTCACCAGCTTCCAGGAGGGAGTTGGAGGAGCATGGGTTAGCACGGGCATCCTTCCCGACTTGGTACAAAGAGTTTTTCCTGCCCTTGGGAACTTACTGCCTTTAGAGAACTGCCAGACCTCGACACAGAGGAAGGCAAACCAGGGCGGTTCAGGAAAAGGAACAAATATTCAGGATTTGGTGCACCTGCATAACCCAATGGGCCTCTTGTTTATCCAGTTGTGGGATGCACCACAACCACCTCCTCCTCTCTGGAAGCTTTTCCTGTGTTCCTTCTTCCCTCCTCTATCTGGCCAGCATCTGTGACTGAGGGGGCTTTGGACACCTCTTCAAGTATCCCAGGGGAGACTCCTCAGAGACCTGAGACCCTGAGCTAGACAGAAGTGATGCAGAGGAAAGGGACAGGGCTGTGCTCCAGGCAGGACAATCAGTGGCTGGTGCTGGTTGTCCCTTTGCAGAGCAGCAGTTAACTTCAGCCTTAAGCACAACGTGTCATATCTGTATGAAGCCAAATCTATAACGAGGGATTTCAACTTGCCCCATCTGGCCTCAAAATGTCTGTGAAAGTAAGAGACTGTCAAAGAGAAGCACCCCCTGCCATGCCTCCTCGAGGCCACTGCTTGGGACAGATGTCAGCTCAGTTGTGTCACACGTTATAAAAGCCAACCCTTCCAGTCCAACACACTGCTGGTGCCAGTAGCAAGGCCCCTCTGCAGGGAGACCTAACCTACACCTGGGCCCTTTTTTTACCAAAACCTCAAAAGCATTAACTGCTGAGGGAAATACAGAGCAAGGTGAAGGACCCTGCCTGGCTCCACTCGACAGAGGCTCCAGTTTCTAAAGGAAGTCTAAACCAACTGTCATCGGCTGAGGGGCGCATTGTCCCTCGGAGCAGTGGCTGGTGCCACATAGGAGGTATTCAGTCTAAATTAACTCTCCCCCTAATACCTGAGCAAACATTTTCAGCTTGAGACTTAATATCCCTGGACATGTCTGCTGTCTCCCAGGTGAATCCCCAGATAAACAAGGTCAGCTCAGCTCTAATGCAGCTGTAAAAAGCTGTCAGTCAGTCCAGGAGGTCTGGTTGCAAGGTCAAACCAGTTCTGAAGGTTGCTGGGGCCAAGCCTGGCCTATCTCTCATTTTAAGTGCAGGAAGGTTTGTTTTCTCATCACAATGTCAGGTACCCCAAATTTAGGATTAGCTGTCAGCCACCAAAACATTGTTCTTCCAGAAAAAAAGTAAAAAATAAACATGTGCATCCACACACCCCTGGCCCCAAAGAAATCTGTGTGCTCAGCCTGCCTGCAGCTGAGAGGTGAAAAGAAGCTTGTCCTTCAATAAAAGGCACGTCCCATCAAATAAAGGGACGTTCCCACACATTGTGTGACAGCTTCTGGCACAAAAAAGCCCTCCAAATACACAGAACAACATCCTCCAGTTAAAATATACACTTGAATTATGATATGTTCACCAAAATGATCCACTGCTGAAAAGCCTCTTTGTCCAGCAGATGAGGAGCGAGGCAGGTCACCCTCCATCTCAAGGGGGACATATGGAAGCTGTACTGGGCCAGCTGCAAGCAAAAGAGCTTTGCATGGGATGAATCCTCAGTGCCACATGTGAAACGAATGCATAGTCTTCCCCAAATCTGACCAGGAATGAAAGCAGAGGAACTAATTTGCCTCTCTGCATCCTTTCTCCCAGCTACACATCACTTGTGACCAGTGATGCTCTAGGAAAAAGGACCAAACAAAACAACCTTCCAGAGTCAAGTCCAACTTTGGCTTGGTCCTCCCACCACCCTTGTATCATCAGCAGCACATCACAGGGGTAACATTCACAGTCTGGGGGGTGAAAGTGAATGTATAGGTGTGGTTCTCAGTAAAAAGCCCTGGAGTGGATACTGTGGGAATAAGTCCACAGGAAGAGACATATTAAAAAGCCTCTGAGGGCAGCTCATCCTTTTCAGAGACATCTCAAACTCCTTCATAAAATTCACTCGAGCTTTTGTCTCTCACCAGTTTCTACATTAACTGACTTACACACAGTTCACCTGCTGCTAACAGCAGCCTAAGTTGATCCATGGACAGTTTATCCATTTTTGAAGGAAAAAAGCATGGCTTTTAAACAACCCCTCTCCTCCTCTCCCCTGGTATTGAGCCACAGTGATGCTCCTGCAGGTGCCCAACTGTGGTGTTTCTGCTGGTGCAGGGGGTTGGCTGGGCAGGGACCCTCCAGGGCAGCCTCAGGCATGTGCCAGGGACCCTGCCACAGCTGAAGAAGACGGGAATTTTTCAGCCTGTGTCTCAGAAGGGAAGGGCTGGGAGCAGGAACCTGCCTCAGCCCCTCAGAAAGACAAATAAGCTCCAAGGAGGAGGAATGATCAGACTGTGCACAAAGAGGTTAACCTGAAGAGACTTGTGCCAGGAATGCCTGGAGTGAGACAGGCTGATGATTGACAGCAGCACCTCCCTCTGCAGCAGCCATTGGGGCAAGCTTGTGGCAAAGAGCAGGAGAGGCATGTTCATCTCAGACCCTGGTGTCTCCACACACTGGAAGAGTTGGTAACTCATTTCTCAGCTTGTATTATCATGCTCCAGCCATCTATGGAGACTTATGGATCAGGTGGACTTTGCTGCGAGACCTCTAAGAGATGCCTTGACCCTCACCACCCCACTAAGCAGAGTCAGCAGAGGTACCCCAAACCCCACAGAGGACCCAGGCAGTGCCCCTAAGACAGTAGAGATGGCAGGTAACCATTGCCTCTTGGGGCACACATCTTTGCTCTCCAAGGCTGTCAAAAGAGCCTCTTTACCTGCAGTGCATCTCTAGGTTCTGCTGGAAAGCAACTATTTCAGCACATACCTGATTGAGGAAAGCATCTCAGCCACTTGGATGATTCATGGGGAGAGATCACCTGAATGGCTGAATATTCATCTATAATTATATAAAGCCTTGGTTCCCAAGGCAAAACCAGATTAAGAATTTGCCATCTTTGATGCCAGCAGCACTGTGCTACAGCTCACTGCCCCAGCCCCAAAAGGGATGCTTTTAACTCAGACCACTTGATTATCCAGATAACTGATCAGCCTCATTAAACAGTTACAACTGCACAGCACAGGAGATGGGAAACTGGGGCATAGCTGGAAGAGGAACTGGGCCAGGAAAGGCTTCTTTTCAGCCAAAGTAGGTGAATCATCTGTGACTTGAACAAAATTCCATTGACTCCATCTGCTGTCCATCCTGGAGCTAGCTTCCCAAATGATACCTCCTGGTGAAAGAGACCTCCAGAAAGTAAACAGACAAAGCCCTGTGGAAAACCAAGGGTGATCATCCATCATTTTCAGGGCTACAGCATCTCTCCAGAAAGCTTCTCCTCCATCCTGTCCATCACAGGAACATCACACAGCCAGTTAACAATGTCCAGAATCATAATTGGTTTTTGTTCTTTCAATTTTCAAGGCACATTAATCACTTCAAAGCAAAGAAACAAAACACTCTCCTTAAACATCCCCAATATTTTAAACTCAACTTTGTTTCAATATCCCTAGAACTGTTTGGTTTGGTTTTTTTCAACAATTAAACCATTTATCTTTTTCAGATCCACCCAGAACCTTATTTAGATACATTTGTCTTCCTGATCTCAAAGCCAAGGAATAAATGGGACTTTATTCTTCTCCTACAATACTGTCACAACATTTGCTGCCTCTTCCAACCCAAGCTATGAATGTATTCAGGCATTAGGCTTTCCTCACATTTCATCTCAGCTTAAAATATCTGATTCTCAGTTTCATCCCATCACATCATGCTCTCAACATCCTAAAAAACCCCCAAACAAAACCCACAAAAAATAAGCAAATAAAACCAAACCAAACAAAATTAGGTCACCTATCCAAAAATCGTCTTCTTCCTGAGGGCTGAGAGAAACTCTTCCACCCAGATTGCCCCAGAGAAGTCAAAGGAGCTGCTGCCACATGCTCCTGACTCTGCTGGAGATTGCTACATCAACTGAAGGGGGGGAATGATCCACCCAACCACCCACTTCTTAGTCTAACTCATCACCACTTAACCATCAGAGCCCTTAGTGATTCCTACAGCAGCTTACATGTAAGGACCACTCCCTCACCTTCTGTCCTCTCCATGAGTTTCAGCTGAATCACAATCCACTCTCCAGCAAAGACACTGGAGCTAGCCCTGATAGACTGCAGAGGGAGAGAAGCTTTGGCCAAAACCCAGTTCTCTTTCCCAAAAGATGTCATTCCCCATCCTGGAGCATAGCATGATGGATGTTTTCACCACTATCAACAAACACAACACACGACGCCACACAAACGCTCTCCCGGTTTACAAAGCATATTCCTTCCCCCTCCTCCTGCCTTGCCTGCTGGAATTCAGAGATGGCCAACAACTATTAAACACATCAACGTAAATGTTAGTAGATTGATTCTAATAGGAAACAAAAATGTTTTGAGCAAAGCTAATTGCCGGGAAATAGGGTCGTTCCAATATTTCAGCAGGGGGTTATAAATCTCTTGGTTCCTGCCTCCTTCCAGCATTAAGGTTTTACAGATGTTGCTGTCAGAAGGAGAAGAATTATTTCAGATGCTTGTTTCCACTTTACATTAAAAAAAAAAAAAAAAAAAAAAAAGGCATAAATGCATGCAGCAAAAGGCAGGGCAAGTTTTCTTTCTACAAGAAAAACACGCAAATCACAGGAAACTGAACAGTGAAAATCTGCCCTGAGACTCCTTAGAGTCTTATGGTATAAAATACTCAGCACACCCACAACTGGCAAACTTTAACTGGTAGTTCAACTTGGCCACTTGCACTGACTGCCAAAATGCTTCTTCCAGTCCTGTGCCTCTTTTTACCCTACTCTGCCACCAAATATTCACTGTACATGAAGGGACCCTCCTTCACAAGGAGGTCAGAGACCAGCCCAGTCTTTTCCAGGCTGGAAAAGGAGGAGGAGATAGAGTTGGGCAACCATGGAGGAGAGCACCATTCTCTGCAAAACCTAGACCCAGACACAAATGTTAAGAGGGTAGGGAGAGAGAAGAAAGCATCTATTAAATAAAAGAGGAAGGTCAGATAAGAAAATGAGTTGTGGTGGCTGCCTCTCAGTCATATTTCAAATATCCACCAGCAAAGGGGCTAGCTCAGCTCCTTTCCCTTTGCACGGAACAGCTGATGAGCTCTTTGGAGCCCCCAGACACCTCATGGTGCTGACACCCCATGATGCACATGGTTCATGGACACAGAGTGGGCTCATCTTTTTGGAAACCATTTCTCATGCAGCAAAATCTTGTTATGAGAAATGAGAGGAAGGTCTACCAAAACAAAGCACTCAGCTGCAGGACCAATTATCTCCCTGGGAAAACAGAGGAAGCACAGACCAAAGGCAGATCATCACAGACCAGGGTTTAGTCCCTGCAGGAAGGTGCCTATAGAGTTTCTCATCATTGTATGAATTAGGGTAATGCAGGCATTAAGCAGCAGTATCACACTATGGTTCCTGCTTAATACCACCACAAGATCTGTCACCCCAGCAGAGCTGGTGTCCATGCTGTTGGCAGAGTCTGCACCCAATATCTGTACCAGGAAGCAGTCAAACAAGGACTTGAGTGGGCTTCAGAAGCCAATGTCCAAAACTGCCACCACAAAAGCCAATGTGGCTCAAATCATGATGGGGACATGTATAGAAAAGCACACTGATTTGCTCAGCTTTAACTCAATGAGCCGACGTGACATTCAAGAGTGTCACTGTCACACATGGCAGTGTGTTAGTATGACCTTTTTTTCCAGCAAAGCACAATCCGTTCATTGTCCTTCACTTACCTTTAACTCCTTGATGCCATGTGAAGGGGGGAGGGCTCTGCTCCCCATATGCCCACTGCCCCCAGTGACCTCCTTGGGGCTCAGTGGTACCTCTCCCAAGGCACCAGGCTTGCTCCAAATGTGCCTGATAGAAACCAAGGGGCCAGGACCTCTCACAAGTCACATTTGAGCTGCTTTATTTTTCCAATCCAGCAGAAGCTGTTTCTCTCCTGCTGAGAAGCCTGGAGCCAGCTCTGAAGAGGATAGGTCTGTTCCAGATTTACACGATTTTTCCTCAAGCTCCAAGATTGCTGCTGAGCTGTCTCTCATCCTGCTCTTGGCACCTTCTTGCATTTTAAACTGCAATCATACCCCCCAGAAAAACATATCCAGCCAAGACAGCATCCAGTCCAGCTCCTTTGACATTCCCAGGACAGTAGCACGAGTTCCCCAACCACAGTGGAGTCACACTTTGGATCTGATTTCAATAAGACCCAAGTGACACCCCTAAAAACTTAAGTCAAGCCAGAAATAAACCACTGGGACAGGAGAGCTGATGTCAAACATCTCTCTTACTCAAGTAGATGGACTCAAGTCTCTCCAAGAAACCAGATAACCACCATGTATGAAGAAGCAGATCTATGTCCATCTTAAGTCTCTCAACACTTGGCGACAAGGAGAGGGCTGCGTGAGACAATAGCTATGCAGCCCACGTGGCTCTGCTTCTCATTTTCCACCATGTGGGCTACTCTGCAGGACCCTCAAGTGAGGGTTATGTTTAGACCAGCAGGACCCAACACTGATACCTGCATTTGGAGAAAATCAAGATGCCTGAGTGGCCCATTTCGGGATCTGTTAAATCGCAGAGACTGGTGTGGCATCCCCAGGGACCCAGGTCAGACCCACCAGGAAGGACAAGCCCCACTGCTTCCACACAGAGGATTGCACCAGGTCCTTGCAGGAGGGGTGGTGTGGGTGCCAGGTGTGCATCCCAGGGTGTCCGTTTCAGGAAGGCTCCTCCGATCCAGCTATAAATACCATCCCAAACCACACGTTCCCCAGCAGCTCACTGTCTTCTTCCAGCAGATGTGCCAAGACAAGCCAACCAGCAGTTTGTTGGTCTCCTGGGGCCAATGAAAGCCCAGATTAGACTTTACAGCTGACTCAAACGCACAAGCAACCGAGCTCTGTGAGGGCCACAAGCAACTGTGGAACGATTTAGGAGATGGGCCCTTGAAGTTGCCAATTATTTATCTAGCTGATGACTCAGACAAGCAGTTTTACTGGCCACATCTTGGGGAAAAACAAGTGGAATCAATCAGGCTGCACTGAAAGAAAAAAAGAAGAAAAAGAAAATAAATCAGACAACACATGTAATATCAAACCTGATTTTTCCTTCCAAACAGGCACCATATCTAGGGGTGATACTCTTTGTTGCATGTTTATTATTCTTTTGCTTTTAAAAGGCAACATATGGCAGAAGTCATTTCTGCTAGCACAACAAAACATAACCTCTTCATAAAGAAAGGCAATGGCTGTTTATTCAGCAGGTTTCTCCTATTAATGATGTAGCCATCCAAAAATTAGAATGAAATTGAAAATCAATAATAAACCAATGGGTTTTTTTGTGGTTACCCTAGAAATACACCAATTTCAGTGTTAAACCAACCAATACGAACAAAGTTTTATGCTAATAGATAGAGTGAGATTGTTGCCTGTTAATGTAAACAAAATAAGGGAAAACGTAGTTAAAAGACAGTTTTGATAGTTAAAGGTTGGCTGGCAGATTTGGGGTCCTCCCTTTTTTGGGCCCCAGAACATCTGGGTGCTCTTGGGAATGTCACTTCATCTCAACTCATCAGGAGCTGCATGAGTAACATCCACAGAGATCTTGGAATCTTGTAGGATGTGGGACCAGCTCACTGTCCAGTGATGTCCAGAGCCCTCACCCAGCCAGGATCTGATCCATGTTAAATCTCTAGTTTCAGAGGTGTGCATACAGATACAACTGGAAACTTTTCTTAAGAAAAACCTCAGGTTTTGCTGAACTTTCATTCTTATGGAAGGAGACTGAAGTACCAACCACATGAAAACAATGTACTTAGAAACAGGACTGAAAACTATTGCACCCAGCTTCTGAGAGAACATAAATGAAGTTGATTCAGCTTAAGCCAGCCTCAGCCAAGCCAGTATCCAGCCTCACACCAGCTCTCTCCCAACCCCTCACATTCCTCTCAGCACCAGTGAAGCACATCCCCTCTCTTGCCAGGCTCGTCCCCTCCTCAGCTCCCAGCCAGAGGCTCCTGCTTGCCTGCCCATTTTGCTGCCTTCTCCTCATCACACAACCTCCCAGATAACATCAGGTCAAGGCAATTATGTCCTCTGGGGCCAGCAAACCAAATTTTCTGAATGACCTGCCCAGATCACCTCTCATCAGCCTCATGGTGGTGCCAGGGATTCTCCTCCATGCAAGTCACCAGGTACTGTCCCAGAGCCAGACAGTCCCCCCCTTATCTTGTGTTCACCAAAAGACTGACCATGTCATTGCTAGAGCCATTCATTTCATGCAAGCTCCATCAATTTGTGTCCCCACCCCCACATCAGGTCACTGAAACTTGCCCTTCCGCCATGCCTTTCCTGTTTGCCTTCTCTTCTCCATCACTGCCCTTTGGTTGACTAGCTTAAAGATGTCCCCATCAAGTAGTCTGTGGTCTGGGGCCAAAAAGGAGCAAGACCACAGGTAAGCACAGAAAAGTACCTGCTGCCAGGGCTTATTTCATGTCTGGCAGAGTGATTATGTCTCACTTGAGGCATCTGTCAGCCCAATGCTCTCCAGCCAGGCCTCAGCAGCAAACATCCCACTGCTGGTTCCTCCCCAACAGCTTCCTGGCAGCTGCTGGTGGGTTTGTGTTACTTATGATGGATATTTCAAGCAGATTTACAGTTGTTTTCTATCAGAGAGCAGCCAGAGCCCCATTTCTGCTTGCCTCATCTTCATCCAGCCCAGAGCCATGCTTTCACTCAGGAGGCAAGGGGTGACTTCAGGGGCTCCTCTTGCCCAGGGACCTACAGCCATCCTGGGTGCCCATCATTCCTCCCCTCCCAACTAAAGGGGGCGCAATTCAAGAGACCACAGCGGCCTCCACAACAGGCCTATTCACAGGCCTGCAGGCCCTGCCACCTCCCTCACTTTCACTAAAACAAACCTTTCATCAGGAACACGACTTCACCCGAGCCACAAGGCAGAGGAGATCAGGCAAACACTAAAGCGTGAGCCAGAACACACCTTAAAACACAAGTAACTGCTTCATGCTGCATCCCAGAGACTCTTTCTTTTACTAAAGAAGTGAGACATTCAGGCATTCAGGCTGACTTAAAAGATTGAGCAGCACGATGACAGCTCCCATTTCAGGGGTGAGAGGCAGAGGGAGAAGGGATTTAGATTCAGACTAAACCCTCGCGGCAGGTCCCCATCAACACGCACCCCAAGGTCACACCCGGGAGGCAGCTCCTTTTGAAATAAAAGGACAGCTTGGGGCTTTATTTACCTTCAGAAAGGCTTTTTCACTCTGCCGGTTGTGGCTTCACCTCCGGAGACCTTATGAGATGTCAGTAACGTCATCCCTCAAGGATAAGATTTTGGGGGCCGCCAGTGTCTATGTGCAGGAATAGGGGGAATCCAGGTGTGCAGAACCCAGACAGGGGTATGACATGCCCATGGATGTGCACCTGATGAATACATCCTCCAGAGAGGCTCTCAACCCTACAACACACGGCCCAGCACTGCCACCCCACTGTACCCCCACATGCATGTTCTACAGGGGGGTCAGGCTGATGCAGCCTCTCCTCCTGCAGTTGCCCAAACCCTCCTTTCCACTCCCACATACCTGTGGACACCCAGTTTTAGGCACACAAACAGGCCTTTTCCGGGTTTAAAAACACCAAGGATCAAGCCTGGAACTGAGAGTTTGCTGGGGAACAGAGGGCCTGTCCCCAGTGCTGGGCACAACAGCAACACAGGGAGCCAGCAGGTCCACAGCAGCAGCTCAGCACCATACCAAACAGTTCTTATTTCTGTCACCCCTCTTCAAACTTCTCTTTGAGGCAGAAAAGCCATAACAGCATCACCTACACATGAGACAGGGAGCAGGGCTTCTGCAGGCAAAGGGCAATATGTGGTCACAGTCTTTCTGTCTCACCTCCACCATCTGTGCCACAGCCCTGCAGAGGAGGGGCAGGGTTTAATCCTGCACCTCACTTGCAGAGCTCACTGTGACTTAAAAATAAACCAGAAAAAAGAACAAGTATCCCTGCTCCTCAGCAGGACATGCACTGATCTGTGGGCAGGGCTGAGCTTTCCACCAGCCTGATAAACCAGGGCAGCTCCTGCAGCAGGTGAGGTTCCCCAATGTGCTGCTAGTGCCTGGCAACTCCTTTAACCTTTTCTCCTTCACCTCTCACCCTTTGCTCATTTTCTTAGTTCAAGTTTAGTTGGCAATGCTTCTTGAAGGCTTGCAGTTAGAGGGACTTGGGCAGGATTGTTTTGTTTTTTTTTTTTCCTTTAAAATGAAGCTCCAAGGGATGATAGAGAAATCAGAATCTGCTTTAAAAAGGAAAAACTTTCCTACTCCTTATGGCTATAGGGCAGAAACAAGCCCCCCCCAAAAAAAGGAAATCAGGAAGGAAAATAAAAATACAAGCTTCAGAGGAGTTTTAACCTAATTTCATGCTCTCTGAGTGCCTGGCAGGCTTTCCAGTCACACAGGCTTTGGGCCACCAAAGTCCCCTCGAGTAACATCAAACTCCTCAGCAACTTGGGAGCTTTGGGGCATTTACTAGTGGGGAAAGGGACTGACAGGCAGCACAGTGAAGCCCCACAGCTGATGGACCCCTCTACCCAAGGGATCCCAAGCTTTTGTGCTCCAGTCCCTGCTCCGTCTCCAGCAACACCCAATAAAATACAAGGAAGCTACTCAGACATGTGTCCTTGGCACTGCTCAAAAAATACCCCAGCCCCTTCCCCTCCCACTGCCCAGCCCCACTCAGACAGCCCAAAGGAGCTTTCAGCTTTGCCCCTGAGCAAACCAAAGCAGTAATAACCAAACCCAGAGCTCTCACCTCTGCTCCTTCCCTGGAGCCCAATGCAGGAGCTGCAGGACCAGTGCTTCCCTCCTTGGGTGTGAAATCCCCAGCTCTAACTGGCAGTTCCACTGCCTTCTGGGAACCAGCAGGAGCCCGGTTAGCAGCTGCCTGTCCTCACCCACCTGGGCTGCATTCCCTGCTGGGACCAATTAGGCAAATTAGTAGCTCATCAGGGTTACCCTGCAACACATGTGGGTGTTTGCCAATGACCGTACCTATTTCTGCACCCTTCAGCAGCTCCTTGGCTGTTTGTGGAGGCTCTCATCTCCCTGCTTTTATCTTTTCCCCCTAGAGCTCATATTTTTATGGGACTGTGCAGTTCAGAGAGGGGACAGCAGGGTAGATAAGGCGGGAGTTAATGAATTCTCACAATGGAAGAATCACAATCAAGCTAATTAAGGCTCTTAATATGCCTCCTGTCTACTGTGGTTAGCTACTGTGGTGACCCTGTGTGTACTCAGACAGCAGAAAACTACCTGCTCTCCCAAAGGGACCCAAAATCTCCCTTCACTGGAGTAATTCCTAACACAGTGTCAGTTAAAAGATGAGTCATTTTTTCAGTATTGTTTTTTTAAATTAAGGTTATCACCTTTTATTATTACTATTAAGGTCACTTGAGCCTTATAATTTTAGTTTATTGGTGTTCTTAACTTTTAAAAACACATTTTATCTGAAGCAAAGTCATCTAGTCTTTTATTCTGCAGCACAGAAGGACATTAGCAGGTTGGACATGGCTGCTGAGAGATGTCGTATCCCTCAAGGGGGACTGGGCTCAGAATGGCTTTTAGTTCTCAGCCTGCCCACAACTCTGTCAGCTTGTTCTCAGGGCACTTCACTTTCACCATGAGTAGGTGCCCTAAAAAGTTTGCACTGATTAATATCCCCCCCAAAAAACTACCTCCTCTCAATACTTTGGGTAAATGGCAGAACATGTTTAACATCCTGACCAAATCGCTAAGAATAATGTGGAGGTTAAATGACTCTTGATTCACTGAACTGATGCAGTGAAGCCCTCCTAAGCCTGTACTTCATAAGGGACCTAATTCATCTCCTGCTTCTCCTCACACTGTCCACTACCAAGGCTTTAAAGGAAGCTAAACAAGCTCTTAAACCGCAAGCCAACTCTTGTCCCTTTTTCCAATGTCTGCACTGCCTGCAAGACACCTTCCCCTTCTGCTCTGACTTGGTTCTGCAAGTCCCCTCTACTGAGCTTATGCAGGGGACTGCTGCTGGTCCTGCTTGTACCACACACTCAGAATCACTGGCCATGACCCAGCACAAGGCTTTGCCAAGGTAGGTCTACCAACATCTCAAGACCCCTCTGCCCTCCACCAGCCAAGACGCCAACTCTACTCTGCCTCTTCCCATTCCCCTACCCTGAGGTCTTTTTGGGAAACGCAGGCCTATTATTGCTGAAGGATACCTGGGGAGTATCTTCACAGCTGTAGCTGAAGGACTAAACTAGTCCATGTTTTTCCAGCAGAGTCCTGGGATAATAGGATGAAAGGACAACTAGGAGTTTTCACTATAAAACATCAATCAACAGACAAAACAATGTTGGGTTTTGACTTTGTAGCTACAGTCATTTCACTCCAAAATTGCCGTGAAAGGGAATCTAGTGCTTACCACTCAGCTTTCCCCATCAGCTTCCCATTCAGTGTTCCCTCTGCCAGCTCAGGAAAGATCTCACTGCTGAGGCACTCTGGGATGGAGAGGCACCAGGAATACTTCTCTGCCTTGATAGCAGGTCTGTGGCTCTTTTGCTAATGGAAAACTCTCATGTGAACAAAGCTCGGAAAGTTGCCTCATTGGTTCAGGATGGGAATGACAAACCCATCACGAATGAAGTGGCACAGAACAGCCACAGTAATTAAGTTGGCCCCATCTAGTTGTTCTCATTAGATGCAATTAAATAAACTGACAAAAAAAGCACAACGTTCACCATTGCCAAGTTACCAATATAGCAGATCTCACTGCAACAAAATATCTGTCCAAAAATACATTTCTTTATGGGGTTTTTTTTCTTTAAAGTGCATCATTAAAATATAATTTAAAAAAGAAAAAAAAAAAAAAGGGCAGATTTTTTTTTAAATCAGGTTTTTCTATATATGGGAAATCCTGTACAGCTTAAGAACTGCACTTTCAAGCTCCATCCTTTCCTCTGCGAGCCTTGCACCCCTCCTTGTGGTAGATGGAAGCAACTGCTTGAGCAAAATCTTCTGCTGGGCTTTGGCTTCCAAAAAGAGCACAGCTAAACGCCTGAGACACGCTTTCAGCCCTGGCACAGAGCTGAGCTCTTCTCCAGGTTGTGAACATCTCCGAGCTAGAGATATAAACAACTTCTCCCTCTCCCGAGAAGTCAACTGTAAGCATGTGTCTCAAACATAATTAAACTGGAGGGTGTCGATGTGTGTGACACATTGGAACAGTTAAACTACCCAATCTTAATGTTTGTTTAAAGGTTACTTTTGGATGAAAGCTGGTTAGAGAATAAATAACAGATGCTGAAGGCATCCATTATGTATTTTTGCAATTAGCAGAAAATCTTGGTACTTTTCTTAAAGAACATACATAATTTTGTGGGATGTTTATTGCTGGAAGGGATCTGCTCTCGCTGGCAAGAACTGCATCCAAGAGCCCAGGGAAGTTTCACAAGCTGTCACACATGGTGAGCCAAATGTAATGCTTGCTGCAAGGGACAGCACTGAGAACCCTGAGCTCTGTCACAAGGAAGCAGTCAAATGCTCTTTCTTTCCACATAAAATTTTAAATTAGAAAGAACGTGGTAAAATTATCCCCATTTCTATTTCCCATTAACATTTTGATTACCCGGCAAGAATGTAGCTGCTGATTATGCTTTCATTTGAAAAATGGAGCCAGGATGTTCCATGCCATTGCTGTCTCCTGTGCCCAAGGGCTTCTCCTGTGATCCAGCTACCATGTCTCCTCTCAGTGTAGGGAGGTACTACTATACCTTGGGAAATCTTTTCCATCCAGGATGCATGGACTGGAAAGGCAGATGGAAGTAAGGAAGCCACTACAGCTCCCAGAGAGCATCTCCCTCCACAGAAGTTTGCATGTGCAGGGTATGAGGTGGGGCAGCAGCTCCACTTTGGGCTCTGCCAGTCCTTCCTTTGAAATAAGGACACTGATGATTTCTGTCATACCAGAGGAGGTATACAGATAAGGACTGAGATCCTTAGTTAGAACATAACATGGACCTTAGGATACTTGACCCGTTTAAAAGACAACAGAGGTAACAGAGATAGTGCTCTGCTCAGTCAGGAAAGAGGACCACCACACATTACATCCTCCAAATACCTTGACAGATCCTGGTAGTTCCTGAAGTTCTCCACAATAGATTAAGCTTCGCCCTTAAGCCTATCCAAAAACCTCTTTTCATATCTCAGGGCACTGAATAAAAGTGCATGCTGAGCAAGAAAGTTTGTGCAAGCAGAGCTGCTGTACAAGACACCATTCCCACATACCGTTACACTTCAGTAGTCGTGCAGCAATCCAACAATCTTGGCCATTTCTTACCATGAAGAAAGTGCATTGTGCTAAAAAGCCCTCCAGAATAAAGCAGATACTATCTTTTGGGATGGCGCCTTGTATTTTCCAAGAGTTGTCTCACTGCAGCAGCTATAACAAGGAACTAAACCAAACCCTCCTATTTGTAAATTAGGGAGAAAAAGCACAACTCAAACATGGGATTTGGTTTAGGACTGAATGGTTTGCACAGTGCTTAAGAAGCACTTCAGACAAAGGCAAGCTTGCTGCCAAACATCTGAGGGGGAAGAGAAAATTTCTGCTTTGCTGTTTGAATGCAGTTATAAACCAAGATGACAAAATGGCCTGGCATTGCTGCCCATGGTGAAATAAGCTGTGGATCTTGTTCTTCACGAGCACAGCTCAATTCTCCTTCATCCTGCCCAATTTAGCTTTTACAGCTTTACCCTGAAGACAGATTCCCGTCACCACAACCCCTGGAATTCAAGGTGGTAGAAATGATGAGGGAAGACAGGCAACTTCTAGGCAGAGAGTGCTTTTGTATGGATTTCTATCCAGCATGATCACGAAATAGCTGAAGTAAATACAAGCATGACTACTGTGTAGAACAGATGTGTATCTAAAGCTGAAGTCTAGTGACTAGTGAAGCAGAATTGACTGAGCTTAAGCATCTTTTCTCCCCTCCTCAATCATCTCACTTGCTCCCATCAAAAAGGAGCAGGTCATTGCTAGTTTAACATAGAGTGATTGAAGAGATTATATTCTTGCAAAGCACTTTTTTTTCTTGCTAAGCCCTGTGCTGAAGCAAGACAGACACATCTGATCTCACTCCGGTGGGAGAAAAGAGCAGAGGAACTACACAAAGATTTTCTGAGGGGGGGGAAGCACAATGTGCTTTACGTCAGTTTGTTTACAGATTGTGTTCCAAGCTCATTGGCAGAATCAGGTCCTGACTGCTTTAGCAAAAGGTATTTAAAGATTTTGTTTCTCCTGCAATACAGAGATCAGCAAGAGCATCCCCTTCCTCATCCCACAGAGCTCCCACAATTCAGAAAGGTAAGGAAAAGACATTAGAAGGCAGAAAGCAAAGAGGATAGAGAACACATCAGCTGAGCAGATTAGAAGCCTCAATAAAGAAGCCTATTGTTACCAACAGAAATACTGTAGAGACCACAGTCTGAAAACCACCATCTTAAACTAAGCAATCCATGAAAAACAGCAAGAGCAGCAAGATTAAATTCATCTGTGCCTCCCTATCTCCACTGGAAGACTTATAAAAGTCTGGAGATCAAAAGAGTGTGAGAACTGATGATACATGAAAGCAAAAGTCTTAATATTTTTGTTACTGTCTCCTCGGTTACCTGATTAGCTGAATCCTCTTTCCATCGCCTTGCAGTTCTCGTTACCAGCAGTTAACCCTGGGATCTTTGGGCTGTAGAACTGCACCCCCCAGGTGCCCATTCTCCAAGTCCTGCTGCACCACGTCCTGAAGAAATAACCTGATGGTGTCAAGGGGGAAAGTGTTGCCCCCCTCCCCGAGCAGAAGGCCAGCTGCATAGTCACAGATCGTGGCTTTCAGAGACATCTCTATCACCACAGGGACCAAACTGGTATTGAACTTCAAACTAAGCAGAAAAGTAATCCCCTAAGCTGCAACCCTCCTAAATGCTGGCAGCCAGAAACTGCTAACCGGTAACGACAGTTGGCAGCTCCAGCCTGAACTGAGGCTTTTTTCCATTTAACTCTCCCATTCTCCCCAGTTCCGCCTGGGCAGCAGCACACAGATGTCCCCAGTGTTGTAAAACACAATGTTTTTACACAAGACCTTGAAACTCCCTCATGAACCAACTCTTATTAAGGACAAATGTTTCTAGTGGGGAGTATCTTACACTGAGGCAATCTTCATGCTTCTGGTCTTCTCTGCCTTCTTCACCACTCCATCAAACTGGCACCTTTTGGGCCGGGATTTCCTGTCCAAATCTCCCAGTTGTGGGAGTGGGAAGCTTGCTCTGGGGCAAGCCACCAGAGCCTTGCCCATCACTGAGTCCCAAAGGAGACACTACAACCTCAGGGTGGGGTTTCAGCAAAACAGTTAGGTCCATATAGTTTTTATCAGCAGAAAGATACCTACAACTACTGGAAAATCCTGTTCTCCAAGCCCTTTCAGGCCAGCTCTGCAAATCTTCCCAGATTAAGGTTTCAAATTCAACACGTTGTTTACTGGAAACCTACACGTGAACAATCCACCCATTCTGTGACAAAATTTTATGTCAAATATGAAAACATTTTAAATTAAGCCAGGCAACCTCTCAGTGTCTTTTATAAAGAGGGTTATGCTGTGCCCATCTCCTTTATGAACACAGGCCCCAGTACAGCACGTAGGCATTTGCTGCCAAGTGGCAGAATGGCATCCAAGAAAACAGCTGGAAATTGAGAAAGGAGGCATGAGAAATGAAGGAAAAAATAACTTCCAACAGCAGCCATGCAATAGGTTTGTGTGCCAAAAGAATTCTCACTGCACAACTGCATGAACAGAGTAGTTTGATAAATCTATATAATCAAGAAAAGGCCCCAATTTCACAGCCATTCATCTGTGCCTAACAGGGTCTTCAGAACTTCAGGTTTGATGGTGAAAACTGAACTTTTATACATATACCTCTGAGTATGCAGCCACATAAGGTATCTAACACTAATAAATACGCACTTCATATAGACAGACATACATGAAAAATACCCTTTGTGAACAGATAACTGTAAGCCAAGCACTCATATTAAGCCACAGAACAAAGTTTATTGATCTCCTCAAATTCTTCGTACAGTTTTGCTGCTAAACAGACACAACACATGGGCATATTGCCTTTAATCTTTATCTCAATCATAAGTCCACCTGAAAGAACTGGTAACACATTTAATGGCATCTTCAATAAATAAAATGACAAAAAAAATCTGGTCTTTGCAGAGACACATTACAATCCACTCCAAATTCAATATTGTCAAAACATTGTTTTTTTGCTAAAAACTTGCTCCAAAGGGTTTTTTTCTTTGTTTCAGCACTTAAATACATAGAAAAGTATATTATTAGAAAAAACAGATACCCTACTCTGAACAGAACTTGTAAAAGGCAGTAACTTAGAAAAAAAAAATTAAATCTCTCTAATTAGATTAAAGAATTCTGTTTGAAGTCTTCTTGGAAAAACCCTGATTCTAACCTTCATATCAAAACATGCAGTTTCACTGGATCCTATCCTATGTCAGCACAGTTACACACTAAGAATGAAATGCCATGATTTTTCTTTTTTTTTTTTAAGGGGAAATTCACAAAGAAAAAGCATTAGCCTCCCACACTCACAAAAGCAGTCATGGTCCATATATTCTGCAGTAGTAAACAGCTAGTTGTGCTCAGTCTGTTATTTGATTTCCAACCACACTGGAAAGGACACTAGAATTTACCCCTTGGTTTCTGTACTCATCTCTTCCCCAGTCCAGCAGCCTCAGGAACCTCAGTGAGATGAGAATCCATGCAAATACAAATGTGCCTGCACAGATCAGATTGCAGGATGAGGACTGACATGTCTGATTCTAATTAGAAGCTAGCCTTAATTTTAAACTTTTCCTCAACAGAGAAAGTCATCAATAAAGAAGAGCTGAACCCCAAGATTTCCAAATTGCAGCTCCCTGTAATTTGCAACACCTATTAGCATACCAGAAACCAATTACAGTGTCAGTTAACTTAGGAAGAACCACCCCATCAGTAACATTAGTTAAAACACTCATCCTTCAAGCCTTCTGGAGCCTTCTTCAGTGAAAGCTCAGGGCATGCAAGGAATGCAGGGCTGGGGCCCCACAGCCCTATGCTAGCTCTATAGGGGAGAGAAAAGGTTACTTTAAACAAAAGGCAGAATTACACCACATCTGTGCAAACATTTAAACCAGTTTGTTTCAGCTGGTTATCTGCTCAGCCCAGCTATTGCTGCTGACTGTACTTGGCTCATTCAAGACAAGGTGAAAGAGCAGGAGGACTCAAAGTGTTTAGGGGAATGGAACTTTTTTCCTGCAGGTATCTTCCCCTCAGCTGACCACTTTGTAACAAAAGTGCAATAATTTACAATCTTTTCAAACAGACAGCTATTAAAATTATACCATTTTAGGGAAACAAATTCACTAGTTTAACCATAAAAATATTTCCCCAGGTAACAAACCTTAAAGCATTCAATAACACAGTATTCAATAAAAATAATAATAATAATAATACACAAAATCCCTTCCACTTACTAAGAAAGATATAACTGTTAGAAGATTTTGCTTACTGTACATTACCTAAGAGTTTTGCCATGTTGTGAAGACCACACTGTAATTAAGAATATAGCTATTAAAATAAAGGAGTATGGAAATACTGACCTGACTTTTAATTTATATTCTTAACCACTTGCAGATGAAGACACATTTAAGCCCAGGGTCATGTCATCCAAGTACTCAAGAACTTACAAGACAGTCTACATCCACAGCCTTAAGAAAGCACCACTATCCATAAAGTATTTTGTATGTCTATTGCTGAAGAGCATATTAAATAGTTTTGTGAGAACTGCTACAACAGATTCTCATATTAACTGCAGCTTGACTTACAGAATTCAGGTCTGGGGATAACAGGGAACTTCCCGACAAAATTATATGCTGAAAAAATACCTGCTAAACTTGGTCCAAGCATCCAAAAAAACCAAACAAGGGCACATGAGTCCCTCATTGCTTAATGCTGCTATTTAGTTGATCCTTAAAGCACAAAAAAAAAAAAAGGTGTATGGCAATATGGAAGAAGGGCTGCCCACGATAGGCACAGAGCCATGACAGAATAAATAGTCTCTGCAGAGAGATGTTTCAACTGTGGTTTTGCCAGGTGAGTAATTGAGCTTGTACTAATGGAGAACCCTGAAATTTGTATACCATAGCCACAAGAAATTATTTCCTATTTAAAAAAAACAGATCCATTTGTAATCACCTGCTTTTTGAATCATCATTAGATATGTGAAAAACAATTTAAAAATTCTTTAAAACAATTACAAAGAGTGGACTGCAGTAGCAGCTATTCAAGCAGGATTCAAGCACAAGTTTAATTGAATATTCAAGCTGGGAATTAGCCTTCTTTGTCGAAAATTTGTACAACCTTTTCAAAAACCTATAAAGAGAGAGAAGAATATTACTTTTACAAAGTGTTAGTCAAATAGTTACACTTCAAGTTAAACCAGCCACACAATAATTGACAGCATTTTTAAAAACACGTAGGTTTTTCTTAGAACATTCACAGTATTTCTTTAATAGTGAAATTGGCATCAGTTCTGGGAAAGTGAGACAGAAAGAAAAGCAAAAACTCACAAAAATGAGAAAGAGAAAACACTGTTAAACAAAGAAACATTTAAAATGTGTTTAGTCCAGCTCATGTTCAAGCGTAACTAATTGATTTCTTAAAGTTATTCACATCTTAATCCGCTCTTCAAGAGTCAAAACGAGAGCTCCACAACCTCCCTCAGAACACACATCAGTGCTTAATTAACACCCTAACCACACATACACACATCTGAGAAGAGAGCCAAAAATATGTACCCTGTCACAGTCACCCCCATGATTTTCTGGCTTTTATACTTACTTCATCAACAGATTTAGAGGCATCCACTTTTCTGACTTTCCCCATTCTCTCATACAAATCTATTATAGGCCTAGTAGACTGCAGATATGTATGAATTCTAGGAAGAAACACAGGGGGGGGGAAAGAAAAAGCATTACATCATAAAAATATAAAGAGAATGGAAGTGGAAAGCTTTGGAGATGGTACCTCTTCTCCAGACTCTCCCGATTATCATCACTCCTACCACTGCTCTTGCCTCTCTCCAGACAGCGGTCGATACATATCTACAAGCAACAGCAAAAGCATGATCACAACCAAGAACACCAGGAGCTCTCTAGAAATCAGGCACAAAAAAACCCCAATAAATCCTGAAAATCTAAATAAGCGTGACACAAAACATACTGTCTGATCTGGAGGATGCATCCAGAATGCATCTAGGAGTAGGGATGTCATTGTCCCCCTGTACACAGCACTGGTGAGGCCTCACCTCAAGTACTGTGTACAGTTCTGGGCCCCTCACTTCAAGGATACTAAGGTGCTGGAGCAGGTCCAGAGGAGAGCAACAAAGCTGCTGAAAGGACTAGAGGGAAAGTCTTATAGGGATAGGCTGAGGGAGCTGGGGTTGTTGAGCCTCGACAAGAGGAGACTCAGGGGGGACCTTCTCACTCTCTTCAACTACCCAAATGGAGGTTGTAGTCAGGTGGGGGCTGGGCTCTTTTTCCAGGCAACCAGCAACAGGACAAGAGGGCAGGGCCTCAAGCTGCTCCAGGGGAGGTTTAGGTTGGATATTAGAAGTACTTCCTCACAGAGAGGGTGATCAGACATTGGAATGGACTTCCCAGGGAAGTGGTGAAGGCACCATCCCTGGATGTGTTCAAGGAAAAGGCTGGATGTGGCACTGAGTGTCATGGTCTAGCTGATGTGGGGGTGTTGGTCACAGGCTGGATTTGATGATCTTACAGGTGTTTTCCAGCCTTGATGATTCTGTGTGAAATTACATGGGAAGTTAAGTTTTTCCAGAGAAAAAGGATGATAGCTTTACACTTAGCTTATTAAAATGGGGGCTCTTAAAATGGGAGTCAGTGGAAGTAAAAGCAACTTCAGGCTCTGGGTTTGACTGGGTCTCCAACTTGAAACAAAGTTTGTAAGGCTACATACTCAGTTTTTTTATAAGTTAAAATGTTTTACTGTTTTAATATTGCTAAATGAAAATCTAAGTAAAAATTAAGAACTAACTGTAGCTGAAGACTTGTCAATGAACCATGTTTTGAAACATAAAGCTAAGCAAGCAACATTGACACATGTACACCTAATGAATACATTTTTCCTACTCCTACAAGAAGAAAATGGTTAAAAATTATTTTTCCCTACAAATTACACCCACAGTAAAAAAATCCAGATCATGTACATATTGTTGCCTACTTTTAGATCTAATAAAAAAATTAGAACCTCAAGATTAACACCCCTAGTGAAAAAATTCATATATTCTTATTTTAAGTTTTTAAATAGAAAAAAAAAAAAACCCTCCCTTGCTCTTTTGAGATTTAAAAAAAATTGCAATTAATAAAAAAATATAAGTGATAAAATTTCTCAGAAACTTGAGGAAAGGGTAAAAGGAAGTCAGCTTAAGGTGCTGGGATTCTCATATCAGTTTTTATGTCCCAAGGGCACTGGCATATTAAAAAGACAGCATATCATGGCACTTGTTAAATTAATATAATGTATCACTGTCAAAATGCCCTTGTAATCTAATGACTTGCTGAATAAAATGTTCATTACTGGCTATCCTATAACACAGCTCATAAGTATGAAGAAAGAAAAAAAAAAAGAGAACTGTTGCTGCCAGCACTTAAAAATAAAAGCAGACATTGCTATCAAGTTCATTTTGGACTAAACAACAGTTACTAAGAGTAAAAACAGCAATGTGTTCTGAAGATTACTCAAATAATCGTATATAATACATTTAAAGTTTTAATACATTTTCCTTGAGATTGCAATTGCCTGGAGTACTTCTTCAATATAATTCATTTGCACATGATTCTACCAAGTGTAATTAGCTGCCTACTATTAAAAAAAAAAATATTAAGCTTTTTTATCTTCAAAAACAACTTGCCAAAAAATTCTTGAATCTCACAGACCAAGTTTTCTTTCTACACTTACTCTAGTCCATTCACTATCTGATAAGGATTTTATTGCACCTCTTGAATGGTTCTCATAATAGAGCAAGAAAGGAAGTTACAAAATAATACACTTCATTACCTCATTGTCACAATCAAAAAAGAGGACAAAAGAAACATCTGCCTTTCCATCCATCGTCTTATTCCAGCCTTGAAGATTATCTTCATTCCTGGGAAATCCATCAATCAAGAACTTGTTCTTCTGAGAATTGGCTGCCATTGTTTGATCCATAGCCTGATAAAAGATAATTCAATTCAACATCTCCTGCACATACGACCATTTATCTACTTATTAAATTACCCCCAAAATGTTGACACGGTAAATTAGGAAGCATTTATCTTAGGATTAATACAGATTTACAAAGTGTATTTTTATTTCACCTTCAAAACATGCTAATTAATTTATTGATGTATAAATACAACCTTCTTCCAAACCAGACTCTCTATTTCATAAAGCTCAAAATCTCAAAACACACAATCCCAGCTTTAAAAGTTGATTTTCTACAAGATACTGTAAGATGTAAGTCACGGTAAGATGTGAAAATATCCCTGATCTGGAGATCATTCTACTGGAAAAACTCCAGAGAAATGTAGTGCTCTGAGCAACAGAAGCATTTCCTGTCATAAAGGAGATCCTCTGGTTGTTTTCCTGGATATCTAGTAAGGATAAAGGCCAGAATTTTGCATTCCACAGGAACACCAGCAGGTGCTCTTCTCCTTCACCTGGCTAGCTATTTTGGTAAAACTTACACAAACTTTGTACCTTTAAAGCCTCGGCCTTTCAATCAAATATGACCGCGCTGATCAAGAGGTCCAAAAGCCAGTGAAAGGAAAGAAGAAATACAGAGTTTCAATTATTTCCCTGGAGCTACTAATAAAATAAAAATAATCCATTCTCACAGATCCACAGGTATCAGAGGCCATCACCTACTACCCTGCCACCAGCCAGGAAGAAACATGAGTACTTGCTATGAGAAGCCCAGTAGGCAATGCCCACCTATGTATCTGCCACTTCATACTGCTCACACCAGGGGCAAGGCAATTCTTCCAGAACATACCTTTGCTTTGTTGCTTAGTGAACCAGCAAGTAAAAAGCCCTTTCCTTACCCTCTTCAGCAAGCTGATTGTTATTTCAACTGGTACAATTTCCCCCTCCTTAATGTAGTTCTCAATGAGTTCTCCATACTGTGAGCCTGGCCGTTTTCGCTCGTCTCGAAGGAGGTCCCCAGCAGAGAGGTGTGTGTAGCCATATTTCTGAGGGGTGAAAAACAGGCACAGATTCCCTTGCATTAGTACACATGCAAAGTTAGTATCAGTCAACAGTGTCAACATTTATCTCTGTATTACAACACAGGGAATAGCAACAGAACAATAGGGAACGTTGCTAATGACAGATCTATTCCACCTTCAGTGAGTAATGTGACAATCCAGCCTACTCTGAGGCACAGAAAGGTCAACAGAGCATTGGTCAGGCACTGGCTCCTGTTTTCTAGGTAATTTTGTTATGTTTGGAAACACAACTGTTTCAAAGCCCCCGGGGTGCTTCCTGAAATGTTACACTGTGCAATGTTTAATAATCACCAAGGTAGATACCAGCTCTAACACCACCCTAACAGTTTGACTCCTTGAAAATCGTCAGTGGTTATCAGTTACTTGGTCTATTCTTGATTTACAAAGTGAAAAAATTTGAGCTAGTGCCTTTCCTTGGTATGTTTATGCAATAGGTTTGTAATTCCATCTAATGACCTACTTAAAGAAAAGCACGTGAGGTGATTCCAGGTCCTTTGGAGAAGGAAGAATGTTTCAAGCACCGCGAGTGCCAGAAATCCTCATGTTCCCATTGTGGTTCTGGCACCAGCTTCCTCCTCTACCTCAGTCAAATCACTTCAAACTCTGCATCTAACATGGCAGCTACACAAACAGTCCTACCCATGCACCCCTCCACACTTGACCCCACTGCCTCCTTCCCTAACATGAACACTACCAACTCAGAGGGCAGCCCTCGGGGGACACTAGTGCCTTCTCCTGACGATGATGGGGCAGACGAAGGTTAACAGCTACACTGGTGCCACCTGATGTCACCCCACGTGCAGCAACCAGTCTGCAGGAAGACACCCAACACCACTATTCTTTTCTTTCACCTCAAGCTACACCTAAAAGAAGTTGCTAATGCAAAATATTGATTAAAAGTATATATTACACTTGAAATTCTCAGGCACTAGGTGTCATAAACAGACACCTAGAGCAAACATACACACACAGTCTTGCCAAAGAGAAATGCATTGTTATACAGGAAATTTCAGAGCACAAAACAACTACTTTCTCAGCTCATTTCACACCACAAGAAAATTAACCAACTGTACTCCTTAACCAAATACACTCCTTAACCAAACATAGTCCATAAAAACAGGCAATAAAGACCTCTCCTTGGTGATTCCCTTAGGTAGCTATACCTCCAAAACAGAGTACAGCTATACATTCTCTTCCAAAAGTTTTTCCATAAAACAAAAGCAGTAGCAAAAAACTTCAGGGTTATCAGCTTGGTTGCAGCAACATCCAAAGCAAATTTCAAAAAGGTATTTGAGCAGCATAATAATGTGACTACACACTTTTCAAGGCTGTGAACTTGGGATTTAAAAACTTGGCATGTGGACCAAGTACAACAGGAATATTACACAACCCACTAAGTGACTTGAAAAACATTTCAGTTGCTTTCCAATTTCACCCACAAAAGCATAGAAAGTTACTTCTGCCATAGTCATAATTTAAGAAGGGATATAATTACCTAAATCTCCAAAACTCTACACAGCTGGCAAAAAAGGAAGCAAGATTTCACTCTAAATAACTGTGAAGAAAAAGCTCCACAGACATCCTCTATAAGCTCACTGTACTCATGCTTTAGTGTGAGTTGCATTTGGATACGCCTATTTAATTGCAAATCTAAATATTAACTATGAACTACAGAAGCCACAAACCAGAATAATCTTTCCATATAAGCAAGAAATCTTACTCTGCTGAACCCTAAATTAACATGTAGCTCTTCTTGCTGAAGTTAGAGAACAAAGATATTTTTAACATCAAGTTTCTAGAAAGGAGAAAACAGGAGAAAAATACAATCCCTTCAGTTTTAGAGGATTACCAAACCATTTAATTTTCCCTGGCATTTCCCTTCTCATGCATGAAAACGTAATTGAGTCTCCTCATTTTTTGAATTCTCTGTCATTTGCAACAGCAAACTACAATAGTTTGTAGCAGCTGAACAGGGAAGTTAAAGATATGACTGTTTTAAACTGCTGTTGTATAAACAGCTTGTTTTAGATAATAGTAAATCGTATTCTAGAGTAACCTTCAGAATGGATTAACCAGGCAATAAGAAAAACAAACCTCTCCTTCAGGGGCAAAACATGTATTTGTTAACTGTACTGAGAACAGAGCCAAAGAAAACACGTTGGTTTAAACAATGCAAACAAGCCCAGAGAAAGGCCTGGCTGCTGCTCCGTTCACAGAAGGCTGCAGAGATGCGGCGCTCACGCTGCTCTTGCCACTTCTGATCATTGCGTTCAGGGCACAAAGTTTTCTTTCATCTTAGGTGAGATCAAACCTCAGCAAATGTCCCGAGTCGGAGAAATTCCTCACATCCCCAGGAGCTCACAAAAGAGATCCTGATGTAACTGCAGAAAAACCTAGGGCAAAACATTCTCCCGTCTTGCCAAGGCTCGTGTTGTGCCAGCACATTTTCCAGCAGTGCCAAGAACATCTTGATGCAATCTCCAGAATGGGACTTCTTGCAACTACTGCCTAAAGCTTCTCCTCCAAAATTAGATAGGAAGGGGGACTGTGGTTGCCAATGAAAAAGCAGTTTCTCCAGTTCTTGAAGAATGCATATATGGTAGGTTCATAATGTCAAACTGAAAGGAAGACTTGAAATAGAAACTAGGTTAAAACAAACAATTCCAAATATGCCAAGCACCTAAAATCTGGACAGATTTTTAGATCACACAGAAGAAAAACTAAAATCTAGAATTAACTGTTCCAAAACTTATTTCAGAGATAACATTTTCTGCTATGCTAGGGGGCTGCCATGCTGTGCTATAAAGGAAGAAAAGATGAAACCAGTAAGTTTCTATTATACAAATTCTCATTATTTTAAAAACTATTTTTATATTTGGAGAATCATAATCTCTTGGAAAAAATTAACTGAAATGAAAAAGATAAAAATAACCTGTCTTCAGCATTACTGTAGACATCTTCCTCCTCTGCTTTTAAAAAAAAAAAAAAATTGATGTGGAAAGCTAAGCTCAAGTTTCCAACAACCCCACCACAGTGGTGTTAGCAGTACTGTACACAGCAGAGCAAACTCCCTTGTTTGTCACACAGTGGCCTGGTAAATCCAGTCCCTGCTCAGCAGAAGAAACTGGGACATGCAAGCTGCATGTTCCACATGTCCAAATCACATCCCCAGACTGCAGCCCCCCTGGGATGCCCTTCTCTTCCCTACCCTAAAGCCACTTCTAGCTTGCTTCTGTTAGCTGGGATTTGCAACTTCCACTCCCTAGACAGGGCTTGCTTTGTTTTCGGTAAATACAAGAAATGGATGAATAGAACTGAAAATCCATGAGTCATATCTGTGCTACACTTGAATAAGCCAGAGTCTGTGTGAGCCATGTTCTCCAGGCAGTGAGACAGGACCCGTGGTGTGCAGCAGCTGCTGCAGGACTCCTTACACAGCCAGCCTTCAGGGAGGAAACAAGGTTTCAGCCCTGTGTGGTCCAGCAACACATCCCTCCACCAAGCACACAGCTTGAGACTTCCTCCAGTGAGCAGAAGCCAAGAAAAAGCAAGAGAAACACAAATTACTACTTTGACCTTGACTCCTATCTCTGCTTATCATTGTTACTCTGAAAACGAAAGTCACAGGGCTTAAGATTGAAACTCAGAAAATACAAACATTTATTGCCCTAGTTGTGACTTGTCATATCTTGGGCAGCCTTAATAAATAACCAAAAATTGCTACATGTTCTTAGATAGACCACTCAGGAACTAAATAAAAATAGAACTGCATAAAGCCTGGCAGCCTTTTTTTAAAAAAAATATAAAAAGTTTTTATCTGCTCTATTAGCAATTAGCACATGGAATTATAACTTTGGAGTGTAAACTATAATGCAGCAATAAACCATCTGTCTGCTTACTCCAATAGAAAAAAAGACATTTTCTTAGTTTGCAGTATGTTCTTGTCTCTGGGGGAGGAAAAACAAACAAAAAACCACATTAACAAAACACAAAAAGGACACCCCACTGGCAGCACCCTCAGGGAAGGAGGGAGCAAACAGAGAACCCCAGTGCTTCAGGAATACTCTGTGCAATAAAAGGCACCCAGAATGTTTGGAATAGTCCAAAACTCAATGCCCAGTGAGCGAGCCTGCATTCTGCAAAATGGAAGTATAGAGTGATAAATCTTTGGAGGGTGGATTTTTCTGAACACTCACCATGATTTCAAAAAAGCTCCAAAGTTCAGAAATATAAACTTATATTCTGAAAAACAACTATAAGAACTTAAGGCTAAGTGGACTACTAACAGTTGGCACTCTTGAAAGACACTTCAGAAATGGAGTTTAAAGTAAGCAATTTTAAAAACGTGTTTATTTCAAAGAAGTTGATGCTGTCTCTCAATGGACTTCCAAAAGACAATTAGCACATGACAGCAAAACCTAAATCCATTGCAACTTTCAGAGGAATGTTTCTGATACAATGAGTTCTTCTTGGCATTGTTTTATTCACCCTAGGAAATCTCCTTGTCATATATCCCAAAGCAACTTTTTCCATTTGGATATTAACTTACACTCTTCAGAAACAGATGGCTCAGCATCCCACCTTGTGGAATTAGTTTAGCTTTAACCACAAACATACAGGATAGGGCTGTGGTGGAGGTAAATTATATTTTGGGTAAACAGAGAGGGATGCCTTGTACACTCCAAATCCCTACATAATCACCTTGCCAAAACAAACAAAAACACAACTCAAATCTTGCTTGGAATAAAGACAGATGACTTAGCTATTATCCTTCCCCCAGCCAAACAGTTTTGCATTTCAAGCAAAAGTTGTTAAGATTTAAAATTTAAGTACAGGAAAGCACAATTTGTGCAGATTTTAAGAACATTTTGGATTTTTTTTTTCCCTTGACTTTACCACAACCATTTTATAAGTAATGTTCACAAGTCAGCAATAGAACACATTCGTTTTGTCCTACAAGAACCTGCATTCAAACAACATCATTCAACCACCTGCTCAAATATTCTGCCTCACACAGCAAGCTACACAACAGTCCCAGGTGATGGCTAACACTACCTCACACAGTTGTGGAAGGTTTCAGGAGTTAATCTGCAGAGCTGGAAGGGAAAGGGTAAGAACTTAAGAGGCAACACTGCTTCATCCCTTCCTAAACAGGAGGAACTAGTCCAGAGCAGCAGTTCTGCTGCATTTGCATTTCAGTGACAATTCTGTGAGTCTGTGGAACATATGCACAAGTCTTCCCTCCATATCAGAGAAAACCAGCCTGGTTCAGCTGTCTCCTCCAACCTTATCTGCAAAGATAAAGAAACCTAATCACTTACCTGCTGTTCCCTTTCGTGCACTGTGTCAATACCCATTTCCGCTTGTTAATGCATCTTTTCCCCCTCAAATCATTTCTCCATCCTGGTCCCAATCTGGCATGAATACATGTCTTCTCCAGAATAAGGGACTCCCAGCACACACATATTGAGCAGTTATCATTTAGGCTAGTACTTGACAAATACATATTTCTCCTACAACATGTGACAACCACCTCCCTTTTCTAGGAACGTAAATTATAGTCAGTGAAACAATTACACCATTTCTTTGAGAAATCATTCCCAGGTAGTATGAAATACCCTTTTTACAAAAACACAGCTTGTATTTTTAATAAAATAATTTAATGCTAAAATTATACAAGATCTCAACTCAGCAAAATTAGACTTCTTCCATGTGATATGCTCTGTCCTAGATCTCTAGTATGAATAGTAACCAAGAAGTATTTATAGTTCATACTGACTTTTTGTTGAGCACAAACTTCAGATTTACAGCGAGATACTGGGTCAGATTCATTCCAAATAGAAACTAATATTATTCAGACCATTTACAAGGATGAATGAGGTTTATTTTTTACTCAGCTACAGCCCCTCTTCTCTGTGGCAAGCTGCCAACATGGTTGAAAATCCAAACAAGAATAGACTTTCAACCTAAAGACAGCACTGACTGCACACAGGCTACTCAACTGCCTGTACCAGGGCTGTCTGAGGGGCTGCCAGGGGCCAGGCCCAGGATCTGTGCTTAAAAAAAAGGTGCTGCCCTCTAGTACCTCAGCTGCACTTCATCCATGCTTCCCTGTTCATGTCCCCTTTTTCTGAAGTTTTCCAGCAGGCTGCCATCAGTCCAAACCTCCCTTCAACTACCTCAGACCCTCTCTCCTTCAAAGTTCAGCCAGCAGCTGCTGTAGCAGTGGCCAAGCCAGCAGGGAAGCCACCAGTCACAGTCTGCAGCCCCAGATGCTTTCTACTGGCAGCCCAACTGACTTCAAACAACTTCTCTCCATGCAGTCAACAGGATTAGCAGAATTAAAGCAAATTTACATTTATTAGTACTTGGATTTCCCTTTCCAGGCTTAGAAAAGAAAATAAATGCAGTACAAGCAAAGTTAACTTTCTTCTTTCACTTTTAGCTGCAAATACAATATGAATAGCAATGACTTGTTTGAGCTCCTCCTTACAAAGTGGTCTTTATCCAATTATATGAGCCTATCAAGCTAAAAGCATTTACACTTCTAAACACAGGCCCATGGCCACACAAGGTACTTCAGCCCTGAGGCTACATTCATGGTTTGGTGAAAGCCATTAATGACACCCTACAAGATCCTCATACAGTTTAAGCTCATTTGTTTGCTACGTGCCAGGGGCAGAATTTGACCTTACCAAAAGGGCTTTATGAGCACTATGAACGTTTCATTCCACAATATAATTTCATGAATAAGCCAGTTTGAATGCGAGTCTATAATTTGAGGTTAAAATCCCTCAGATCTAAAGTCGTAACGGCATTTCTCAGTCTGGATCAAATTTGCCTAACTTAGTTATTCACTCTGACAACTGGGATATAATGGCAGCATGGATAAACTGGAACAGCACTGCCAGTGCATCACCAGAATAGACAACACATAAAATGTGCCTGGGCCAGGATTTGTGGTTTGGGTTTTGTTTTTGTTTTGTTTTTCCTTCACCAATAGTTACAGAAACATGGGCATTGTGACAGTTTTTAGCAATTTCTTTCAGTAAGGGTATGGATAAACTTTGGAATGACATGGATTTTGAATAAGAAAATTACAAACAACTGCTCGTAAAAAAAAAAAAAAAAAGTAGTAAAAAACCCCATTTAAATCCAACACACACACATTTGGAAGCATTTAGCCTTAACTACTTCTGTAATTATCCACTTGAATACAATGTAATTATCCCCGGGTTTTTTTAGTTTGTAAAAGCATAGTACTACACCATGTAGCATTCGCCATTCTTTTTCTTAGATACTCGTTCTGTATCAAAGGGCTGTAAAAATCTATTTGGAAAACTGAAAATGTGAAAAATATCTTCTCAACCTATACATTAGTTTTAGGCTCTTTGAAAAGAGAGAACAAGATTAACCACCCACGGGGGCAGGACATCCTCTGACCTCTCTCATACTGTCACAGAACAAAATTTCAGTTCTACTTTTAATATTTTACTTTCACAACTTCCAGAGCTGGCACCAGGTCAGCAAGCCAAGACCCTGCAACATTTACTATATCAGCTCTTACCTCGACAGGACAGGCTTCAGAAGACACGGACCTTACTCCCACACACTTGATGTCAAGGTGTTCCCAACCACTGTAAACCATCTCACCTCCACTCCCAGGCTATAAAACCACCACTGCAAGGCATGTAGGTGGCAGCCACGCAGTCACCTACGTGGCCACACAGGTGTGTACAGAGCCACCCACAGCGGCCGGGCTGCAGGACCGGCCTGACAACACCCCACGGGCCAGGCAGCCAGGCACTCCTCCAGGGACACGGCCCTGTACCTCCACCCAGGCAGGGCGACCGCTGCTCCTGCCCAAACCGCTGCCGTTACCGCCACCCTGGGGTGACCTCCAGGCCCCGTGCTGCTGCCCCACTGCCCAAGGCGGGTGCCAGCGCAGGCAGGCCCACCGCTGGCGCGGGATTCCGGGGGGCTAAGGGAAGAACGGGCAGTGGAAGGCAAAATGCCGGCCCTTGGCCAGGCCGCCCGAGAGGGGCTGGAGGGGGCTCCCCCGCCGCCTCACCGGCTAACGGGGAGATGCGGGTCAATCATTTTTCTTTTACCGCCTCTGAGGGATGTGTGCGGGGGCGGCGGATCGAGGCTCGACAGGCGCCCCGGGAAACGCGGAGGGCAAGGAACACGCTCCCCCCGCCCACGACCCTGAGGAGAGACGCGGGCTGCCCGGGGGGGCCTACAACTCCCAGCGTGCCCCGCGGCCGCGCCCCCAGAGCCCCCCGCAGCCCGAGCTCCGCTGCACGCCGGGACGCGTAGTCCCGGACCCCCCCGCCCGGCGGCTCCGCGGCCCCTCACCTCCACGATGCGGGAGCACTGCGTTCCCTTGCCCGCCCCGGGCCCGCCGAGCACGAAGACGACGACGGGCTTCATGAGGAGAAGCAAGCGGCGACGAAGCAGCAACAGGACAGCGGCGGCGAGGCGGCGGCCTAGGGACGGCCGTGGAGCGGGCGGGGAGCGGCGGGCACCGAGGCCAGGGCTGAGGCAAAGCTGCCACCGCGACACCCGCTGCTGCGCTGTCCCCGCCGACACAAAAGTGCTTCCGGGTCCCCGGCGGCGCGGGGCGGGGCGGGGCGGGGCGGGCACGCTCTCCCATCCGGTGCCCCCGGCGCCGCCGCCCCCCGGCTGCAGTGCGCTCTGCTGCCAGCCCGGGGCGCCCCGCGCCCTTCTCCGGCGAACCCTCGCCCTGAGCACTGTGTGACCGGGACGAAGCGGCCCGGCCGTTCCGCTGCGTCGGGGGCGGCCCCATGGGGGACAGGCCGCACCTCCGACGATCGTCACAAGCCGCAGGGGAGCGGTGGGCGCTGCGGGTGGGTGCGGCCCCGCCGCAGCCGGCTGGGAAAGGCCTCGGGCAGACAGGGCTGGGCGGGCAGGACGGCTGTGCCCGGTTAATTGGGAGCTCACGCCACCGCGGGCCTGATCGCCAACCGCCCGGCGATGGCGCCGCGCGCTGCCATGGCAACCCCGCCGCGCCGCACTGCGCCTGCGCCAACGCTGACCGTTGCTCGGCCCGCCGGCTGTTTTAAATCCCCAGCGCGCGCTCGGGCGGTTGGTTCCCCGGGGTGCGCGCTGATTGGTCGAGCGAGCCGTTTCCCCGCCGCCAGCCGATTGGGTGGGAGCGGCCCGGGGGGGCGGGACCGCCTCCTGATTGGCCGGCGGCCGTGGCGGCGGCGGACGAAGCGTTGGCGGCGGATCCGAGCGGGCCGGGCCGGGCCGCCCTGCAGGGAGCGCGGCGGCGCTGGGGCCGGGGGGTCGCGGCCGCTCCCCTTCTGCCTCGGGGGACTCTGGCAGGTCCCCCCCGCTGAGGGAGGGTCTGTCGCGGGCAGGTCCTGGACGCTGCCCCGCGCCGGTGCCCCGCGGCAGGGAGACGAGAGGGGGGCAGAGCTGCGGACGCCTGGCATGGACCCCGTTTTGCCCCGCCCGGATTTGAGGTACCCGCCCTGGGAGGGTCCCCTGGCCCCGTTCGGGGGCACTCTGCCGGTGGCGAGCCGTGGAGCTGTGCTTGTGATCCCTGCCTGCCCAACACGAGTGAAAGCTCTAAATAAGTTTCCCCTTTTACAAGCTTCAATTAGGGTTTATTGCGATGGGCGTTTAGATTTTAACGAGAATCAATTAACTGGGTCTGGGAACACGCGAGGTAGATGACTTACTTAGAGAGCTTCCTTAAAAATAGAGCAGGTTCTTCCCTGGTAACTTAAGGAAATGAAAACAAAGCACCTTGGCAAAGCTTGACGCTTCAAATACCTACAAAGGAAGTCCTTGTTTATATGTTTTTTTTAAAAAGAGCGGAGGGATTTGCCAACTGGTGTGGACTGTCACGTGTTTTGTGTTTTACTTAATATACTTGGTTTAGGCAACTCTTAAAAAAAGTAATCCTGCCCGTCTAAAGAAGTTTGTGATTTTTTTTTTTTTTCAGAGCTCTTTGAAGTGTCTTTGCAAATTTTGTGCTGTATTATGTGAGTTAAGCCAAGGCTTTATTTCAGAAGTCTTCAAAGCTTAAGTGGATTGAATGTTGACTTTTTAAAGTACTTAAACGGGGCTTTTGGAAGCTGATCTAATGATAAGTTTGCTAAATCAAGATTTTCTGTGTGCCGTGGGAGTTTCTGATGACTGATAATGTTTTTCTTGCCTACAATATATCTAGAGCAGCTTTTTATTGAGCTTTTTCTGCAAGCTTGCATTTTGGCTTCCACATCTCCTGAGATTACACGAAGGAACTGTCGGGTGGAAAATGAAAGTTTTGTATTGACTTTGTTGTTCATATCTTTGACAACTTCTTAGGACAAAGTTTCTACTTCATTAGTCTGGACCTGAAACAAAAAAAGTTCCAGAAGCTTATGTATCCTATTTGTTGTTTTTCTTTGTGTTACTCCTTTGTTCCTTCTTATATTGCTTGAAAACACCGAGCTTAATCCATTTTCCTTTCTTATCTCTGTGGTCTTTTCAGATTTACTCCTGAAAGGATGGTCCCTTTCAGTTTCCCTCTGTCCAAGTGTGCACTTTGGGACCCCATCCCCATGGGTGATGTCATTGGCTCACATATTGCCTATTACAGGTAGGAATAACATTGTTTAAGCTGCTAAGGTTGAAGTAAAATAATATTTATATGGTTCAACATCTCATTTGATCTTTCAAGTTTAGTGTATGAGAAGGCACAAAGGAAAAATAAACAGCTGGTGTGCTCATTATAAGTATATAAGAGAGTGAGAAAGTATATAGGGGTTATAAGTATATAGGGGTTTCAATTGGAAGGGTTTGAGAGCTTCCCTTTCTGTAGTGTCTCACACTCAAGTGGGTTGAAGGTACCTCAGTCTAAAGTGACTTACAATTTCTTTCTGTTCCCTTCCCACAGGGAAAGGTGTAAAAATAATGGCATGCTTGACATTTTCTATAACATGTTATTCCTTGTCTCTAAATATTTACATAGAAAGAAATACTTTTTACAAACTGGTTACATAGGGCATGCTAACGAGGTGATCATGTGGAGCATTCTGTGGAGCTGCTCCAGTTAAAATGTAGGTTTATTGTGTATTAATAGTTGGGGTGATGCAGAGAAGATGAGCTAAAATTCCATTGATCTTTTATACAGTCTTAATTCTTACCTTTTTGTTCTTCAGGGCTTTGGGCTGTTTCTGTGTATATTCTTTTTAAGGGACAAAAAAAATGTGGACGCCATTGCAACATAAAAAAAAACTTTTTAAAAAGCATAAAAAAAATTTGGATCTTAAACTTACTTCTTGTCTCTTTTTAGAAACCCAAAGGTATCTCTGATGGAAAAAACCTTGCGACTTGCCTATCGCCATGCAAAGCAGAATGAAAAGAAATTACTTTCCTGTTTTTTGCTTGGAACTCTTACAGTAGATGAAGGTAACTTAAAACATCAGGTAGACAGACAATGTTGGTTGCTTGATTAAGTTGTTATCAAGGAGCCTGAGTTGTTGCTCTTGAACTCTTAACTCCATTTCTTTATTTTAAAGGTGGGGAAGGTGTAACGCTAACAATAGACCGCTTTGATCCTGGTCGAGAGGTTGCTGGTGGTTCAGGCAAAATTCCAACTGCATCTCTTCCTGGAGACTTCTTGATTCCCTGTACAGTTAATGCCTGGGGACCTTCTTCAGATCATGTTCTAGTGCACAGTGCTGAAGATATTGGCGTGGCTTTCAAGGTAGGCAGCTCTTGGCGACTTTTGGGTCTCTTATACAATAAACTATCTTCTGGGCAGGATGTTGGACCATGCACAGGAGTTGTCTTTCAGCCACCAGTTTTAAGCATACTAAAGGTTGGTTGTGTGAAATGAGCTGCTCGAGTGTCATTGAAAAATGTATTGGAAACTAGTAAAATCAGTTACTCTTCACACACCCTTAAGGATCATCACACAGTCTTTAATCTTGCTGTCTGACCACCAAAACCAGTAAGACAAGGGTGATTGCAGTGAACTTAAGTAAGAAGAAAACCCCTTTTTCTCTTCACATCTGTCATGAATTAGTTATTTGTGCAATTATTGATAAAAAGTGTTGCTAGGCAAGGGCCTTGCGAGAAAGCATGTGAAGTCTGTGAAGGCCAATAGTTGTAGCTGAAATGTCTGCCTGTTCTGTAACCTGCTGTAGACACAAAATCTAGTAAATATACCTTCTGTTCCTGTAAATGTTTGCCTGTAGTTGTTTCTGTGTGCATTTTATAATACAAACAATGCTTGTTTCACATCTTTCTCATTATGATACATCCACAAGTTAAAATACACATTTCTTGAGTGCTAGAAAGAATTTGACAGATCATCTTGAGCCTTCTAGTTGTCCATTATTTTATTAATGTTATACAATTGAAGTAACTCCAGGTTTTTAATATATCATAAAGGAATTGCAAGATAGGCAATTCTTAATTTCAAGTGTATTTTACATTATCCATTATATTCAGTATAGCCATGAGTTCTGCAAATGTGGATTAATGGATTTTTATACAGTGCCTACTGCCATAGTGGCTATGATGAATGATTTCAGTTCCTAGTGTAATACAACTTGTATCATGGTAGTCATACAAAGACAATTTTGTGTATTTTACCTGCTCTCTGTTTTTCCTTCTTCTAGGGTCTGCAGCACAGTCTGTGCAGCAAAGAATCACTGGATCTTTCTAAGCTGCTCACTGTTAGAGCTCACATTGTTTTCACAGAGAACCTGGATAATCTACATTTTAATTTTCACTGGGCTTCTATTACTGCAGCAAATATATTGGAATACACCCCTGTGAAGTCTGTCCCAATTATTCCCACAGCCCTAGCAAGAAATTTGAACAGTACTATGAATATTGCACAAGTTCAAGGAACTTATAAATGTGGGTGAGTAAAGGGTGGTGTTAAAACTATGAAAGTTGCCTGGCAGTTTGTTGCATTTCCTAAAGCAGGTAGGTAGGCAATATCTCAACCAGTGCTTTGCTTTTCAGTAAAATAAATAGCATTAAAATAGAGGTAGCTTCTTGGTCTTGGAAAAATTCAAAACATTATAAATAAGAAGCAGGAGATGAGGTGGGGCAAAAATCTTAACTGGTTCAGTAGGAGTTCCTTACTTCTGACTTCAGAAGAAGGAACTTCCTACAAGGGTAGGGACACACACCTCTGATTAACATACTGACTGTAAACAGCATCCAGCTTTTTAAACAATATAAGTTCTGGCTGTGGAATAGAAATCAGCTGATTGTGAATCAAAGCTTTTTCTGTTGATGATGCTTGTGAGATGGTAGCGGGGAATCATCACCTGACTGAGAGCTAATGTAGTAGGGTGAAGGGAGGGTATATCAGAGAAAAACTTGAAGGAACTGAGTATCATCTTATTTGGAGCTTGTAAATGATTTTCTGGAAGTTACTCTTCAAATTTAACATGACTTGCAATTCTGGATTTGTTGTGAATACCTTCATATTAAACAAATGTGGTCTTGATAATTCTTTGATGCACAGAGAATGGATGAAAAGCTGGGGAAGTATGGAGGAAGGATGGTTTTGCTTTTTTCCCCAACTTTTTTCTTGTAGTATTTTCTAAGCTTGTACTTGCTTCTTCACTATTTTTTCTGAAAGAACACTGCTCCAAAATACTAAAAATACACCCAACCCCAACCCACCTTCTGCTCTTCTGCTTTCTTTCAGCTACCTTACCATGGACCAGACACGAAAATTGCTTTTACTGCTGGAGTCAGATCCCAAGGCTTATGCTCTACCATTAGTTGGAGTGTGAGTGTTTGGCTGTCTTTATACAGATTAAAACATATACTGATTTGAAGTGTATTTGAGGAATTATACAGTGGGAACTTGTTAAGGGAACTTTCTCTAACTCGATGTTTCTTCTTTCTTCTAGTTGGCTGAGTGGAGTTACTCACATCTGCAGTCCTCAAGTCTGGGCTTGTTGCTTGCGATACTTATTCAGTTCTTCAATTCAAGAAAGGCAAGTCACTTTTATCTATAAAACACAGAAGCTATTGGCTGCCTAAAACTGTATTCCACAGAAATGTGTGGCAACATGGGCTCTGCCCAAAGATATTTGAGGGAATTCTGTGATTTATATAAGAGGTGGGGGCTGTCTGTTATTTCTGGTTTTCACTTCTGCCTCACAAGTTTTTTATATCTGAAGTGTTAGGAAGCTGGGCTGATATCTCAAAGACAAAAGAGGCTAAACATTAATGTAATTAAGGTCACTGCATTTTAGTTTAAATAAGGACCAGGAAGCAGGAAACAGTATAAACAGTGATGGGGTTTTGGGTTTCAATATTTCTTATGGGTGTCTTCTTTGACATAGGCTTTCTCCCTGGTTGTATCTGACCAACATATTGTAGTGTATTGATTTGCAGCTAGTACTGACTTGTTATGACTTCCTGCTAAATATTCTGGTGTTATAGTTTTTGCATTCTAATTGCTTCTTTTTTCATTATGATGTTAGCAGATAATAATTCCTCATTCTCAACACCTTTTCATGTGTAACATTTGCTAAGTTCTATTTATATGGAAGCTGGGAGGGGTTTCAGGTGTTTATAGTTTAAAACTGCCCTTCAAATAAATGAAACCTAGGCTGTATGTGTCAGGATTTCTTCTGCTCAACCACACTTGCTTTTAAATTATGAAATAAAAACACATTTGCTGAACAAATGTGTCTGTCATTACAGAATAGACTTTTTCCATAACAATTTAAATATGCTCAAATACAGATAAGAGGCCAATTAGATTGTTAGATAGGCAAGTTAGATACTTGACTCTCATTAACTTTCACTGATTCCATCTTTGAAGTGGATTAGGCAGATTTGATGAACCATGCAAGAGAATTAACCTCTGCAGACTAACAGCCTAATCTGTGCATCATACATTTCATACATTTTTAACTCTTAAGTTGTGTCATTTTAAAGCTGTGTGTGAATGTGTTTTTCAAGCTTTTTGTTCTTACTGTTTTCTTCAAGTATATTACTTAGAAAAACCTCAGAGCACCCAAACACACCCCTTCCACAAGCATGTGCATTACAAGTGTTGTAAAAAGAAACCTGTTCTGAAAGTAGTGCTACTTTGTCCTGTAAATGCACATTATTTTCATTATCCTTTTGTGTTAAAAGTTGACTGTTGTTACTTACTGTTATTAACCTGTAGAAAAAAGTCAGTGTAATTTTTCTTCAAAAAACATCTGTTTCCTAATGAGCATTTTTTTAATATTTAGGTGTAACTAAAACCATAAGTGTCTTTATGATACATCTTCAATTGAATTATTGAAAAAAAACCACCACACTATCATTTTTACAGATTTTTTCTTCTACGGAATGATTGAAGTCTTCCTGTAATTCATTTAAAGTACTAAGAGATCCTAATGTTTTGAACTAAAAAGTTAATTATTCCAATTTTTCTGCTTTTATTCTTGCATGTGGCATCAGCCAGAAGTCCATCTGCTCAGTACTGCTCAAAATGTGGTGACCCACCAGTTTTGCTAACAGTCTGATAGTTTGTTAGGTATATTGTTAAACTGAGTGCCTTCTTCCTATTTCTTAAGTTGTTGTTTTTAATATGTGGGTACTTTATATTTTAGGGTTTTTTCAGAACCTGGGAGTTTTCTTATTGTGCTTTATTCATTGACACACAAGGAACCAGAGTTTTATGAGTGCGTTCCATGCAGTGGACAGACTGAACTAGGGTTTCAGATCCTAACTTGCAATGAAACAATACACCTTTTCAAAGTAAGTAGCTTGGTTTCCTACTGCATCATGATACCTTAAAAATTCACTTTAAGGAGGAGTCATTATAACTTACCCAAATGGAACTGCAGTCTTGGAAAGTGATGAAGTTCTGCAAAGCTCCCTTTTTTACAGCGATTACTGTAAACTCAGAATTTGTCACTCAAACTGAGATCTGACCTCCAAAGTCCACAACTGCTCACTTTTCTAATCTCATTAATGATCTGTCTTTTAAAATGCAGTATGCTATGTCAGATTTGGTGAGTGCTCCTTCTTGCTAGTGACCTTTTTGGCTGTGTGAGCAGGGATTCTGATTTCCTACAGCATTTGTTAATCCTGTATGCTATGTGCATGCTGGACACCTCTAGCAATTGCTATGGGTGATGCACATCAGTGCTTTTAGGAGAGTAAAGCTGGATGGATACTTATGCTTTGCTTGAAGCCAAATGCAAAAGGGAATTCAGGGGTTGCTAATCTGCAGAGCTCCTCCTGCACCACAGTAACAAACAGGAACAATTATATCTTTGTGCAAAGTAACTCTGAAAGAATTTGATGATACAATATGTGGGAGAGAATTAAAAAGCTTTGAGGAAATTCTAAGAAATCTCAGTTCCTTATGTTTTTCTAGGCTTGTGCAGAACCTGGAGTTGAATTGTTAATCTGCTCAGTGTATGCTCCTATGCTCTGGCAGAAAAGCAGCTAGCGTAATTTATGTCCTGGGCTCTTCTCTTTCCAATTAAATTTCCCTGTTTAGGTTTGCCTTCCATCTCTAGCCTGGCTACAGTTTAGCTTTGACAAGTCTCTTAATAGAGGCTCACTTCTGCTGTCTCCAGGACTTGCCCAGCTGTGGTGTGTGAAACAGTACAGGAAAAGTTGTTGTTTCCTATGGTGGTGAAGGTTTGTGGAAGAGTTTCTAAGCAGTTACAGCAAGGAAGCATCTGCTCATGGCTATAATTAGGCCAACAATTTTACTGAGTAGCAGGGGGAGCAGGGTTAAACAGGAAGGGAAGTCGCCTGCCTCCTTGTAGTGGTGAAAGAATTGAGAATTGAAAGTAGAGGACAAGCAGCAAATAAGCAGATATAAATGTCCTTAAAACTATTTCTTTGGGAGCAGCACCTCGGTGACTAAAAGGTGAAAGTTTCATGCTTCACAAATACAGGAAATTTCATTTCAGAACGTTGAGCCTTCAGACAAGAGCCCTATCCACTTTGAGTTGAGTGCAGAAAACCAGAATGCAGAAACTGAGTTCTTCAGCAGAGTTTGCAAGAAACTTCCTATCAAAAGGTAAACTTTTCAGGTGTCATTTATATGCAAAAAGTAAATATTTATTGGATGAGGGTTTTTTGACCTTCACTGTGCCAGTTGTCAGTATAGCTGTGCATACAGTGATCTTATATTAAAAACTGCATATGTGCTTCTGTTTATTCCTAGAGCTAATATTTTTCAATTAAGATGATAAAGTTGACCATGTTCCAAGAGAAGCTACCCACAGTTTTACTCTTGATACTGGTGGTTGTAATTTTTACAGTAGATTCTTCTAAAAAGGCTTCCTTCCTGATGGAGCTCATCTCACTGTGCTGAGCTGTGAGATTTGCCCTTTGAAGCAAATCTCTAATTGAAATATACTTAAGTTGGTAAACATGTTTTTTTCCTTCCAACTTCTCAGAGCTGTGAGACCTGGATAGGTTGAAACTTAGTGATTTTTAAGAACTTGACTTATCCATCACGTTTTTATCTATGACTATAAGATGGCCTTTATTTTAATGTAAACAGTGTTATAATCTTCACTGTAGCACTCCCAATCTTTCTAATATAGACCAGTCCTGACTGTTAGAATGTCACTTAAAAGATGTGTACGTCAGAGAGTGTGGGGAGAGAGAGTTGGTATGTCTTTGTCCAAATTTGTATTTTCACTGTTTGATCTTAGAACTGCTTTTTGTGTGAACTCCCTTGCTTACCAGGGAGGAGAGGTATAGCAACTGTTTCTTGAAAAAAATAATGCTGATACTGCACTGTAGATGACACAGTGAAAAATGTGAAGGTTCACTTTACTGCTGCCAAATCTGACAAGGAAACATTTGTAATTGAATTTATGTTTGATTTAGTCCTCCCCGAGGCTCTTCATCCAGCAAGTTGTCAGCAAGTGATCATGACTCTGGTGTAGAAGATGAGGATTTATCCCCCAGGCCAATTCCAAGTCCTCACCCAGTCAGTCAACAGGTAATGAAGTAATTGTTCTAGATATCTCAAATGTAATACAGCATTGTGTGAAAACTCATTGTAAGGGGACTGGAGAGTATAAGTTTTCTGTCTCAAAGTGCTAGCACAGGAGAGCAACTGAAGAAATGGACCAGGAGTCCCAACTCCTGCTATAGTTAACCTGCCTTTTTTCCAGGTTTATAAACACTTTTAATTCTTGTACATGGTAGAATTTGGGAGCAGATATAGTGGGTTCTACTTTGAGAATCTTGCTGCCATTACATGGACTAGCTGGGGTGTCTGAGGTAAAGACAGAGCCAACAAACTCCTTGTGTATTCCTGACTAAATAAAATAAAGATCTGCTGGTCTGTCCTTTTCTACTGAAGTGTATACATATACAATGAAATATTAGGCCTTGTACAGCAAAAGTCTAGAAGGATGTGACAGTTGTGAATTATAAATTATGTTCTGTAGCATCTGTCTGCTGGGTCTAAGAATAGCAAGAAGGGACATGTCCAGTTCTTGAAGGGGAAAGATCCACACTCAAATACATTCCAGGATGACATGGACCATTCTTTTGGTAGATGTGGCTATTCTGTTATAGGAAAGCAATTTGTCCTCTAAGAATGATCCTAGAGACCTTGCTTCTTTTTTTTTATTTTATTTTATCAATGGGTAGTTGGTTTGATGCTGGTAATGGTTGTATCTTGATTTAAAATGAAAATATTTTCTGTGATGAAGTTCTGCATGTGAAGAGCTGAAAGACAATACTTGAAAATAAATTTGGTTGTGTAACTCTCTTTTCAGGTTACTAGGATCTTTCCTTCTGTTCCTGAACTGTCCCTTGTTTTGGATGGGAGTTTCATAGAACCAGGACAATTGTCTAAGCCTGTGGGGACTTTGAATGCTAAAAGTCTACCTTCAGGGCTACCTCAGCCTATTAAAAAGAAGTGGTGCTTGGGATCTTCATACTATCCCACCCAACACTTTGAAGACAAGCAAAACTTTTCTTCTAATACAGGAGATTCCTCTTTAAGGCAATTACCGAACCATTCAAACCAGAAAATTCCAACTTTAAGGCCTTCCAGAGGAAAGCAACCTCTACTACAGCAACAGTTGAAATGTAAGAAAGCTTGCCCTCAATCAAGAAAAAGTTCTGGGTCATCTTCTCCTTCAACCCCTTGCAGTGGACCTTCCCCAGATACCTCTGTGCATCACCCCAGAAAGCCATCAGAAAGACTTGTGCTAAACCCTGATGGAGCTGCACAGCAGGGAGAGCCTCCAATGAGAAGAACATCAGTAACCAGTTCCAAGCAGCTTCCTGCTGTTACGCAGCCGATCCTCTACACCTCTGCTTTTTCACCACAGAGTTGCAGAAGACCACCAGAAGTGCAGGTGCCAGTCCAAGTGCCACCTTGCTGTCCAGCCAGTGTGTGCAGCTGTCAGTTTCCTGCTTCCGTGCAGTATAATCCAATAAACTCATGGCAAGGAATGGGGAAAATGAGCCACAAACACGGAGCAGAAACCCAATCAGAGATGGCTCAGCAGACTCCATGTACAGTGCTCCATCAAAATCTCATTTGCCCAAATATTTGCTGCAACCCAGGATATACCACAAGCAGCCCTATAAATGTGAGATATCATGGGAAAATGGGGAACTGTTCTCTTGACAATAGCTTATCTCCTGGAACAAGACAGCCTTCAAGTGCAAGCCCCTCTAGTCCACAGTGCTGTGCAGCCCACTCACCGTGCCTGCACATGGCTGCTGCTGCCATGGGATCAGATAATGGAATGATGGGATTATCTCCAGATGCATACCGGGTTCTTACAGAACAGGATAGACAACTCAAATTACTTCAAGCTCAGGTGTGTGGAAATGGCAGCTTTCTCATCTGTCTTCTTAGGGATTATGCTTTGCTAGTTCCCCGTGCCAAAGGAATTAAATTAAATTCTTGTCTATCCTTGTTAGAACAAGAGAGCCTGTCATACCAGGTCCAGTTTGGAGATGGAGAGGGATCCCAATTAGCTTGGCTATTTGGTGTTTCTTAAAATAAATGAAAACTACTTGATTCCTGATTATATCTTGCATTTATTTTTACAATATTTCCATAATGTGCAAGCTTCCCTTTTAGCAGACTGTTTTGTAATGCAAACCGGTATGTCTTCTATATGAATGCTTTCCTATATGTGCTTGTCTACATAAAAATCATAATTACTGCATGGGCTATATAGACTTGGGAATTATTGTAAGTGTACAGGTGAAGCACAAAGTGTTCTCGTATGTTGCTTTGCCAGCCTTCAAGCCTGCAGCTTCCTGGGCTACTAAGGCTGTTGCTTAGAAAACTTGAGTTGTCTGTCTGCAGCAGAATGGGATGATTCATCTGGTGTTTGTTGCTGGGCTGAAAAATTGAGCTTTGCTGGTTGGCTTAAATTCAGTTTTGCTATCAGGTTACATTTCTTCAAAATATTGACCCCTGAAGTTATACTGATGGCCCTGTATTTAGGAACATTGGTACATTACATATTTTTCCTGCTTCAACTAGAAAATGACAACTGAAACGTGCTTTAGATGTAGCTGCTGTATGTAAAATTAAGCTATCAAGGAGGGAGTTGTGCACAAGAGAGGAAAACCTCTCCTTATTGCTCAAATGCAGCCTTCACTGTTATGATACCTCTTCATGGAGCTATGAACTAATCAGTGGTCAGGGTGGATGCAAATACAAGAGTGAAGATTTCCTTGGCAACCTTAATTTTGTCATTTAAATGCTTATTTTTGTAATTAATACAAAGTTGGTTTAGCATAGTGTAGGGACAGTTGGCATATAAATTCTTGGCTGGTAAGTTGATAATAGGCTTTGTGCGTGAGTGAAGGGGACAGAGAATACTTCCAACAAGTAGAATGCAAAGAGGCTTTACTCAAGTTATCTTGGTGTGGTTTCAGTGTGTTTTAAAACCTCTTCTTTGCTGGCTCTGCCAACATCAAAATTGATGTTTTGATTTATCCTTCATGCACTGCTGAGAACTGGAAGGTTGTCAGCCTAATTTAGTAATTTGCTTTTGTCTGTTATGCTTTATATTTTATTGTACAAGTTATAAGTTTCTGATAACCGTTGCAGATCCAACGCTTGCTGGAAGCACAGGCTCGTCAGGCTTGTTCCTCTGAACCAGCTCTAGCTGGCCATGCTCTGCTGCCTGAGAAGCAAGGGGACCTTGTTTCTATGGAAACAGAGTCCTCGCCAGCTCCACACATGAGGAAAAGTGTGAGCATTGCTGTGAGCACAGGTAATGCTTTATTCCTTAAAAATAGACTGGCATCACTTTTTCTGGATGTTTCTGTCATTTGGGTGTGGATGGCATGTTTTGCAGAAGTGCTGAACATAGCAGCTAGATACAAAAACCAGCTGGGTTCTCTAGGTGTTGTTTGCAAGTTTAGGCTGGAGCTACTTTTGTCCTTGGCCTGCAATGACAGTCATTGCCATCACTAGAAGGATTACTCTTCCAATAGCTTTAGCAAGGTCTTCTATTTCAAATAATGCCTTATTGAAAGGAAAAACACAGATATATTTCTTTATTAATATGCTGTTTTGAAAAGTAATAGCTTCTATCCCATCTGGTGTTCTATTAAATAGATTACTGATGGTTTTTGTAAGTCATACATTTATATGAACAGAGGGGAGACTGTATTCAGTTTAATTTTAGCAAGTTACACAGCTGTGTCTGTGAAATTACATATTAATGCATTGGTTCCTATTAAATCTGTGGAAATATTGCAGTTAGTGATCTGGAGGAAATTTTAAAACTGGCTCAAGGTCAATGCATTAAAATGCTTTAATACCATTTATTTTCATCAAGTATGCTTTGGAAGGAGCTAGAACCTGAATGATGTTTTGGCAAGTCTTAGCTATTCTAAACCCTCAATCACTTTTTAAATGGTGAAGAAGCCTGTATCTGAGGAAGTTATTCCTCTAGCTCTACAAAGCCAAAGGGTCTCAGAAGATAGTAATGACTTTCCTTAAATGAGTAAATCTTGAATTCTCTTCTAGGTGCTAGCTTGTTTTGGAACACAGCCCCAGAAAAACAGGAGGACTCCGTCCCACAAGGGAAAAAAGAGGATGAAGAGATTTCTAAGGAAGACATAAGCATTTCAATTAATGCTGAACAAGATGCAAGTAATACAAGTATTGCTTCCTCCTTAAAGGTGGTTGACATGCCCAGCTTTGTAGACAGTATTCATCTGGTGGAAGAAGGAACTAATCAGAACACTCTCCAGTAAGTAATCAGAAATATCTTGTGTTCAGATAATAAGCTGAACTGCTTTCATAAGTTTCCACTTTTGTGATTTTATTTTTTTTCGGGAATTATGAATAGTCACCTGACTTGAGTTGTGTTCTTCCCCTTCTTTGTTTTTAATTATGCTTCAAATGGTACAGCTCACCAAAACAGTTGCCTTTACAGTCTGCATTTATCAGTCATGCACATTTAGCTAGCCTGCCTATCAGCAGCAGCTGATGGCAAAAGCCTTTAACTTGGAAAAGCATGTACAGTGCTGGCAGCATTCCCTTTCTTACCTTAAATCCTGAGGGAAAAAGGGAATGCTGCTGTAGTCAGTTGTTTTCCTGCAGTGGGTTTTCCTTGTCAGCATTCAGAACCCTTTCATTTCTGAGGGGCTTAGGACAAGGGGCTTATGATTATATGCCTGTTCCCTGGATTTCTATATGTTTTACACCTGATTGCTTTGTGTGGAGTGAATGCAGGTACCAGCTTCACTGCTGTTAATTTAATTATTTTTGAGCTCAGGTTCTTTTTAGTTCTTTTAGATGAATTTGGGAAGTGATTTTAAAAATATCTGTAATTATCTATATGGATGTTATTTTTACACAGGAAATAGCTCAACAGTTTAGAACTTGTAATGATCTACTATCTTCTAGGTATTAAAAAGCAACAACGGAGGGGAAAGACCCTTCCAGTTAGATTAAATTTCTAAAATACTCCCTATTAGGAAAGATAATGGTAATTAAGCTATACCTTAAATGTTTATAATCCTTGACTCAAGTATTATCTGCAAACATATACTGCTGCCATAAATGTTACTGATTCGAATCAGTCTTTTGAATATGATATGTTAGAGAGATGGCATCTTAAGGTTCTCTTCAACTTATATTCATAAACCTGTAAAGTAGCTGCATAAGAACATAAGAATGCAGAGCACCACCCAGATTTCTTTGAGGAGGAGGGGAACATTTTTGGGAATGATGAATAATTGCTGGTGTAACAGTAACTGATAACCTACATTGACTATCTAGTATGTCACGTGATTTAAATCTTATCGCTTTCAACACAGGCAATTGATCAGTTGAGTTCTGAAATTCCCTTATCTTCTACTTGTCTCCTGAGGAGGAACAGGAAGGGGGAGGAGGGTTGCTGAAGGATCTCCTCAGAATGATAGTACTATTGATATGTCTGGTCTCAAAAGGTTTATGCCATGCACACACCATCTGGCTGAAGGGGCTGCAGAGCATCACCTTGTAACTCATTCTGCAATACCCTTCTTATCTGGAAACGTCAGGTTCCTCATTCACATCTGCTGTTGAGAAATATTTCAACTAGGTGTTTGTTCTCAGTTCATGATGCTCAGTGTGCACTGAGTATGTGTATGTTTGTAATGGTGTCTTTGACAAGTTTTAGAAGTGTTTTTAAACTGCCTCAAGAATCTCGTTAGCAGTTACTCCCCATAGTAAAAACAGCTTCTTGAATAAATTATTTCAGAACATACAGAAGATAAATCACTCCTAAAGGCTTTTAAGTGGCCATGAAAATGCTGAAAACCTAAGACAAACTCTAGTTTGCTAGTAACTTTTAGTTTTGTCTGCTTTAAGGTGAAGTCATACAGTGTCCCTGGTTATGACTAGTTCAGAGAAGCTATTGCCATTTTCAAATCATCTTTTGAAAAACTAGTCAGGCTGGTGTAGTTTCACACCTCGAGGTGTATTTCCTCAGTCCTTTTGAAGGAAAATGACTGCAGAAAGCAAAGCCTCAAGCAGAAGGCAAACCAAGATCTGTTTCCAGAACTCGATTTCTCTCCCCTTCTGGTACTCATGAAAAGATAAGGTGGTAGTGATACTTGTGCCCTTTCTGTTTCGAGGAACTATCTAGGTATCTCCCTGGTCTCTTTCAGAAATGGAAACGTTTCCCAAGCACTTGTTCGCAGTTCATCCTTGGAAGAAAGTATTAGCGTGTCTTTACAGGAAGAACCAACAGAGGGAGCCAGCAACCATGTGGTGGTAACAAGCGAGCAAAACTCGGAGTCCCCAGCTTCGTTGCTGCCTCGCCATCCATCGGAGGAGCAGAAGCTTTACCAGGATTTATTGGTAATTAATATAAAGTTAATACTCTGCACTGATTGCAGTCAAAACAGAACACTGTTCAAGTTACTATGTGGTATGGGCATGAATGAAAAATGCATGTGGTTTTGAAGTTCACGTTGTGCTCTACACAAAGCTCCAAGTTTTTTACTTTCAAGGTGCTAAGTGGTCATTCTGTCCTTCACTCTCCCATGGAGTACTGTCTGCTGCCTCATGAATGATCATTCTTTACTTCAAATATAATGGCAATTGATAACTTCCCGAACTACTGCCCTTTAAAATAGCACAACATTGTACCCTCAAGTCCCTTAAAGGATAGATACCTTAATCTTGAAGAATATCAGTATGTCATGTGTTTAAATTCAGAACAGACTCTTACAGAAAGCTTGAAACGAAAAGTGTTCCAGTGTTTGAGTAGTGCTGTGAGTTTGTGGTTGTACCTGAACTGAATCTGAACTTGATTCCTTTGTCAGAATAAGCTGTTAAGCCATCTAGTTGTATTTTATGTTCCATAAGAATAAAGCAGGATTTTGGTTTCTGACAGCTCCTGCATGCCATAATGTCTTTGTCCATGTGGTCTTTCTCCTGCTCCCTTTTTCTGCAGGGCCAAGTAAACCACCTCTTAAAGTCCTCGGAAGAGCAAGATCACATGTCTGTTAAAGCAGGTTTGGTTAATGATGCTGATCCTAAGTATCAGGATATTGATGGTACAACAGAAGTGGCTTCAGAGACTGACACTGGAGTGATGGATAAGGAGAGTGTGATTAGTGCCACACTCAAACAACTAAAGAGTCTTGGAGTGACGATTGACTCGCCTGGCAAAACGAAGAAAAATACACACAAAGTGGAGAATGCCAGGTAAAATACTGGTTGTTTTGAGTAGTAATCTGTAGATCCAACCAAAAATGAACATTGGCTTAATGACCAAAGATAAGGGACTGTGGTCAATGCCACTGGGGATTTGTTTGGCAACTTGTTCCACATTTCCTCCAAAGATGAAATGCTGGCTCATGCTATGGATATTTCCAGATAGGTTTAAGAGCTGTGCTAGCAAAACACAGATTATTTAAATATAACATAAGTAGCTCTAGCTGTTAGAGCATCTGGTGATTCTTAAGGTATTGTGCATGCAGTAGCACACAATTCCTGAGAATAATAACGAAGCGGCTTGAGTAATTTCAATCCTTTGGGCTATGTCAAAATATTGTAGAGAAACACTGGGCTTGGGAGGCTGAATGTTAAGCAGCTGCATGTTTTGCCACTGCTTGTTAACCCTTGTGTTGCACTTCGTTGATACAAGTGAAACTGTTATCATGGCTTTGATACATAATCAAAACTGGTTCTGTCATAATCTCTTGTTATTTTGAGTGCTTTGATTTGAAAAAGGGAGGCTGCAGTGGCTGAGGAGGGAAACAGCCTTAATGAAACAGGAGAAAGATCAGAAGTAATTTCTGAAGGAGGTGTTTGAGACACAGGAATTTATGTAGCTGCTTAGGCATATGCTGACTGCCTGGTACAGCTTCATTCACTTTCACCCTTATTGTCTTCTAGATACTAGAACATAACTTAGATAAACAACAACAAAATATAATCATCTCCAAATCAATCTTCAGCTATGTATCAAAAGCTTTTTCCAGTCATAGAGTTTCTAAGCTCTCTTCTCTCCTTTTCACTTGAATGTCATGAGGCATTTTTCCGGGCTGCCTTCCTGGCTGGAGAGTGTGTATGCTCTTTTCATGTCAATAATATGCTAATAAGTGAACCTATAAGACAAAAGTGGCATTCTTGGAGTTTTTTCTTCAAACCTGGGGAGCAGGGTGCGATTCTTCCTTCTGCCACTTTCATGACAGACACAATTCTGAGAAAAGGTCTACAGCTCAGTAGAGAAGGAAACAACAGTGTAACTCTATAGCATAATTGGTTGTTCATCTGACTCAGGAGTTTACTCTCCCAAACCAAACGTCAGGATCTGTGCTCAGGGAAATAGAGAGATCCTTTAACTTTCACCATGAGGAGTCTGGGTTTATGAACTAATATATGATGCATGTACTAAATGCAATGGTTTGCAGCCAGTACCTGTGTACCAGAGCTTTCAGTCTTTAATCTGAACACCTAATGAATACTAGAAATTGGTGATTCACACAACAGAACAAATGTTTCCCTTACTGAAGGATGCCTTCAAAAACTAGAACCTTGCAGACTTCTAGAAACAGACGTTATGTCAGAGTTGCTGTAAAAATCATGGAATTTGCATTCATTGGAGAAGAGATGTTCCTGGGTTGTATCTTGTATCCAGATATAAATTTTGGCAGCATCTAGAGTCTTAGGATCAGAAATATATCATGTCACATTCACTGGTGAGAACAGACCGGGAGCTCAAACCTGCTTTAAAACCAAAACCAGCTCCAAAACCTGCTAGAGGTGGTTTCCTCTTCGTATGAGGTTAGTGGTTAGTATTGAATCAGAAGGGAGTGTCATCAGTTCCCTGACATAGTGTTTGTATGCCATTGTTATCAGCAGCTGAAGAGCTGCCATTTAGTGTGTGCAGAACATAGGATCCCAACACTGAGTAGCTGGATTGAGCTGTGGGAAAGGGAAAGAAATCAGTACAGGGAGCAAAATGAAATTATCAGATGACACTTGGAAATGGATACTTGTCCTGTAATGCTGAACTAACTTTTTGATGCTTTATTTCAGCATCTTGGCATGCATAAATCCTGAAGCAGTGGTTCCTGGACTAAATTATATGTCATTTGCCAATGTCAGCATGTGTGGATTAACTCCTAATGTTGTTGATCTGAGCATGGAAGCAAATGCTATAGCCCTCAAATACCTCAGTGAAAATCAGTTGTCTCGGCTTTCTCTCAGTCACTCAGGCCAAAATCCTCCTGCAGATTTCTCTTTCCAAGACATCTTGCATACAAATATGGACAAGAGCATGGTGGGTCTTAGCTTAATTTCACCAAACAATATGTCTTTTGCAACCAAGAAGTACATGAAGCGATACGGGCTGATACAGGGCAATGACAGTAGTGAAGATGAAGAGGAACTGCAGGTCCAAGATGGCAGTTCTGGCACTGGCAATAGTGAAAGTATGCTGGACAAAAACTGTACCCCTGTGTTGGATGGCTTCAACCACTGGACTCAATTATCCAAAAGAATTGATGGAAAACTTCCCATTCACCTAAAAAGTCACAGCAGAGAGTTGACTGCTTATGCTTCTCCACCAGAATTAAACAGCCCTGTGTTAAGTATTACAAATGAAATTTTTCCTCCCAGAGCAGATCAAGCAGATGAAAACTCAGTACAGATTTTAAAGGATTTAAAATCAAAAACCAAATTGTTACCTGGGAGGATTGAATTCACAGAACAACCTGGCAGGAAAGATGAAGGAGATATCCAAGTCTTCCCCAGAAAACTGCATTATCCAGCCCTTGAAACATTAAACCAGTCAAACAGTATGAATTCTGTTGGCACCATTCTTGATGTGAAGCAACTCAGGCAGTTGCCAAAGTTGTTCTGAACCTTCCCCCAAGATGGCTGGCAACCACTGTTTCAAATCCGAGAGGGACCTCACTGTACAAGACTACAGGAAACCAAGGATTAAGCTATCTTTGAAGAGCTCACTCTCTTGTAGCAACATGAAACTTTCAGAACTGTGTTTTCAGTCCAGGTCAGGGAGAGCCACCTCTGAATGCCTGGTTGAGACAGTGCTGAGCAGCACTGCAGTCTGTGTGCACTTTTGTTTACCACTAGATGTGATTTTAAAGTATCTAAAAGGTGAATCAACTTGACCCCAAGATGGACTCTTATTATACTTTTAGCAACAATTCTTATTTACAGGTTCTTCTGTTGACTTTTTTTTTAATACACTGAATTTTCCCTGTCTGTGCTAACTGTGAGCCATGGATACTGTGTGTGGCAGAGCAGGGGTAACAGAGCTAAAGCACTAATTTCTAGAAATTTGCTGACATGGTGGGATTACTGTGTGGGGGGTTGTGTCTCGTGGGAAGGGAAACTGTGGCTTTACTTTGCATAAGATTATTTTTAATTCAGCCAACATGGCACAGGTTGCTCTCTGTATCATGAAATGTTGGAAGGAAATTGGAAAAACTAGCACTTTTAAAACTTTTGTGATTTATTTTTTTTTCTGAATGAATGTTTTCTATTTATTTAAGAAGTACATATTGCTCATAAAGATCAAAGGTTCCATTAAAAAGAAAAAAAATCTTCAATTGTCTGATGTAGCCTTTATTTAAGATATTTGTGACTTCTTGGTCATTGTTTAGAAGGGTTTGCTAGTGAACTCTTCAAGAATCCCAGTTAGCAGAAACAATTTACTTTCTGTATTAACATACAAATATTCTGTCATCAGGTGCGACAGTCTCTTTAAATAGCCCTTTTCCTTCACTCTGTGATAATATTCCACAAGTTGAAGAATTCAGTTATTCCTTGTTTAACCATTCCATCTCTGTTCATACTGTGTCTTTTGTTCTATCTGGAGGTGCAGTAGGTGTTTCTGTGGTTACCAAGGCCTTGTGTTGCACAGTCACCCAATGGTGCTGGAAGCCCCAGGTACCCAGGGGGCTAGTGACAGGGGCAAGTACACCTGAGGGCAAGGCTCAGGGAGCACAGCTGTGGTGAAACACACCTCTGTCCTGACCTCTTGGTCTTGGAAATGAGACAGCTGCACTGGAAGTGGCAGTTCATTCCCATTCCCACCATTCCTGACGGGAGGACAGTGCAGAATGACTGTTGAACCATCTGTTTTCTCACTGGCCTTAGCACATCAACATGTTTTAATGGGAGTTTGAACAAACTGTTTTCATGATAGCATTGTCTCAGCTGAAGTTCAGCCTATGATGCTGACCTTGTCTTTCCTGCTCCAAGAGTGTTACACTAGAGATGAAACATTCCCTGCCAAGTCCCTGGTCTTTCCAGTTCCAATCCAAGGGACTGCACTGTTAGTTCATGGTATGTTTGGGCACTAATTGCTAATTAATATATTACAGTGACAAGAGTGTTTTCCCTCATCTACCACCCTCGTAGGCCTTTTGTGGATTAAGAATTGGGGGTGAAAGAAGCCATTTGCTGTTTCAGAGCCAGCACAGACAGAGGAAGGCAGCAGCTCCCTTCAAGCTGTGTCAGAATTTCTCCTCTCACGCAGCCTCTTCCATCGACAAGAATATTTGCTTCCTTTCAGGAAAGGTGCTACTTTACAGTGCTGAAAAAATAAAACCTTTCTCCGTCCCTGAATCTCCCCTGGATCAGACACAAGCTTATTATCTGGCAGCACGTTTTCTGCTGAATCAGTCAAAAAATAGTTAATGTTTTTGAACATTCCAGTGAGATGAATGAGGCAATTCATACCTCTGAGCTATTGTTGTAGGGGGTTGTTCTTTGTTTCCTATTGTAAAATGTCTGGAAACACAGGAAGATGACAGTTGTATTGGTTAATATTTTAAAGACTTTCTTCAAATGCTGGAGGGCTAGAAACAATTTGAAAACAAAAGCCAAACTACTTGTGCACAGCCCAGGACAAGGGTGTGGTGTTACATTAAGTTATACAAATCATGCACTCTTGGACAGCAACCTCTGAGCAAGTGAAACATTAATTTATTTGACCAAAGCAACAAAAAACCCCCACCCTTCCCTAAAGCAGCTTTTCCTTTCACAATGTAGTGCTGAGTAATTTCAAGATGCCTGGATTATTATTATTTTTACTTTTCCCTGAAGCATCTATTGCAGCTTGGAGTCAAAAATGCGTGGAAAGCCAGGTCTGGCTTTGCTAACTCTGAGCTGTGAGGACCCTGCTCAGGCAGTGATGTGTGGAGAGACAACACGGTTTAAGGCTTTGTTGGCTTTTTTTCTTGTTTGTTCTTTTGCTTTTCTGTTGTTTCTAGCTATATTTTATTATAATTAAGGGAAGATATTTATAGTGCTTGTTCAAAAGCTCTCAGACCCACTCCAAGCATCGCTGACCTCTTTATTCTGTATGATACTGCTCCCTGTTTTATATATTTATTTTTTTCGTGCTCCCTATTCTGTATAAATTTGGTGCTTCGCCTTGTGAAAGTGCGAAAAGGGGCCCGACCCCTGGGTTGCTCGGTGTCACTGGGCAGTGGCAGGGAAGGGGACCCGGTACCTGCCCCTTAAACTCGGGGTGGGGTTGCCGGGCGAGGGGCGGCGGTGCCGGTGGGGGTGAGTTAACCACAACTCCCACCCCACCGGCGGCCGGTGCGGGAACGGCCCCGCAAAGCCTCTCGGTGCTCAGAAGATGCTCGGCTTCCTAATCTCCCCCGCCCAGCCCCGGCTGTTCTATCTTTAACGCTTCCTGTTGGTTAAGAGGAGCCGGCTTGAAACATGGTCGTGTTTCCTGGCGGGAGGCACGGCGGGCTGGCCACCGCGTCGTGACCCTCCGCGTCCCACCGCCTCACGCACGCTGCCGGCTTCGTGCGGGCTCCCGCCTGCAGGGACCCGGCCCCAGGCGCGCCGGGGGGGGATGTTGGAGGAGGGGGAAGGTGTTTCGAAACCTCTCCCACGGCCTCAATCCAGAGCGGGAGGTTGAGGGGGAAGGAGTGAAAGGAAGAATAACAGCTCCGGCATTTCCCCCTGCGGGAGGGCGTGCAGGTGGCGGGGAGACAATAGGGACCCCCGCGCCCCCGGCTTCGCAGCCCCCACGGGCCGCCCGGCAGGTGCGGCCGGTCTCCATCTCCCCGGCGCCGGGAGAACGGGACCGCGGGTGCTCCCTCTCGGCCCGGGGGCCACAGCCTCGCGCCAGTCCAGTAGCAAGGACCGGGGGGCGTCCCGGGAGATGTTCAGCCCCGGTTCCCTCCTCCCCGCCCCGCTCCGGTAGCGATTTCGTTGATTTTCGGCTGCCCGAGCAGGTGGATTCCCCCGTGCTATCGAAAACCCGTCCCCGCCGCTGTCTTTAGGACCGCTTTCCCTTTGGGTGTCGGGGAGAACGGCACCGGGACCCTCCTGGCTATCCCCGCCTCCCCGTCCTTCCTCTGCAGGGACCCTCTAGCAACGTGGGGAGGCTTTCAGGGCGTCCCGTTGCCTTGCAAGGGCCGCCCGGGGCACCCCGACCCTCGCGCTCGTCTGTCTCCCACCATCACTCCGTTCGCACGGTGGCTTTGGCGAAAGCCAGGGATGTCCCTGTCCCCCTGGGCCCGGAGCGCGGCTCCGCTGAGCTGAGCCCCAGCCCCGACGGGGTGCGCAGCCGGTCCCGGTCGCCCGGCCCTGCGCTGCTCCGGGACGGCCAAGACCCCTTTCCCAGGGCCCTCTCCTCCAGGTTTGGCCCTATGCTCTTGGCCGAGTTTCCCTCTCCTCTCCCACCCCAAATTTGCGAAGGGCGAGGGGTACCCGCTCCCCGTCCAACAGCATCTCCCGTCCCGGCAGGAATGCTTGGCCTCCCCTCGCTCCAGATGAGACAGGGAGCTCGCCCCAAACTCAACCCTTCAGCGAAAACACACAGTGAGGGGAGGAAAACTGAGGCTGGGGCCACTTCTCTCCAAAACAACTCCTCTCGATGTGCTTTATTGACCTCCTCTTGTCCCAAAGCAGCCCACACCCCTTCCCTCTCCCTCTTAGCATCTCCAACAATATATTTTGGCTCATTAAATTTAATTAAGAATGGAGTAGGTGTTCCATATTAAATAAGGAAAAAAAAAAAAAAAAAAAAGAGGGAAAAAAAAAAAAAAGCAGGGCATAATAACCTCCAAGAGGACTAAAATAAAGAATTGCTATTCAGATGTGGGCAGCCACAGTGCAATTTTTTATTACCTTTTTTTTTTTCCCCCCTTTTTTTTTTCTTTTTGCAGTGTCTTTTTAAGAGCATCTAAGCACACACACATAAAAAGCTAGAAGGCATGCATTCCGGAGTTATTCCTATGCATATCCCTGCAATAATTTTCCGCTTTCCTTCGATAAAATTGCCAAATAATAATGAATCATTTCATAAATAATGTGTTTAGAAGCTTATCAGGGCAGGCGGGCCACTGCTGGGGTTTTATCTCTCTCGGCCACATTGCAGTAGTGTTCCGCTCTCCATACTAAATAGGAAACTGGACGTGATGTGGAATTAGAGCCTACCCAGCTGAAGCCACCCAACACTTACTACAAATATAGCCGCGATGCGTAGGCCACAAAATGGCTCCACTCACTTTTCCCAATGAAAAGCAAATGGTGAGTAGAGAGGAATCCGGCCCTGCAGCGGGTCGGGGCAGTGGACGTGGCAAGGGGGGGTTTGGGGATAGAGAGGGGTTTTTGGGGGGTTTCTGCTCCATCGAAGAGACGGGCAAGGGGAAAAAAAAAAAAGCAAACAACCCAAACACGTCTTTTCCGCGGTTGGATTTTAATCTTTTCTTCTTCTTTGATGCGGGGTGGGTGAGGAGAGGACGCTTTCTCCTTTGACAATGTGGGGTGCGTTTTCCCTTCGCTAACCTGGGACCCCCGGGCTGCGGCAGCGGGCAAAGGGGGCGAAGCGCCCACCGGGCCCGGCTGCTCCCAGTTTCTCTCTAGAGGGGGGAATGGGACTGGGAGACGACCGGGGCCTGTTCGTTTGTTCCCGGGGGGTGGGGGTCCCCCTATATACCTCTCCCTCCCGCCCCTCCGCTTTGGGGTAATTTCCCTACAAAAGGCCGGTGGGAAAGGTGCGTTTCTGGGCTGGATATTTCCTGCCTATCCGCTTCTGGAAAACAAAAGGATTTTGCGGAGCAGAAACCAGCGGGCGGGGGAATTAATGCCCCCCTATTTTTCTTAAACGAAACCACCCCCCAAATGAAGGCAAAACAGTGCGGGTATTTTTGCGGTTTTGTGTATTTCGTTTTTAATTAAAGCGGGAAGAGACGCCATAGGGATAATTATTTTTTTTTAGGAAGGGGAAAAGCTTATTTTTTGTGATTTCGTTGGCGGGGGAGGGGGGAACCGTCCTCGCCTTCCTGTTGATCCGCGGCGAGGAGCGGGCTCACCCCGCTGGCGGGCCCGGCCCGGCCGTCGCGGCCCCTCGGGCGGGAGCGTTGGGAATTCGTCGGTCCCGTTAGGAATGAAATTTTCCCCTTTAGGAATGAAATTTTCCAGCCGGGCGCGGCAGAGACGCCGCCGTCGCTCTTTGCGAGTCCATCGGGAGAAAAACAATTCCGTCTCCGGCCCCATCTGGGATTTCCTCCCGAGGAGCTCGAATTTGCAGAGTGTCCAAAAAACCGTTAAATTCGCCTTAAATATAGGGCTTGGGTTTTTTTATTATTATTTTTTTTTTCCACACTCCTTTTTTATCTGTTTGGCTTCTTTTCACCCCAGGCTGTGGCTGCCGTGGGTTGTGGCCCCGTGTGCGAGGCGGTTGTTCGATGGGGGGGGGGAACGAAGGGGTGACCGGCTGTCCCCTATAACTGGGGCCGCCCCGGGGTGCAGTCCCCTCCTTCCTTCTCCCCTGCACCCCTCTCTCCACCGGTCTCTGGCAACCGGGGCCCACGAGATCCACCCTCTCCTCTCTTTTTTTTTTTTTCTCTCCCTTCCCCCCCTCCCCGCTTCTCTTCCTCCCAGGATTTAGCAGTTTTATCCCGATGCGGGTGTCCTTCCTCTCTGTAAAGTCGTAAGTACCTTGAGGTGGGAGGAGTAAATTCAGCCTGACACTGAGAACGCTTTTGTTGAAACAGGAGAGACTCGCGGTGTCCCTACTTAAATATGACACATGTGAGTAATCTCTTCCTATACAATATCGGAATAGGCAATTAGATTTATATATTTTTTTTCTTTCTGGAGGGCTAGCGGGGAGGAGGCCGGAGGGAAAGCAGGGAGCTTGTGCTTCGGGTTGGGTGGTTTTGCTATTTGCGCTTGAGAGAGAGAAATGGTGAGATATGGCCAAAAAAAAAAAAAAAAAAGGGAGGGGGGGGCTTTTCTCTCGCAGTTCAGCCCAGCAGAAACGAAAAAAAATATATAAATACCCAAGGGGAAGGAGCGAGAAGGATGGGGAGGACACCCGGTGTGTGGCAGCTCTCTGCCAACCCACTTACTCGCGGGGGGGAAAAAAAAAAGCCTAACGAGGAGGGCGGTGGGAGAAAGAGCACGGCAATAGTCGCGATATCGCTCCGTGCCCCAGGCGCGAGGTGCTCTGTTGCGACAGCTTCGTTCTTATGGGAGAAGGGGGACAACGTGCGGATGGAGGGGAGGGCAGCTCCGCGCCGGGCCCCTTCCTCCTTCCTGCGGCAGCCAGTGTCTCCGGTACGGGCTACTTTAACCCCCTCTCCCCCAAAAAGCGGCTTCGAGTCTATTTGGCTGGAATAATAATAATAATAATAATAATAATAATAATAATAATAATAATAATAATAATAATAATAATAATAAAAAAAAGGAGAGGCGGTGGCCCCTGAAGCTGAGGCCGCTGTGGGCAGGCCGGGCCGCGATGGGGCAGACATCGCCAGGACCCCCAAAAGGCGGGGGGGGGGGGGTGAGGCTGAGACCCCTTCCACCCCACCCTCATTAGGCCGCACAATTTAATACCGCGGCGCTGGGTGTTGGCTGAGCCCCTCCGGCTGTGTCAGGGCTCCGCCTGTAGCCGCGTAACCGGCGGCTCGGGCCCCGCTGATGGGTGCGGAGGGGGGGATGAGCGGGGGGTGTGTTTTTGGGGGGGGGGGTCCGGCCCGGCCGCCTCCTGCGCCGTGCGGGGTTGGGGCGCTTGCCGACGTCACACTGTTCTGCGGGGCTCCGTGACGTCACGGAGCACTCCTGCCGTGACGTCACAGCTCCGCACGGCTCGGTGTTGTGGCCTCGCAGACCCCCGACCCCTCACGTAGCCGTGTACGGGGACCGGCACCCCGGCAAACTCCAATTGATTCGGGGTGATTAGTGCCTCCCCTGCCCTCTCCCCCTTCCTCCCCGATTCGAAACCCGAGCTTCGAAGCGTGTGTCCCCCCCACCCGTTGGGGCGGTGCCGGGGCGGGGTATCCCCCCTTCCCCAGAGCCAGGGCTGCCCCTCACCGCTGCTTCTCTCCGCAGGACGATGGACAGGCCGCCCGCCCCGCCGCCCCCCAGTGACCCCCGCGATGCCCGCCCCCCCCGGCGGCACGACTCGGAAGCGGAGACCACGAGCGAGTCGGAGAGCAGCCGTGGGGGCATGGAGGCGCCGGCCGACCCCCAGCTGCTGCTCAATGGGGCGTCCAAAGAGGCGGGCCGGCCCTCCCCCGGGCCCCCCGCAGCCCCCGTGCCCGTCATCGAGCTGGTGCGTCGGGGGGGCTCCCTGGACATAAAAAGCCGGGAGGCGGCGGGGGAGGCGATGCAGAGAGGGCCGGGCGCCGAGCCGTGCCGCCCCGCCGAGGCCGCCTGCGAGGCCCGCATGGTGCAGCTGAGCCCCCCCGCGCTCCCGCTGCAGCCCCCCGGCCGGGCCATGCTCTACAACCTGGGCCAGCCGCTGGCCGCCATCAACAGGTCCGTGCCTCCCGCACCCCGCTGCGGGCCCAGGGGTCTCTCGGAGCGGCTCCCCGAGGGGTGCCCCGCTGGGCTGCGGGGCTCGGTGGCGGTGGGAGGGGGGGGATGGAGCGCGGGTGGGGGGCGGCAGCAGCCTCGGCATCCCTTCCTCTCCGCGTGGTGCTCGGGGCTTAGTCATCGCGGGTTTGCATGCAACTTTACAAAGGAAGAAAGGGGGGAGGGAATAACCCGAAACGAAAAAACTGCCGTTCCTAGGAAAAGAATAATAATTCACGGTAGAAGTGCCCCTGGCAGAGCAGATACGATTAGGCGGTGATCCCGCTGCTGGAGTGCGGCAAAGGGCTCCGCCAGCGGACGCGGTGCTGGGCCAGAGCTGGTTTAGATCCGCGGGGCTCCCCGAGCTCTCTCTATGCTCCCCTTAGTCCCGCAAATGAGCGTCAGGGACAGAAAACGCTGTCACAGGGCCAGAGCGCAGCCTGGCTGTGCGGGGACTGAGCCCCGCGCCCCGCTGCAGTCTCCCCCCACACCCCCATTCCAGGTGGGCTCCCGGGCCCGTGGGGCGAGGGACAGAAAGCCGTGGGGAGGGAGGTGGGTAAGAAAGCCACCGAGCGGGGCTGCCTCCCTCTGTGCGTGTTCCCCGGCGGCCGCGTGTCCTGTCTCCGCACGACCCCGGTGCTTCGTGAGCCGTGAGCTCCCTCCTAGATCACGGAGCTGCTCGGCTTCCCGCCGCCCCCGGGCTCTGCCCCCCGCCGCGGGGGCCGTGCTGTGTCGTGCCGTGGGGATGTCGGTCTGTCCTCACGACCTCTCTGCCTCTGGTTTACAGCGGGTTTTTCGGCGAACCGGACTCTTTCTCCATGTACGGCAGCAACCGGGTGAAGAGGAGACCCTCACCTTACGAGATGGAGATCACCGACGGTGAGAGCGTTTTGCCTCTGCGCTGGTTCACTTTTGGGGGGGAGGTTCCCCATCTGCTGAAGGGGGAAAGTTGTTGCGCGGTGCCACATGCTGGGATTAAACCCTCAAATCGTAAAAGGCGAATAGGATGGCTGTGGTGGCCGAGAAGCTCCGGCAGCAGAGCCCAGATGTGTCCCTGCTGATGACCAACAGCTTGTGTGAATTCGGTGAATTACTGTTCACCCAGCAAAGCAGTTCAGCCTATGGCTAATTACACCCCTGTTCTACAAATTGCTTAGAGGTTAAATACAAAGTAAGCCGCCAAATTTAAATCTTCGTTGAAGTGCAGAGGCTTGGATCGGGGCCGTTGCGGTGACATGTTGTGTTTGTAAACACCTTCAGTCAGGAGACATTCCTAATGCAGACGACAGCCTAGGGCAGAAAGATCCCACCTGCCTTTGAACTGCCGAGAAGCAAAGGACTGAACCCGTGCTAAGGTCTGCAGCATCACAGCGGGATGGCGGCTGGTCATTTTGCCAGCTTGGCAACTTGATTTCAGTGCATCTCCACACCTTGCTGCAGTCTGCCTGGAGAAATATCCCGTGTTCGGAGTTGTGGCAGAGCCTGGGAGCAGATGTGGGGGGTGACAGGCTGGTGTCCGAGCAGAGATCTCCGTGTAGGGATCCCTGTAGGGCTGGCGGGATAGTTTCAAAGAAAGGAGGGCAGGGCAGGATCCCCCTGCCTGCTCCCGTGGGCTGTGGGGGGCTGCGCGGGGGGCAGCGCTGCCCACGCAAAGGGGATTTGAGAGAACAATTGACACGTGGAAGGCTGACACCTTTATCTGCAGAATTAACAACTTAAACAAACAAGATCCATTCAAATGAGTTTCCTCTTTAGCAGTTGCATAAGCTGTATTTCAATTGCTGGTCAATTTTCCTTCTTTCTAGCTAGATGTCCCTTTTCCTTCTACCTTGTTAAGCTCAAATCAGATCAAATCATAATCCACATCACCGTAAAATAATAGGGTCCGAAGTGATGGGCTCAAGGCATTATCTGCGTTCATCAGTCCCTCTCTTTGCCTTCTCCATCTGCCTCGTCTGCCCAGGGGCAGGGGCTGTCTCAGCCCCCCACACAAGAAGGTCTTTTTGTCTGGATTTCAATTCAGGGGCTTAGTAGTTACAGTGGAAGTCCATCAAATCATGGTGTCTGACTAGAGCTTTCGACTTGCTATTCAATTAGACTTCAAGGATTACAGAGATATTGGGTTGCAACCAAGTTTTTGATTATGTGCTTTAATGCAGTTATAGAAATCGGGCCCAATCCTGCAGGTTCTGGCTCATGTGAATTTCCGAGACTGGGCTCATTAATTTTTGGGGAAGCACAAGCACCAGATGATGCTACTCGACAGAAGCAATTTGCAGGAACATGCATCCCATGCTGAGGCATCTGTGTTGTCTGCTGGGCTTTGCTTGTCCTCAGCCCTTGGGAGATGCAGAAGGGCAGGAGGGTCTTGCCAGGCACTTGCTGTTTGGTTTCCTCTGTAAGGAAGCAAGTGATGTTTTTTTGCAACTATTTCTTTATCCGTTTGGGGGAAAGTTTGGTGCACTGAGTATCTTCTTACAAAATAGATATAAAGGGAGAATAAAATGAAAAAAAATAATCAGAAAGTATCTGCAAGGATACTGTGTAATTTGGAAGCTCGTCTTGTTACTACTTTTCCTTTATAACTGCAAGGAAAAAGCATCAGTCAATCACTTGGAATAAAATCCTGGCAAAAATTCTCAGCCAGTTGCTTGAATTGTGAGGCAAGTTTCTTTATGGGAAATAAATCTCCTCTATCATAATGCAGCTATGGGGCATTTAAAATTTATCCACTGCTTGACATGTTTTGGCCAGAACCTGATCTCTTTCCAAAACATATGCTTGATTTGGTTAACGGAGGAATAAAAAAATCTGAGTGGTGACAGAATTTGTTTTATATAGTGGGGCTTGGTTTCCGTGCCCCTGGATGAAGATGAATATCTGATTTTTCTGATTTAAACATTTTGTGAATAGATGTTGTTTAGTCAGCACCTTTCAGTGAACAGAGATGTGTGTTTGAAGCCCGTGAAGACTGGAAGTCTCTAGAGATTTTGTTTTGAAAATAAACAGTATTCAAGTTGGGTTGTTTTTTTCCTCATCCCCTTATGGGACTAAAAAGGTTTTAAGCTGTATCTCCGGGGCTGTTGCTTTGTCTTGTCTGGAAAGAGAGTTTAAGCATTGAAGCTGTTGTGTTATTGTCACAGGTTGTAACGCATTCTACGCTGCCAATGGTTGATCTCACACTGGAGAAGCTGGTAGCTTTAACCTGGCCCCTTGGGAGTGTGTCCCCATGCAGGCCCTGTGGTGTGGGGGCATTGTGTGTGACGTGCTGGATCAAAGGGGCTCACTTTGCCTCAGAGGGGGGGAAATATGATATGATGATGTTTAATAATCTGCCAGGAGGGATTCCACTTTTCATCTTGTGTCATGTGGGATCTGTCAAGGTGAAGCCTGTTTAGGATGCATTGGGAAATCATGTCTGTTGGGCCGCTCTGCCATAGTCCAAGCAGTCAAGAGTTTTGCTATAGAATAATGATGTTTAAATGCTCCCTGAGAAGCTGGTTTCAGTGGGTGATGGCAGAGATTTGGCTTAAACTACTCAGCATGGCCAGGGACTTGCTCACCCCAAGAAGGGAGTAGGTAAGTGAGTGTGTCAGAGTGGGGGTTACAAGGGAGAGATGGTGCAGATGGGAGTAGCCCCAGCTTGTCCTTTAGGGTATGACACACCAGTGTGGTACCTGCAAGTCTTTGCTTCACACTTTGTGATGGTTTTCATTGCATGTGATGCTTCCCATCCTCTGGGGTTTTTGCTGTGATCATTCTCCATAATTTCATGAGATAGCTGTGTCCTTCCATTGTTGGTGTCTCCTTGGGGTGAGGGTGGCAAGAGTGTAATGATAAAAGCATGTTATGGTAGTGTTTCCTTACATGAATGGGACCCAAGGACCTGCAGTCCTGATTTATAGTGTTGCTACTTCTGTAGCATGGTACTTTTGGATAGACATGCTTTTGGATCTTGCATAGTGCCAAAATAATGTCTCCTTTGTGACAACAGGAGTTAATCCAATGATCAGAAAGGAGAAGTGATGTGTTTTGTGTGTCCCTCCTGTGTAACATGCCCTGTCAGGAACAGGGCTGTAAAATTACAGGGATTTAACATGAGTAACTGAGTCAAACGGACACCTCTAGCAATTCAGAGTTGCTTCTCCAATTAGTGTCAGACAGGGAGTCTTAGCCCTAAAGCACTGATGTGCAGAGAGAGCGGGTGGTCCTTAGGCCAGGTGTGACACTACTTCTCCTCCAGCTGTGATCACCCTTCCAGCAAGGATGCTGCTTCCACCCTGTGGGTCACATTGCCACCTGCCCTCACTGCTATGGGGCAAATCCTGCCACACTATTTTATACAAACCACCCAGGGGGCTGGCCATGGTCCTATAGTCTTCATCAGCTCTGGGTCCTGTCTATATCAGCGAAGATCTCCAGATCTTAGAGTTGTCCAAGCTGAAGCTTGTATCCTCCTGTCCCAATGGTAGAATCACAGAATGTGTGGGATTGGAAGGGACCTTTAAAGATTACCTAGTCCAGCCTCCCTGCAGTGCACAAGGACCTTTTAAACTATATCAGGTTGCTCAGAGCCTTGTCAAGCTTGACCTTGAATGTTGCCAGGGATGGTGTGTCCTTAAGACACTTTTGGAGCAGAAAATAAAGCTGTCTTGCAACCTAAACTTTTGATAGAACCTTAGTTGCTGACATGCCCTTGTTGATGACCTGAGATACCTTAAAAAGGATAGCAGCCTTCTGAACATGTGTCATGGCCTGAGCCTTCCTCCATAGAGAGGTAAATACGGGCATTTCAGGAGACATCTAAAAAGTTGCAACTCCATTTTTCCCTTCAACTGGATTGATATGGCTACTTCAGCTCATCAGTTTAGCTTCCATTTTGCTGGGAAGTCCTGTTTCACTGCCTTGCTAATATCACTAAAATAAGTAGGTTCATTGGCAAACACTGATGTATTCAGCAAAGTAATAAGTGACCTGTTACTCCCCTCTCCTAACTCCCTGTGGTTGCAATTGCAGGTCCTCATACAAAAGTGGTTCGTCGCATTTTTACCAACAGCAGGGAAAGGTGGAGACAGCAGAATGTCAACGGAGCCTTTGCAGAGCTTCGCAAGCTCATCCCCACCCACCCACCCGACAAAAAACTGAGCAAGAATGAGATTTTGCGCCTGGCTATGAAATACATCAACTTCCTGGCCAAGCTGCTCAACGACCAAGAGGAAGAAGGAAACCAAAGGGGCAAAGTGAACAAAGACTCTGGGATAGTCCAGGAAGACCTCCTGCAGGACATGTTGTCTCCTAACTCTAGCTGTGGAAGTTCTTTAGATGGAGCAGCAAGCCCGGACAGCTTCACGGAGGAGCACGAAACACTAGACTCGAAGCACACGCGGAGCCTGCACCACGCCATTCTGCCTGTAGAAGGCAGCGCTCAGCGGTGATAACCTCCCGGGTGGCTCCCGAAGCACCAAGGGGGAAGGAGGGACCCGAGTGTGCTGATGCTGGAACTTGTGCCTGTGGGATTTCTGGCTCTGCCTTTCCCTGCGGGCTCAGGCTCCCTGTTCTCCCCAGCCCGGGATGGAGCGGAGGGCGCGTTGGCCAAGGACGAGGCCAAACCTGGTGGACATTCGGTATTTAGGTACGTGATCGTACAAAGAAGAAAAGCATTGAAGTCATCTTCGTTGTACATACTGCTCGTGATGTGACTCTGCGGAGGGACAGGAGACATGGCCAGCACCTCTCCAGCATTTAGAGGGTTTTCAGACCATCTGACGACTGTCATGTTGCCCGGCCGAGACATGAAACTTCTCTTTCACTGCTGGTGGAGCCACCCAGGCTTTCCAGCTCCATTTGGATCTGGAAACTGCTGAAACCTGCCAGTGCTGCAGCATTTCTCCAGCCTGTGGCATACATACAGCTGGTCTGAGCAGGAGCTGGGACCAGGTGCTCCTGTTGTCTGAGAGCTTTTCACTATCTTTTTAAAGAGGTGAAAAAAAACCACAAACAACCCTCAGCAAAAGAACTATTAAAAGGATTAAGACTTTTCCTTTTCCTCTCCTTTTTTTTTTAGTTTTTTTTTCCCCCCTTCCTCTTTCTTCCTTTCCCTTAGACCTAACTTTGGATCATTTGGGGTTGTTGTATTTATGACGTGGGATTACTTCTGTTTAACGCTGTCATGCAGTATCCACTGAATGAAAAGGTACATAGTTGTTTTCTGCTGCCCTCCTAGTCCCAATTTTTCTGCTAGGAATGTTCAGTGGGAGAGCTCCAAGTCTGTTTTGTTCTCCTGGAGTTTTCCCAGCAGTGTCTGTAGGGCCAGAGCTTCTCTCAAGGAAGATGGAATTCAGAATTGGGAAGGGGGGGAAAAAATTTGCTAGGGAAGCATCCCCTTGGACAAGGGGTCTTTACATTCAATAAGCAACAAAAAGGCAAAAAGAATCAACGATGCATCAACAGTGTGTGTGTGTATATAGGGTTATAAAAGGGTTTTAATGGTATGCTTTGAAACTTCTTATTTTCTTGTGTGAAAATGGTGGTGGTTCAGCTGCACCAATGCCTGCAGGGTGGACTCCAGCGCTGGATTTAATCCGATGCCAGGAGGGTCCTCACCTGCCTGAGGCTGGTAGGAGGCTACAGCCTCTCCGCATCTTGTGGGGAAGTGCTAAAAGCCGTGGTGGGATTAGCCTCCATTCCAGAGTGCTTGGATTGGTGCAAAATTGATGGCTGTGACTTGAACCAGTCCTCCTATCCCTGCTGCACCCCAGGAGGGTGTTTGGGAAGCAGAGCTGGGGAGCAGGAGGCTGCTGCTGCTGCTGCAGTGGCTGGGAGCTCAGGACCACATCACACCATCACCGCTGTATCAGGCCCACCTCTCACCCACTGCCTGATACCTGGTGGAGTGACTGCTCCAAGCCCATCCTCCCCTCTGCAGAGATGTCAAGGCACAGAATCCTCCACCATGCTACAGGAAAGAAAAAAAAACAAACCAACCTCCCACATACATCTTTTGGAAGGGAAGTGTCCTCAGAGCGAGGACACCTTCCACTGCACTCATCCCTTTTCAAAGGTGCTGAGGTACAAGGAAACACAGAGCATTTGGGCAAGTGTCTGCAAGCCCATTTGGGCTTAATTCAGGGTCCCATCATTTCCATCCTTACTTGGTTTTAATGCCTCTTTGTAAATAATAGGTGGGAGGCTGGTGCGCGGGTTGCCACATTAGGTGGAATTAGTTGTCTGGGAAGGGGATCATGCCCATGGAAGGGTTTCTGTCATAGATCCCAAATTCTCTGAAACCACCAACCTCCCCCATCTCAAATTGGGCAAAGGGAGGAAAGCTCTTTCCCTGTGTTTGGACAGCTTGTGCATGGGGGCTTTTATTAAAGGGGGTTTTCTGCAGGGCTGGGCCAGGGGAGAGGTGCTGGGTGATGGTGGGGTGATGCTGAGGAAGAAGTTTGGGCTGCTCCTGGTGCCAGGGGTAGGAGAGGCAGGCAGGGGGGAGGTCCTCTGGGAAGGGAGGAGGAGGTCCTCTGGGAAGGGAGGGGGATGCTGTCACACAGGTAAAGCTGTTCTTGGTTTTCAGCATTCAAAATAGCCCCGGGGTGGGGTGAGTGGGGGTTTTGCACCCTTTTTCTAAAACTATTGCAAGAAAAAAATCACCGACGCTCAGAAATTCCTCATTCCCCACAATTTTATTTTTCTCCTTTTTGAACTTGCCAGTAGTTGAAGAGTTGGGAAAAATGGTACAACCTTGGTGGCAGCCCCCCCGACACCCCCACGCACACGCGTGCCTGCTCCTAGCCTGTAGCAGAGCACGCTGTAGGTCTCCTGGGGTATGTACAGTTGTACTTTAATTGTGATTTGAATGGTACATTTCCTCTGCCCACCTCTCCTGCCTGCTTCATCTCTCGCTGTGTGGACCATCGCCCCCCGTTTCTGTTGGAAACAGCACTTTGGGGCCGTGTCGTACCGTGTGAGTGAATTCCCAACCTGGGATTTTTTGGGTTTTTCAGCCCCGTCCCTTTCTCTACCACCCTCCCCTTGGATTTCTGCATTTTTTCTGCAGAAACGAAGTAACCAGACCTGGTACCCTGAGTCTCAACCCACTGTGGACGTGCTATTTAGAAAACACATTTGTTGTAATGTGTGTGTATATATAAATATATATATATAATGAATATATCGAGAATATTTCTAAATAAAGTTTTACAAAGCAGCCTCCACTTGCTGTCTCCCTCTCTCCTGCCTCATCTCTCAGATCCATTACCACTTCACTATTTCATATCTGGGCATTTTGGGGTGAGGATACCAGGATGGCCCATCCCCACCCATCAAAAGTCATGAACAAGCAGAAAAAAACCAACAACCTTGCAAAAGGATTTGCTAATGATTATTTTTTTTTTACTTGGTTGACTCACACCGTCCAGCAAGGGCTGGGCTTTTGCAGCCTGAGCAAGCGTGAGGAAGAGCACGCGGGGTGGGCAGGAAGGAAGAAGGGTGATGAAGCAATCCCCCCCCCATCCCCCTGCAGGCGAGTGTTACCAGCTGCCACCCAGTTACCTCCAGCACATTATTTGCAGGTTCCCCCAAAAGGTTCCGACAGCCTTTTCCCTGCTTTTGGTGAGGGGGGACGGTGTGGGGAGAGGGCTGCTGGGGACAACGCTGCTTCCCTTCACACCTTGGCAAGGGTTCAGCCACGACTTAACAGGCAATGAGAATAATTCCTCTTTTTGTGTGTGTGTGGTTTGTTTTTGTTTTGTCTTATTTTGCTTTTTTTTTTTTAAAAAGAAAACAAAACGTTGTTACTACAGCCATGTGCACAAATGCTTTTAAAAAATTATTGAGCTGGTAACATTAGTCAGAGAGTGTTCACAGGCTAAGTGGTCCGTTGAACATGTATGTTTATATATATATATTTTATATATATATATATATATTTTATATATATATATATATATATATATATATTTATTTAGATATCAACCATGTTGCTGACAGTGACCAGCCATACCCCTAGCACAGAGCAGGTGAACAGGAATGGTGCTGCAGATATTTTCTTGTCTTTCATTTCTGTAATTTCCAGGGTCATTACCAACTCAAACAGTGTCTTTTTTGAGCATCCCTTGTTTTTTTAAAGCCCCCCCCCCCCCCCAAAAAAAAAAAGCTGCTAAAACATCCTGACCCCCACAGCCCCACAGCCAATGTTTCTTTTTTAAAGTTTCTGGGTTACATTTCCCAGTGGGTGAAAGAGGGGGGCCCATCCAGGCTCCAATGTGGGGGTGCAGGGAGCCCTCTCCAGGAAGTCCTCCAAGCCAGGCTGAGCAAAGCCCCCACAGCTGGGGCCAGGCTGGTTTCCATCCAGGATGCTGGGACCAGGCGTGGGGCAGCGTGTGGCTGCTGGGTGTTTATCTGGGGTGGGCTGATCATGGCTGCACAGCTGGTTTAACCCCCGTCCTGCTGCTGGTGAGGCAAGAGCTGATAACTCACCCGCAGCTTATCTCTGCTTCCCACCTCCTGGCCCTCTCCCTCCCTCCTTCCATCACCGGGACAATTGTCCTTCCATCTCCCCCTTCTGCTTTTTAATTTCTTCTTGGCCACGCGGTCTTTTGCCACCAGCAAAGGGAAGAACATCTTCAAGATAAAGGTTTTAAACCACTCCCTGTATGTATATATTTAATAGATAGCTTTGTAGCCTATAGAAGGAGCTGGAACTGTGCCTGTGCCACCCGTTCCATGGTGGGATGGCAAATGAGTGTCACTCCTGGTCACCCCTGGTGATGAAAAGACCCTGGGAGCTGCTGTACTGGGACAGGCTCTAGGGATGGGTGGCTGGTGGACCAGTGCTGGTCATGCTAGAAGCAGCATACCCTTTCCAGCACCTCCAGGTTTCCTTGCTGCTCTGTCAGTGGGATCCAAATGTCACAGAAGGCAGCAAGCATTTTCTGCCTGGTTTTTCCTTTTTTTTTTTTTTTTTAAAGGAAATTTTTGAAAGCACTTCCCACTCCCTTCTTTTGATGGAAAATATATTTTGTTTCCTACCAAATGGTAATTAATTTTTTTGCAACCCCTCTGCTTTGCAAGTGGTGATGGTCACTGCTCTGTGGATGGAAATAAACGGGGGAAAAAAAACTCCAACAACCCATTTTCTTCTCTATTTATACAGAACAGAGGAGAAAATCAAGAAAAGCAGTGTAGGGTCCTGGTCTGACTGCACAAATGTGATGGGTGCAGGGGGAGGGCGATATCCTGTGCACTGCAGGTGTCAATGCCCTTGGCTGGGATGGGTCTGGGGTTCATTTCTCACCCCTTTTGGCATCACTGGTGGTATCACAAGATGATGAGGATTCTGCTCTCTTTTCCACTGCAGGAAACTTCCTGGCAAGTAAGGTTTCCTTACAAACTCGAAGCAGGTGCATTTAGAGGGATTTTGTTTGCCCACATTTCTAATGTGTTACAGGAACCTGGTGACATTTGGGCTCTTGGTGGCAGAAAATCCCCCTTAACCTTGTATGGGTGACACTGAAAAGTAGGGTTGGAAAGGAGGTGACATTGAGATAAAATTGAATTAAAAAAAAAGAGAAGGTGGAAGGGATGTGTATGTCTAAGACAATGAAACAAGAAGGACACAAAAAAAACCCAATCACCCCAATTTTAAGCAGCTGTTTGTTTTTTTCAAGCCACATTGTCTGGTTTTAATTACTGCCTTTCTGGCAAAATCATGTTGAGGGCAGCCTGCACTGGCACCCCTGCCTGGGAACACCACCAAAGACAAGAGCAAGGACCTGTTTCATTGAGGCCATTCCCACAATATTGAATTAAATATGCTCATAGAAATGACAGAATCCAAACATTCCCACCCTGGCAGACGATGAGAAAGCTTTGCCTCTTTTCTGTTACAGGCCAGTGACAACGGGAGGGAGTAATTTATGGCTCTCTGGGACTGCCTGATACGCTCCTCATCCTGGGGCTCATTCCCGACATTCCCACTGCCCCACAAAGGCAGCAGCTGGCAGTGGTGCCCAGGGGACACGGCGCTGTCACATGAGGCAAGGAGGCAGGCAGTGAACGGGATCCCCTTTCTCCTCCCAGCCTTTTTCTTCATCTCCAGTTCTCCTGCCTCTCCTTTCACCTTATTTCTTACTCCCCCTTATGTTTTCTTTTCAGTTTCCATCTGAAAATTGTTGCTGGAGGAACCTTGTGGCTCAGCAGGGCTGGAGGTGGATGGGAGAAGATGAGGATGCTCTGAGACCACAGGGGTTCAGGAAGGGGAACCTGCACCACTGATGGAGATGCAGGAAACCTCCTATGGGGGGTCCGGCAGGCACTTTCAAACTTGTCCCCTCTGGTAGACATTCCTTTTCCCCTGCTCTTGGAGCTATTCTCAGCTGCCCTGGTGACCTTTCCGGGGAACAATTTACTATTGTGTTTTGGTGAAGCCCGGCCTCTATTTTTACACTCTGTTTTGCTGATGCGGGCGCAGGGAGTGAGACGGGAATCCAGCAGGAAATGGGAGGGAGCGTCTGGAGCAACGGCTTAAAACTACCCCGGCACTTTGATGTGCCCGGGCCGAGCCGGGCCGGCAGCAGGCGCTGGGGCCAGGGGCTTTGCTCCCTGCCCATCCCGCCAGTAATCCCGCACAGTACTAGCTTCATCCAGCTGTGCCAAGGTGGGAATGGGTGCTGCAGAAAAGGGCTTATGGCAAAGAGGCAAGCAAAGCCTTAGCTGTGCTCCTTGGTGTGCGTACGGTGCAAAATGCGAGGCAGGCTCCCGCTGGCATCCCGGTGCTTAAGGGATGCTGGAAACGAGGGGAGGAGGGGATTTACTGGCTGAGCTGGGAGAGGCTTGGAGACCTGCCCAAGGGCGTCTGGGAAAGCCGTGGCAGAGCATCCCGGATTGCATCCTGTGAAACGAGCTGGTTGACAGCAGAGGTCTTCATGGGAGGTGATTTGGAGCTGTGGTCCTCCCTGATGTGGGACCCTGAGGTAGGCTTGGGCTGGGGGGAGGTGGTGTGTGGTTCTCAAACGCCCTGGGCTACCAGGCGACACAGACTGGAGTGTGGCTGGGAGAGTGTGGCTGCCCTTGTGCCATTCACATCCACGGCAGGGAATGCCAGCCTCCCCTGGGGACATGACTGAGCCCCAAGGAAGGGAATGAGTGGGGCCAGCTCTGCCCTGTGGCTGTCCTGCTGCCACCACTGTCACCACCTACAATACAGTCCCTGGGACAGGGGTAGCACCCTGCTGTCCTGAAGCTTGCCCAGGGACCACAAAAACCAGAGGCAAGGTCCTTCTGTATGTCCAAAGGGTTCAGACATAGTCTCACCCATCATCCATCCAAGGCTGCCTGGGAGAACATGTGAGCAATGGGATGCTTCACAGCAGCTGTCCCATCTCCAGAGCACTTCACTGACACCCCACCAGTGACACATCCCTTTAGGCACTGCTGGAGCCAAACTAAAATATATCAACACCCTCCCAGTTGTGTGTGTCTTGAAAACATCCAGCATAACAGCATCATTACAGTCTGCCCTGTCCCTGGGAATGGTGTTGAAATGGGAGCTGGAGGCTGGAAGAGGTGGCGGGGGTGACAGCTGGAGCTAGTCAGCAGCATGCTCCTGTGGATCAGCAGTGTTGCTCCTGTGGATGTCACGGGTGGGAAGCTGCTGCTTGGGGTCTGCTGGGCTTGGTGGGTGTGCAGGTGGTGACCTGGTGCCCCGTGCATGCTGGGTCAGGGAGCAGATGAGGAGCAATGTGGGGCAACATGAGAGGTGTGTTAGCTGTCATGCATTGGCACAGACACTTGTGTGCACAGGGAGTCACAAACATGCTCACCCCCCTCCTCCCCCCCCCCCCCCCCGCAAATACCTGCCCATGCACAAGTTCAAGCACATGACGTGAGTGTGCACACTGACTTGCTCAAAACCACATGGCCTGTGTGCTCTTACATGTGTGAGGGTGCACACACACGTTAACAAATGCCAGCACTTGTTTTTTGCACATCCCACAGCTGTGGGTGCACCTCTGAGGAGAAAGTTTGAAACACGCACATTTGGACCACGTGAACAAGCAGTCCTCCTGCATGTGTGCTCAAGCCACCCAACCTCATGACATGTTCACATGTGTGTGTCCCTTGCACACATAGAAAACACCAGGTGCTCCCTGCCTTGTCCTAGCAAACTCCAGGCTGATTTTTCCCATTTTCCAGGTCAGCCAGCATCAAACCATCCCAAGAAGGTACCGGATGCCTTCTCCAGGGCGTTTTCTAGGGTGGCAGGAATGACTGAGCTTGCCCAGCCTGTCAGAGACAAGGGCTGCTGCACCTCGGCAGGCGCTGGCGGGAGGGCTGCCTGCCCAGCCCCCGGGGCCACCCTCCCGCTGGCTCTGTCACCTCTCTGAGCCGCCCCTCTCTATCTTGGTGCCTGCAGGCACTGAGAGGGCTGGGGATAAAGCCCCGCAGCCACACACCCCCCAGCCCTCTGGACGAGCAGCACGAAGGGCGGTGTGCCCAAGAGCACGTTTTGTCCCCTTCAACAGCGACGTAGTGCCACGGACGGTGGCATTGCCCCAAGGGTGGTGACATCCACCACCCTGCCTGCTTGGTCTGCTCTCCAGCAGGAGCTCACAGTTGATGTCCTCGTAGCGTCGTGTCCTGATGAGGGTCCCGCCGGGCCCGTCCCACCCGGGTGACACGGGGGTCCTCTCCCACCCGGGTGACACGGGGGTCCTGTCCTCGCCCCGTCACCGAGCCCAGGCGGCTCTCCCAGGCTGCCGCCTCCGGGCCAGCGCCTGCTTTGAACAGGTCTCGGGGAACCCCTTGTCGCAGATAATCAGCAGATCAAACCCGACCGCATCCCCGGCGCTTCCTGCCGCCGCGCCCCCCGCAGCCCCGCAGGCGGCCGGCAGAGGGCGCCGTCCCGCGGCCCCGGCAGGAGCGGCTGGTGCGGGCGGTGTCCCCATCGGTGCGGGGGAGGCTGAGCTTGCCCCTCTTCCTTTCTTCCCTTTTTCTTTCTTCTCCCCTCTCCCTTTTCCTTTTTCTCTTCCCTTCCCTTTCCCCCTTCCCTCCCATCGCCACCGCCAGCAATTCTCCCCTTCCCTCCTTTCCCCTCCTTTCCCCCCCACGCTGATCCGTCTTGGTGGAGTTCCCGTAGTCGGGCAACAGTTACGTTAAAACCCCTGTATTTGAACACTGCAGCTCTTTTCCAGCAGAATTTGGTGTTTTGGGGTAGGAAGGCATAGAGAAAGTTTGGGAAAGCTGGTGTTCCCCCCAGCTCAGACAGCTCCTGGAGGTCTCAGTGCTGCCCCCGGGTCCCCTCTCCCTGGGACACGGAGGTGATGGGCTCTGTGGCTGCAGCCGCTGGGTGCCCGTCGGCTCTGCCAGGGGAGCACAGGCTGCCGAATCCCCTGGGATGTCGTCAGGGGCAAGGAGACCCTGCAAAGGCTCGTGCTTCCTGGTGGGAGCACCAGTGGCTGTGCCAGTGCCCTGCTGTTTATTTGGTTTAAATTAATCGCCCAGCCCAGTCCTGGAAACAGCCCCTCCTCATCAATCCCAGGCAAAGGAATCTCCCAGGGGTCTTCATCTTTTGTCCTTAAAACCTGTTCAGGGCTGGATTTGAGGACAGCATGTTCTCAGCCATTGTGGCTCAATGACACAGCTTGGCCTTGTTCAGTCCTCTCCTATCCACCCCACCCTTCTCATGGGAGCCCTGGCTCCCTGTTCCCATCCCACAGCACTCAGTGGCTGTGGCAGCATCTCACTGAGGCTGGCAGCCTCCGAGGCTTTAGGAAAGGGTTAAGGCTCCAAAAAAATTCCCTCCAACTTCAATGTATCCTGAGAAATGTCTCTTTCAGCCCTTGGACTCACATGAAACCCTCTGGCCTTCCCATGTCCCTCTCTTCCCCAGCAGCAGAAGCTGCTGAACAGCAACTCAGAGCAGAGGATGAGGTGATTTTCCCCCATCTCCTCCACTACCTGCATCTGTTTGCTTGGGTGGCAGCCAGAAAAGTGACTTCACATGTTCAATTTTGGTTTCTTCCTCCCCTTTATTTTTCATTTTGTTTTCCAACTGGCCACACACTCTTGCCTGTTGCAAAATCCAGGGCAAAGCATCCAGGCCAAATCCTGCCCCTGTGTTATGGTAATCACGGCTGTCACCCAGCAGATGCAGCTTGCTGAAATAATAAGGCTGTTTAACAGGCACGGAGGAGGAGAAGGGAGCTTTTGTTTGGCACTTGCCAGGGTTGGAGTACACTTGTAAAGCAACAACTGGAGCTCGTTGAAAAGAAGTGGAGGTTATTAGATGCATTTCACTAGCTGCTGATGGCATCATGAGTTTTTTTCCCTTCAGATGCCAGGCAAAAGCTCTGGTGCTGAGAATGAAGAGCAGAAAGATGCCACCTGAAAATGTGACGCTTTTGCTGATGAGCATGGAATTAAATAGGGCTGGTGCCTTCTGGCAGGGCTCTGGCAGGTTGAACCCCATGGTTCAAGGATGCTTAGGCTGATCTGCTCAATTGGGGATGCTCCTTGCTTTGCCTGGGATGCTTCCTTAGCCATGGGTGTTGGAGCAAGGAAAGCACCTTCCTCAGATGTTGCTGAGCTGGGTGGTCCTACTGAAATCAGGCTCTTCTCTACCAGTTTGGGATTCAGAGGGTCATACAGGGGTGTTCTCTTCATGGGACATGGCTTTCCCTGGTACTTCTCTGCTTTCCAGGAGGCTAGGTCCTGCCTGTTGTGAGACAGCGAAACCAAGCAGGACTAAAGGGTGCACTTAATAGCACTAGGAGCTGTCAAAACACAGGGCTCATCACCAGCAAAGGTGGACGAGGATTTGTCAGGAATTGGAGGGCAACAGTTTGCTGATGGGGATGGAAGAAATTAAAGTGACTGTAGGATCAAGGTTGACATAAGACCTCATCCTTGGGGGTTATAATCCCATTTTGAAGTGCTGCAGTTTTGGATGGGAAAATGACAGAAGGTAGGTCTGGGTGCCATGAAGTTTTTATTATCCCCCAGGTAAGTGGAGACAAGAAATTTATTAGATGGGTTGGGAGTCTGTCCATCCATCCCTAACTACCTATCTATCCCTCTGTCTCTCCAGCCCTATCTCTGCTCTGGAAAAAAAAAAAAACACAAAATAAAAACAAAAGCACCAGTTCCCCTTCAGAAGCCAGGAATAAAATCAATATATTCCCTCTCCAATTCAGGTAGCTCCCCATAAATCTTTCCAGCTTCAGTATGGTCTCCTAGGACTCCTGACTCTATCGGGAACCTATTTAATCAGCTGAGATGATCAGCACTGCCTGTTGCCGAAAGGCCCTTTGAACTCTTTGTCTCTGTGTTGAATGCTGCTCGTGTTCCCTGAGGGTTCAGCCAGACAGGCCCATTCTGTGTGACAGCTCACAGGTTAATAATGCCGGGTGCTGGCAGCACCCACCGAAGTCCTGCTGTGAGCCCAGGGCACTGGGAAGAGTCACAGCCCCTCTGCCAAGCCCTTATCACTGCATCTTCCCGTGGCCCCTCCTTTGGCTTGCTGCAAAGCTCCATCAAACCACACCAAACTGCAAACCCAGCATGAAGAACCACCCAGCCTGGTGCCAGGGGAGGAGAATTATAACTCTTTCTGGGGAGGATCAGCAAGGGCTGGAGGGGGAGTATGAGACCACAGCCGCAGCCTGGGGTTGCAGGTTTGGCTTTGTAGCACATTTTAGTACAATTTAGGTTTTAGCTAATTTGGATTCAGCCCCACATTGTTATCTTTGCTGAGGGATGGTGGCTTCTGGAAGAGGTTTCCCATGCTGGCTCAGCCCTTGGGAGCAGGCTGCTCTGCATTGCTCAGGATCAGGCAGCAAATTCAGAACTCTTCAAATCAGCAGGACTCGTTCCACTGGCTTGGACCAGTTTTCAACTAGGGAAAGGCTGAAGTACCACCTTCAATAGCTAAGTTTCTCTTTTAGGCTGTGTTGAAGCAGATCTGGAGGTGGCTGCTACCTGCCTCAGTGTCCCAAACAGCTTCCAAGCAACCCAGCCTGGTAAGAAACAGCCAGATCCTCACCTCATCTTCATCCAGCTCTGGCCCAAGGGGTCAGTGTTCCTACTTCCAAAGGCTGCTGCTCTCCATAAACCACAACTTAGCATTGGATCACCACCTAGACTGGCAAAGCAACCTAATCTATGAGCACATTAGGGTGTTGGAAAACAATAATCCAAGAAGGAGACACATTATCTGGCCTTGTTACTTTACAAAGTAATTTAAATTAATTTTTCCCTAGAGTGGTTAAGGAGCACTGCAACTTGCCCTTGTCTATTCTCTCCAGCTAATGAAGCTTTGCCAGTGACTGCTTGTGAATTCCTATTAAGACCTCATCTTAGAGGTTACAGGGCAAAGCAATTCCTGCTCCTGGGAAAGATGCCTATGAATTTGTAATTGTAAGTCCATGTTTGATAGGGATTAGCATCTGAAAGGGGTAAAGTGGTGGGAAGCAGGGAAAAAAAAAAACATTATTTCAATTAGCAGAAGAAAAGCAACTTAATATCTGATTATAGTTTACACTTTCAATTTTCTTCTGGCATCCGAGGTCATTTTTTTCCGAAGCTATCCACTGTAAACAAGCCACCCAACTTTTTCCTTCTCCTCCTCTTGGCCATCTTGGTTGAGATTCACAAGGAAATGGTTAACAAGTTGGGTTTTTGCCTTTCCCTTCTTCTCCCAGGCAACCGCCAGCCTCACCGAATTTGGGACCAGTGAGGAGGATGCTGTGCCAAGCCAGACTGAACTGGGATGTGATGTTTCTCTTCACACTGAGGAGGTGCAGGATGAGAAGGATGGGGCTTTGCTTCACATCCAGGCTCAGGATCAGGCTTGTGCCCAGCAGCTTGGCACGGTACCAGTACCAAACCCTCCCAGGCAAAGCCCCGATGCTTAAAGCTTCTCTCTGTGTTCAGAAATTACTTGCAATCCCCTCCTTTCCTCCTACCCCATGAAGACAGGTGCCATTAACTCTGCAGGGCCATGGCCCTTGTGCTAACCTGTGCTCCAGCTATTTCCTTGGGATTTCTTGACCTCCTCTTGCAATCAGGTTTTGGATGGGAGATTCCTCGTGAGAAGGCTTGTTGTTATTTAAGGAAGATCATGAAATCCATCCTAAATGAAAAGACAGGAGAAAACCCTTCCACCAAGTTACACTGAAGCCTGAGATTATAATTTTTATGGGCTTCCAATCTTCCCTGCCTCATGTCTTATCAGCAAATGCAGCTGGAGGCTTCAAAAACCCTCCCAGCTTGCTGCTGATTTTATGGGACAGAGATGAAGAGATGATCGGATAGTAAATTATTCATTCCATTCGATATCGCTGGGCAGGAGGGAATATCCAGAGCAAAGTCAGCTCCCTTCTCCCTTTCTGAGCATCATGTTCTGGGATCCTGGCTAGATGCCACTCCAGCAGTGCACTGGCACTTTCCCCTGCACTCAGAGGTGATCAGGGGTGCGATGTACCCCCTGAGCAGATGGGAAAGGTGAAAGGGAATCACAGATGCAGCAATAAGGCACACCAGAGGCAGGTGGATTTTCTTCTTGTTTCTGGGATTTTTAGTTTGATTCCTCCCAGCCTAGGGCAAGGTGGGACAAAACAGGCAGGGGTTTTCTCAGCTTAATTTTCCAGGGTTGCAGGGCTGGAGGCTGATGTGAACATGCTGTTCAGACCCCTGGCAGATATTGACCCCAGGGACAGAGGAGCATGGAGCTCAGAGAGGACAAATCCCGGCAGCTGGATGCAAACGGGCAGCTGGATAGAGGAGGGAGCCCTCAGATGTCTTTGAATACCTAGATTGCTGCCAGAGGGTGTACAGAGCAGCACCATCAATCCCCAGCACAGAGACTGGCCAATATGAATGCTGCTCAGAGATCCGTGCCAAAATTCAACTGGCATAGAAAACATTGTCCAGAGGGCCCCACAAAATATTCAGGGGTCATGGTGATGCTACTGAACAGATCTTGAGGGAAAATGAAGGGCATACCTGGTGCCTGATGCTGGTGCCATGTCTGGGCCCGATCTCAGCTGCTGGGTACCAGCTCCCAGCAAGTGTCCTGCTGGGAATGGTCCTGGCTCACTCTGTCAGAGCATCCAGGCTGCTTGGGAGGAGAAGGGGAAAAAAAATCTCCATCCTCCCCAAATGAGAGTCCTGGAGGGATCATGGCCACCATCATGCCACCCCCCTCTCTTTCTGCTGCTCATCCAAGGCTTGTGATTTGCATCAGCCCTGGGGGACTCTTGAATGGTCTAATAAAACGTGGAGAGGTGGCTTTCTTTTGTGACCCTGTGTGTGTGTGCAGGAGGAGAACAAATGGACCAGCTGAACCCTGGGCTGCTGGGGAGGAACAATGGGGCAGGTGAGGGGTGATGCCCCTTTTCCACACCCCTGCCAGTGGTGTTTTCATCAGCACACAAATAAGAAAACAAATTGCTGTTTAAAGCCATTTTTACAGAGGGGAAATGCTGTACAAAGTACTGATAAACAAAAAGCCTGAGTACGGGTTGCCTTTTTCTGCTGCTGTTTATCCACACTGGCACACCAGACCCTTTTCATAACTGTCATAGCTCCTGGCTCTCCCCTGGCAGTGCTCATCCCAGGCAGGATTTGAAAGCCAGTGTGGATGGGAAATGAAAGAATTCTGGGGCAAGCAAGGAATATTTGGTTTTGAAATAAGCAATTAGAAATTCAGTTTGTGTTTGTTTGTTTGTCTTTTTTTAAATTTTCTTTTCTTTTTGGAGGACCTATTGAAACAGCAAATGAATCATGACTTCTTTTTTTTTTCCCTAGGAAAAATGCAATGTCTTCTTTAGGGGTTGTTCAGACTCATTCTCATGTATTTTCTTTATTTTTATGGAACTTCTGGGGGGGGAGGAGATGGAGAGGATGAAGAAGGGAAGGAAGGAGGGAGGAAGGAAGTGAAGGAGAAAGAAAAATAACCTCCATTAAAACACAGAGCCCCACAATGTTTTTTTGAAGAGGAACTGGCATCTGTGCTCTGAGCCATATCACCCAGGAACACATTTCAGGCTCAGGAATGTTGCTTTGAGCAAATGTTAATTTTGCCCCAAAATCAACATATTTCGCAGGGGAAAAAAACCTGCCAGTTTTGAGGATATCAGCTTAAATCCTGAAATTCCAGCACCTGTTTTGTGCTAGACCTGTTGTACAGGCAAGTGCTCACATGGGTCCCCGGGACTCAGCCATGAGCTGGCTCTGGATCCACTTGGGTTTGACTAAATGCTGCCAAGGTGGCACAAGGTGATTTGCCCTTCTGTGCCTCAGTTTCTCCTCACCTGTAAAATTGAGCTGTAGGGCTTTGATTCACCATTCCTGGGTGATGCTGAAGGTTTAAGTGAGAGAGACAGCAAGATTTCCAGCCTGCTGCAGGAGAAAGACATTGTTTCTCATCTCTGCAGCTCCCAAGCCATGGCCAGAAGGACAAAAGGAGAAAGGGGATGGCAAATTATTTGCTGAAATTTTGGACTTTGCCCCTGCAAATGGCTGCTGCCACTACAGTGATTTTCTGTTTCTCATCCCCCCCCAAGGCTGGACCCAGGATTATGCACCCAAGCAGGTGCCACAGGAGCTTTGGGCCACAACAGCACATACCTTCCTAATAGCTGCCGTGGGCTAAAGAAGATGCAATGGAGCACAGGGGAGCTTTGAGATAAGCAAACGACTGATTCCTTGGCCTCATCAGCAAACCCAAAGCAATAAAATAATTACATTTCCTTAATTTTTGCATAAGTGTGTGATTGCACAATGGTAAAGTGTTATTTGCTCCTCAGGAGGGAGCCGACAGCAAGACCCCTGTCTGGAAGGCACAGCAGCCCTGCCTTCATCTTGGGGTCTGGTCTGTCATGTCCTGTCCCCCCAACACACAACAGGATATGGGTGTATCCTTGAGCCATCCCTGTCCTTGGAAAATCTGCCCAGGGTCCCAGGAGCTGGGCTGGGCAGAGCCCTGGGGTGATAAGACAACCTGGAGTACACGTGGAGGAAGACCAGAAGGAACCCCATGATCAACCTGCTGCAGCCCCAGGCATGACTGGGGGTGGATAGCAATATCAGAGAGATGCCTCAGACCTGGAATTTTCCAAAGGCAGCCACAGGATCAGCTTCTCCAGGACTTCAGAACTGCTGATAAAGCCTTCTGTTCTAAACAGCTAGATTTTTTTGCTGGGCTTTTGCTATAAGACAAACAACAAGCAGGCAGAAAAGACTGCAAGCTCTGCGTGCTTTCCTGGACAGATAACATGGAAGCAAGTCCTGGGGAACCCAAAGTTCATTCTCATTTTTATTTCTTTGCAAGCCGTTCCTTTTTCTCTGTAACAGGATCAGATTGCTTTTACAGGCCTCCTTCTGGGCAGGTCCCTGTTGTGCCACTTCTTTGCTGGGTGCAGCGGGAGAGTCCCTGCCCCACAGAGCTCGTAAGCAAAAACTAGCAGGGTTGGGAATGGGATTGTCCCATTTTGGGGTGGGGATTTGGTGGTGGAAAGGAATTTGGGAGAGAGCCAGGAATGGGCCTTCAATCTTGTACAGTTCAAGCCAGCTCCAGGTTGTTTTTAGGGTTAACTTCCATTATTCTAGATCCAGGGGAAAGAGGAGGGGTGCAAGGAGCAATCCTGCTCTGGCAGCTATGTGTTCCTGAGGGTGCTGCATGTTCCTGAGCATGGGTCTGTTGTGGGTGCCTGCCTGGGGACCCAGTGCCCAGGCAGGGTCCCTGCAGAGGGAACCACCAGACCCAGAGGCCACCCACCAGGCTCAGATGTGGGGCTGGGCTTACGGAGGTGCTGTGACACACCACGAGAACAATGACAGTAAAATCACCAGCTCACGGTTTTAAAATTTCCTTCAGGAGTAACTGAAGTTGTGCAGCCATGAAGCCAAATAGCTTTATTCTTCCTGTGGGATGGGTTTGTCAGCCATCCAAACCCATGGGCTGGGAAGATGCTTAATTCAGGACCTACAAGCCTGCCATGTTCTTTCCCCATCCAGCAGCATCTGCCCAGCTGATGTGAAGGGCCTGCCAGCTTTGCAATCTGCCACGGGTCTTCATATGTTTCTACCTCCTCTGGTGTCAAAGAAATTTTGGAAACAGCTCTGAAGGCTCAACAAAATGAACACCATGTTTACTTGGTTTTACAGTCTCTCTCCATTCAACAGGTGTGGGAGGTGGGAGGCAGTACTTGGCTTCGAGTATGGTTGATTAAGCAGATGTTTTTAAGCCACAAATGTATTTTGTTGGCTTGTTAATGACACCTGATGAAAAGAAAAGAGCAGGGAACTGTGTGGGGGCTGTGCCAAACAACTCCCCACATGCCCAGGACCCGGGGTCCCAAGGGGTGGGAAGGGATGTCTGAGCTGGGGAATGGCTGGAGCCCCTGGCTCTCCTGCTGCAGGGAAGGTGACTTGGGGGGCATCCAGGGACAGATTTACCCACCTGGGTGTCCTTTCTTCCTCCTGGGCCTGTGCAAATATTTTATGGCTGAGTCCCCTTCCACGCCCTTAGGGGACTGTCAGCTCCATGTCACCATGCCCCAAATTCCCCTCCAGCCTCTGCAGGGAGAAAGACAGAAGCACCTCCTTCCAACCCTTCCCGCAGCAGGATTTGAATAACCAGGTGTGAGCATCAGCCTCCCTCGTTAATGCGTTTGATAATTGACCAAGAGCTCATTCCTGCAGGAGGGAGGGTGTCCAAGCGCAGCGCCCGGCTGCTCCTCCGTGTCCCCAGAGCACACAGCCCTGCCTGACGCCATGTCTCCCTGCTGCCTCCTCCTCCTGGGACTGCTCCTGGCCCCGGAGCCTGCCTCCTGCCAGGAAGGTAAGTGCAGGCAGCTGCCTGACCGCCCAGGGAAACTGAGGCAAGGGAGAGGCAGGAGGGTGCGCTGAGCCCTGGGCAGGAGGGAGCTTCTCAGTGGGGAGGTTCTGGGAACAAGGGACAACTCTGAAAGAGCTTCTCGGGAAGCGACAAAACATCCCAGCTCCTGCCCAAGATTCAGCTCTGACTTCACAACAGCAGGCGATGAGGACTGGTGGCTTGGGAGATCTTGCTGGAGCCCAGACAGGGAGCTGGGACAAGGAGATTTCCAACCTGTTTTGCCGAAGGCTGAAACTGCCACCCGAGGTTTATTTCTCCTGCTCACGCAGAGATAAAGCAGCTCTGCTTCACCTCGGGCAGGACTGTGCACCGAGATGAGTAATCTGTTTTCTTAAGGCTTTCTTCTTTTTCTTTCTTTCTTTCTGCTTGCTCTCATCCCTGGGCAAGCGTTGAGCTGGGTCACTCCCCGAGCTCACAGATTTTCCTGTTAATCTGTAATTTTGATCATTGCTGAGGTGAGAGAGCAATTTTTTTCCTGGGCAAACTCCTCTCCTGTTCCTTTCCCGAAGACTTATTAGAGAAACTTCCAATGGCTAGGGTGTTATTTTTAGGAAATTTGTGGAAGGACTTGCCTGACGCTAGAAATAATGACGAGTAATTAAAAACTCATCTGATGCTGCCAAAGTCCTGGAAAATTCCCTCCCCCTTTCTCCTTCCGACGCCCCATCCCTGACATCTCTTCCTGTATTTGTTTACCAGCTTGCTGAGGATTTAACAGTCTGGGGTATCTACTGTCAGCAGGATTGAATGTTTTGCTGTTGCCTGGGAAGAGGGAAGAACAAAAAAAAGCCTTTAACGAGGAGTCAGATTCTGGTACAGCTTCCTTGCAGAGGGGATAAGACAGGGGCCAGCTGATGCTTTCCAAGCACTCAGAGAAGTGGTATCAAAAAGGAGAACTGTGTCTTTCCCTGCTGAGTACGGAGATGGAGTTACAGCATGTGCAAGGGCTTGTACTGGCACTTCCCTTGGTCTCCCTGCATTGCTTAGCTTGTCTTAGGAGATCCTGTTGTGGAGGAAAAACCCATCGCTGCTGTGTGGTGAAACAGAGCGGAGGTGGCAATGCCTGAGGGACTGGCTGCCCCGGAGGGAAATCCCTGGTAAAGCCTTTTACCAGGAGCACAGCCTTGTTTCCACAGGTGAGACTCATCCTTTCTGCCACCCCTCCTGGCACGGCAGCAAGATGTGCTCTGGGGGGGCTCCAGCCAGACAATACTCCCCAGGGCTGCCATCTGGATACTTACTCCCCTAGAAGATGCTATCAAGCTTGTGACTCCTGGTTCTCATTCCTTCTTTCTTATGCCCACACAAGTTCCCCTCACCCACGAGGGTAATTTGGCCTGATTTGGAGGCACTTGCTGTTCCCCCTGCCACCCTCATCTCCCCTTGCAGCCAGGCTCTGTGTGGTCTCTTCAAGCTAGAACCACTTGATTTTGGTTTGGTATTTTTCCTTTTGGCTTTGGATGTTCTGAAATCTGGTGGAAACAGACATCTGAGTGAGGTTTTGCTTGCAAAAACGTCCAGAACCCGCTGAGCACAGCTGCCCAGAGGAGGTTTCCTACCACTTATCTTCTCACCTCTTTTGTTTCAAGATCGTAAGATGCAAATTTGGCGATTTCACTCATTGCTGACTTGATTCCCTGGTTGACCTTGAACTCCCTTAACCCCAGCAGAAACCATAAGCTCCTAAGCTTAGGCTGGAAACCCTGGCCCCAGCAGGAAAAATAAACCACAATTAATAAAAAAATGTGGCTGAGATAAGTGCCAAGGGCAGACCAAAGGAGGAAGCACAGAGGGCCAAAGCTCAGCCTGGAGGCAAGAGGTGTGTTCAGGACTGCCAGCAGCAGGGACAGGAGCAACCCCACCCATCACCTCGGGCAGGAGGGGACCAAGTCCTGGGTTCCCCCCCCTCCCCAGCCACCCCAGTCCCCACACCAGCAGTGTGCCAATGAAATGGGATTTCAGCCAAAACACGCTGATACAAGAGGGAATTTCCACCCAGATTCCTCCCACTTGAGTTTTGGCCCCAAGATCTTGCAGTAAACGTGGTCAGTGTCTCTGCAGGGAGGAGGGGATGGGGGGCTGGTGGCTCCTTCTGAGGGGCTGCTGCCCAGGGGTGCCACCACTTTCCAGACTGGCACAGGTGGTGAGTCAGCCAGCCAGGCTGATTTCACTTCCAAGAGGTAAAAATTAGCTCTGGTTTTGTTTTGTTCTTTTAAATAAAAGCCTCTTGCAGCAAAGACTCAAGGAGCTGGGGGTCTTACCAAAGGACAGTGCCGGTCCCCTAAAGCAGAGGAAGGAGATGAGGGCTGTTGGCAGGATGAGGTGTGGACACAGGCAGAGCAGTGCACAGCTCACCTTTATTGCTGCTAGTAACAATTACTTGCCCTTTATAGCAGAGATTTGTCTCCAGTGAGACAGATAAAATGTTCAGATAGCATGAAGCTCCTGAGTCGGGTTGAAGTACCAATGCACCCATCCTGGGGCAGCTCTGCTTTGTGGGTGCTGGTGGCAGGGACTGGGTCCAAGTGGCCGATGCTGGGGCTGGCGGGGAGCATCCTCCAGCTGCCCCACCTGCCCATGCTGAGGGACTTCATCTGTGTACAAGGGTTGGTGTTTCGACCAGCAGAAAGACGAAAAGCTGTGCCTGCATAAAGCAAGAACTAAATCCTGAAGGGGTGTGTCTGCATGGACAAGGTCTCCGTCAGTGCTGATGCAAATGCTTGTTTTCATGCAACACTTAAGGACAGGTTTGAATACATCCAGGTGCTCCATTGCACAAAAGCTGGTGGGAGGCAAGGAGCAGCCTTCCCAGCAGAGGCTGGAACAAGGTTTCCTCTTCTCATCGTCCTGCCCTCGAGTTCCTCCCACATCCAGGAATATGTCTCACAGCCTTTCTTTCTGTCCATGGCCACATCACTGCTCGGGTCCAGCAAGAGAGAAATGAATTTGTGAAGCCATCCCAACCTGGGGGATCTAGGGATGCCATGGTCAGCTTCCAGCCCCCATCACCACCCTGTCTTGCCACCTGGCCCCCTGCCAGTATGCCTGGCCTTTGTGCTGGAGGCTGTTGTTCTGAACACTTCAGCCTTCCATTTCCTGTCATAAATCAGTTTGCTGATCTGGAAACTTGTTGAAGGGTAGATTTTACTGAAACCCATGCCTGCAAGTGTTTGCAGTGACAGTGCAGAGTGACAATTGAATTTTACACTGTCACTGTTGTGGGGTTCTTATTTTTCCAGGCAATATTTGGAAAATAAACCAGGAATGACATCTGTGGCATTTGGGGAAGGAGAATAAACAGCTTGGTGAAACCCCTCTGCCTTCTTTCCCTGTCACCTTGAGTAAATATTCTCCCTCCATGCTTGTGCCACATCCCTCAGTCCTTCATCCCCCCCTCCCAGAGTCATCTGTGCCCCACTGCATCCCTGTATGTATGCATATATGGGGCCCAAAGCTGCAAGGCACCACACTCCACATGAAAACACCAGCAAAACTGCTGTTATCTGCACTTTATTCCATTGCACTCACCCACATCAGCCTGCCTGGGTCAATGGCAACATGTTCTGCTTGGCTGTGCAGGACTGAGCTCTTGGCTGGACATTGCCAAAGCTGAATGGGAGAAACTCATCTGAGTGGACAAAGCTTGAAGATGTTTTTCTAATTCATGTCCTCTTCTTTTCTGCAGCCCGAGGCAGCCTCCAGCCATGGTCACAAGGTGTCATTGCAGTGGTTGTGTTCCTAGTCCTGGTGGCCATTGCTTTTGTGGTCAATAGGTTGTGGTGTAAGGAGAAAGTGTAAGTGTGGGAGCCTTGGGGGTTGTTCCTAGTTGGGCTAAGCTGCCTCTGCACGGGTCACTTCCAGCTGCCTCTGTCTCAGTGCCAGGACAGGGAACAGGGTGATCGCTGCCAGGCATGGAGAGCAAAGGCTCCCTGTCCTGCTCTCCCTGTTCCCTTCTCACTGTCCTGGTCTCCACTCCTGTTACTTATTGCCAGGTGCAAGTGTACACTCTCCATTCCTGCTGCTCCCTGTGCAGGGGCACCCCCAAACAGAGCACTTAGGTGCTACTGACAGAAATCTGGGAGAGCCACAGTATCAGGTCTGGTTCCCATGGGCACACATCTCTGGGGGATGGCCTCAGCCTGGGTTCCTATGGATTTGGGGGTGCAGTTCCCAGATGCAGTTTTTCAATGTCAAAACAAGCCCAGAACAGCTTCACTTGCAGAGCACAAAGGGCCAAGTTGGCAGGAGGTACTGAACCAGGAGAAGAGGGAGGTAGCCAAGCCATGGCAATGCTCTCAACCCAGAACAGAAAAAGGAGGTGCCCTTATGCCTCAGAAAAAGGCTGTACAGGACCAGTTACCTCTTGCCCACTGCTATCCAAGCAAAGCCACAGGCTGCTGCTCCTGCTCAGCCCACCTGGGCTCACTGGCTAAGATGCAGTAACTTAATCTTGAATCTGAGACAAAAATCAACAGAGGATGAAGATCCAAAGTGCCCTATAGCCTGATTCCCGGTTCCTCTGTATCACCACAGGCACTTTGGGCTTTGCACTCAAAGGTGCTGGAGTCTTCTTGTGTCTGTGCATCCCTGCAGCCTCTGCAGGCCAAGGAAGTGGGGACTTGGGGTGTACCCTGATGCTCAGCAGCTTGACTTCAGCCCCAGATGCATTTAAGGGGTGCCCCTTGGGATGCATTCAGGGCCAATGCACAATACAAAGAGTGTGTATATATTTATTTATTTATTTATTTATTTTAATATATGATCTGATTTGCAACTGCAGTCTCTGTATCCCAAAGGGAAACCTTTGTCCTCACACTGCAGGAGCCTCCAGCCCTCACAGCAGGAGGCAGGGACGGTGTTTCTCACCTCTGTCTGTGCCCAGTTGCCTCTTCCCAGCCCAAAGGCAGAGGATGCTGCGGAAGGCATGAGCAGGGATGGTGGCTTGTTTTAATTAATTTGGCCTCTCTTCAGAAGAGCCAGCAGTGAGGTCCAGCACCTCAGTGTGTTGTCACCTTCACACTGTCACTGTGACAGCAGCGTTCAGCTCAAGCCACTGCCTATTTATGCCAGTCTCTTCTTCAGAAAGGCTTCCTAAATTGCCCTCAGGCAAGTGCTGGAGCAGACAGGGATGGCAGGGTGGACCTGCACCCATCCACATTGGCTAAACCCTCCCAGGACCACTCAGTTCACGGTCTTGCACCAGGGCTGAACTTTTAGGTTCTGGATAAGGTCAGACACCCTGTCCCTGCCCCGTGGCTCCTTTTACAATGGATCCAGCCTCTCATCCAGGAGGCAGCTGCAGAGACCTGCACAATTACACCCCTCCTGTGCCAGGTCTGCAGCTTCAGCAGAGCCACAGCCTTTTTCTCTGTGTCAGCTGGGACAGTAGGGGACTATTTTGCAACAGATTACATGGAAGAAGACTGGAAAAACCAGTTAGTGGGAGAAAACAAACCCAGGTATTGACAAATGAGTCCTGCTGGCTGCCAGCTCTAGGGGCAGGCACTTGGCACTTGGGCACGGCCCCTGCAAACCTGCTGCAAGGGTGTCTGTCCTCACAGTGTCCTTCTAGGAAGGGGGCTGAGCTGGGTGTCCAAGTCCAGGAGCACATGCCCAAGTTCCTGATCATCTCTGTGGTTTGGGAGCCATTCCCTCCTTTGCAATGTCACTGTCACGAGCTGCTCCTTGGCACAGCCTCTCTGTTGCTCTCTCTCAGCTCCTCTCTTCTTCTCCCCCTCCAGGGAAAATGTTGAGACGGTGGTGAGCGTGGAGGACAAGCAGGACACTGTCATGTCCAACGGCCATGAAGGGAGATACGTAACCACTGCAGCCAACTTCAGGTGAAGAACTTGCTCAGACCTTCTACCCACAGCTCCCAGGCTCTGCTCCATCCCCCTGGGGACAGCTCAGACATGTAGAGCCATGGCATCTCCCACTTGGGGTCCTACATGTCCCCTGCAACCTGGTTTTTGGAGTTTCATCTTCTTCAGGGGTTAAGGAGGAGGCTGTGAGGGAGTACCTCCTCCTCCCCAGCCTCTCCTCATCCCTACAGCTGAGTCCCATGGTCCATCCACTATCTTGCAACCTGCTACACCACATTTTTCTTGTTACACCACACCTTTCAAACAGAGGAACCCACCAAAAGTGGCCATAAGTCACCATGCAGATGTTGACTGTCAAAAGAGTCCTTGCAATTCCTACCCTGCACTTGGCTCTCCTACTGGCATGGGGATCTCTTTTGCCCTCCCAGGCCTGCCCCTTGCTCAACACACAGCTGGCACCAGCAAAGTCAGGGCCACAGGAGTGGCTTTGGGTAACGTGGTTTTGTTGGGAGTGAGCTCACCACTGTGCTTCTCCCTCCTGACACAGGTCCAAAGAGAACCAGCATGCCTACGAGAACACCCTGGAGCCCGAGGAGAGGGTGATCACCACCGCCATGTAGCAGACACCCTGGCCAGCCACACCCTTCTTCCTCCTCTCACTTGGCTTCCCATTGTTCTGATGGGCATTTTCACAGGGACCCTATGCACCAGCATCCCCCATGTGCAGCAGGGACCTCTCCATGGCACCACCATCTCCTAATCTTTTCCCTTCTCACCTGTGGGACACGCTCTTCTGCCTTAGTGGCCGGTGTCCATGTGGGTATCCTTCCCCGGGAGAGGTCTGGAGGTGCCACCCCTCCTGCCTAGCAGTCAGCCCACCTGGTTGGTGAGGTTGATCTCCTCAGTCCCAGGGAGTTGCTGACCTGCTCCAGATATGGAGCGGTCCCCACTGGGTGCCTGGGACCTCCCTGCACCCTCAGCTGCCCTCTGGGGAGCTGCTGATGGAAAGTCTGCTCTCTTTTCACTCTCCTTTTTATGACCTACACCATGAATTTAAATGTCAGAACAAACCTTTTCCCCTGTACATATCTTCCCTGTGAGCAATAAAGAAAATTGTTGCCCATAGAACAGCAAAGAGGGTAATTTTGCTGATGATCCAAAGGACTTTGTGGCATCTCAAAGAGTTCCCAGCCTTCAGGCAGTTCAAGAAGGGAAGGACACCAGAGAAGGCAGCGTGAGGGCAGTATGAGGGTGGGAAGGGTGTTAGACAGAGGTCATCACCCCCACCTGTCCCATGTTCCCTCCTGGGTAGGATCCATCTTTTATTTCCTCACTTGGATGAATCACAGAATTATGAAGTCACAGAATGGTTTGGCTTAGAAGGGACCTTAAAGATCATCAAGTTCCAACCCCCCTGCACCCCCCCTGAGGGACAGCACTCATCACCTGCCTCCATTTGGACACTGAGCCATTGACCACAGCTCCCTGGGTGCAGCCACCCAGCCAATCTCTTATCCACCAAGTGGTCCATCTGTCAAATCCAATCTTCCCTCTTTCAGTTTGAAACCATTCCCTCTCATCCTACCACTATATGTCTTTGTAAAAAGTCCCTCTCCAACTTTCCTATAGACTCCTTCAGGTACTGGAAGTGTAGAGTGCTTCTGTGTGGAGGAGAGGAAAAGGAGGAGAATTTGGGTTTTTTGCTCAGTGTTTGTGCCACCCCAGAGCCACGAAGTGCCCTACTGGGCAGGCAGCATCATTCCCCTCTATTTACCACATGGGGAAACTGAGGCACAGCACCAACCCAGCACTTGCCAGCACTGCTTGACAGAGGAAAGGCAGAGCTCCCTGAGTCCCACCGGCCACGGGGGCACAGACCCACAGCCAACTGGGAACCATTCCCAGGTTTGGAGGCTGGGAATGGCAGTCACTTCCTGGTGTTGCCAGGATGTGGCTGGGACAGCTCCGGGCAGCGCTGGCCCTCCCCAGGGCAGCTGACCGTGGTGCAACCTGCTCCCACCAGGCTGTTCATTAACCAGGGGCCTTTTTTGGCTGTGGTAGGGATAGCACTGGGGTTACTGTAGAGGCAATGATCACTCTCAAGCCATGACTTTTGCAGATTGAAACAAGGGACCTGTAATGCCTTGGGCTTCCCTGGGACATCATTTGCCCAAGCAGAGTGCAGAAGCCTCCTCCTGACCAGCAACGAAAGGGTTAAGGGGCTCTGCAATTAGGGGCAAGCCAGGACTGCTGGTGGAAAAAGGCTGGGAGCAGCAGGGTGGGGGTTTATAAGAAGGGCATTTCTGTCAGCTGCTGGGTTTTGGAGGAGCAGGGTGGTTGTGGGGCTCTCCTGTTCCTGGGGCTGTGCAAGTGGGAGGATGTGGCAGGAGCACATCAGGTGCCTGTGCCACATCTTGCCTTCTGCTAAGCATCAAGGCAAGAGGAAATGTTAGACCTGCTGTGAAGTACCAGCTGTGGTAGGTTTGGGTCTGGGGGGAGCTCTGGTCTCTGCTCAGAAGGTGCTTTGGAAGCCCTTTTGCAGGCAGTGATGCCAGAAATGGGCTGCTGTGGTGCTGGGGCTGGAGGTACTGCTCTGCTTCTTGCTGGCAGAGCTCCTGCTCCAAGTGTTTCCTGCTACAAGGGCTGTCCCCTACTCCTCCTGTGCTTGTTGGTGACCTTAAAAGCCCTGAGCCTGGAGGAACTGCTGCCTAACATGGTGCAGACAGCAGGCTTGCAAAATGCCTGGTTTTCCTGGACTACCCATATCTACTGGGTATTCCCTGAAGTGAAGCTGTGATGATACTGATGGAGTGCTCAGCCCAAAATGAGGCACTTTGTGCTGCTGGGAGCCCTCTGGGATGGAGCTGGGGGCTGGAGCTGGACTCTGATGCCACCACCCACCATGATCCACTGTCTCACTTCCTGCAGATGAAGCTGCTGATGTCCCTAGTGAGTGATGACACAAAAATTTGGGCATTGGGAATAAAACAGTAGCCTTTCAGTAAGAGACCCAGCCTGAAAGGCATCTCCCCCAAGAGCCTCACATAGGCAAGTGTTTTGAAAATGTCCTCAAGGCTCAGCATTGAGAAATCACAGCTCCAGTCGAGAAATTGCATGGGCGTAGAAGACAACAGGCAGACAGGTTGGATGGGTCAAGCTCTTGGGTGCAGAGGCATGATGGCTGCCATCCCCAGCATCTGCCCTTGGGCAGCCCCAGGCTAGGTTCTGGACCTCCTCACTGATGGTCTTGATGGATGTTGCTCCTCTGACTTTTCTCTTGCAGGTGCACAAATGTCACGTGGGTTTTGGAAAAAAACAAGCTCCCGGAGTTCAGCAGTAATGTTTCCCTCAGCAGGGTTCCAGAAGGATTAGTCATTGCTAGTCCTGCTGTGTCAGCACTCGGGTCGGAGGTGTGGTGAGAGGAGGGGAACCCATTAATTTTTACCTCTTGGTTGCAAAAGGAGTTAGAAGCGGCATCTTTATGAGTAACAGCAGGAGTTTATTCCCTGCCCTGTGCACACCCTGAAGGTGAGATGAATGCCCAAGCTGTTCTCCTGGCAGTTGCTGGGTTTGAGTTTGGAGTGGAGGTGTGCTGGGGGCTTGGTGTCCCTTTCCCTGTTGATCCCTCCCATGGTTGTAGGTCCGGGATGGGGCTTTACCACTGCATGTTTTGTGCTAGCCCAGGGATCTTGGTGCTTGTTCTTGGCTTAGCCAGTGCCCCCTCAGAGTTCACTTTCCTGGGGAAAACAACTGTGTTACCTCCCCAGTGGGATCTCACCTCCGTGCAGCTTGTGATGCCTTATCCATCAAGCATGACTTGAGGCTGTCTCCGAAGCAGGTTGCCTTCCCACAAGCCGTGCAGCCAGCTCATGGATGCTTCTCGGTGTGATCCTAAAAAGAACAAAAGGGAGCGAGCAGAAATGAAATCTGTTGTTGGAAAATCTTAATTAGATTTTAAGCCCCAAAGGGAGAAAAGTGAGGTATTATCTGACAAGGCTAATGAGTGTTAAGGGTCCATTGTTATATTTCTTGTTTACCTTTCTGTGCTGGCTGATAGGGCCCGGATCCTCGCCTGTACTGCCATAATTAGGATATCTCATCTCTTGCTGATAGAGTCGGGGATGCTCTTTAAAGCACAATGCTGTCTCATTCCTTCCCGGCAGGACGAGAGCGACTGGGAAGGCAACTTCTGGCATCCCAGTGCTCATACGTTCTGCGTTGATCCTGTGAGCTCGGGGATGCCCACCAGAGCCAGACCTGTACCCGACAGCCCCCAGGTGCTGAACACCTCCAACAGCCTTGGTGACCTCTCTGAAGGACCTTGAGCGAACTTGCTGGAGCACCAAATCCTCCCCACCATCTCTCTTCACCCACTGATGAAGGGTAAGGACACCCTCGGGCTTCAGGAAGATGTGCAGGATTGGGACCTACTGTAGTCTGAATTGTGTCCTTTTGGGCAGACATACCTAGGGTTGTCTTACTGTGTTACAAGACGTATCACAGCTTTACTTTGTTACCTACAAGGGTGCAACTCAACCCCTGGAACCCCCATAACAGGGCTTTCAACTTCTTGTTGAAAGTTACCTTTACCCTGAGGCTTTCCTGAGGCCAGCAAGGCTCTTAAGCCATCGAGGTTTAAAATGTTTCTGCTGTGACCACAACCCTGGAGCAGTATGTGCAGGTGAACACCTACCTCATGTCCATGCACAGCCCAATGGGTGTACCTGCATTAAACCACAGGCAAAAGCAGGTTAGCACTGCCTGTCCCTGAGAATATATTAATTATTCCAGAGTGGTTTCATTAAAGACTTGTTATACACAGGTAAACCTCTGGTGGAAGGACCACCAGCTCCAGCAGTTGCCCCTACCAGTGTAGCCTGGGGTTCATGTCCTGGCACCGGGCACCTTGACAACCAAGCAATGAGATCTGGACCTCCAGAAGCAAAAAGGGAGACCATCTCACTGTCGTGGTCCTTTGGGCCAGGGAAGGAGCCCAGCCACCCAGGTGGGAGCCAGGCACGTTGGGGTGGCTGTGTGTGGGCGAGGGGGCTGCAAAGTTTTTGGTCTTGATTCAAGCCACTGCAAGCCAGAAGTAAAATACCATCTATTGTTGGTTTATACACCCATAGTAGCCAAACAAACATCCCCGGAGCCTGTCCTTATCACTTTATTACACCTGCTAGAGTGAATAGATTAAAGAGGATGGAGGAGGGGGGAGAAAGCAGAAGAATCCAGCAGAAAAACTGGGTTTTGGGATTGTTAATTATTCTCTGGGGTCTCTAATCTTTAACTGGCAAACAGCATCACTAACTGTCTTAAAGCCCCTCCTGGAACATCCTGATAATAAGCCATCTGCATGAAGGCACCCCGTTATCTGCCCTCCTCCAGCCGCCTGTGACATGGCTGGAGTGGGAGATAATGAATGTGTGGCGTGTAATAACGACACGTCATTCATGATTATCGGCCTGATACCCAACCTTTTAGCTCCATTGTTTGTGCTTCAAAAAAGAAGAAGAAGAAGAAAATATAAAAAGGAGGAGGGGAAGAAGAAAAAGGGGATTTTTAAATTTTTTTTTTATTTTGGTCCTACAGGCTGTCCCGGAGTCCCTGAAGTGTCTCCCTGCCAAAGGGGCTGGCTCTCATCACATCTCCCAGAGGGTTTGGTGGTACCCTGGAAGGACTCGGCTGTGGATTGGTGGCTGCTGTAGCCATGGTGATGGAGAGAGAGAGCTGAGACAGGGCAGAAATGTCACTGCCTGGCAGGGAGACATTTGGGGCAAATGCTCAGGCGATTAGATCTGTGTCACCGGGCACTGCCTGGCTCCTCATGCTGGTTTTGCTGCTCTCAAAGCCGTTTAGTGGTGGCTTGGCAGAGGAGGTTATCTTGAACATGCTGCTGTCCAGAAACTGCCAGGGTTTGAAGGTGGGGGGATGATTGTTTTGACTTGGATAAACTGAAAAGTGGAAGAATTTTCCCCTGGCTGCTGCTGCAATATGGCTCTGCAATGCATCAGTGCTGTGACATCTTCCCTGGAAAGCTTAAGTCCTTCAAACTGCATTATTCTTAACAGGGAGAAATTGGAAAGTGTCAGGTTACCTCTATTATTGTCAAAAATGCCTGGAACAATGACCCTTTTTTTGCATAAAAAGCAGAAGTAGTTTTTCCTTTCCCCAGAGTAATTTCCTTAGGGAAGGTCTTGCTGGAAGTGGCTGGTGTTTGGCTGTTGATATCAGGAGGACTCTTGGAAATCAGACAAGCAGCCTTGGTCATTGCAGTGAGTAGGGTGATGGCCTCAAAACTCAGGGCTGGGAGACCAAGCAGGGTATTATATGGAGACAGGAATGAGCTGCAGCTGAGGGTACTCATCAAATCTAACTTGTTTTCTGCTGGCCTAATCCCCCTCATGCCCAAACTAGAAGATGCCTTAGAGGGATTCTTCAAGTGCCACCTAGTTTTCTTTGTGACCCACCACAAGCAGGAGAGTGGATGAGCAGAGCAGCAAAGTGGCTTGCCTGTTCCCAGGTGGGTGGCTGAAATGCTTTGCAAATAAGGCCAGTAAAGAAAAAATGCATCAAATTGCTGCCCTCCAATGGCCTTGCTGTGCTGGAGCCGGGGAGGAGGAGAGCTGGAGTCTGACCCTTCAGACCAACCTGAGACCACCAGCAGTGCAAGGGTGGTGGCATCAGCACCTGCACAAGCTGCACCCAGTCTCTTCCTGGGGTTAGAAGGGGAGGGTTGGGAGAAGAGGAACTCAGTCTCCAACTGCCTTGCAAAATAAATACAAGCTGCACCTTGTTGCTTCTTCACAGCATTCCTATCCCTTTAGGTATCAAGACAGCCAAAGCCAAGGTCTGGATCCAGCCCTGGAGGAGCTTTGTTTCACAAACTGAAGATGCAGCAGGCAGCAGAGACAAGGAGCAGGGTGGCTGCAGGGGTTAATTCAGGTGGGGAGTTGCTTGGACATGACTGTCCTGGTCTGGCCACAAGCAGAGCTGAGCTGCCCAGACAAACAGACATAGTTTGGCTATGTTAGTGCTGGCAGTGATGCTGGTGATACCAGCAAGAGTGCCCTGTCTCTCACCATGGCATGGCACACGTGCACTCTTCTGTGCCTCAGTTTCCCCTGATGCCTACTGAGTGTCTGGGCACTTGCAATGAGAAGCTTTCCCTGTGCCAGAGATAATACCACTGTCGTGCTGGGGTCTGTGGTGGAGAAGTGCCTGCTCTGCTGCCCTGCGCGGCTGAGGGTGGGGATAGGGACAGGGATACCCCCAGGGATAGGGCCCATCAGCTTCCCTGCTGGGCCCGACCATGCTCCATGCCAAGCCCAGGGAGTTTTGCCAGAGACCAGGGAGGACTGTGGGTTTTGCTGGGTCTCCCACTGCCACCTAGTGATCCATTTCCCAGCCCGGACCTGCAGCTCACCCAGCAAGTCCCCCTTGGCCTGGAGCCCTGGTGCTGGACCCTACAATGGGTCCTTGTACCCCCAAAACGATCCCAGTTCTTGGGTCTGCAGCGCTTGGGCAGCTCACTCATGTACTGAGCAGTCAGTTGTCAGGCCCTTCAGAGAAGGGCTTGAGACAGGCTCCTTACTTTATTTGCAAGCTGATTCTGTTCTTGTTGCCACTATTTGCCTGGGGGTGTGTGGGGGGGTTGTTTTCTGACTCCAGAATGCCTCAGTTGTTTTCCTTACCACAGAAACTCCTGGAGGCAGAGGTGAGGGCTTGGTGACCTACGGTGTGGGAGGGGTGGAAACAGGCTCCTTAGGTTCACTGAGGGCAAACCTGCTGGAAGATCCCTTGTGACCGCAGGGCTGTTTATTCAGCCTTGCAGCACTGCACCCTTAGGCACAGCCTTGCCTGCAGGCTGCCAGGACTCATCCTGTGCCCCCTGGTCCCCCAAATGCAAAAGAAACCAAAGCCAAGCTTGAGGAGCATCTCCATGAGGCTTTATTTTCATTTCAGAGAGGAGGACAAGACTGGTCACACGTTGTTCTGAGGGCAGTGAGCGCTTTCTCCAGTCATCATGTCTCTGCGGTGGCTCCTGAGCATTCTCAGCTCAAGGAAGTTCAATGACAGTTCAGAAACACCCACTGGCTTTTGTTTCCATAAAGGCAGGCACAACGCCAGCCCCAGGAGGGAATATGAGGAACAATTTGGAGGGTGGTTCATGGGCATGCAGCATGTCTACAGGGAGGAGCTCTCCTGCCCTGGCACACCCAGGCTGGAGGCTGGGGAGGGACAACATGGGCTTCAGACATCCATGCAAAGCGTTGCTCGTGGCCGTGCCTCAGCAGAGAAGTGGCAGTGGTGCAAATGAACAGGCAGGTGAGAGGGGTCCCACCAGGCAGTGTGCAAGGGCAGGTTGGAGGCCAGGAGATGAGTAGGATATGGAGGATGCCTGTGGAGGTGAAGGCTGAACCACAGCCAGGCTGTGAAATGCCCTTGGCAGAGTGCTCCCCATGCAAGCATGGGATCTGGACCTACTGGGTTCAATGTGTTAGCGAGGGGGCTCAGCGTGCCCCCCTGGATGGCAGCAGGGGAGGCTCATGTGGGAGAGGTCCAAGTGTATTCAGGGTGGCTCTGTTTGCTGCCCCACCCTCTTAAACCTCTGGGTGGAGGGTGGTCCTTGGGAAGGCTCTTGCCCCCCCAGCCCATGGGATCAGTGAATCTTCTTCAAATGCAGGTGGATCCCGTTGCTGGACCTGAGGACGATCTGCGGCAACAGCGTGGGAGGCCTGGATGGTTCGGGACAGAGCTCGAAGCGCAGCAGGGTCAGGGCCAGAGCCACCTTCATCTCATTCATGGCAAACTGCTGCCCGATGCAGTTCCTGGGCAGAGGATGACAAATGCTCCCATTGCTGCCTTCATCCCCAACCACCCCTTAGCTGGGCTCAGCCTGTGTGAGCTGCAGGACCTTCAGCTGCTGTGAGGACAATGCCACACCAAAAATGCACCCAGTTCTGGGGTGAGGTATTGGGGTGAGGTTTTTGTTAATAAGCATTGAAAAATGAGATTGAGAGAACTGGAGCTTACTTTCCTAGAAAGTGCTGCATGGATCCAGCTAGAAATCCAGCCACCTCAGGATATTTTTGGCTCTGTGTGGAATATCTCCTCTTGCATATTATTGACACCTCAGTGTCCTGCATCCATCTATTGACGTAGCACGGGAACCACAGATGCTTGGACCCAGATTGGCTTTGAGGTGCACTGAGTATTCACCCCTAGACACGGAAGCCCATGTTCTCAGTGCAGGCAACAGAAAATATAAACATCTCCACAAGAAAGTGGGTGAAATTCTACAGTGACCACAGCACTTAGGAGGTGGGAAATGCTCTTGAGCTTATGGAGCATGGTGAAGATCCTGCTGTGGAAAGCCTGCTTGAGTTGGCCAAACCAGCTTTACTTATGGGCACTGAGGGAAGATTAACTTCAGGAGCTTTGCTCTGAGCTAGGTCTCCCAGGCAGCCTATGGGACAAGAGAGGGATGAAGGATCTCTCACCTGGATCCAGCAGAGAAAGGCAGGAAAGCGTGGGAATGTCTCTGTGCTGAGTTCTCTGGAGAAAACCTCAAGGGATCATATATCTGTAGGAGCAACAAAGACAATTTGGTCAGTGTTTGGTCTGACAGCAGCACCAAGTTCTTCCCTGCTCCCCAAGTTATGGCTGGATGCAGCCCCTGCTGTTCTGGAAGAGCTGCAGATGACAGCCATCTCTCCACAGAGCCACCAGGTGGATGAGGAAAAGGCCCTGGTGGCTGTGTAGATCTTCCCCTTGCAGATATCCAGATCACCCACTACAGTGCCCAAGGTGCCTGCAGGTCTTTTCTTGTCCATGGCAGCAGTGATCAAGTCAGACTCTACAGGCCAGAGGTGCATGATCCTGGCTCTCCAGGCAGCCACTGGAGGGAGGCAGCTGCACATCCTCCTTCAAGTTTCCTGTTATTTCTTTCCTTGAAGCCTCAAATCACACACTGCCTGGACTTATCATACCACACTGGGACCTAAGTCTCTCTAGAGCAGCTGAAAGCAGTCCCAGTGTCTCTGTGTCACCATGCATGGAAACTATTCAAGACCCTTTCCAAGCACTTTGTCATGTTCAAAGCCTTTAGTTGTTTGTTAACTTCATTGAACTTGGCATCTAGACATGGACTGTTGGAATAAGAGAGGGGAAGAAAACACATGGCAGGGAGACACAGGTTGCCTTGCTCAACGGGAGGGGATGTCTGGGCTCAGAGATCATCTACCCCTTCTTGTTATGAAGGTGAAGTACCTCAGGGTCCTTCCAAACATCCCGATTCCTGTGAAGAGCAAATATGCTCACTCCAACCTGGCAGCCTGTAAAAGAAAAGTGAGGAAAAGCCTGTGACATCTTGGAGCAAAGGCCCAGGAGAGGTGTTTGTGGGATGCTCACCCTCCCTGCACTTTGCAGGAGTGTTGCAGGAGATCTGACAAGGAAAATGCCCAGCCTGTCCAGACAGGTCACTTACTGATACCCTCACATGGAAAACGCAATGGCCTTGGAGCTGGGACCCATTTTGGCACCAGTGGATGAACTTTTACTCTCAGCTAGGATCAACACTCTCCAAGTCCCCCTTGAGCTCTGTGAATACCTAATGCCCTGGAGCATTTCCTTGGACACTGCACCCACCCTTCTGGAAGAGCTATGATTGTGAGCTGTGGTGGCCCTGTACAGCCCTTTGGAGGGAGAAGAGAGGCTGGAAGCCTCACCAGCCCCTCTGCATAGCAGGTCTAGCGAGGATGCCCCACTTGTCATGGACAGCAGCATCAAAGATGAACAAACTCAACAGACCTGCTGGCAAGCTGCGTCCATCAGAAAATGTGACAGGCTTGGAGAGGTATCGGGACACAGCAGGAACTGGTGGGAACAGGCGCAGGCTCTCCTTGATGCACATGGTGGTGTAAGTCATCTTCCCAAGGTCCTCCCTGAAAGCAAACCAGGGAGTCAGGCTGTGTTTGAGTGGCAGCAATAAGAACACCAGCAATAGGGACTGGGTAGGCCAGACCACTGTGCCTCCCATCTCCTGTTGGGCTTTCTCCTTCCCCTAGTCCTCCCTTTGCTGCCAGCATTGTCACGTGAAGAACAGAATGCACCAGTGTAGATGCAGTATAAGGTGAGTTTCCCTCTCAGAATGAGTGAAAAGAGTTCAAAGTAAAGGAATAAGAAGTCCTAGCTCACCACTCAATGGCATCTCGGTCTCCCAAGATCTCCTGGATCTCCTCCCTGCACTGTTGCTGGTGCTCAGGGTGTAATGCCAGGCAGTAGAAGAGCCAGGAGATCCCACTGGCTGTTGTATCATGGCCCTCAAACATGAATGTGTCCACCTCAGCACGCAGGTCCTCATCAGACAGTCCAGCTCCATTCTCATCCTAACAAAGAGGAGAGTATATCATTGTAAACTGCACATTGATGGGACCTGCTCTGTTGAGTACAAAAACAATCCTGAATGATGATGAAGGGCATGATTTAGTGTACATTAGGAAGTAAGCCAGTAGAAAAGATATCCAATGTACGAGAGAAGAGTCAGACCTGCTGACAGCTGACTCTGCGGTCAACAGAGCTACCAAGTTGGTCTTTGGTGGCCCTTCAGAAGGACACTCCACTCCATTCCCTACCAAAACTCTCTGTTGTGTTTTTTACTGTTTTGGTTTGGACAGCTTTTGTTTCAGACTGAGACACAAAGGAAAGCAGTGGTTCCAGAAGGACAGAGTGAGCACAGAGTGTATCTCCTTCCTGAACACCAAGTGGCACTTCTGTTCAGAGTATCTGAGGATGTCTGTGCAGGTAAGAAGCAAAATCTCGAGAGGACCACAGCCAAGGTGGCCCCCTTGTAACCTTTCCAAAGAGCTCATTCTTCTCTGGTTTCTCACAGCTCACTTGATTAAAACTATTAATGTTCTCAATGAAAATGAACAAGATGAAAGTCAGCCTGAGCTATTTATGTTCAGTCACTGCATCGCACATATTTGTATTTCCTCCTCTTTCAATCCACCTTTCCCTGAGCTAGGAAATCTGGAGTGGGGAAGCTGTTGCCTGGAGCGGTCAGCTCCCTTCTGATGCACTCTCAGTGCCACACAGGTATGTCCTTTGGCATTTGATGTGATTATTTCAAACATTCACCTTGGTACAAAGAAGAATGTCCAGAAAATCCAAGTGTCTCTTCTTCTTGATCTTGTCAAGTTCCTTCTCACTGGAGAGCAACATCTTTCTTTCTTTTATTACCTTATCTGCATAGATAGAAGAATGATCTGTTAGATGTATCCTGCTCCTCCAGAGACCTCATGTGCTTGTCTGCTTGGACAGCAGCTTGAACTTTGTTTAATGTGTAACCCTCTGGCCAGTGTGTGTCACAACCCTACTCTGAGCTGCTCCAGATACAAGTAGGGGAGAGGTTCACGTGGAACACAGTGCTGGGGAGAAATACCTGTGTGGGTATGGGCCAGCTTGCAGGCATCATGAAACTCACGGCCCTTGCGAGTCAAGTCATAGAAGACATCCTTGTAAGAAAAAGTCTGGACTCTGTTGCTCACGAGGTAGCTCAGGTCATAAACAGCTCTGATATAATAGTCTGAGTTGCTGCAAGGAGGCCAAGGTTACAGCTGGTGTTAGCAACATGACCTGGGAGAACAGGCACGCTTGTTTTCCCAAAATTTGAAAGTTCAGGCACTGACCTCTGAGTCTGACAGTTGGTGTTGCAACTGAAGGCACATTTCATGATGCTGTCCAGTGCCATCAAGCTGACATCTTGAAAGAGTTCCACTGTCTTCCTCTCTGTGTTCTTCTTTTCCCATTTATCCTAGTGATGGGGACAGGTGTAAGGAGAGACAAACTACCATGTGTGATCAGATCACATTTTCCTTTCTCTCTTCCCAGATTCACTCTGTTAATTATTTTCAGCAAGCAGAGGCCCTAGTTCACTGTGTGTTCTGTGAATCTGATCAAACTCTTCTGTGCCTTTCTTTTCCATGTTTACTGTTACTGGGCTAGGATGAGATATTCTAGCAGTAGTTGACCTTATTGGAAAGCAGATGAAAGAGAGAGGAAGTGGATTGGCCAGAGGAAGGTGAGGGGAGCAATTTCAGAACTTCAAAACTACCCAGAAAGTTCAGTGAAACTCTTGGAACAATCTGAGTCCAGCCTCTCTCTCTCTCTCTGTCACTCACAGACCTGATTATTTTTGCTGGTGCACAGCTGAAAGGTAAAAGGAGCAGGAGTGGTGATTTTTACCAGCATCACTTTGACAGAGTCTGACATCAGGGCCACATAAGATTTCAGCACATCATAATGAAAGGCTGGGGTGAGCAGCTTCCGATGCTGGGACCATTTGGTTCCATCCAAGAGCAACAGCCCCTGCCCTGGAGACACAAACAACAAAGGTGCATTCAGCTCCTCCAGACTCTGATCATGGCTCTGACAGCCTCACCACTGCTTTTGGCCAAACACAGGCTGATGTGCCGGGTCTGGAGGGTAGAAGTGGTTGGTGATGGAGACTTTTCTCCAGCTGCTGTGAGGCCATTCCCAGCAGTAGTCTCTGGGTGGAGGAGGAGCATGCCCACGTGTCCTTCACTGCAAGCAGCTGTGCACACCTAACCTACCCTGAAACCAAAGTCTTGATTGAGGAGGCACAGGAATTGCTCTCTCAGTTGAGTTTTTCTGCCCTAAATGAAATTCTTGGGTGCCTTTTGCAGCATATTCTGACAGGTGTGAGCAGAACCCTAGAGGACTACCTCAAAGCTGTGTGCAAGACATGGAACCCCCAGGTCCTTGGTGCATCTCATCTCAGGTACCTAGGGTAGCAAACTAAAAATTTGCTTTGTGAAGGCCAGGGTGTGTGATCCAAGGCAAAGCCACCTGGTGCTCTCCATGACTAAGTGGGCACCACTGGTGCTCATGCTCGGACTCAAGCAAACCCTCTCATTTGGTTTTAGAATGGAAGAAAGTAAAATAAAGGAAGACAGGGGAGAAGCTGCTGAGTAGTGCAATATGGCTGGAAGGGATAATGGAAAAGGATGACTTACCAATCCAGGGAACTAAAAATTTGTAGGGAACATCGGGCTTGCGATCTGTAAAACAAAACAGATACCAGAACAGAATTAGTCTCATTTCAATATGTAATACTAGAGGTAGGGTTTAGAAGTGATCTTCTATAAACATGACTTAGGGAAACTTGAGAAAAACAGAGAAAGCTGTAACAAATGTTGTGTGTGGAGAAGAAATAGCCATGTCAGATCTCAAAGTTGAAAGCAATGGATGGGAGTTCCTGGAGAAGCCCATGTTTATACCACTCACCAGCATCATGCTCCACAGAAAGGAACAGAGAATGACTTGAGATGTCTTCTGAGAGCCATTGCCATGCCAGCTCACCCGTGTTACTGGGTTTACTGGGAAACACAGATGTTGTGGTGACAGATCCCATAGGAGACAGTAAGACCAACAATAACAGAGACAGTGGACTGGGAGGAACAGGCACGTGATCACATTTTTGTGTGACAATCCAAACTGCTCTATGTAACCTGGAGCAGGCTGGGAGGTTGCCAAGGAGAGCAAAGGAGGAACTGCAATAGCTGTGGAGGAAGCCAGCAGAGGGGATGAGTCCAGGCAAGTTTCCCTTTATTTTTTCAGTAGGAAAGTGTCAAGGAAATGACTTCCCAAAACCAGATGTAGAGACTCACCCGTTTGGCCAAGTATGCACTTGGCATATTCAGGATGGTGGATTACTAGAGAAGGCAGGACTGGTCCAAGCCATCTGGGAAAGGCATAGGGGAATTCCTCTCCCCATGACACTGTCTGATATAATATTTTATCAGAAGTTATCTGCAATGACAGTTAAACAGGAACTGAATTCGGGCAGAAAGAGGGACATGTCAGGAAGAGTAGAGGCTAAAATTGCTCTCGCATGGAAAGCACATGCAAGACATCCTTTCCTGGGAAATGGGGAGAGGTCCCACAGGGAATCTTTCCATGCTACAAGTAGAGGAGATGCTGGGCATGACAGGTGGCAAAGCTGCTTGAGCTGCCACATTCCTTCAGCAAAAGCAGCTCCATAGAGGGTCCCTACTTGGGGTCTGGTTACAGTCAAGTTGTGTTAGGACAGCCTGGGCTTAGAGTGGCCTGGTGTCACACTCAGAAGCTCAGGGGGAACAAGGTTGGAGGACCAAGGCTGTTACACGCCTCTTCTCTAAATTCAGCAGTTCAAGGAGGGCATGCAACATGAAACTAAAAATGTCTTCACTATAGAAGGATGAAAGTGGCTGCAATAAAATATCCTGCTTTTGTGGCCATGTCTTCTTAAGTGGCTATAGGGGAAGAGACTTATTGGTAGAAGGTTTAATGCAGAAGAGAGACATTTTAGCGTTGCTCATATTTAAATAACTTCATGAAAGTCCCAGAAATCACCCAACTCCATGTTTAAGCACATGACTGAAAACAAGGTGGCTGTGTTTTTATCAAATGATGCACATCTCATATCCAGGCACCCTTTCTGCCTGCCCTGCAGAAGTCTTGGCACCCTGTGCAGAGTCCCCCTCCTGTAGGAAGGTGCAGGGAACATGCACACCCCACCCAGTGCTTCCTCTCATCCTGCCTGGTATCTTGCACAGTTGTTGGGAAAAACCCACCCTGTCTGAGCCCAGCTCCCTCCTTACCAGGTGATTGTGGCCATACAGCCAGTGTCTGGGGGGACCAGGGAATGCCTCCAGAGCTTTGATGAGTTTCTTCCTCTCCTGATAGAACCAGGCCACCTTCAGCAGCACAAAGATAACACCAAGCACCACGGACAGCTGCAGAACCACAGCAGAAGGTCTGGCTATGTTGTCCAGCAAAGTCACCATGCTGGCCCTGGATCTGGGATGCCTGACACTGCCTTCTCCTTCCTCCTCCTCTTCTGCTCCCCTTGTGTCTGTGCCTGCTGGGTGCAGGTATATATCCTCTCCCTCCTGCTCTGCTGGAGCTGAGCCTGGTGAAGTGCTGCTAGCAGCAATTTATAGTAGGAGGAACATCAGGGTGAACTTGCCTGGCAGCCTGACCACCCACTGCTCCCACTCGCCCTTTGACCTGCTTCCAGTGACCTGTGGATGAAGGGGTCTTGTCAACAAACAACCTCTGCACGTTTCCTGCTTGCTTTGAAATCCTGAACACCGCAGCAGGGAGTGAAAATGCTCATAGTTGTCCATGCCCAGATGGATGAAGCCATAGGACGAAGCGCTCTACCTGAGCTCTGTGCTGTCCTCAGTTCAGGTATGGAAGCTGTTCATCTGGTTGCATGAAGTGAGGAACCAACAGGCCACTTCTGCCCAACACATGGGCTGGATGGATCCTGCCATCTTCAGCTGTTAGTCATGCTGTGACTGCAATACCACAGAGCACTGCTGGACTGTAATCGAAAGAATGGACATAATCTGATCAGCACACAAGGAACTGTAGCCCTGTCCTCCAAGAGGTCCTACCGTAGGTGAACCAAGAGATGAAAATGCTGCCCAGAAGAATTAACATGATCTATAGATAAAACAAGGAGAGGGAGATCAGCAGAGCAGTAAAATGAGCTGCAGCAAGATGGAGGGCACATCTAACTTGGTAGGGAGGTGTGATGGTAAGGTCATGTTCACTCTACCGTCCTGCTGAGTCCTCCTCCCCCTGTCTACATGGCACCTCACCATCCTCCAAAAAAGGCTCCGCATCCCCACATTTGTCTCTCCAACACAGTTCTTGCTTGGTTGGGCCTCAGGCAGGATCCCTTGTAGCAACCCCTGAGCAGATCCTGCTGCATACCTGGGCTCACATCCTGTTGGTGCAGAAGCCTAGAATGTCTTAGAAGGAATTCCTGGGTTGGGGGAGGATGTGGGCCTGGAGGCTGAATGACGTCTAGGCCAATTGCAAAGAGGAGGATCCCCAGAGGTACTGAAATATTTTCCCATTTGCATGTTGGGATATTATGAGGATCAAATCAGTCATCAGCAGTTGAACTTGGTAGTCTGATGTGCTGCTACACAGGGGCTGCTGAATTTTGTGGCTGCTTCTCTTCAGCTTGACATGTCTCTGAGGTGATCGTCTTGTGAGGTTTGGGCAACTAACATTCTGAGGTTTAGTTTTCAGCCTAATTTACACCATGGCCAATTGAAATCCATGTTTTCTCCTGGTGGAATCCTTTTACTGAAAAAAATACTGTTTATCTGGTTATTCATTGTCTGGATATATCTTTTTTGTAGTGGCAGAGACATGGAGATCACTAGCTGAAGTGAATCTGCACGACCCAAATGAAAATCAACTTTTTAGACAGAGAGAATATATGAAAAAATCTTTCAGGACCCACTTGGGAATTACCTGACTCCACAAAAATGTCTGAAAGTCAACAAAGTGAGTAGCCTTTCCCTCAGCTGGCTGCTGGCCTATTCGTTAATTAATTATCATGAAGAGAAAGCCTCAGGGAGAGGTATTTCAGCCTCAGGGAGACTGAAGGTGTCTGGCTGCTACAAAACCACAAGAGGGATTGTACATTCCTTGCTCATCCCTTGTGATGTGTTGCTCCTTGCAAACAGGCTGAAGGTCACGGCCACTTGGGTGTAGCAGGGGAAGGTGCCTGGCTACAAACGCTGGGCTCATCCTGTGCTCTTGGAGAGAAAAATCAAGGCTTCAGGAATGCCCAGGTGTGGTGCACAGCACTCCTCAAGAAGTGGTGTTAAATCAACTCCCTTTTCACTTAAAATTCTTCACGTGCAACCTCTCCGTGCTCTCAACCCATCTTGGGAGCTCACAGTATAAACCCCCTTAGTGGGTCTAGTGGTAGGGTTCCCTGCTCATGGCAGGTGGGGTTGGAACTTGATGATCTTTAAGGTCCCTTCCAACCTTAATGATTCTATGATTCTATGATCTTTTTGGAGTAGTTTTATTTTGGATCCGCACAGATTCACTTGCTGAAATGTGCAACCTAATTCAGCCTGTTAGTTTTGTTTTCAGGGGTGGATAAACTAGTGCATAGAGCAGGAAGACTTAGCCTTGACCCTCTGTCCAACACCCACCCTACAACATCACCTGTGGGTCCTTGCAAGGGAGAAGATGTCTCCTCCCTGCTGTGCTAGAGGAAGCTGAGTGCTGTACAAAGGCTGAACCTCGCAGCTGAAGGATTCACAGGGCAACCTGGTGGGTTCAGGTGATTCCACCTTTGTCTCCTTTGGAGGGATGTTGGACTGTGCCAGCCACTGTTTGAGTTTCCTCTTGGAAGTTCAGCCATGGATTTTCTGGGTCAACACCAGTCCCCTCACTGACATTAGCTAGTGTGGTATGTGGTCTCTGTCATGTGCACCATTCCCTAGTTCTCAGGTGGTGATAAGAAATCTTGGAAATGCTTGGGCATGATGTGTGGAAACGACAGTTTCTAACAGTGGCCTTCAGCTCCAGCAGTGACAATGTTTCGGAAGTTTCTCTCACACTTCTGGGTTTGCACCCTGAAGTTGGCAGCCTGGACATTTCCGCATAAGATGGAATGAGGATGCTGACTCTAGGGACCTCATGGCCATGGAAGATGTAGGAGATACATCTAGTACCCACCTCTAGCTCTCCCTATGACTCTCCACTTGCCTTGCAGCACTGTGATTAATAGGCCCCGAGACCCACAGGTGGAGGGGCCAGGCTGGTGGAGATGCTGGCAGAGTGTCAGATGAAACTTTTCAAACAACACAGAAATTCTTAGTGGTGACAAAGTCCCTGCACAATGGGTTTGACCGTGGGTTACTGAGTAGGGTGGATTTTTACCCATTTGGCTTCCTCATAGTTATTTAGTAACCCGTGACCAGTATTGAGCATGGAGCCAAAGGGATATGGGTAGTCTTGAAGGTCAAGTGAGATGTCAAGCATTAAGCTGATAGGCAGGGGACATAGGGGACAGAGAGGCTAACCACACATTTATGGGGATTTGGAACTAGAATCTGAGCTTGGGTGATAGCAAAATGGGGTGCCTCCTCCAGCCTTCAGCCTCTGCATTTTCTGTTTCCCTGGTGGAGGGGAAAGAAATGCCTTTCTCATGTATTTCAGAGACTTCATGGTAAGAGGGGCCATGAAATTTTGGTTTGACACGTTTTTAGCACAGCCTGAGGAAGAAAACTCAGGGTTTTTTTGCAGGGGAAGAAATCGTGGAAGTTCAAAAGGAAAAGTGAAGTGGTCACAGAGACACAAGTGGAGAAAAGTGAAAGGGGACAGCACTGTAAGGTCATTGTAAGGGACTGGAACAAGGCCAGAAACAGTCTGCTTAGCCCCAGGAGAACCTACTGTCCTGTTGCTCCCAGGCATCCTGACTGAAGCACGAAGCCTCTGAAAGAAGATCTCAGAATGAAAAAGTAGCTACAAGAGAGAGCTCTGGGGAGGTTGGCAGGGTGAACAGAGTCTTGGCTTGACCTCCTGGACATCTGAAGCTGGCAAAATTACAGCTGGGTGTTACAGGACACTTGCCAGGTCATCAAATATTTGCGGTCTCTGCACAGTTGGCTTCATGCTATGAATGTCCACACGATGGCAGTGTATACCGTGACAGGTCAGGCCGTAAATGTTACCAAAAAGAAGTTACACTGAAGAATTCCAATCCTGTACCACCGCCATGGACACGCCAAGCTGTGGAAGTTGCTTTCAGGGTCTTGGGTGTGTCTTCACTGTATTTAGACACCTAGACAGAAGAAGGGGAGAGGGTTTTCCTCTCTAACTAAACTCATGCTTTGACATGCGTTGCAGAAGAACTGATTTACTGAGCAGGTGAAATTTAGGAGGCAAAATGGTACTTTGCCCCACAGTGTGACCTTGCAGCAGCTGCTTCCCTGAGTGTGCTTGTGTTTATTTGGAAAGGAAGGAGAGTCTAGGTCCATCTGTCCTGTGTGTTCCTGCAGTGCTTGGTGCTGATAGATGAAATGTCACCATAATGCCAAAAAAAATAACAGCATTTCAAGCTTCCAAGCACATGATATACAAGGAAATCACAGCTAGAGCCCAGCAAGTGTTGCAGAGTTACATGAGCTGCCTGGATCCCATCCCACCACACATGTCTCGAGGATGAATTTATATCTGGAAGCATTTGATACAGCTGCTTTACAAACATGTTACAACAGTTATTACATTAATTTACAGGCTGTTTCCAGTGTAAAATCCCAGTGGGGTTTAGAGGGAAATTGCTGGTGCCATCTGATAATGGCTTTGCCCAGAGAATGGTGTGGGGAGCACATCCCTCAGTGGGGTAGAGAAGCTGCTCTTGCTGCTGGTTCTGCTGCTCCCACCACACTTGGCAGTGTGTGAAGAAATCCCACCACCAGCCTGCCATGGACAGGTACCCTCAGCATGACCAGGATGCAACTGTGCAGCTCTCATGACAATTTTTGTGGGGAAAGGAATCACTGTGTGAGTAGATGGTGTCTTTGCTCTGTTGCTGACCAAGCTGTAGCAATAAGGGAAATCCAAGATTGTTTTAACCAAAACAAAGGTTTCTCCTGTTGTACCCCTCTCATGAACTCGTTAAATTAATTATCTGAAGGTCTGAATCAGACAGTGCAAGGTCAGCTAATCATCTTTGCAATTACTCTTTCAGCAGAAAGTAAGGGAGGATTAAAAAATGAGGTAACCTCCCTGTGCCTGGTACTTGACTGTCTTTATTGCTCTGAGTTATACATCCCATGTGACCAGCTCTGTTTGTTACTACCATGTTTCTAATATCTATGAGGGGAAGGGTAATCTAGGGGGAAGGCTCTCTCAGAAATTATATTCTTGAAAGATTTGACTCACTCTGGCTCTGGAACACAGGTGCCTCAGAATCCCTGTTGTAGCCTGAGCCCAGCTCTCCAGTTCAAAAGCAGAACAGCCATGGAAGATGTGGCATGATGCAGGATATGGGATGTGGTATGTGGGATGAAGGATGCAGGATGGGGGCCACAGGATGCAGACTGGCTGGGCTGGTGTGCAGGGCTGGCCCACATGAGAGCTGGGCTGCCATGGGTGGTGTTACTTAGAAGAGTGTGAGTCTGGCTCCTGGCCTCAGAGGGTGTTAGCACCAGGGAGCACTTGGTGTGGATATGTGATGTTTGGTTTGGGAATGTGACTGCAGAGGGAAGTGGGCTCCACTCTCTCTGCCAAGAAGCCACCAGCACAGTGCAGAGAGGAGGATGGGAATACTGCAGAGCACCTGTCTTTTTCATCTTCAGATACGAAGAGGCAGATTTTTAGTCATGAGGGGATCAGAGGCTGAGCAGGGTGAAGGCAAGAGCAGGCTGGCTGTTCAGGCCCAGGGCCAGGATCATTCACATACTAGATGATCTAGCTGGGATCCTCCTGACTCAGTTTGCTCCCAAAACCCAGGGCAGAGATAGCCTGCTGTAGCCTCACACCACATTCATTGCCTTCTTTAGCCTTTTGGATTATGCAGCAAAAATGGTGACCTGCTCTTCAAACCTCTGAAAATGCAGATACCCCAGGAAACCTATGTCAGGGCTTAGAAAGCCTTGGGAAGTTCTTTGTGCTTTTATAATCTCTATCTACCTAAATGCAATTTAGCAGCTGCAATTTATTTATATGAGGACTGTTATGCCAAGTTCCCCTAGTTTGATCCCCTTTTACCCACTCCCTTTCAGTGGGCACACCATGATGTCAGCCTTGTTCTCTTGCTCCTCAGAAGTTACTGCTTTAATCTTTCACATTTGCATGCCAAAGTTCACCCACTCCTTTTTATATGGTTTCGTGTTTTTGGTTGTTTTTTTTTTTTAATCTTATCTTAAAAGAAAATTGAATCTAATCTAGAGTTGCATGTCATTTGCTTCTGGTGACCTCACCTATTTTGATAAAAAATTTCCTCATTTTAGGCTTTAGAATATGTAGGTGAGGTACAGTTTGGAGTAAATGCAGTTGCTTTTATACTGAAATCTCCAAACAGGGTTGAAGGACACTGTCTCATTTCTTCTGGTGAAAGGAGATACAAATGAAAAATTTTTGAGAAATATTTGTAGTTATGTATCCAAGTAGCATGTTTGCTTTGACTAGAACAGCAGGATATTATTGTTTCTTGTTACCTTTGTGAACCTCTGTATCTACAAAATACCTTTTGGAGAGAGTGCTGTCTGTTAGTCATTTCCCCTCTTGGTTTTGTGCAGTGGCTGTGCCTCCTCTTGTGCTTTGTGCCTGTACTTAGGGACCCACATCCCCTTCACTTCAGCATTTTTTCAATTTCTCAAGATCATTTTGAACCCTGATGCTGCCCTCCAAAGCCCTCATGGCTTCTGGTGGTTTTATAACATGTTAGGTTTTAATAAGCATATATTGTCTCTCTCCATTGCAAAGATTTTTAACTCGACTGAATCCATTGGAAGGATTTTAAGCATTTTCAACTCAAGAGCTGCACCTCGTGTCTGAAGAGGGGAGAAGCAGCTGGAGCCTGTGGGTGTTCACCCGGGCTGCCCCTCTGCAGGGGCTGCAGCTGCAGTGAACACCCTGTAATGTGGGTGCCCTGCTGTTGTATCTGTGCTCCTGCTTCTTTGGAGAGGGCTGGTTTGCACAGCAATCAATTGGGTTGTCTCAAAAGCAAAAGTTAATTGAACTGGGATTCAATTTTCCTGGCAAAGGTGGAAAGCTAATGTTACCAAAGGGCAGGAAATAGAGATGGAAAAGCATGTGGAAAAGCACATTTACTGAGAAATCTTATGTTGTTTACTTTCTAGGGTCCTGATCCTTTTGTATATAAATAAGAGCAAGTAAGACTTGGTGCTGAGCTACACAAGGACTGCCTCTGTGCATGAGCTTAGAGGTATTTTGCAAATATACGTATTTCTCATTTTTATGGAATTCATTACAAAGGAAGGTGTAGCATCTTCATTCAGATTATAATGTTGGGTTCAACAAGTTTCTGATTTTTTCTTCAGTGAATATTTTTCTTCCTGGGAACTTTTACCCCTGAAAAGTGCTGGTTTTCAAAGGAAAGAGAAATGGCATTTTTAATATCTTCTGATTTTGAGCTCAGAAAATAGTAATGGAGATAGACCGGAGTTTGGCCTGATGCTTGTTTTTTCAGGTACTTCTTTGCCAGACAATATGGTGTATAAAATAATCTACCATATTCTGAAATCCCTGCTTATCCACCCAGATCAGAAGTGGAATGTGGGATAACCCAGATGGCTCAATCTGGCCCCTGAGCTCCCCCCCTTCCCAGGCTCCGTTCATGCACTTCCATAAGCTGCAGTAAGCTTTATTTTTTAAATTATTGATATTTATAATTATTTATTTAAAAATCACTATTCTTTTTAAATCATCAATTTTCAAGTATTGTGCCTTAAAAAACAGGTCTCCCTGCAACCCTTTTCCAGGCGGATGTAGTGCTCTCAATAAGCAGGATGGACTAGTGAAGGTGTGTGCAGGAGGGATGAGGCTGGGGGATGCTTCCAGCACTGCCAACAGGTCCTGGTGTTGAGGATACATGAACTGCCTGATCTGGTAGATGCTCTCCCAGCTGCTTTCACAAGGTGACAATAACAGTGACAGGTTGTCCTCTCACCTAGTTGGCTTGAGCTCTGCACAGTCCTGCACATCCAACTTAAGCACTGAACCCAGAAATCTGGTGCCACTAAGCCCTTCTCTAGCTTTAAATCCTCTGTCCTATGCAAACTCTAACTGTGAAATTTAAATGGTACTTGTAATTTGCACTCTTCCCGCTATTGGGATGTCTGCGCTTCCATGGCTCTGCAAAATAATTCCCATGGGTACATTTTCCATGGGCATAAGGAGCAAAGGAGTTTCTGATGGGTCACAGCCCAGGAGGTGGCTTCATTTGAGGCCAGTTTTCTTCAGGTCTCTGCACAGGAGGAGAGAGGAAAGTGGCTTGATTGGCACCTTGTCTTTCTTGGAGGTTCTGCACTATCTCAGCTCACCCAGGAATAACCTGGCTCAGATCTCACTTGAAATGGTAAATGAAGTGATTACAATCGATGAAAGGCAGGTAGAGGAATGGCAGGTACAAAGCAACACAACTTTGCTCCACCCTCCTCCCATCACAGCACAGGTCTTCTGCTGCTGAGTCATCTGCACTGTGGCCTCCTTGGCACGGTGGCCACCTGCCTTCATGTAAACAACACTTTCCCCAGCATTCACCTGTTTTACTGCAGTCACTTGTGTCCTTGGTCATTGATAACGGGCCCTTTTTTGCAATCTTTGATTTACGTTATTCCTTCTAGTGCTTTCATACACAGGCTGCATTGGTGCTGCACACCCAGCTCTCCTGCTGTGCCTGTGACAGGTCTCTGCACGGCTCTGCTCTGCTGAGTGTCTCCACACTGGGTCTGTTCAACATACAAGGGTGACTGTGGGTTTGGCATCACTCCTGATATGTAGCTCCTCAGCTGCTGGAGCTGGAACAGCTTGAGTTTAGTAACTGGGGTAATGGGAGTTTGCAGCTTTTACCCAACAAACCTTTGCCCAGTGACCTTGAAATATGATTGAATATAACCGAAGAAATTGGCTTTTATCAGTTTTATTACTTGTCACAATACTAGAGGCTGTGACTGGGCACTTTTGAGCAAGGTGCGTTTACTGCTCTCCTCCTGGATCAGAGCCTCATCAGGAGGAGACAAAGAATTGCTTTTCTTTAACTTATTCCAGGATATGGAGTGACCCAGGTTTTCCTCCTCACAAGCTATGGACAAAAATCCACAGCAGTGTGGGAATCTTTTGGTATTTTTTGTGAGCTCAGGCTTAACAAAGTTGTAAGTGAATTCAGGGTGAAGCTGGATGATGCAGCTGCGGCCTTTGTGTTACCCATGTATGCAGGTTCTTTCTTTCTTTCACCATTTCTTCTGAAATGGGATATTACTGAATCACAGCAGTTGCTTCAGGGCAACCTGGAGGTTTTGCTCATAGGAGGAACTGATTTGTGGCTTGGGTGCCTGGAGCACCATGAGATATGGAGATCAGAGGGGAAGCTGGCTGATGGGGTTGCCCATGGAAGGAGATGCTTTGTTGGCTGCATGGCATGGGCATGGGTCCAGTTAGACATCCCCAGGGTTGACTCTTGCTACTCATGGGTTTCCTCTCCACCTCCCATTTCTAAAGGGGTTTTACAGCTTATTTGTGATGAAGCAGACAAGCATCAGCAATTAAAAAAAAAAACCAACAACAATGCAGCTGCTGTTACAGGAATAATTATTGGTTTATTAACATAAAAATTACAGAATATTTTGCAGCTTAGGCAGAATTTCAGAGTCCAAACTGGAATTAGTGCTTTCAAAAAAACAGAGACACATTGAGTGTGAGAAGAGAGACAGAGGTCTGCCATGGGCTCTCCCTCCTGTAGGAGAGAGGGCTGACCTCTAGGCACTGAGGAAGGTGCTGACTATGGAGCAGAGCTTGGAATGGTCATGGATTTGGCCAGGATATGAGTGTGAAGGCAGGATTTGGTAAGGAGGAAGCTGGTGGGACCTACAGAGGTTCCCAGGCCAGGCCAGCCCTTGAGGCAGGGCACGGGGACAGCCAGGGAAGAGGCCCAGCTGTGCCCAGCTGTTCGGAGCTCAGCGCTCGTGGAGCAGATGGCGACGGGTTTGTGCCGTGCTCCCTGGTCCCAGGCCAAAAAGGGCCTTCAGCTGGTGGAAGAAGCACAGAAATCAGGAATCCTCATCCCCAAATCCTGCCCTGCATCTTTCAGCCCAGAGAAACATTGTCCCATCATCAGCTTGGTCCCTCCCTCTGGCGAAGGCAGGACACTTCCCGGCATCAGCGGATTTTCTTTAGATACAGGTGGATCCCGTTCTTGGAGCGCAGGATGACCTGAGGTATTTTGTAGGGAGGCCTGGCAGGGTCGGGTGACAGCTCGAAGCGCAGCAGGGTCAGGGCCAGTGCCACCTTCATCTCATTCATGGCAAACTGCTGCCCAATGCAGTTCCTGGGGTAAAACAGAGCAGCTCAGCCACCCCATCTCAGTGCTGGGCACTGCAAAGCCTTGCAGCCCTCTCACACAACCCTTCCCCTCTGCAGCTCTCAGCACTCCAGGCAGTGGTTTGGGGAGCAAAATTAGGGGCGTGGGCTGAGCAGGGGGAATCTGGGGGAGCACTGGGAGCTCCTAGATGTGTGCTCAATGAGTACAGAGAGGGAGGGCAGATGGGGAAGCCAAAGGAGAGGCCAGCAGAGAGAAGGCGGTGGGTCTCCAAGCAGGAGGGTCTGGGATGTGTTTGCCTTGGTGGGGTGAGCACAGGGCAGAGGGGAGGACTGGGAGCAGAGGAGAAGGGGGAATCAAAGGGTAGGGGGTGGGATGGGGTCTCTGTGTCAAGGAGGGGAGGAGAGCCGGTGAGCCCAGGATGCTGCAGGCTCCTCACGTGACGCCAGCAGGATGCTCCACAGCTTTGGGACCCAGTTCCCTGTCTCCAGAAGGGGCCTGGCCATGTTTCCTTCCCATTTTGCCTGCTGGTATCAGAACCCCTCTGCAGCCCAAACACTTGCTGCGTGCTCGTGAACTGTTTAATGCCGTAGTACAAGGACTTTAGGTGGTGCTCTCTGACCAGATTCTGTGAGTGCTTCCCCAATAGCAATTGTCACAGCAGCACACACTTCTCGGCCTGAGCAGTCTGCAGGGATATATGTTTCCTCTCCCCACTACTCCTTCAGCATTCAATACAATTTACCTAGTTCCAGCAGAAAAAGGCAAAAAGGCGTGAGAGTGTCTGCCAGAGATGTTCTCCGGGGAAAACCGAAACGGGTCAAACACCTGGAAATTAAGAATACACAGCAAGAAAAAGTGATTATTTAATGAATAAAGTATTGACAGGCATATTCAGAAATATGACACCACATAATTTCTGAACAACCCCATTGGAGAGTGAGACTGTTCTGAAATGGACTGAAACTTGTACGCCAGCCTCTCTTCCTTAACACTGAGCCTGGAAATGATGTTGCCAAGATAAACCAGATATAGACATGATGAAAACCAGGGGAGCCAGGATTCAATTCTCCACCTGTAGGCTAAGCAAAAAGTCATAATTTTGCCTGCTAATACAACAAGCTCTTTGGAGTACTTTGCCTTACTGCTTGGGCAGCATCCAGCCCTAACACTGCTGTCTGACCACCCTGTGCTGCAGCTGGCTGAGACTAAAGCAAGGTGGTCGTTTCTCAGCATGATTCCTATAGGAAAAGATGTTTGGGAGCAAGGGGTGCTCTGCTCTCCTGCTAACAGGTGAAGGGGACACTGGAAGAGGCACAAAATAAAGGGGAAAAATAGTTAGAAAGGCAAAAGAAAACTCACCAAAGGGTCTTTCCATACTGCAGGGTTTCTATGAATGAGATAAATGCTTATTGCAGCAATGGTGCCTGTGAAGCCATCAAGGAGGAGAAAAGGGGTCAGTGACAAAGAAACTAAAGAGAAGGTTGCAGTGTGCTCATGAGAAGGTCTCTCTAAATCATCATGATCTTATTATTTATGCTGGGAACCTATGAGCATTTGGTCATTGGCTTCAGAGAAAACAAAACTTCCAGCACTGTAGGTGCATCATCCACCCACCTACCCTGCCTGCTTGTGTGTTATCAGAGGAGGAGAGGAGCAGCACGGGGCAATTCCCATGCTGCAAGTTGGGCTGGGACCCTGTTCCTCTGAACCTGCAGTTTCCCAGAATGAGTGAACCATGAGCTTGTGCTTGGCCAGGAAGAGAAGAGGTTTCTGGCACAGGCTTGGCTGCCCTGCAGCAATTGTGTCAGGAAGGATTTCGTGGGGATGCTGCTGTACAGCCCAGGACTTCAGTCTGTCGAGGTGATGCCAACATCTGCACAGTCCTGTCTGATGGTCTCTGCCAGCAAGGAGCGGGTCACAAAGCCATGGCTGTCACCTTTGCTCTGTGGCAGACAGTGAGGACACAGCTAATGTCCAAAAGCACAATTTTTTGAAGCAGGATGGGATTCACAAACCTTCTGGCAAAGTGCGTCCATCAGGGAAGGTGATGGGTTTGCTCAGCTGCCGGGACACGCCGGGCACTGGTGGGTAAAGGCGAAGGCTCTCTTTGATGCACATGGAGCTGTAAGTCATCTTGCCCAGGTCCTCCCTGTGGGGACAGAGGCAAGCTGAGCCCCCAGCTACCCTGCACCAGGAGGCCCCTTGCCCCACAGCCATCAGCCCCCTGGACAGACCCCCTGCAACAAATGGGGCACCTGCAATGTCCAACCTGAGATGCTGCAAGCTGGAGACCCCAGAGCACTTCTAAACAACCTTAACACCCTCTGGTCTTGGCATGGCATCCAGCATGTCCTTCCTGCTCTGGAGTGTTTTTTCTTGTGTCTGCCTTGGTAATACTAGCCCTGAAGGGCAGGGAGGCAGATTTAGCTGAAAGATGCAGTATCCGCTCCATCCTATGACGTCTCTGTGCATGCAGCAACCTTTAGCACCTCAACTTCCAAGCCTGGAAGACTTTGCTCACTTAGATGGCACTGATGGTAAAAGAGTTACCAGATAAGGAAATGTGCAATCTTACCACTGAAGTGTCTCCCGGTCCCCCAGGATTCCCTGGATCTCCTCCCGGCACTGTTGCTGGTGCTCAGGGTGTAATGCCAGGCAGTAGAAGAGCCAGGAGATCCCACTGGCTGTTGTATCATGGCCCTCAAACATGAACGTGTCCACCTCAGCACGCAGGTCCTCATCAGACAGTCCAGCTCCATTCTCATCCTAACAGTCCAGAGACAGTGTCAGTGGCCTACATATATATTAATAATATATAAAATACATAATATAAATAATACAGATAATATAGATTATCTGTATATTATAGTGGCCCATATATATAAACATATATTTGTTCAGCTATTGCAAAGAGGGCTGATGTTTCCCCTGCAATATGTATAAACAAAATCAACCTGTTCAGACTGAATTCAGGGCCCTTTTTCCTTGACTTATAAACTCCTTTATGCTCCCCATATTAAACCACCACGTCTGTGCAATCCCTCTGTGTATTATACTCCCCAATAGATGCTACCAACATTTCAGTGATAGAAAAGTGTGTTACCTTAGCCCCTTCTCAACTAGGCAGGACTGGCTGATTTTATTTTAATGGGTTGTGCAGTCCTGAGGGTCTCAGGTGGTTTGTGGCACCCCTGCAAAGACTGACTGGCATGTGCACCCTGCTGCCCTGCTGCACACCCACTCCTCATCACTCACTTTGGCACACAGCAAAATGTCCAAGAAGTCCAAATGTCTCTTCTTCTGGATCTTTTCAAATTCCCGTTCATCTTTAAGGGATTCCTTTCGCTCACGGATCACCTTGTCTGGGGAAGAAAGAGGTAAAGGTTCAGGAGGGGCAGGAGACACTGACGTGCAAAATTGCCCTGTGAATGCAAAGCTCATCCGAGGGACTGACCACCACTCAGACCACAATGCATTTGATGTGTGCTTCTGCATCCCACAAGTAGTTTTGCTTTTGGCTTTTTCAGCAGCACGGCAACAAATGCCATGCACATTGGCACCCTTTTCTGCAAACTTCTTTGTCCACCACAGACTCCCCAGCCTACCTTACCCACCCCTACTGCATCAATATCATGCATGGCCTGGAAATGAAAATCATTCCATGTGTCGGTGCTGCCTGCAGTGCCCATCTCTTGTTTCACCAGGCTCTTGTCATTTGATGTAATGTTCCCAGACAGGAATTCCTCCATCAGCCCAGTTGAATAACCTAGGAGCTGTGAGATCCCCTTGCTTCATGTCTAGATCAAACTGCTGCTGCAAGCTGATGCTCTGCTTGGATCCCTGCTCCGAGTCTCAGCAGGATCCCTGCATGGGCAAGGAGGGAACTCGACTGCCTCTGCTCAGCCATCACTCACCCTATTTGAAAGCTTTGGAAGAGAATGAAGGCAGGGAATACCTGTGTGGTCGTGAGCAAGCTGGCAGACCTTCCTGAACCGAAATCCATGTGGGCTGAGCCAGTAAATGATGTCGTTGTGGTAGGGGAAGATGCGGAGGCGCTGGTGCACCATGTGGCATAGGTCGTAGACAGCCTGGATGTAGGTGTTGTTCCTGGGGAGAGGGAAATGGTGACAGCTTGTAAATTTGGGAGCACCATGACAAGCAATTTGCCCATTTCCCTTCTGAGCTGAAAAACTTTCTGCTGGGGCTTGGGGCGGCGAGCACTGACCTGTCGGTCTGGCAGTTGCTGTGACAACTGAAGGCACATTTCATGATGCTATCAAGAGTCATCAAGCTGACATGCTCAAAGAGCTCCACTGGTTTCCCATCTGTGCTAAGCTTTTCCCATTTATCCTAGGGTGCAAAGGAGACAGAAATGAGAAGGCAAGAACAGTTCTGCATGATCTGCAGTCACCTTCTTGTTAAATGAGTGCTCAGCTAGGGATACACCTCAGAGAAATGGAAAAAAGAAGAGGATCTCTTAGTTGCCATCAAATTCCAGAGAAGGGAAGTCAAAAGCAGGATGGTAAATACAAGATTTGTCTCAGGCAGCTGCTATTCTTGAATCCTGACAGTGGTGAGCCCTGGTACACCCTGAGGCAAGGGCACCCTGGAGAAGCCCAGGACAGGAGCATTGCTGGGTGATGGGGCACATTACCAAAGTCTTTCTCAGGGTGCAGTGAGTTTCCTGCACAAGAGCAGTGTATGTCAACACTGGGCTTCACCGAGTCTGTTCTGAAGCAGATATGAGTTTGGTGCCTATGATGTAAACCTCTGTCAGAGGTTTTTCCTCCATCCCACAATCTCTCTGCCACTGTGTTTTTTGATCATGTAATATAGGAGCTCTTGCTCAACTCTTCCCATAGAGGATCCCTGCAGAAACTATAAATACTGTCTCTCTTGCCTGGCAGAAAATAAATTATGTTGAATCCTCCTCCCTTCATAGCTGTAAAAAAACCCAGTGGACTCAAAAGCTGAGAAAGGGAGGAGATGGAAGAGTACAGGCACATCTGAGCTCTCACATGTGACACCAGGCTGGGGATCAGGGCTTACATAGACAGACAGATGTCCTTAGTACATACAATGATTGCCACCTGGTGGTACAAGCTCCCATAATAACACTCTGCAAAGAATTATGAACTGACAGGCACTTGTTTGCATTGCAAAGGCTCTGCTGGATCTCCAGTCCTCAGCTCCTGGCTGCTGCCTGGGCCAGTGGGAGGAAGGACAACCAGGATCCATGTGGAGCTGCTGGGGAGGTTTGATGGAGGGAGGCAAATGAGAAGGAATAGATTGGGCACCCAGACTCCAGCTGGTCCATGTGCACAAAGCCTGGTGCCCCTCACCAGTAATTCACACTGGTTTCCATCGAGCCCAGCACCAATGGATGGAAGACCAGTGGAGTTTCACTGTGTATTAGGCAAGGCAGGGATTGCAATCGAACATGGATGTGTTGACAGCAAATTATACCCTTTAACCTTAGGTCACAGTACAGCTCTGCTCCAACCTTTACATTTTTGGGATTGTGAACCTTTATTTACTCCAGTTCTTCATTTACAAAAAATGTCTTGTAAGGAACTGCACTTGGGATTATGCAGTTTGGGGATGGCAGTAACATTAATCCTCAAATCTTAGCCACAGATTCCAAAGCAGTACCAGAGAGACAGTCCCTCCAGGGAGGCTCAACCTGCTCATTCCTCCCAGCTCATGGGCAGGGATTTGTAGTGACTCAGAATGCCTGACCACTACCCTGTCCTTACAACAGGTTGTGAGTAAGGGCAACGCAAGAAAACTCTGCGTTCGCCTACTAACAAGTCAGGATCAGGGAGGAGAAAACAGGGCAGAGAGAGGAGCATCAGAGATGAGTCCTACCAGCATCACGTTAGTAGACTCTGCCATCAGGACCATGTACGGTTTCAAGACATCGTAGTGGAACCCCGGGGTCAGGAGTTTTCGATGTTGGTGCCATTTTGGCCCATGTAAGATCAGCAGCCCATTCCCTGGGGAAACATATGCTGGGCTCAGGCAAGGTCACCTGCTTGCAGACACCCCCTCTGCCCTGCAAGGAGCATGGTTAAATCTGTGTCTGAGCTGCTACAAGGGAGCATTTCCAAATGTTGCCATCAGCTCCAGGGCTCCCAGGGCTGAGCAGAGCCCTGCTCACTAAAACAACACAGTGCTGCCTCCAAAAAGAAACACAACTTTCTCCAAACTCCAAAACTCTAACACTGCTGAAGCTGGGAAGAGCAGATCAGCAGATGCATTTTTCACCAGTCCTCCACTGAATCTGAGCTTCTCCCATCATCACCGTTTGCTACCTATGAACATGTCAGTGGTTCTCATTTATACATAGGACTGTATCTGAACCTTCTTTCCTCAAAGCACAAAACTAGCATTTTTTAGTACCTTTTGAAATAAATGTAACAATATCAGGAAGCTTTTAGCTATAACTGCATCAAGGAACAAGCACAATGCTGTTTAATTATAGCATAAATAGTTCTCGACTAACTTCAGAATCATTCCTGGTAGGCAAAGCCCTGGGAATACATACCAATCCACGGGACAAGGTGTTTATAGCTGATGTTATCCTTGGGATCTGTAAAAGAAAAAACAATCAAGAAAGAGAAAAAAAAACTGGTCAATGTTGCAGTAGCATCAACCCACCAGTTTGCATCTGAAAGATCCCTCTGGGCTCTCACTTTTGGTTGGGTAGGAGGCAGAATCAGTGAGATCAGTGTAGAATTCATCAGTATTTCACAACAAGACTACAATGTTTGGCCCAGCTGCAAGAAACATGTACAAAAGCAGATGCCCAGACTGTAATAAACAAAGAATATTGGTGGTCCAAAGTCTGTGCTGTGTGATAAATTATTAACCCTCCCAGACAGTACTGTTTAGCATCTTTCTCTCTGGAAGCACTAAAGATATGTCTCTGCAGTAAGGAGCCAGGAGTCTGAACTGTTAAAAAAAGCTTCCAGCTGTCTTCTCCATGCTGGAGTCCAGCACTAAGAAGATAACTTTTCAAGGAGCACTTGAGGAAGTTTGATTTGCAAGACTGGGAGGGGCCCCAGTCACTCTGGCAGCCCTGTGCCTGAAGCACTGAGAGCATGGCATGAAGGACAGATCTCTCCATGCCTTTAGAAGATATCTGCCTTGCTATGAATTTTTAGGCTGGCATGGGAAATCTGCAGGCTGTGGTTGTTCCTCCACAGCTCAAGGCATCACCTCCTCACCTCCTCTGGCCAGCACAGTCTTGGCATAGTCAGGATCAGTGATAACCAGGAATGCTGAGAAACTCCCGAACCAGAGAGGGTGAGCAGTTTTGTACTTCTGTGCCCAGATCTCCACCTTGTCCAACACCTCTTCCTCCTTGAGAAACTATGGTTGTGAGGAAGTAAAAAGAGAAAGAACACTTAGATTCAGAAAAAAAATAAATTATGTCTCAAACCACTTCTTAAAAAACCTCAAGGTCCTTCTGTATCACAAAACCAGGTGACTGCAAACAAGGTGTTGTCCCTCTGGCTTTGCAGAGCATGAGAAGTAGAGATACCTGTTACTTTTAAACCTCATATAAAATAATTCTTCCTTATCATTTGATCCCAACCATGGAGAACATCCTCAGCAACAGTGGTGGTGCCTATCAATGCACATACATTATCTACTCTTTTTTCCATGGCCACTCCAAAGAAGACTCAGATTTGATCCAGATAACATCTGCGTTTCGTGGCATGCAAATACATTCTCTCTTGCGCATGGCTGAAAAATTAGCACCCTGCAGTCCTGAGAAAATACAGCAGCCCTTTCATGGCAGCTAATGGTACCCTTGCTGCATCTGCCCCTGTGCAATGATGCCTCCTGACCAGAAAACCTGGGCCACAGCTTCCTCTAGGCATTTTGGTGGAGAAGGACAGTATCTAAGTAAAATTCAACAGAATTACCAATGGAGTGTACAGAGGAGAGGACACTAGTTAATAATGTTAGATTAAGATTCCATTGATTTCCAGGAATTGAATCTTATAGGCAATGAAGAGCTTCTACTCCCACAAAGGTTTTTCTCAGGTTGTTGGAAGGTGCACGCTGAGGAGTAATGTGAGCACCAGTGTTCATATCAGCAGCACTGGCAGGTTCACTCTTCAAAAGTGATCACCCTTTTATTGCTTTTTATAGCCGGTGTTGTTGTATATTAAACAGTCAATAGGCAAAGAACAAGTGGAGAGATTGGTGGAAAGATCCAAAGTCACATGCAGGGAAAAAAAGATCACAGAGATAAAGCTGTGTAGGAATTCTCCTTTATTTGAACAGAAACTACTCTGCCACAATGCAGGGGGAAGGATTTTGGTGAGGTGGGGCTGATACAGCTACTGCTGCTTTGACTTGAAGCTTGAAGCTTAATTACGTCTGCATACTGGTGCAGAAATCAGCCACAAAGTCACCCTCTCTGCTCAGTCGCTTTGGTGCTGAGTTACCTCAGCTCAACTTTTAGCTTGGCTAGTGTTTCTCAACCCAGATGGTGGCTTGTACTCAAATAATCACCCATGTCAGGCTTCTCTCAGAGAAGATGCTCAGAAGTTGTGGGGCATCGGCCAGTGGACTGCACAGGCTGCCTGGACTTATAAAAGAGAACTATCAATTTCTCTGGTTGCTGGGATCAAGTTTTGGGGTAAAAGAAGTCAGCCCTCCCTGGTGTCCACCCCTTTGGCAATGCCAGCAGAAGCAGAGCTTGGCACAGTGCCTTTAGCTGAGTGACACTTGAACACATGAAAGTCCCTTTGATACATCTGTTTGTGCTTCCTCCCATCATGAAATCACTGAAAGCATAAAAGAAAGGAATTGGGAGATACTGAGAAAGCCCTGCTGACAGAAGTACTAACACCTTTGCATCCAACCTTGTTTTTGGAGTGCTGGCCTCAGTTTGTGCTACCAAGAATGATCCTTGCACTGGCAGCAGGTGGGGTGGGTTTATTTGAGAGGAGAGGTCACCCCCAGGGTGAGTAACCTCTGCCTGCTCTGCCAGGCACTCCCGGGGAAGAGGGTGTAAAGACCTGCTGGCTGAAGAACCGGAACGGAAAGCTCCTGCTTCTTAACCAGGGCTCCAATCACCAGGTTCTACATGAAAGGCCATAATTTCTATTTCTTCCTCCCTAGGTGGCTTGAAAAGGAAAGTATTACCCTGGCTGAGGTCTAAGGAAGAAAGGTAACAGTCTGATCTCAGGCTGAAATGCAAATTTTGAAGTGGATCCAACACTAAAAGCATCTGGGAAGTGGCGCTTAGAGGCGCTTTTAATGACTACGCACCAATGGCAAATGAAAGAGAAAAGACAGGAGCTGAAACCTGAGGAGGGAGCTGCTCTGTGCTCAGCCAGAGTTCGTGGGGCAGCTCCTTCTGCTTCCCGGCCTTGGGAAGTCGGTTTGGCCAGCTCAGAGCAGGCACTCTGGGTTTTAACGAAGTCGTGCTGCTATAGTGAGGCTGAACAGCTCTACAAAACCTTTCCTGCTACTTAATTTCTACCGAGTGGCTTGCATAACCAGAGACTGATACCTAAGAATGCTTTAAAACAAAGTGAAGTATTCCCAGAAAAGCCACCCAAAGCATGACAAGTATCTTTGAGATATTAAACTAACCTGAATTAAAACTGGCAATTAATAACTTGAATTGGAAATGTCAGTGCTCTACCCCACTACACTTTTCAGGTCCTCCTCCGAGGTGCATGGAAACTTTTTATTCAGCATGTGCCCAGGGCATTGCCAGTTTCCTCACTGGCTCAATTAACTGTTGGGCTCTGGGGAATTCAGCAGCATTTAATCAACAAACCATTAAATTTGCAAAACAGGAATTCTACAAAAAGTACTTTCCGAGGTAAAAGTTGAGCAGCAGACAACCTAGCCATGATGGCAGCAAGTGATTGGCACAAGTGGTTAAATCCTACTCCAGGATTAATAGTCACTGCTGACAAACAGGACAACATACTTTATTAAATTGCAGTTTTAAAGTCTAACTGGCAGTGCAACAAAGCCCCAAACTGGCCAATCTTCATGCTTACATTGCCAAAGGACTGGCTGTCCTGTCCAGAGCAGCAAAACAGGGGCTGCCACAGCAGAGATGAGCCCTCGGAGGTCTTCTCTTTTTAGGGTGCCAGTTATTTATTGTGCCATGGATTTAGCTAGAGCAGGGTGTCAGCAGAGTCCAGGAGAGGTCAGGGAGATCTGAAGCAATCTTTAGCATGGACGAAAAAGCCTTTCACATCAGGCTGCTCAATTACTTCTGGCAAAGCTGCTGATGAGTTCTGGAAATCTGTTTGCCAAGGCAGCCACACTGATCTGCATGGGCTCATGTATACCTGTATACATGAGCACCCAGCACAAGGTTTGCTAAACTTTAGTTTAGTCATGGCTCTAACTCAACCTTTCAAAGTTCCACGGCCCCTTGTGTCGGATGCTATACCTGGGATGTGCTTTGAGGCTTAAACGTGGCTCGAAATGATCCATGGCCTTCGCTGGCCGTGAAGCTGATGCAAGCTGACAAGGGAGAAAGGGGAGGACACTCCACAGCAGTGTCCAGTGCACAGCCTTGATGGGACAGCTGCAGGGCCATGCCCTGAGTAACACGGGAGCAGAGAGATGACAGCAGGGCCTGCCCCGATTTCCACAGGAGCAGGGAAGTGACAGCAGAGCCTGGGACAGAGCAGCGCAGCTCTGCCTCCAGCACCAACGCCAGGTTACAGCCCGGCACGACCTTGCCCACACCATGTTATATTACTGCTTTATTTACTTGCAAGCCAGCTACCACCTCTTCCCACCGTGCGTTTTGCAGAAGCCCGTGTGTGCTCTTCTCTAGGCAACAACCAGAGTTTTACAGGGCCGAGAAAAAGGATGCCCCTCTTTCCCGTACCCCGGGGACCAGGTGAAGCAATTCCCCGGGGCCAGAGTGACGCATCTCACCAGCATCATTCCTCCCTCGGTGCTCGGGCAGCGGGGGGGCTGCTCTCCGCAGCCCGTCCCTCCCCACCCGGCAGCGTAGCCCCGGCTCTCGCCCTACCTCGTGGACGTGTCCGAAGAGCCAGTGTGTGGGGTGGCCGGGGAAGGCGGCCAGCGCCCGCAGCAGCTCCCGCCGCCGGTGGTACAGCTGGATGGCCTTCAGCAGCACGCAGGTCAGGCAGAAGACGGCGACCAAGTGCAGCACCCGGGAGACATCCACGCCCAGCCAGGAGAGCTTCATCCCCGCGGCCAAGGCAGCTCCCGCTGCTGCCGGTGGCTCAGCCGGGGCCGGTGTCCTCGCCCGGGCGGGGACCCCAGCGTCGCTCCCAGCCAATGCGGGGCGGAGGGGCAGGTTCAGAGTCCTGGCGGCTGCCAAATCACGGCAGCGCTTGTTGGGAGGGCAGCATGGCGCGGTGCCCGGGCGCTGGCAGCGCTTTCCCGCAGCCTGGGCTGGGACCTGCCGCCCACCCTCCCGCCCCGCTCGCAGCCGCCGGTGGGTGCATGAGCTGGGCAGGGGGGAGAGGGGCTGCGGCCTGCGGAGGGAGGGCGGCACCCCGAGCATCGCTGCTCCTTAGTGTGCCGTTCTTGAGGCTTCTGGTGCACAAAAGCCTGAATGGGAAATCAGACACAGCATGGGCTTCCTCCCCCTGAGGGCTTCATCGCATATTCCTGCCTCCCAAGGTTTCACCCTCATCTCTATCCATCCCGGCTAACACCCCCCTCCGCCGCTGCCGGCCCCCCGAGCCACATCTTAATAAACGGCGGGGGCGACATCTCTTCCCCAGTGAGCGTGGAGAGCCCTGCCCCGGGCTGGTTCTGCGGGGCTGTGCAAGGCGAGGGGCGGGGTAACGCGGCGACTTCGCGGCAGGCACCTGCCAGGAAGCCCCGCTTCCCTGCCACCGCCATCTCTGGGAGCTCCCCTGCCGAGCCTGCTGGGCGAGGGGACAGAGGGCGATCGTGGAGGAAGGCACCAACCCGGCCAGGACCCTCCGATCAGCCGCTCCTAGCTGCCTCCCTCACTGCGAGTCCCACCTGCCCGAGGCGGGACTCGAACCTGCCACCCTGTACCCGCTTCTCAGCGCCTGCGCAGGGCGGGCTGGGGCCTTCAGGCCCGCGCGGGGCGGTCCCGCGCCGCCCAATGGGCGGGCGGTTTGCTGGCGGGTGGCGGCGGCGGGCGGCGCTGGGCCCGGGGCTGCCATGGCGCGGGCGGGGTGGGCGGCGGCGGGGCCGGGTGTTCCGCCGCGGGGCCGGCGGGGAAGCAGCGGCCGCGGCCCCGCCGAGCGTCTGTAGCCGCGGCCGGGCCGCAGGCTGGCGAGCCGGGCCGCGCTGGCGGCGGCCGCCGCGGCCGTGGCGGGGGAAGGTGACGGGAGCCAGCCGCCCGCCGCGCCGCCGCCGACACCGCACAAGAAGATGAAGAAGCGGAAGGAGCTGAACGCTCTCATCGGCCTGGCCGCCGACGGCCGCAGGAAGAAGCCCGCCAAGAAGGGCTCGGGCCACCGGTTGCTGCGCACCGAGCCGCCCGCTTCCGACTCCGAATCCAGCTCCGAGGAGGACGAGTTCGCGGCGCCGGGGGTGCGGGGCCGCTGCGGGAAGTGAGTCCCGGGGCTCCGCCGCGGCCCCGGCCCGCTCCCCGGGCTGTGCCGGGGCGGCCGCGTTGCTTTCTCGCAGTTGCTGGGGGGTTGTGGGGCGGTGGGCGCTGCCAGGAGAGACCCGGAGGTGCACGGGGCGACTCTGGCCCAACGGGTTGCCTGGCTGAGGGTGAAAGTAGAGCTGAACAGCCCTCTGGCTGTTTGCTTCCCGGGTCCGTGCTCGCTGCAGCCCCCGGAGGAGCTGGGGGTCAGCTGTGAAGTGTTGAGCCCAGTTATCCCCGGGTGTTCAGCTCGGCACCATCCTGTCTCTGCGGGCTGAGGCACTGCTGGTTTTATCACAGACGTGACGTGCTTTGTCCATAGATAGACATTAATGGGCCTCTGAGAATAGCTAAAAGTAGGTGTGATGCAGAGAAACTTGGGCTTTTGCAGTCTAGGGTGATAATCTAGAAAAACTTGTCATAACACTGTGGTAAGACCTTTTCTTCAAGCCTTCTTTCCAGGCTACCCAGCAGGTGTTCCTAACATAAGTTTATGTGAGCAGAGCAGGAAGTTTTAGTGAGGGAAACCTGACAGCTGCTCTTAAATATGCTAAATGTGCCTCCTGAGGATAAACTGAACAGAGTAATAGTCCTGAGCTCACTGTGTAGCCAGATGTATTCTTGGAAAAACTCTTCATTGGCTCTTGACAGCTAAAACGTGTTATTCCAGCGCTGGCTTTGATGGATCAGCATTTAAAACTTTTCTAGGTACTGTTGAATATTCACAATCTGTTCTTTTGTGTCACCCAGGGGAGACTATCTGCGATGCTGCAGATTCTGTTACCCGCTCTGTGCGTTCGTCATCCTGGCCGCGTGCGTGGTGGCCTGTGTTGGCTTAGTCTGGATGCAGGTGGCTCTCAAGGAGGATCTGGATGCAATAAAGGAGAAGTTTCGAACTAGTAAGTGTAAATGTAGCTGCACTATTGCACCTTTGCTTTGGGCAGTGTGAAGAGCTTCAGTTTTCTACCTGCTTATTCAAAATCTGAAAGCACTGAGTAGACAAACTGGCCCTGGACTGAGGAGTCCTCCAAGCAGAAGACACTTGGAGGCTGGGCGAATCTAAGGCGAGTGTTATAATTTCTTGCCTGCTCTACATGTTCTGAGGAGCAGGAATGCTGGACTAAGTGGGCCTGTAGTTGCTTGTAAACACATTTCTAAAATTCCTGACTTTGGTCTTGGGAGTGCAGTCTTCCAAAGGAAGCCTGTATTTAGACACGAAAAGTTCACAGCAGCCCCATAAAAGCAGTCCAGGGGATTTTGATGCATCCCTTAAAGCCACAGTGGAAACCAACATTCTTGTCTTGAGCTTTTCTAAAAACCTTTAATACTTGCTATGGTGTTACTGCAGTTTGAGTGTTGCTCTGATGTGATGTTTTTTCTTTATATCCTCTACATGTTGATCTTGCTTGTGTTGACCTGTTCCTGTCAAACTTCTATGCTGTGTTGCCTGTGGTGTGGGGTTACATCATGTGTAATACTTTATAGTATGGAGTTAACGTGAAGCATTTTGCTTGTAGGTCTCAGGTTTTCCCTGTCCATGTAAGATTACAATATTACTACATTGTCTGCCCAGGTGGAACCTGCTGGCTGGGAGTGAGACACAGCAGAACTCATAGGTGTGCTTTTTTTTTGTATGGACTGATGCTGAACTCTGAAAGTTAGCTGCAACTGGCCTCCCCTGGTTATGGGGGGGATACCTTCAGTTACAGGTGTTGCTTTGTGGCCCTGAGTGTAGCAACCAGCTTTTTCTGTGTTCTGGGCCAGCTGACTCTTCATGGACTGCTCTCCTTTGTATGTGCTGGCAGTAAAAGTTTTGCACGATGACAACATCTGTTGGCTTTGGTGTAGTTAAGTTTCATCATTCCTGTTCTACTTAGACCTCTTTGTTCAAGCAGTTGTTCTCCCTGAGCTTATTCTCTGGCAATTACAGATGTTCTTGTTTTCTCCTTAATAACTGATAGAAATTCCATGTGTTGGTCTAGTGATAAAATGGTCTCGGATTTCCTTGCTGCTGTAATAGGATGCCTGGAACCTGGATGGGAGTCTCATACTGAGGCACAGCATTGAAAACAAAAAAGCAGGCAACAAGAATAACTTGGTTCCAAAAGGTTACACTGTGCTTTGGTGAGAGGGACAGGTGGATGGAGAAACAAAAGACATGGGGTCTGTCTGTCAGGTTTGGAAAAAGCATCTTCCTGCTCTGAATCTTTGTCCAGGCTTTGATTCCCATGGAGTTTTAGTGTTCTGCCATCTTTTGAACAAACTGAGTATGGTATAAGTGCTTGTTAAAAACAAGCCATCTTTGCATCCAGTGTGTTTCAGGTAGGGGAAAATAACTAGTGTTTCCTTTGAGTTGTTACTAAGATGCTAACAATGTTTATAGCACTTATGGGGTTTTTGTAGCACAAGAAAGGTTGAGTGGCGTCTCTCTACATAGTGAGAGTGGCAAAACAGTGCAGTGCAGATTACTATGTATCTAGGAATGACTTTTGGGACTTGCTTCAAGAAAAGTGAAGTGAGTTTTTGAAGATCATGGCTTTCCACTTGTGTGTATTTGGGCATCCACTCCGCAGGCAAGAGGCACTCTTAAAGGCTTCCTGTTTTTACCAGATGGGCCATACATGGACATCTGTTCTGGGAGCTGCCAGCTACATACCATGCAGGTCCCACTGTTCTTGGCAGTCTGGTCTGATGGCAGTTTGCTGTGGAGCGTTCCAGAGCTGCCTTACAGGGTGGAGGTGCAGGTTTTGGAGAACTGTCATCTCTGTCTCAAAACCTTTACTTAGTTGTTTCCCAGACCCAGGGATTTAGAATTGCCTAATAGCTCTTGAAGCTAAACAGCTTAGTCACTGCAGACCTGGAAGAGCTGCATTTCTGAGGTTCACCTGAATTGATTTCAGCTGCATGTTTCCCTCTTCCTGTAGAATTAATTGTCGTAATAACTGACATTATTTCCAAGGACCTTGTTTACTGATTTGTTTACCCACAGATGTTGGTGTGTAAGCTTACACATTTTTTTCAGTTGTTTTTCTGACACTGTTTTCTGACAACTGTAATCACTCTAATCTCTTTGGATTTCACTTCATCGTCAGCAGCCCCTTTGCAGGCTTGAAAAGGGCACTGAGGTTCATTTCCTGTGCCCACTTTGCCCTGGTGCTCTTGGCAGTTCTTACTCACAGTCCCACTACTATTTCGTGTTCCTCTCTGAAAGCAGTGCAAAATAACTCCACTAAATAAAGACCTGCTGAGGCTTGCCAGAATGAGAGTGCTACTGCAAAGTGTTACATCTAGTATGGTCTCTCTGGGTTCTCTCTGCAGACATATTTAATACTCTTAAAAAAGCTGTCAAAGAGCTGTTCATTCTGAATGAACATTTCATTCTGAATTGATAATAAACCCATATGTAGAAATTGTTATTGCCTTCTTTCACTCTAGATGTTGCTGCTTGTAATTTTGTTTTTTTGCTTTTCAGTGTTGTTTATCTGGATTTATATATATATATTTTTTTAAGAAACAAGTTGGTTTTTTTCATATTTTTTTTTAGTGGAATCTAATCAAAAGACATCATTCCAAGAAATTCCTAAGCTGAATGAAGATTTGGTGCAGAAGCAAAAGCAACTAGAACAAATTGAGACTGGAGAACTTGGGCTAAATAAAATTTGGATAAATATCACAGAGATTAATAAACAGGTGAGAGGGATCAATGCTGGGTTTTGAGAAACAGTAAGATATTCTTTTTTTTACAGAGATAAATTTTAAGTGCAGTGCTGAGCTGCCTTTTTTTTTTTTTTTGAGGACTTCTGTGACCATAAGCTTGAAACTTTAAAAAGAAAAGTTGGAATGCAGTATAGGTCATTAAACTCCATATAAGCCAGTATTAAGAAAAAAAAAAAAAGGTTGAGCATCTGGTTGGACTGGAGGCTGATCTCATAGAGGAGAAATTAGACAGCCGGTAGAAAGACTTCAGGAAGAACTTAAAAGGACCTGAGAACTGAGCAATTCTTAATTTTCCTGCTAAATAATTGGGATGTTTATGATGAGAGACTTGACATTTCACACTTCTGAGAGTGTCTGCAGTGAGCATGGAAGGAAGCCACCTGCATCAGGGCAGGTTCATGTTGCTGCAAATGAATTACTGGTGTCTCCTGAATATAAAAATCAGCTAATACACACTTGGAATCTGAGCCACTGTAAATCTTAGCTCTTTTTACATGGCTAGAACTAAGCCACTTAACAGAAAGCTGTTTCCTCAGCTGATGTATTAGCTTACGCTTTGAAGAAAGCATCCAGCAAGGCTCTTACTGATATTCTTGCCTTGGAGGGTAAAAGTTCAGAGCTGCTCACAGTTTATGCTATCGAGGTCTGTGTGTGGGGAACCTTTCCCAACACTGGTGCTTTGGATATAATTTTTAAGAGCATTGAGGTGCCTGCTCAGATTGTTTTTCTTCAGTCCAGTGCAGTGGTTAAGTGCTTAATAGGGCACAGATTAATTTTAAAATTGGACTTGCTTTCTTTGACATCTGACACTATGCATATCCACAGGTATTTAGGTGCTTCACTGGACTTTTTAATTCAGGGGCGGGGTTACAGTCTGAGCCAGCTCTTCTGGGGATCAGAATTCAGTTATTGGGTTTCTTTTTCTCATGAATTGGTGGGGTGCATTGTTGGGAATTACTTCAGCCAGTATTCCCAGCTGTGAAACCACAGACTGCATGCTAGGTGATCAGCATTCGCCTAATGTAAAGTTAGGATCCTGTTTTCTCAGCTTGGGAAACAACTTTCTTTTGTATTTTTTTAACCAGAGAAAAGTGGATTTTATCCTCTACTTTTGAGTTGTCAAATGTGAGAAGAAGTTGTTTTTCTTCATTTTGACTACTCATGGCTACCAATTGATCTTAAAGTGATAGTGTTAGAAATGAATGATCAGCATGTGGTTGTTCATAATTTATTTGACAGCCTCTCAATTGGAATGGATAAATAATCCTGAAGATCTGGTGAATAACTTGCCTTCTGGGTCAAACAGTTGAGAGAAATGGAGCTAACCCACTGTACTTAGCTTGTCAGTGTTCTGCTTCTGTAGCAGAAGGTTTGGGTGATGTTGCAACTTCTTTGCCTGTCGCTCAGCTGGGGAAGTTGCAGGGCTTCTCTGGGTTTTGTCAGAGAGGTTGGATTGCTAAACACGAAGTAGGTGACTTTTTTCTTGATGTAAAGGCTTCCTGCACAATTTTTAAAATCTTTCTTGGGCACAGGGAGGTTGTGGAACCCCCCTCCCTGGAAGTGTTCAAGGCTAGGTTGGACAGGGCTTTTTGCAACCTGGTCTACTGGAAGGTGTCCCTGCCCTTGCAGGGGGGTTGGAACTAGATGATCTTCTAGGTCCCTTCCAACCAAAACCATTCTGATTCTAACAGCCTCTCTCTAAGGGGATTAATGTGAAGTGGGCAGAGGTACTTTATTTTAAATAAGGGGCTTCTATGGCTTTCATTCAGTTTAGAAGAAAATCTTGCCTCACTTGTAAGAGGCAGAGTATTTTTCAGGTAGCTTAGGTGGGACTTAGAACCTAGAATCAGGGGTGTTTTGTATGTGTTTATATTTTTGACTATCCTTAATTAAGTCATTAGTATTGGGGAAGGTCAGAATCAGGATTATATTGACTAATTCTGAATGTTCCTCTTTGGTTTTAGATCTCACTATTGACCTCAACAGTAAATCATCTCAAGACTAACATAAAGTCTTCTGCTGATCTGATTGGTCTTCCTGTCACAGTAGAGAAACTTCAGAAGGCAAGTACTGTAAATGTGGTTATTGTTCAACATGTTCTGTGCTGCTAAGCTGCAACTGTCTTGGGGTCAGCAATCACAACAGGAGTTACCTGAATTAAATGTGAGGAATATGTGCTTCTCCCTCTTGTTTTTAAATTGGTCTTCATATACTTCATACTGGATGGTCCTACAATAACGTATGGCAGATAAAAAATTTGAAGGCCTTGGTTGTCCCTTTCTGCAGATGTATTTGTTTCTGGTTGTATTATATTACCACTTCTTTACTTTGGTGCTGGTCTTTCTGGATGCTTTCCTTTAGTTGCTAATCTCAGTATCATTTAAGACACTTGTAAAAAGTCTGTCTGCAGTTTTACAACTCTGCTGTTGCTGGGGGAAACAAAGTAAAAATTGCTTCCTGGAAAACTTCCCCATCTTGAGCAGTGTGTAGGTCTACATCTGGCTCTGCATTTACAGTCTTGTCTTCCATGGCAGTTCTGTTTATTTAGCAATAAGCATTTATATTGGGCTAACACCTAATGTCAGTCCAGTCTTCTTTGTGGCTTTTATGGGTTTCCACTTCTTAACTTCCTTTCCCTATATAATTAATGTGTAATCAACAAGCTAGTCATATGCAAAGCAATTACTGTGGTTTGGCTGATCAGGCTGCTAGGATTTCTTTTTCTGGGAGGAGTACAAAGCCATGTCCTAAGCTTCTAATGTGCTGTTAGGAGCATGCTGGATTTTCACTGTGTCATGTCAGAAGTAAGTCCTAAGAGTACCAATAGCCTGGAACCTGCACCCACTTTATATGATATAGAAAAACTGTATTGTCATCATGCTGTCTTCAGTACTGTCAGGATAAAGTGTTAGGGCCAACAGCTTGCAGTGATCTGCTGCTTGCCACCAAGGCTTTTTCACATTGGAATAAGTCCATCCTTGGTCACACTTTGTGAAAATCAAAGATTTTGAACTTTTTAATTCTATCCCTTCTCTGTTGTTGAGTCTGAGTAAGGTGTTAGATGTGACGTCTATTTCCACTGCTCTCTTGAGCCATCTTGCTTGCATTTATGTTTTGGAAGGTTGATACAATAAAAACAGAGCTGGAACTCTCTCAGGAGGTATACTGCAAGGTGTTGAATGTAGAACAAACTATTTGGAGGTTAAAATACACTAATTCTAATGGTTGCTAAGTGTCATGTTAGTGAGGTTAAAATACACTAATTCTAATGGTTGCTAAGTGTCATGTTAGTGACAAGTGATAGATTTCAGGAGTTGGACTTCTTTTTGACCCCCAGGTGTGTGCTGCTTTACCTCCTGTCACAGGAAAACTTGAGTGGCTGTAGGTTGGTAGCCTGGCAGTAAAGGAAATTCAGAATGCTTCAGACTCACATGCATGATTGTGTGGCAGCCTGCCTGCAGTAGCACTAGCAAAATGTCATTTTTAGCAGATTGAAACTGAAACAGTTGAGGAAGGCTGAGATTTATGTCTACTTCTTTCTTCCAGACTGTAGCAAACATAGGTAGCACTCTTACAAGTGTTTCTCATGATGTTGAAAACATACAGACAGCTATTGAAGAATACAAGAAATCCATAGAAATACTCCAGAATGATGTGGTAAGAGAATGTACTGATTTAACACTCAATGGTGACTGCACTGTTTTAGGTGGTAGAAGTGTGAGGTACAGTTTGATGGTTAAGGATGCATAGAAAGATTAAATTACTGACCAGCCTTACCTGAAACTACTCACTGTTTTTATAGTAACCTCTCAGTTGGGGTTAACAAACTGAGCTGATAATTGAAATTTTTCACCTAAACTGCAACACAGCATTAGTTTAAGAAGAGTACTTGCAGATAAAATCTAAATTAGACATGTTATAAAGCTTGATGCAGCCAGTGAGTGCTACAAAACCACTTCAGATATGGTAGTGTGTGTGGTAGTGAAAGGTATATCATAATACTTCATCAAGGGGACAAGAGCTAATTAGGAGGATTTAATAATAGAAGTTTTGACCTGTGTCTGAAAGGGAAAACTCTCTACTAGCCTAATTAAAATACTGCATGTGTAACAGGTATGAGTGACTAGAATTGTAGCAAAACATCCTTATCTACAGCCTACCAGTTATGAAAAGCTTGGGTTTCTTTTTACAGGCATTTGGTAACATAATTTTTTTACTACTTTCCTTAGAAGGAATTAAAACAGATACCTTCACTTCCCTCCACTGCTGTGCCAAGGACTGAGAGAAATCAGACAGAAAATTACAAACAGGTATTTTTCTCCATTGCATAAGGAATATTGGTACAAGTATCACTGATACTGAACTGTTTTGAGTGTTTTGCAGTATCTGTAGTGTACAAAAAAGTGTGTTTTTTATAAAGGCAATACAAATAGCATCCTTCAAGACCAAATACAATATAATTTTACTATATTTTATTCCTTCATATGTGCAAACAGGTAAGTATCCTAGTCTGAGAGTATTTTGTGTTCTAACTGGGTGAGGAGTAAAATGACTGCAATGAATATCAAACAAATTGTAGGTGTACTTTGCTCATGTAAATGAGTTAAAGGCTTTTTATTGAATGGATTTCATGGCAGGTACTTTCCAATCTAAGCAAATTTGGGAGTGGCATGTATTGAGTTCACCCACAATGTAATGAGGTGTGGAAAGAAGAGATTCAGCAACAACAAAAAAAGGATAACATGAGTGTTTAGCTGAATGGTTTGGAATGGAATGACTGCATTTATTTACATGTAATACATCTGATATCTGCCTCAGAAATGAAGTTTGTTGATAAATATGTTTAATACATGATTTATTGTGGATAAACAGGTGGTGTGGTTACTAAGCTTGCCCTGGGTAATTAGATGAATAGGCTTTGTGTGTTTGCTGGCACAGCTGAAGTGGTAACATTAGCAACAAAGAGGTTACCCCTGAGGAGAATTTCAGTCTCAAACTTTGAAAGCTGGAATAACTTTCTGGAAGCTTCCAGTTGGATATTATCAGTGGAGAGCCAGTTTGAACCATGCCTGGTTAAACTGGGTCAGTCACCATGTTGTTACTGGCAGGAGCACTGCAGAGGTTAAGTAAAGTGACATGTGCTGGTTTTATATTTCAGGAAAGCCAGTTACTGCGTGCAGCTTTGGAAGGGCTAAATAATACTGTAGTGATGTACCAAAAGTTGAATGACATCAAGCTTCTAAATGTGGATTCAGCCATTGGTAACCTTAGCCAGAGGGTTGTGCTGTTAGAAAACTCTCCCCTTGCTGTGAATAATCTGGACAAAGGAGAAAATTTATCTACCAGTGTGGTAAGTATTTGATGAGTAAGGATGTCTGCTCAGGGTAATAGTTTAAATACTTTCTGTCCACTGCAAATATGGCTTTTCAAATGGAACAAAAGCAAACCTCAGAATGAAACTTGAGATACTTAAGATTTCATTTGAAAAGGCTGGAATTTGTGCCCAATTTCTGAACACACAGCCAACATTAAGAGTGTTTCTGAAGCAGTTGTTTCTTCCCTGCAGAATCTACAGAAAAATGTCCCTAAGACTGTGACATGTAGGACTGGGGTGACTGCTTAATGGTCAGGATTCACCGACCTCTTTAACTATGTTTTAGAAGGGCACTCTGGCATGGGTCTGTTTTGACCACTGAGGAGCTTGGTGGGCCTCTGGGTTGCTAGAGGTGCTTAAATGCTAAAAAAACCAAACCCCAAACAGCCCAAAAAATACTGAATATGTTTATAAAACCTGCCAGTGCTTTCTGCATGCCATACTGGGGCCAGTCTTTGAGGACCTGTTCTGTATGTTCAGCAATAAGGAACGTGCTGATGTTGGTGTGATAAATTACATAACCCTCTGCCTTCATGTTTACTCTAGCATGTATTTGGCCTGTTCTTTTTTCCTGCTTCATGCCTGCTAAATTTGAAGGAAAGAAACTCTGTTGTAGAAAATAAAAAGCACATGAGTAAACTTGTCTGTCCTCCATTTTTCCTGTAGGGGAATGATGCAACTACCTCTCTAAAAGTGGAAGATGAAGAGCAGCTAGATAATGAAACTCGTTCAAATAAAGAACTAAAGGTAAAGTAAGGAAACACAGTTTACATTGGATAAGCAGGTCATGTCTTTTTCTTTATAATAGTGTTTTAAAAGAGACTTAATTGAGGAAAGATTTGCAAGCAGGCTAATCTGATCCAATTTATTTTAATAGTCCAGAGTAGAGGAGTTTATCCACCCTACTTTGGGGACAGGAAGTCAATTAGGATGGGAGAAAATTTGTGATAGTTTAAAGTCTTGCCATTCTAACTACAGAGGTGGTTACAGAGCAGAGCTGCTGTGCAGCCAAAAGAGTCTTGGGAGGTTCAGACCATGTCCTAGAGGAGCAGGGGACTCAGGCAGCCAGCTCATTTGAGTCCTTATTGCCATGCTCTCAGCAAAGCTAGCCCAGTTATTGTGGGTTCACACTGCAAAGGGGCTTATGGCCTTTATCAGGTTTAAAACTTCATTGGGTTGACTTAGAGACACTTTGAAGTAGTGGAGCCTAGAAATTTATGGAAGCCACCTCTGAGTAATGGTCTGAGTACTGGCTGTAGACAGCTTCACAGACTAACTGAATGGCCACAGAGTGGGCTGGGGAGAAGAGGTAGCCCTGTTGGGGTTAGATTCCATCTTCTGGAGAGAAGGCAGGGAGTGAAATGGCTGCACTGTCAGCTCTAGGCTTGAATTGATGTGAACTCAACCTGCTATCTGGAGCTTGCTCCTAAAAAGAGTGCTCAGAAAAAAAGAGTATTCATTCAAAGGAGCTCCAGATGAAAAACACTTGGTGGTTTTATTTTGAGAGGGATATAGTGATATAAGGTAGTCAGTGCTGCAGACAAACATCTGAAACAATTATCCAATTCAATTAATGTATAAATGTTTGCTGCAAGTAAGCTTGACTGTTTTATGTTACAATTTTTTTCAGAGTCTCATTCATTTATATTAAAAATATGGAAATTAAATGTCATTCTTTTGCAGTCAGTGTCTGCAAAGTAGCTGCCTACTTCTCAGGGTGAGGTGCTGATTCTGTTGTCTCCTTACAGACCATATGAATTTATTCCTTACATCTTTTTTAATTTTAAATTCTTGTTTGTCATTTTAAACTCAAATAACCTGGAGACCTCCAAGTCACTCAAAAGTACTTATGTGTTTTAAATTACTTCTTTTCCTGAGCTTTCCTATCTACTGAATGGGTACATTTAAAGAATCTTTTTGTTTTTTTTCTACATGTGCAGGAAACAGGAACTAGAGGTTCTCAGGTATCAATGCTAAAAGAGAAGCTTCAGCAGATTAGTTCTCTGGCAGGCAAGCTAGAAAATGACAGACCCACTGAGACATCAAAGAATGGTAAGAGTGTTGTATAATAGTGGTCCATAAACCTGAAGATTCCCTATGTAATTCAAAGAATAACTAATGAAAATGGATAATATAAACTGTTCCTCAAGATTTTGGGTGAAAATTATTTCAGTTAAAACAGTAGGAAACTGATGGCTCTAGAACAGAAAACTGTGTGAGTACACAAGTTTGAAGGTGACTTTCCACGTGTATAGCAGGATTCTCATGCATCAACAGCTTGCATTTCAAGGCATGAAGCGTAGAAATACCTGTAGAAATTTATACCCAGTAACATCTGGTTTTGCTTTTCCAAAATCTAAGTGTAACACAGAGGAAAGGTCTGCATGTCTGCTGGCTTATCTCAGTTTTCCACTTTTGCTGTACGTATTCAGGTAGTGCTGAAGATGAGATTTGATACTTCAGTACAACAGAACTGGGCTGGTTATTAATTTGATAAGCAGGAAATTGGAAGTTTAGAGCTTGCTGTTGGGGACAATAGATACTTGCAGTGATGAGGTGAAAATAGGTGGGCAGATGTAATTTGCTTAGTAAAGCTTGTTCAGCACATTCAGACTGGGAAGTAGAAAGCACTTCTAAGTCATTCTTTTACAAATACACATTTCCTAGTACAGCATAAAATATTGAAGTTGTATAACTGTACAAAAACAAGTTTTCTTTCTTGTGTTATTCCAGTTATTGGTAAAATGGAACAATACTGCTGTATTCTGAAATTATTTTGCAGCATTCTTGTCCCATACAGCATCTGTGAGGAAAAAAAACCCAACAACACTAAAAACTTAGTCTTATGAGATTTTTTGTTGTTTTTTTTCTGTTAACTGTAATTCTGTGGAATTAGTAAAACTAACAGAAATTTTGTTTTTTAACAGTTGAAAGTAGCCTGAGTACTACAGTGAAGCCCACAGACCTTTCAAGGCTGGCTTTAAGGTCAGCTGATGACAACACAGAAGGTAACAGAGAGCTGAGACATCTGACCTTACCAGGAATTTCCAGCACTGAAGGTAGTTCCTTCCTAGGGTTGACCTTTTATTTTTCTGAATATTATGTGTAAAAGTTTAGGAAACAGTAAGTATAGCTGGAATTCTGGTCGTGTGTCTGGGCATTCTGGGAGTAGTGAGGTCAATTTTAAAAGTTTGAAAACTACAGGCTTTAAAAAGACAAAAAGATAATTAAAAAAGCCTAAAACAAAAAATTAGGATGTAAAAGAAATGGGAATTAAAGGAGAGCATGCATTGTAAACGAATAATTGTTTTGAGTGCCAAAATATTACACCAAGTACCTTGAGACTGGGAGAGAAGTCAAAGGCACAGTTAGGGTGCTGAAGGAAAATGAAGTAGGTTTGAGTGTGTATGTTTTGGGGTTTATTCTTTTTATTTTCTAAGAGGACATTGCCTATTCAAATGAATGGTTTCTGGATCTTGCTGTTCAGTCTCTTCAAGCTGCTGAAAGGGCAATGGTTTGCATCAGGAAATGAGTAGAGACTTTTCCCTTTATATCATCTGTGCTGTTGGTATAGCAACAGTCATTCAGAGCTTGCTTTCATGGTGGATAACTGCATCTGTATGCAGTTAGTGGTTGTAGAATGGGCTGTTAGTTGTGGCCAGAAATAGGGATTGTTTTTTTCAAATTTAATTTAATGTAGAATTGTTGATGTTTTCTCCCCCCCTTCTATACTGTTACTGACAGCTTGCAACAATGTAGATCTACATACTTAGGGATGCTTTATTTAATTACTAGGTAGTAAGACACAGGGCAATAAAACTGGAAGAGCAGCTTGTAGAATATTCCTGTGTACTTAAAGGAGCTGCTTTTCAATCCTTGTTTTCTTTGCAGATCTTCAGAATTTGTTTGAAAAAGCAACTGAAGATGCTGATGGAAAACTGTCACATGAAGATCTTCAAAAGCTACTTGGCTCTGCAGCTCAAGAGGCACAGAGCTTTAAGAAATTTGACACAGATGGAGATGAGAAATACTCTTTACAAGAACTGAGATTAGCTTTAGGTGTATAAGATATATATTTAGAAATTGGACATTGATGGATGCTACTGTAGCTAAAGGAAACTACGGGACATGGAAAACTACGTCTGCACTTTCCCAGTGTTTTACTGATCTTTGGAGATAAATTACTGTACACATTGCCACCTCTTTTTTGGTTTTTGTTTTTTTTTTTTCTTTTAATTTGCAATTACTGAAAAGAAGTTTTCAAATACATATGTCAGTAGGACATAATATTGGGACTGTGTTAAAATCCAGAAAATTCCCAAACTTGGAGATGTTTTCCTTATTCTTTCCTTTTCAAAGGAGTTCTTGTTTTTAATTTAAAATGTGTACATACTAAAATAAAACTATGGTTTTATATTCACTGAAATTTGCCTTAAATTAGGGAGCTGCACTTTATGTAGAGCAGAAGGAAATCTGTCTTGTAAAGGTGGGCTTCTTCTGCTTGTAAATATTTGAGATAGAGTAAATTATGCATATTTAAGGGGAAGTTTGTGTCAGGAGCTGTGTTGGTAGCAAGCTGTTTATAATGAGAGACTAAGCCTAAGAGGGGTGGTTAAGAGCTTCACCTAAATTTCCAGTTTTGACAAACTATGTCCATGAATGAGTTTGATCTCAGAGGAAAGCAGGAGTGGTAACTCATGCCCATTTATAGCAGGATTTATTCTAGAGGGAAGAGTTTAAAGTGTTTTTATATAACGAGCCTATAGGAGCAATTAGCTACCAAGTGCTTGGGTTTTCACTTCAGCATTCTTTTAGCTTTGCTGTATAGCCTCCAGATTACATTTTGTGAGATGAGCCTATCTGCTGTTTTTTTAAAAAAAGAAAGTATTTAATAACTTTGACAGATGCTTAAGATGTAAAAGTCTACAGTGCAACGTGCTGAGTAGTTCATACCTTGAGGTACAGTCAGTGGTTTGCTGGTGGTCTCACTGGCTGGTCACTGGAGATCTTTTGAAGAGGGTTGCTGATGGTTTCTTCCATGGACTGTCCTTGAGGTCCTGAGTAAAGCTCCTGGTTGCTAGGAGTGTGAGCAGGTGAGGAAGGCCCTGAGTAGACCTGTGGGCTGTTTCTTGACTAATGTGAGCATGATCACTTCTTGGTACCTTTACCTTCTGTGTTCTTGCCAACAGGAGGATATAAAAAGCAGGATAGGGGTTGCAGTCCCATTGGTGTTCTCTGCTGGCACATGCTTTGTAAGTGAGGTTTCCTGACTTGAGAGGAACTCACAGAGGGCTTGTTTATACTAGTGAATCTAAACACAGAGTGTGTTTATAACCTTCTGAAATACAGAAACTGACTTTTGCAGAAGGGATTCTCTGGCAGGCAAGGTCAGGGCCAAGTTGGATGATTTTGCTCACAAGTATCACTGATCTTGTTGGGAATTTTTTGCATGATTAGTGAATTGAAGTTGCCCACCTCACTGTTACATCAGTTTATGTGGAAGTTGGTTGATAATTGTTGACTTTTATAAAACTTTAGACTGGATGTTTTATGAATAACTGTATTCTGGAAGTGTGAATCGGTGAAGGAATGTACAAAAATGGAACCCTGTTACCCATTGCCTGGGCTTCTTTCACTGTTGCTCTTCTATCCTGTTTGGGTAATGCAGACGTGACCCAATACAGAAATGCTTTTGATGTGACATTTGAAAACACACAGTATTTAAAAACAAAACCAAACCAACCAACCTTGGCTTTTGAGAGGACAAGAAGCCAACACTTGCTTCTTGCCGCTTCCCACACCCTTTTATACACTACTGTACAATTCCTTAACCAAATAATAAAAAAACAACAACCAAGCAATAAAATGTAACCGTCCTGGTATTTTATTTGTACATACTGTATAATAGCCATATGCCAGAGTTTGAAAATATTTTTGAAAGTTGGATTTGTATGGAGTTTAACTTACCGTAAAATTAAGGTATTGTATTGCCACGTGAATGTCTCAGTGTTGTGTTTTGTTGCAGTCTGCTTTACTTCTAGAAGGCTCTTCAGCAGCTGTAGTGAAACTGTCAGCTCAAGACAGCATGTGCCACTCCAGCTGCCCATGTCCTCTGCCTGTGGCCAAGGAGCTGAGCTGGTCAGTGGTGCTGCTTAATTTGCATGTCAAGAGCATAGTGGATTCCTAATTGCTGTAGTCACTGCTGTTGTAGGACGGACTTGTGCTATCAGTTGAACAAAATCTGCTCGTTCTTGGGTACAGTGGTTGCTTTTCTTTGGCCTCGGGCAGCTGGAACTGGTGTCCTGCAGGCTGGGAGCTCTGCTCCCCAGCCCCCGCTCATCTCGGCAAGCTTTCTGCCACGCTGCTGGTCTCCATCCTGCGTGCCTTCCAGAGCCTGCCCGGGCTGGGTGTCATCAGCCCTCCCTCCCTGTCTCGTATTCAGGCTGCAGATGGTAGAGGGCATAAAAGCCATGGGTGTAGGTAGTAAAATACCCTTGTCCAGCCCTGCTCCCTGCTTCAGCGCACGCCTGCAGGTTTCCAGGGGTCCTTGAGGAGGCGGGAAGGCCCCTCGGAGCAGGCTGTGTGCTTCTTCGGGTGGCGCGTCCTAGAGGAGCAAGTGGCGTCTGGACCGGGAAGAAGGCAGCGGTGAGAGTGACGGGCCCGGGCTGCGGCAGGAAGGGAGCGACGCGCTGCTGAGCCCCGCTGCGCCTCGGGGCTGCGTGTGCGGGCTGTGCCTGCGGGTTTGGGGTGACTCCCTGTGCGGGGACCGCTTGTCTCCTTCCCTTGGGCCACCTGAAGCGAGGCCGCCCCGGGCCGGGCGCGTCTTGTGATCCTGCAACGCGGGTTTTTCGCGTATCCAACTCCACGTTCCCCCGTCAGGGCGCGTCTCCGGGGGCGGAGCGGCGGGGCGGGGCGGCGGCGCCATGGCCGGGCCGCTGGGGCAGGCCTGGGGCTTCGGGGCGGCCCTGCAGGCCCGGGGGCTGGGGCCGGCCCGGGGGCTGGGGCAGGCCCTGCGGAGCCGGGCCGCGCTCCGCCCGCTCGGGCTGCTGGCCCCGCCGTGCCGGGAGCTGGCCGGGCCGGGGTCGGGAGGAGCGGAGCTGGAGGAAAACCCCTTCTACGGGAAGTACCGAGACAAGATCCAGGAGCTGCGGAGGTGGGTGCGGGCCCGGAGGGGAAGGAAGCGGGGGTGGGAGGGGGGGGTTTGGCTGGTTTTTGGGAAGAGGGGGGAGCTGGGTTATTTGGGGAGGAGGGGGGGTTGTTTTTAGCTTTGCGTCCTTAGGACGGAATTCATAGGATCATAGAGTGGTTTGGGTTGGAAGAGACCCTGGAGGTCATAAAGTTCCCAGGGACACTTTCCGCGAGATCCCGTCGCTCGCAGCCCCATCCAGCCTGGCCTTGAACGCCCCAGGGAGGGGGCAGCCACAACCTCCCCGGCCATTCATTAAGAATTGATTCATTTAGGCCAAATGCTGCCTTGAAATTGACGTGTGGTTTGCACCAAGTCAGTCGTAGAGTCATCTCCCGACGCGATCAGCTCTACAAGAGGTAGTTTTACTAAGAAGAAATGAAAATTTTAAGTTAAGAACGTGAATTGATACCCAAGTAAGCATTTCAAAAGGCCAAATGATGTTAATTTCCTGGTACTGTTAATCACCCCTTTCCCTGTTCAGATCCAGCCCAGATGTGTTTGAATCCCGTATGGAAAAAAGAAATGAAGTGAAAAAACAGCCTGTGGGATATTCCAATCAAGGAGAATTTATCAGATGCATGGAGGAAAAGGCAAGGCCAATTTTCTTTGTAATTCACATATTCAATATTGTAATGTCATTTGCATGGGATCAGCATAATACTGCAATCACACAGCGATACTGCTCGTAAGGAGCCTTAGAGTTTCACACTCTGGTGGCTAAAAATACTGTTCTGTATTCCATTGTAGTATTTAGCTATTTTTTAGACTGTAAATTCTGTGCTTGAGGCCTTGTTGAAGTGTTTAATTAGTTCCAGATTAGTGTGGCCAGATGGAGTGACGTGATCTTGCATTTAACATTTTTTAGTGAATGCAAGAAAACTGTTCAATAGTATTGGATCAGAAATGCATAACAGTTTACCTTTTGACTAATCCTTTCTGGTCCAGAAATTCATCATTCACATTTAGTAACTTAATCTTGTTATCTGCTTCTCCTAATTAGTAATTTATGTCATTAAAAATGCACTTGAGCTCCTACTCAGGAGTAGGTGTGTTATGCAAGGAAGACAAATAAATGGTATTAAAGCATCAGCTAAAAAAGCTAAAGAAGAATATTTTCTTCTAGGCAAAAGGCTTGGGCACAAAGACATCAAAGGGAGGATTCACAAAGGATAAGGTAGGCAAAATGAACCTCAGGTGGGAGAGGACCTGCTGGCAAGGATAGAAATTGTATTGCTAATGTCAGTGCTTCAGCCAAGACCTTCTTGATGTAAAACTACTGTTCCTTATGCTGCACTTGACTAAAAGATTTTAATTTACTATTGGGATCATGTTTAGTCTTAAAACTTCTGCACTGTTAGGTTTTATTATGCTGTCCTTTCTCTCTGACACCCTGGGAGTTTGTACTAGTTAGGGGATCTCTACTGAGTGCTCACAGTAATAAATGGAAAGGGTTAAGCTGCCTTTGCAGCATGTAAATAAATCTCCAAAGATCAGCCAGCAGAGGGACAAGGGAAGGGTTTTATTCTTGTTCACTTTTATTTTGGTAAACTGTGTGAATCTGTCAACAGAGCGTGTCTGAGATGGCTGAAGGTGAAAAGCTGAAGCTCCTCTTGCAGCTTCAGCAGAGAGTGATTTGCACAACTGGAGAAAAGTGTGTTCTGTGTCCTGACAGAATCTCTCCTATTCTGCCTCAGTGTGTGGATCCACTTCTCAGTGTGTTACTGCATATGGTTTACTGTTTTCTTTGACAGTTAAGAGGACTAACTCACACTGCAAATTGAATTAAGTTCCTCTAGCTTCATTTTGTTCTCTCTAGTTGCATCGATCCATTCTGGATTTTCACTTCAGAGAACTGTCATCATGCCAAATTCCTTATCCTTTCTCTTGCAGACACTTGATTCAATTCTTAATGTTGAGATGGTGAAAGAAAAATCAGCGGAGGAGATAAAACAGGTGATGGATTTAAATGGAATAAAGTTTGCTCTACATCTGTACTTAATAGTAACCAACATGTAAGGCTGGACATTTTCCTTAGACTGAAGCATAAAACATGGCTGTGGATGTGTGTTTGTGAAAATCACATTCACATGTTTATCAATAGTAGAAGATAAAAGTCTTCTCCATATAGGTAGGTCCTCCTGGGATGTACCTTGATGAATAATACATTTGGACTTGATTGCTTTGTAATTCATACAGTTGCCATTTAAGGTGTAGCAGCTGAATTGGCATTAGCCATCTCCTGTCAGGTTTGAAGCCAGGTGAAGGGCAATCCTAGCAGTAGCTTATATGGATTGTTCTACATCAGTTTTGCAGGAATAAAACCAGAGCTTTTGCCACCTCGTACCTTGGATTGCAGTATTTGCCTTTCATTCAGAGCCACTGAAGTTGGTTAGGGTAAGGAAGAGGTGGTTGGGTCTGTTTGTTGGAAGAGTGGTGTGAGTCAAGTCCTTCTCCCCAGTATCTTCTTGGCTTTGCACTGTATCCCCTTTCATCTGGTTGCAGCTCATCACATCTGTTGCACATTTCTGATGTAGCTTTGGTAGTGTTTTTTTTCCTTAGACTGTATGGCAAGAAATGTTGGCGTGTTCATTTAAGGTTAGCAGAACATATGAAGGAGCCTTCTGGCACAACTTGGAGAACAGAAACCCAACTGCTTTCCTGACAGCTCAAGAACATTATAGAAGTGGTTATGTGCTGTGCAGGAGATGGTAGCAGAGAGTGGGTAACTCATGAGTTACCTTCAAGTTCTTCTATTTCTGTTTCGTTGTTTAAACATTTTACTGACAGTTGCTGTTAGTTATGTAGGACTGGGAAAGAGCAACAGAAAAAAGTCCTGAAGTCTGGGCTTTTTCCTGGACTTGCCCATTTATTAAGGACTTTGGGCTTTTATGTGGGTATTGCCATCCTGCTGTCCTGAAGAAAAATCCTGTGAACACAGAGGAGTGTTATGCGACGTTTTCTGTTGAAACTTTTTTGAATGGTCTTTATGTAAATAAAACAGCACAAAAACCAACTCAAGCCCTCTAGAAATCATAAGTGTGATTGTCTGCAAAAATGAAGAAGCACTTCTGGTGGCCAGTAAATGTTGAGTCAGCCCCCTGCTGATCTTTGTTACCTAGTGGAAATCTGTTGCTACAGTCAGCCAGGCTTGATTGAAAACTTACTTCTGAAAGGGCTTACAAGGGTTAGTTGACAAATGGAATTATTTTTAAAGCATTTAATATTACTGCTGGATGCTTGATTTTAACTGCTGCTTTTGTTTCCTACAGATTTGGAATCAGTATTTTTCTGCAAAAGATACAGTTTATGCTGTCATTCCTGTAAGTTGTTGCCCTGTTGTTACGCACTTGAAAGGCCAGTGTGCAAAGCTTTCATTTCCAGCTGTAATTCTGTTGCTTTTAAAAGCAATCATTGAAGGAAAATGAGGTTTCAAGAACACACTTGCTTTCCAGATTGAATGATTTTTATTACCCCAAATAAAGGCTTTTGTTTCCAAAAACATATATTCCTTTTTTCTCACTTACATCCGTCTCAGTAGAACTAGTAACTTTTTCTGCACGCTTGGCTTGAATTTCCAGGCATTTTTTTATTATGACTATCCAATTCTAGTTGCAGGGCCCTACTATCTATTAAGGGAGCATTTGAATTTTCACTTCATTTTTTCTTAGGCTTGCTTGTTTCTTTCCCCTCTTCCCTACAGCACAGACAGCTAACTCAAGTTTAATATGGCAGTATTAGAGCACTTGGCTAATAAATTGCACGTGGCTGATCACTTATGACTTACTTTCATACATTTCAAATTATTGGCAGCAGTGTCTTTCACTGAGACTGCATGGTGCTTCCTGTGATAAGATCATATTTCTTATTCCTGATAACTTTACCAGATGTTAATTGTTGTTAATGTGCGTGAGGCTGGAGGAGTTTTTTGCACTTTGGGGATTTCTTCTTATTCTTTGCTTCAGAGTCTCTTATGTGATCGTGAGCTCTCAAATCTGTCTTTTCACAGCTGGGCACGAACTGTGTGTTCTTTTGAGTTCTTGAAACCTCATTTAGATCTGAGGTCTGATTTGCAATTGTACTTGGCCCTTGGAGCTGCAGCTGAGGTGGGTGGGAGGCCTAAACGTATGAAGTACTATAAGCTCTGAAAATGGAAACGTGGGATTTGTAGTCAGGCAGCTTCATGTTTCAGTTTTCCCAACATGTGGATGTTGTGAAAATAGTTTGAATTGGACATGTACCATAGCAGAGGGCCAAGGCCAGGGACTCCATTTAAGACAGTGTAAGTCTTTCATTAGTGGGGCTGGCACTGTTCTTTGGTGCACTGTTTTAGAGAAACTTTGGAAGCTTTTAATCCTTTAATGAAAGCTAGATCCTAGGCACATTAGGAAGAAGTTCATGGTGTCATCAGGGGGAAAAAAACCCCTTTGTCTATTGCCAGAAGCTTTTGTCTATTGCCAGAAGCTTTTGTCTATTGCCAGAAGCTTTGTGTTGGCTGGAAGGAAGGCCTTGCATTCTCCAGTGCACAGAAGCACTCCCGGAGGAACTTGGTGTTGATAAATGGTCTGTGTTTTCTTTCATGAACACCTTAGAGTAGGTATTAATAGATGGCGCTAGGAGGAGAAGAGCAAGCAAGAGTTTTGGGAAAACATGGGGGACACATGAGTGAGATGACCAGGTTTCATCAGAGATGACCAAATGTATTTGTGATTTTAATATAAACCTAAGCAATAAGTATGTTATTTGAGTAACTGTCTGGGCTGTGTTTTAACACTGAAGAACAGATGACTCTGAGGTAAATTCTACAATTTGGGGCCAGGGATATGTCATCTTGCTCAGCTGTTGACACCACTTGGTGCAGTGAAGCTATTAAAGGACATAATGTAAATCTAAAGTGTGAGCCCCCCAATCTAAGGAATTATGGTTTGGATCAAAGGAGTTTGCTGCTGCATCCTAGAGGCAGCATTGTTGAAGCAAGGTACCAGGGACTAAGAACTGAATACAGTTTTCCATATGCTTGTTAGCCATTCCCACAGTGAGCCCTTCTGTAAAAGGAAGCTGTACCCTATAACGGTTAATGAGGTGATTCTGAATAGCTGTGCATCCATGTTTGTATTGTGAAAATTGAATTTCTTTCTCCTTCTCCAAAGGCAGAGAAGTTTGATGTAATATGGAAGAGAGCCCAGAAGTGTCCATCGGTATGTATGGCAGAGGCTAACAGTGCATGGATGTATGACTGTCATGCATTTCTCCTCCCTATAAAGCCTGACTTAGAAACTTTTGACCTTCCTATGTTCATACTCATTGTATCAACTTGATTAGTAATATTCAAGTGTTCAGATATTTGTCTTAGTGTTCAGGTAAAAGCAATGGCTGTTCATATGTATTAAACAGTTTGGTCTAGGTGTCAGGTATCTGGATATGAAAGATGTTCAGAAAGGAGAGCACAGATTCTCCCAGGGAAGAGATTTAGCTACATGCCTCTGGTTTCCATTAATTGATGTCTTGTGGTTAAATCTCTTCTGTGCAGTGTTGTCATGAGTCAAGACTTGTAGTCCAGCTTCACTGATGGTCCTGCATGTATTTCCCTACTACTTAAAGCATTCTTGCTTTACCCTGGAGGAACTGTTGTTAGCTATAGCTACATGTCACCATGGCATTACATTGCATGGGTGTGGAGGAGGTGAATTCTCTTGTCTTACAGTTGGTGTGACTTGCTCCTCTTTCCTTTTATGTTTACTGGCAGTGAAGATAGGCAGGGCTATCTGAAAGGGGAGAAGGCAAGACATCAGTATGTTGGGGTTCAGTCCACAGAACAACCTGAGCCTTGTCATCTATTAGCCTGCTTTTCCTGATCATAAATGTTCACAGCCATGCCTGCTTCACCACACTGGTGATGTCTCATAGGTAATTTCTGGAAAGCTGGTAAGAGCTGTTTGCATGGAAGCCACACTGAGCAGGCGCCGTGGTGTACAAATAACCCATCTCTGTCTCCAGGGGAGTATGAGCTGTCAAAAAAGACTGCATGGCATGTGCTGCACAGTTGAGTAGTGTTCTGCTACAGAGCACTGTAATTCAACACTGTGATGGGAAGAAAGGGGGGAATTGGGTGTAGGCAAACCCTTTATTACAGATACAGAGTAAATAAGCTGTGGGTTGTGTCTTAGGCCAGCACAGCATAAAAGACTGAGAATGCATAATATGATTATTTGAGAGATGAGTGGGTTCCCACTGTCTGGGTTCACTGTTTCTCACGTGGGTTGGTGAGTATCTTGTAAGCTTCAATTAGAAGGTTCCTGCATGAATGAGCAGATTGTTGCTTTGAAGAAGATAAACAGAACAACTAACAAGATAAAGGATATCTTTCTGCAGTTTTGTACCACGTGCTGCTGGATTAGTGTCATTTTCTGTTGGAAGTTATGTTTCTGTGGTAATCTGTGCACCAAAGTATGGACTTTTTGCACATTTCACTTTTCTGAGACAGGAAAGAAATGCTTCACTTCTTTATGAAAACAAAGTAGCTAGACTTGAGGAGTGCTTTTGTAGATTGAATGGGAGACTTTAGGAATTGATGGATTGGTCCTGTATATTGCACTTGCCACATGCAAGACCAAATGTATTTGGCTTCCCGTTCTACTTGGAGCTTGGAAAATTATTTATAGCTGTAAGTGCATTCCTGTACAGTGCATTGGCATTTAGTCAGGTATCCTGCTAATTTTTTTCTCCAATGCTGTCCTTCCCCTTGGTGTCAGAAGATGAACAAGTCCCTAGCCTAGGGATCCAAATGGACAATAAATCTTTAGAGAGAAACTGCTTGTGAAAACTCTGAATGTTTCTTACCTTTTATTGGACCATTTCTGCCTTTTATTTTTTTCAAAGTGAATGAAAAGATTGGATTCTGAATGTTCTCCACCATCCTGTCCTTTCCTTTGTCTGTGTCTCATAATAATCATAAAAATATGTGCCAACATATTTGCTTATGAATACTGATAAGGTTAGTGGTGGCTTATTAGCAGTTTTGAAGTCTGGTTCCTGCTGCCCTGTCACTCTTGGGGGGGGCGTGCAAAGAAACACAATTTTCTATCCTGGTTCTCTTGCTAAAGAGTTTATTCTGGAGACCCGTTTGTCACAGGCATAATTTTGTTTTATGAAAGGAAGAATTACTTTTTAATCACTTTTCTGCAGTTTCTTTATGCTTTGCCAAGAAAAGAAGGCTACGAGTTCCTTGTGGGGCAGTGGTCAGGAACAGAATTGCACTTCACTTCCCTAATAAACATTCAGGTGAGTAGTTGAAATAAGAAGTCAAAAAATGCTGGTTTAGGATCCAGAAACGTATCAGCATATTACAATATATAATAGTTTAACAAACAGGTTGTCTAACTTTACTTGAAAATAATTATTGTGGGAAGCTGCTATTAATTATGGACAAACCTGTAAATTAATTATGGGTAAATTAGTAAATTTATGGGTATTAAGTGTCTCTATAATCTAAAGAAGAATGAGGTAGAGGTCAAATAGTCTCAAAGTTGAAGTAAGAGCCAAACTTTTTAGAACTGTTTGTGCAAGCTACTTAAAGTACCAGTAGGTGCTATGAGATGAAATGTCTTTCTGGAAATTGTGTGTTCTTTAAAATGCACGATGGTTTTTAGTCAAGAAAGAAACCCAATCTAATTCAGCAAATCCCTTCTTTTTTGTGAATGTCCAGAATCAGGAATTTTTAATTAGAACTGACCCTGAAAAATTACTGCCTCCATAGCAGTTAATACGCAAAAGTTTTGTTAATCCAGCCTCCAAATCTGCAGTAGCCCTGAAGTTCTTTAATGGTCTAAAAGTTTCCATATCTCCTTTAGACCCAAGGTGAAACTGCTCCTAGCCAGTTGGTTTTGTACCATTATCCTGAGCTGCAGAAGGAAAAAGGGATAGTACTCATGACAGCAGAAATGGACTCCAAGTTCTTGGTAAGAGAAATTTGCTTGTTGGCTTCCTTCATTTTATGCTGCAACTCCCTCCACAGCTTTGAATTAAACAAAAAATAAAGTGAAGTCTTTAAAAAAAGCCTTTTCCCAAAGAATGCTCTTACTAGATTTCATTAATCTGCTTAATACTGGGGAAAGCTAGAATGAAATTGTCAGTCTTTGTTTAGTCTCGTGATTGCAGCTTGTGCATTCTTTTTTTTCTTTGTTACTTTGGGCATTATAGTTTATTGTAGAAAAAAAAAATAAATGCTTCTGGTTTTTCTCATTAATGGAAGTGAATTTAAAGGAAAGCTTTTGCTACCTGCCAACAAGTTAGAAAAGTTTTGAAGGTTAATGCTACTTGTCAGATCAGGAGATCTGCAGAGCTCTGTGTTAGGTTTCTGTGTGCCTTGGCTCTTTTCCCTCCACGTGGCTGTGCTGTTGTTTGAGTATCTGCAGTAGGACAGTGGTAGGACTAATAGCACGAGGGATTATGCAGATGGAACAAGATCAATAGAGCATCCCACCACTAACAGACCTGCTGAGACCAGCTCTGAAACAATGTAGAGAGCAGCCATTGCTAATGCATTTGCCCTGTTGTAGTTCAGGGTACACAGTCAGTTTTTGCAAAGAGCTCAGCTGTCAGAAGGGAAAGGTGAGACTTTGGGGTGCTTTCAGTGGGCAGGGATCCTGAAAGACAGACCTCTGAGATTTGTGCTCAGAGGGAGAGTAGTTGAAAGGCACGGTGCTCAAGTGTGTAAGTAGGTCAGGAACAAGAGGGAGGTGGTGTGTTGAGAGATTTGCTAAACTGAGATGACTGAGAATTAAGTCATTCCATGAGTAGCACTGCTGCAGCCTTTCAGCTGCTGAAGAGTCTTTCTCAAGGGGATACTCAGAGACAAAACCTGATGGGAACACATTCTTTGTTTCAACTCACAGGTGGTCCACGAAGCCCAGTGCTTGGCAAATCAGGTGCAGCTTTTCTATGCGACGGAGCATTCCCAGACCTACGAGTTGGTGGAGACCTTCAACCACAGATCTAGTGAATTTAAGTATATGTCAGTTATAGCAGAGCTTGAGCAAAGTGGACTTGGAAGAGAACTGAGAGCTGGTCAGGTTTCTGACAAGCCATAGAGCCTTAGGTGTGGGTGAAGTGAGCCAGCACCAGGCAGGGGTTTCCTACATGTCCTTTCTGTTCTGTTTTACAAATTTGGTTTGGCTACAGAAAGGATCTGGAGACTTCCTGGGGGACTGATAGTCAAGCCTGTCTGGCACTGATGCAAGATGAAGACTTGGGCCATTTGAACAACAATAATTAAATGCCAGAATGGAGCCCTGTACTTCAGAGCAACTTCATCAGAACGAGCCCTTTTCCCATCCTGTAGCTTACTGCTGCATGCTCTGGTTTCGAAATCTGAAATAAAGTAACAGAAGGGGAGCTATGTAATGGCCTCTGTTGACATCAGGGGACAGATAACAATCAATGTTTCTTCTCAGTAAATGCATTTTAAATGCCTTCCACCATTATAATTGCATGGTCCAGTGCTTTTTAATCTCTCTGGAATTTTTACAGGCTTGTCCATCAAGCAAAGAGAATAGGACTGATGCTCTAAAACAGATTCCTCTTTGTTACTTTGTGAGATTCCTTACACAGATGTATACTGTGGCCCCTGTTTTTCTCAGGATTAAAAAATAGTGACTAGATTTGTTCTGGGACTTCTGTGTTCCTTAATTGTTATATGAATTTTAACCTGTTGCTGTGGTTTTGTCTTAAATATGTTTTCCTTGATGAGCAGGCTATTCTAAACATGTTTTTATGTTTGTTTGTTTTTGAATAGTGTAGAGGAATTATCACATGCTTTTTAGAATTAGTTTTTCTGAGACTGACAGCTAGTCAGGTAACTCCAGAATTAGCATTTGGAGGGACAAAAAGTAGGTCTTGTTCCCATTTCAGGAAAGCTGCTGTCTCCAATAAAAGCAAGATGGAATTGCATAGGAACAGAGCAACGCTGAAATATTTTCCATATCCCGGTCAGATCCCTGGCACTAACTGACCCTTAGTGCTCATTATCTGTTAAGTCCAAACCACATTGTGTCTTCCCATCAACCTGCTGAAGCTGGAAAGCATTCCCTCCTTTGCCAAAGAAATGGACGTGAAAAGGGGAGGCAACTTGTCTGTCAGAGGCAGCCCAATTTTTGGGCAAGGCTGATGGCAGATTTTCGGTGCTGCCCTTAACTATGGCCTGATAGGAAGGTTTGGTTAGTTATGGGGAGCATAGGAGAAAGGGACCCGGGGGTCCTGGTGGGCAGGAGGATGACCATGAGCCAGCAATGTGCCCTTGTGGCCAAGAAGGCCAATGGTATCCTGGGGTGCATTAGAAAGGGTGTGGTTAGTAGGTCGAGGGAGGTTCTCCTCCCCCTCTATTCTGCCTTGGTGGGGCTGCATCTGGAGTTTTGTGTTCAGTTCTGAGCCCCTCGGTTCAAGGACAGGGAACTACTTGAAAGAGTCCAGTGCAGAGCCACAAAGATGATTAAGGGAGTGGAACATCTCCCTTATGAGGAAAGGCTGAGGGAGCTGGGCCTCTCTAGCTTGGAGGAGACTGAGGGGCAACCTCATCAATGTTTACAAATACTGTGAGAGTGACAGAGCACTGGAACAGGCTGTCCAGAGAAGCTGTGGAGTCCCTTTCACTGGAGACATTCAAAACCCGTCTGGACAAGTTTCTGTGTGAGTGATCCTGCTCTGTCAGGGGGGCTGGACTAGATGATCTTTTGAGGTCCCTTCCAACCCCTAAGGTTCTGTGATTCTTACACAGTCTGTTTGCTACTGCACTTGTAGGAGCCTGTTGCTGTAATACTTGCTGTCGCTCCGTACTTTCCCAGCCCATTCTCTGGACATGGACATTGTTCAGCTAAGCACTAAAGGCAGATGGTAAGGTTTGTCTTTAGGGTCTACTTTAGCAGCGACTTGTATCTGTTGGGTGTGAACACCTGTCCATTCAGGTAGTTATAAAGTTGTTTCTAGAAGAGGCACATCTGAAGAACATCATCTTGCTCCCTGGTAATCTCTTTGTTCCTGATTGTGCTGGGTCTGAGTGTGTGCATAGCAGGGGAATAATGAGAGAAGATATGGATAGGGCGGCTATAATCTGAACAGCAAATCACCTTTATTAAAGAGTGTTTCTACTTCTATTTTATAGCATTCATGCTCCATTTATCTTTTTCCCTTAGCTGAAATAAGGGCCGTTTTGATTTATTACTCACTTCCTGCCTTGAAGAAGTCAAAGTTGCTGTATTCAATTTTAATATAGGCATAATACAGTATCTTTGGAAGAGTAATGGGCAAAAAGAGTGAAATTCAAGGCTCTTTCTGAGCTGAAAAGACTAAAGTCTCCAGCAAAGGCTATAGCAGTTACTATCTGTAATTTTGAGTGTTTTTTTCAACCCATCATGTGATTAATCACAAGGTAAGAACTTCTTCAAGGGTTTAATATAGTCAGAAATGGCAAAATCAAGAGAAGGTAAGATTTCTTGTATTGCATGTGTTGGAATGGCTTTTAAGTAAGACCCAAACTGAAAAGGCCAGGTTGGTCATGTCACCTGCAGCCATTTCTCAAGAGTCAGCATTTTCTGTCCCCACCAGAGGCAGAATGGACTGATGGAGGGAGCAAAGGCTTTTTTCTGCAAGTGTATGAATGTGCCTTGAGGTGCAGGCTGTAACACGTTAACCCTTGTGTCAGGATGAGACCACTTGGCATGGAAATGACTGACTTGGTGTCAGTGATATGCTGCTGATTGCAGGAGCAAAGAGCTGGCTGGACTTGTATGTGCATGTGTGGGCAATGGCAGGGAGACAGTGGAGGGCATACAAAGCAGAAGGTTTCACACCTTCCTGCAAGGTATTTCCAGATCTGCTGCTTAGAATGGGGCTTGCTGCAGACCACCAAAATGTTCCTGCTCTTTTCAGGAAGCCAGTCCCATGGACTGCATCACTGAAATGCTGCTGTGAGCAGGGAACCTTCAGCCAGCCATCTCCTGCTGTGTTCCTGTATGATTTTCTGTGTTCCTACAGATTGTAACAGCAGATGGCCTGGTAGTCTGAGGCACTGCACCATCAAACCAGAGCATCCAGAGCATCTTGCTCAAAGACAACAGAGTTGTTTCAATATTTGGTGCCCAGCTGTAAGATGTAGGTTTGACCTGGTGAGAATAAGCTCCCTAATTTTTCCTAATTTTGGAAAAGTGGAAACTCTTGGTCCTTTTGGATTGTACGTGCCAAGGTGTGTGCTCATGCTACGGTTAGGAATTGAGCAGCAGAGTCTGATCCGTGCTGGCTGCTGCTGTGGTGGAGATGAGGCTGAAACTGGGACACAAACCCAGAATAACAAGGTCCAAGAGAAGCTCTAGGCCTGATGGTTGGTCCCACTAAATGCTTGCTGTGAGGGGAGTACCTGAGCTGAGGAATTGGCTCCACAAATCATCCTTGCAGCAGAAGCGGGTGAGTGGCCTTTCATGACTGTGGCTTTGCTGGTTCCTGGGCTGCATTTGTGCACGGATCACACTGCTGGCTGCCTGGCAGAGCCACGGTGTGTTTGTACATTTCATGCTCTTAAACTTCACATCGAGCCCAAGAGATGGTGAAAACAATGCTGTTAGTCTTGGTGTGGGGAGAGAAGGTAAATGCAAAACTCAGGGCCTGCGCAGCCACTAGAGGGAAGGTTTGTCTCCTCATTCTGAGCTACCAGCACACACACAGCTTGCATGAGCCTGTTGGCTCAGCTTTTTGAGCTCAGGGTGAGTTTTGTGCTAAAAACCTGGATGCCCAGGTTGCTCCTGTATAGTTAATATTGCAGTGGGCTGCACTCAGACAACAGTTCCCCTAGGCTGGTGGTGTGGATCTTAGATGAGTTACCTTGGGGAGGGCAAACATCCTGCAATAGTTTTCCAGATCGCTTTCCTGTCATTTCCAGCCATTTTTGGGCCAGGGTCTTCACAGCTGAACCAGATGCTGCAGGAGCCACCTCCTTCCCTCTGTGCTGCCTGTGGTCTGCCTCTGGCTGGAGGAGAGCCAGGGCCAGGGATGTGGCAGCAGTTCCTGCCAGGAGTGGTGGAGCAAGTTTTGCAGCCGGAGGCTCTTGTTAGGGACAGGGAGATGTACCTCCAAGTCAGCAGGAAATCCAGAGCCTGTCCTGCTCCCTGGGGAGACACCCAGGCTTGTGAAAGGCAGCTGTTGCAGCAGCCAAGGAAGTGCAGATTGAAGGATGATGTTCTTACCCTCACTTAAAAAGCTGACTCCAGTCCTTTTTCATCTGCGCCTGGTTTTTTTCCCAATGTGCTTTAGAGAATGGCAAGACTCCAGTCCCCTCTGATCCATGGCTGAGGAAGTTCCCTCTCCTTATCTCTGAGCCTGCCCAGGACTCAGTGGAGCAAGGAGGGGTAGCTGCCTGTTTCTGACGCTGCATATCCAAGGCAAACTTTGCTGGGTGTGCCCTTTGCCTCTCTGGGAATAACCAGGGCAAACCCACTGCTCACTTTTGCTATGTCTTGAGGTCTGGACAGGCACATGCGGCCTTCAAACCCTGCCTGGGAACAAGCATCTCCCTGGATGGTGGGGTGCAGTGCTACCAGGGTGCATGCCCTGCAGGGCATTGTGTGGCTGGGAACAGCCCAGCCTGGCAGTGCATCTGTTGGGGGGCTCACTGCACTCCCACTCTCTCGGTGCAGCTGTGTCCTGCTGAGCCCTGCAAAGCCATGTTGCTGTTGGGCCTCTTTCCATGACTGCCCGTGAGGTCTGATGGAGCCGCCCAGCACTCCAGGCTCACTTCCTTCCCTGCTTCCTTCCGCTTGGATAAATTCAGCCATGCACCTGCCTGCAGGAACAGGGCCAACCTCCTTCTTCCTTCCTCCGGGGCAGACAAATGCCCTCTTCACAATAATGCATCCCTCCTGCCCCAAACCTGCCCCTCAGGCCTTTTCCTCTTTCCGAAGTGACTTCTGCCTTCCCCCCACACACAGCTTGGACCCTGGATGGCTGCAGGACTGCAGGCTCTCTGCTCTGTAAGGTTTCCAAAGCCTCAAGTGAGGGTGTAACTGCCTGACCAGGAGATGCTGCTCACCCCTGTGGACTTGCAAGGCTGCAGCTGATGCAACTTCAGCCCTCATGCTGTTTTCCTGGCCCCTCTCATTTGGCTCCAGACTGCTGAGGGTGGGAGGACCCCATCTTGCCTCTAAGTATTTTGGCTCCATCTCATCTGGATGTAAATCCTGGCTGTGAGTTGCCTCTGGGACCTCTGCTGTATGGCCAAGCCCCTTCAGTTTTGGATTTGTGCCTTTTTTTTTTGTTTCCTTGGATTTCAGTTGAAAGTTTCCTCCTGGCTTGGCATTAGCTGTCAGGAGTTACATCTGCTCTGCAGACCTGTCTACAGCTCATGAGGTCCAAGGCCATTTTATGATTTCCTGCTTCCCTTGGGAATAAGCATGGACACTGGGTTCCCAGGATTGGTTACAGCGGCACTGCTCAGTCCTCGCTGGGACTCAGGCTAGTTGTGATGTGCAGGGAGCACCCAGCATTAGGGATACTCCCCTAGGTGCCTCAAAAAGGCTTCATGGAGCTGCTGCTGCCTGAAACTTGCAGAGACATTGTCAAGCTCCTTCAGCATTTTTGTGAATAGCCCTTGATGGTCTTTCATGCAGCAGGTGCAAGGACACCCCTATGTCAAGTTTGTTTAATTGTTCCCTTTGTCTGCAGATGGCAGGAGCCTGCTGTTCTCCTTGGGCCAGATCCTGGTTTTAGGCTTGTTAGTTTGACCTGGAGACCATCTGCAGTGATCACAAGAAATTCACTCAGGAGCAAGGCCAGGCTGATGTGGAAAAGGCTCTGCCTCTGTAAACCAACCCACAAGTCCTGGGGAGGATGTACACCCAGAGCCTTGTAGGGACCATGCTGAACTCCTCAGCCATCTGCTCCAAGAGGCTTCTGGTTAATTGAGGACATTTGCCATTGCTGGGCTGGTAACTTTAAAGACTGTCTGAACATTGTGCCTCAAGGGCAAACGCTGGCATCACCTGTAGCTGAGAAGCCCGGTTATGGGGGAAGGAGCCTAGGTCTTGCCGAGATGTGTCTCCCACTGGGTGCACAGTCTGCATGAGGTCAGAAGGTAAATCCATGGCCACAGCAGCAGGAGAAGCCAGGCAGGGTTCAGGGAAGCAAACCCTCATCCTAAACCCTCCTGCTTCATGCAGACCCACCCAGCGGCCAGATCCTCCCATCCTCTCGGGCTGCTGCCTTTGTGGTTTCCTTTCTCACAGTCCCGCTGCTCTGTTTCCCCACCTCACCCCACCACCTACAAATGCTTGGCTGAACCTGAGTGCAGCACACATTAAAGCAAAACCTAGCAAACTTTCCCTCACCAGAACCGTGCCAAACAATCCGCAGACATCTCCGAGCAACTCTTCCATCTCACCTCGCCGCAGCTGCTCCCCTGGCCCAGACACACCATGGGGAGCACCAGGGCACCGTGCTGCTGCCCCCCACCTCACCACAACACCCCCAAGCATTGCGTGTGGGGTGCACCCCCACGTTTACATCCCTCCCCGTCCCACCGGGAGCCTGACCCGGGAGCAGAGCCCCTGCCGTCCCACGCTGGCTGCTCCCGCCGGCGCCGGGCGTGCTGGCCCAGGCTTGCTCTCCCCGAGCGGTATTTAAATACCGCAACGTGCTTCAGAACTCGCCCCACCGCCAGGACCGACAGACACAGTGAGTCCGCTTTCTGCAGAGAAAGTTTTTCTGGGTTTTTCTTTCCCTTCTCTCTCTCATTTCACTTCTGGATGGTGTCCAGCTTGGCCTGGCACTGAAACCTCGGGCTGGTTTTGTGTGCGTGCCGAGGAGGGGAGGAAGAAGAGAGAGGGGGCTGTGGAAAAAGATGGGGCGGGAGGGGTTAAACACTTCATCTGCTTTCCCTCAGTGCGTGGCTGTCCCATGAAAGCCTGGAGCCAGCGAGTGGTGTGGGGCCATGGGCCGAAACGGAGCTCAGCACCCGGGAACGGTGCGTGGGAGTGGGTGTGCGTGCCCGTCCATCAGCCCCTGTGCCCGCCGTGCCGGCTTCCCAGTGGGTTTTCCAGGGACAGCTGGAGCTGCCGGCAGGGTCAGGATGTGACATCACCGGCCGGAGGAAAACCCTCGGCCCCGGGATTCTGTAGGAAACCCCGGCGGGCGCCCGAGCGCAGCGGCGGTCCCTGCGCTGGCATCTCCAGAGCGCCGGCAGTCCCGACAGGGAGCCTGGCTTGGACCTTCAGCCTTCTTCATTTTCTTTTGAATTTTTTTGATTATTTTTTTTTTCTCTCCCTTTTAAGAGCGGAAAGCGTAGTGAAGGGATTCAGAGCTGGAAGCTGGGTGTGCTGGGATGAGGTGAGTGCTGGGGGTGGAAAAAGTCAGGGATGCTCCTGGGGTGCTCCTAAGCACGGGTTGGGCAAGACCTGGTCCGGGTTAGCCTGGGAAGGAGCGATCCTTCACCCAGCCGGGGCATGAACGCCTGCAGAGGGCTCTTCCCCTTCCTCTGTCATGTCTCGACTCAGCTGCCAGGGTGTAAGTACCGAGGGAGCGTGTTTCGGGGATGCGGGAGGCTCCGGGAGCGGCGGGCGGTGGGGAAGGGGGGACATGCGGGGAACGGGGGACGGGGTGTGGGCAGACACTCGTTTCGCGGGTAGGACAGTCCCAGCAGCGGCAGTGCCGGAGTCGTAGGGAAGGCGGAAAGTTGTGGGCGGGGGGGAACTGGGCGAGAGCGAGCGGTCGAGAGAGGTTGTGAGCAGCTGGCTCCTCTCCTCTCCCTCTCCTCTCCCTCTCCTCTCCTCAGCTCCCCGTGTTTGGGTTTGCAGCTCTGACCTTTGGGACTGAACCGGAGCAGTCGGGTGTCGTGGAGGCTGTTGGGCACCTCTTTGCAGGGCTCCCAGCGAGTCACTGGTGGCAGCAGCGAGATCCCAGCCCCCAGGAATGAGGTACACCCAGAAAGCCCCCAGCCCCATTGGGTATCACCCATGAAAATGAACTGGACGTTCTGCCTTTATCCTGGAGAGACTGGGTTTTCTTTTCTCCTTGGAGGTGTCTTGGGTGACTAGAGAAAAACTTTTTTGGTGCCTTTGGGTCAGGCTGTGGTTCCCAAGGAGCTGCTGCTTTGGTGGTAGTGTGGCAGGGAGGCAGGGCAAGGAGAGGGACAGAGCTGGGGGCCAGCAGGACCAGCTGGGGGTCAGGCCAAGATGTGTTCCTGGAAGCTGTGCTAGGTCTGTTTTGCACGAGATGGGGATTTCCAAGCACCAGACGAGCTGGGGGAAGCATCAGTGTGGCTTCCCACTGGCAGCTGCCCCCAGCTGGGGCACGGGGGGTGCTGAGTCCTGCTGCTGCTCTGGAGATGGGCTGGAGAGGGGCTGCCTTGGAGGAGGCTTGCACCTCTCATGGGTCTGTGCAGCACCAGGGGATTTTGGGGCAGGGGGATGCTGCTGAGAGCTCAGGGCTTCTCTGCAGCTTCTCCAGCCTGTGTACTGGGCCTTGATCCCTCTTCCAATATCTTGTCTTGGCTCATTTCCTGGAAATTTCCATCATTTAGGTTATATTTGGGATTGGCAGCCAATAACCCCTTTTCTCACAGACAGCCCAGCCAGGGCTTGGCTACAGCAGGAAGCACAGAGGGAGTGGGGCCAGCACCCCGAGACTGTACTCCCCAGCATCATCCTTCAGCAAACCCTCTTCATTGGGTGACTAAAATCAGAGGTGGCTTTTGCAAAGGCTGGAAAGGAGGGGATACATTCCTCTCTGGGAACCCGTATGTCCACAGCCCCTGGCTAGATTGGGGCTGAGGTGGCTGCAGTACAAGGAATGCTCTGGAGAGGCAGCTTTGGCCTTCGGGGCACTTCTGGTAGACTTTCAAATCTACCAAGAAGAAGCCCCAGTTGCAAAGATGCTCTAGGACAGGTTGAAGATGAAACTTTGCAACAGGACTTCTTGAAGTGAAACTCAAGAGACAGGGCTGTCGAATCAGCAGCCAGACAGTAACACTTCCTAGAGCAGCAAAAATCCAGCTGAGTTCCAGGGCCAGCTGGTTTCTGGTCAGACTGTCCAGCTGGAGACTGGCTGGCTGTTTCGGGCTCAGACAGAGGGTGGTTGAGCTGATGCCTGCCCTGCTCCTCCCCCAGGGATGGGGCAGCATGGGACTTTTATGCTGCCTGTGGTGGGGAGAAGGGAATCCCCTAAAGCAGGGAAACAGAAGTAGATATCCGGGCTGCCGAAGGCAAGATGCCCCAGGGAAGCCCAAGGGGGATGTGCAGAACTGGTAGTATTTAATCTGCACTGTATTCTGTAGTGCCTGGAGCTGCACAGATCTGTGCTCTCCCTCCACAGCCTTCCCAAAGCAGTGGGAGCTGGAGTCTCCCTATGGATTAGTTGTGGTGTTGGACCCCTTGTTGTCCTCCCTGGCTGTTGCACTGCTGGTGAGGATTGAAGTGTGCTGCTAAAGTGGCTTCCTGTGGTTTCCAGTCAGATGTTTGTGCAAGTGTGTAACTGTCTCGGGCTGGATCCAGAGAGGATGTGCTTGGCACTGGAGCTGCAGGAGCTGCCAGTGTCCGAGCCTTCCCCTTTCCTTAACCTCCCTGATTGTTAATGCTTCCCAGGGGCACTTGCAAAGTACTTTTCCCCTGAAGCCTTTGCTTTTGCAGCCCTTAATATAAGGGCAGCCCAGGGAGGGAGAAAAGTTTTGAAACTGGGGAAACTGAGGCAGGGTGTGTGGGACTGTCCCTGGTGCCCATGAACCTGGAGCCTGGCCATGGGTCTGACTGATCCTTCCTGCTGTCTTTCTGACTAAAGTCTATTTGGGGTCAAAAGTGGAGGGTTTTGTTGGTGACCTTGCCTTGTGCCTGCAGGACTGAGGGGGAGGAAGCCCCCCTTCCACCACTCTGCCTGCTTTCCCCTTTTGTTTGGCCAGTTTCTAAACAGACTTTCAGAGTTGTTTTTGATTTATAACAAAGCCTTCTCATTGCAGTGTTCCTCTGTGGTTTTCAAATGATAAAAAAAGAAAAAAAAAGCTTAAGTAAAAAAAAAGAAAAAAAACAAAACAACTCTGAAATCTGAAATTAGCAGCTTAGTTTGACCCTGAACTTACATCTCTGACATCCAGTTCATTTCCTTTCATCTCTGGACATGTCAGCAATCTAGGAAATCAGCTTTTCATGTGTTTTCATGCTACTTCCAAGCAGTGGCCCTGCCTTGCCCTTGCAGAACTTAACCCTGTGCTCCTTTGGTTCTTGCTGAATCCAACTGAGTTTTGCTTCTGCTGCTACCAGTAAGAACAGGGACAGGACTGAAGCCAGCAGCCTCTGGAGCCATGGATGGGGCTTTGTGGCCACTCAGCTGGGTTTGAAGCCAGCCCTCTGCAAAGCTGAAGCTATTTTGGGCACACGGATGAGGGCGAGCACCAAGCATGCTATGGTGCAGAAAGGGATGTGCGAGCCCCCCGGGTGGTCAGTACCACCCTGTGGTGGGAACTGTGGTGCAGTGAAGTGGGGTTGCAGCCCTTGCCAAGGCTCCTTTTGGGAAAGCTTTGATTTTGCACGTGGGAACCAAAGGCAGAGGCCTGCGGGCTGCCTCGGCGGCGCTGATCCAGGCCCCGCCAGCACGGGCTGGCAGGGGGATGTGTGTGGTCATGTTGTAGGAAGCTGCTGTCTGAGCTTGTTGAATGGCAGCTTGCCCTTTGGATTTCCCAAAATGGGCCATGTGAGCAGTCAGTTGGGCTTGGAGCTTTGGATTTTAGACTCCTGTCCCATCCCAAGCCCCAGCAGACCACTGCCTGATTTCCAGGATCACGGCCTGATTTGCAGGAACACAACAGCCCTGAACGTCAGACTCCGCTGAACTCTGCGCTGCAGCTAAACCTTGGAAAATCCCCTGTTTTCTGTCTCTTTACGTGCATCTGTCCTAAACACTCGGCTAGTGATGGAAGAGCAGGGGCTGAATCAGATGTGTTAAGGTGGACCCTTGGTCTTGTGTTTGCTGCTGATGCCCTTTTCCAGCAGTTAGACCGGGGGTGTCACTGGGTCCATTCCCAAAGGACTTGGCCCTTCTTCCCACAAAGTGGGGCTGGGTGCTGGGTCCCTGCTGTGTCCCAGGGGGAAACTGAGGCATCAGTGACTTTGCAGAGCCAGTTCTCTCCAAGCTGGTATGTCCCATCTCAGTGCCCCGGCTGCAAGGGCCATAGCTGGTATTCCGAGCCCCATTCCTGGCCTCTGTGCAGCTCCCTCTCTACGCTGCTCACATCCTTCTCCGCACTTCGATCTCTCTGGGCAGTAAAAGCTTTGGAGTCGATGTAAAGAACAAATTTGGTTTTTTGGCTTGGTGCCTCTCTCTGCTTCTTCGGGTTGTAAATCCCAGGATGTGTTTTTGGCTTTGTGTTAAATTCAATTTCTGGAGAACATTTTCTCCAGGAAAGATGCACGAGGCCCTTTAATGACTTGGTAATTTGGTAGCGATGCTGGTGAGGATCCAGAAGGCAAAACCGCTTGTGTTACTCTGGCATGTGCTGCTGCCTGGGGAGCAGAGAGGCTGCAGTGCTGTGCTGCCATCCCATGAGCTCAGGGGACAGGTCTGCACCAAGCAGACTTGGGCAGCAATGGCCTTTGCTCTCCCATCCCCTGGAAACTCTTAACAGATGCATGGCAGGAAAACACCTGGCAGATGCTTAGCAGGCTTGTTGCATTATTTTTATTTTTTTTTTCCCTTTTAACCTGGTATTTTATTTGCATGGTACTGAAGCATGAAGCATATTACCACCTGCCTGATGCATGAGAACAGCTTGGAGGGTAACAGAGATCCAGTTGTGGATGATGCAGAGATGCAGTTGTGGGATGAGTTACAGGTCTGGCTTCAGGAGGTGAAACACAGAGTTTAGTTCCCCGTGAGTGGCTCAGGATTTGCACAGGACTTGCAGTGTGAGGCACAGGAACACGGGAATCCTCTTTATTCATGAAGCACTGATTTCACTGCTGATGGCCCCTGCAAGTGACACATTTGATGGGTTGTCATCTGCCAGGGTGGCTTCTTCTCACCCCACAAGAACCCAGTCCCTGCCTGGAAGAGCCTGCAAACAGCAGGAGCTCCTGGAGCCAAGCAAATGCAACCAAGACCAGCAGAAGTGGCAACATGGAGAGATGTCTGTTGGCACGACTTGCCTTGCTGAAATCCCAGGGAAACCTCCTGGGTTGGATCCCAGTCCCCATCTGTACTGATGCTAATCCAGAGGGGCTGTGTGACCTGGTGGGATTGGTCTGGTCTAACACGGGGATAACAGAGTTGTTCATCCTCTGTCTACCCAGCAACGAGAGCGAGGACACAGGCTTGGCACAGTGCCCCTCCAGCCCTGTGGGGTGGCAGTCCCTGGGCTTTGGTCAGGTGCTGGACAGAGGGGCTGCTCAGCTTTGTCAGGGGTCGTCGACTGGGCAGGGGCAGGGATGCCAGAGCAGCAGGACAGATTACTGTGTGCTGCATCATCCCCATCCTGGGAAGCTGCCAGGTGTCCGGTGGGGAAATCCTGATTTCTCATTATGTGCATGATTGTTTTTTTTTTCCTCATTTGAATGGCCTTTATGTTTCAGCCAGAGCCCTCTGCTGCTGGCTGGTGACAGGAGAGAGAGAGAGAGGAAAAACAATCCACATACGAGGGCAGGGACAGCCCCATGTCCTGGCTTGGTGACAGAGCCAGTTAGTGATAGGAGCTTTGAGGGGGAGAGAAAGCACCAGAGGTGCTGCTGGCCCCCTCCCTCAGCCCCATCGTGCCTACCTCCATACAGGCAGACCTCATTCCAACATACAGGCTGGATGCCTCATCCCAAAGGGAAGCCTGGCATTTCCTACATGACTAGATTAGGATCCCCATTGCAGTGTTATATATATATATCTATGTGTATATGTACATATTTTAGAAACTGCATTACCAAACTCCCTAACAAGCCTTTTTTTAGAGGTGTTATCAACAGGATATGCCTTGAATATGTGACAGCCGAGTGGGAAGCCCCGGATAAGGGCTTTTTTTTTTTTTTTACAGCCTTGTTGTGCCCAGAGTCCTATGGTCTTTGTTTGGCTCCCCCAGGGCTCCTGTACCGAGACCCTTCTTCCTCTCAGGACAGGCAGGAGCCATGGCACAATGCCAGCTCCCTCCAATGGCTGGCAATTTGCGAAAGCTCATGCTCTTTTTTTTGACGTGGGAAACAAACTCTTTGACATGGCCAGAGGCAGCTGCTTGTGGCAGGGGAGGAGAGAGCATCCAAGAAATATCTCCCAGTCATCACCCTTGGGCAATGAATTAGGATAATGGGGCTGGTGCCGTTAAGCTCCCACTCAGGCACATGATCTGGGGAAGGTTTGCAGGTACTCCAGTATTACAGTCATTCTGCATAGCATCATGTGATGGCTGTGACCCCTTCCGTCAGGCAAAAGGCACCCAAAAACATAGAGTTTTGGGTCTGGTTGAAGCTGGGCACAGCAGAGCATGGCAGGGTTTGGTACCACGATGTTGTGAAATATGCAATGGTGGCAAAGCATCAGTTCAGCCTGCAGGAAAAGCTGTGGTCAGTGCACTGAGGGCACCCACACTAGGGCCTGCACTTGTACTTGCACCAGGGTGCAAGGGCAGATTCTGAAGGGCAGATTCTGTGGTTCTGGGGTGATCACCAGGTCTTGCTGCCTCCCAGCGATGCTCCCATGGGTGGACTTTGAGGATAGCAGAGGGATTCCCTGGCAAGACATTTAGCTGGGCAAAAGAAGATCTGCCTGTGGCTCAGGACTAAGTTTAGAAAACAGTTTACATAGCAAGCTTTGGGCTGCAAGCTTTCTTTTTAATGATGAATGTGCACCCAGGTTGGTTTGGCTTGGGCACCATTCCCTCCTGCTCGTGACTTTGGGTAATTGACTTCCCCTTTCCATTAATCTTTTTCTTCCTTTTTTTTTTTTTTTTTTTTTTTTTAACTCTTTCTCCATCTCCTCCTGTCAGGGGGAGGTTGTTGGAAGACTTTCTCTTCCCTAAGCCTCAGCAAAGCATTTAGCACAAGGGGGCCTTGATCTCACATAAACACCACCAGTGATGAGCACGGGTAACTAAAGGCACAAGTGTATTTCAGCCTGTCCAGGACAGCCTGGGGCGGATGGGATTTCCACTGGCATTTCAGGGAGGAAAAGAAAAAAAGGGGAAATACCTCAGCTCTAGTCTATGCTGCAAACCTCAGGCAGGAAGGGGTGAGCTCAGCACTTTGCCAAGCTGTGACTTCCAGACCAAGTCACCCGGAGCATTGGCTGGACACCCCAACTGTTCCCGCGTGCGTTGTGTGGGAGCCTGGAGGGCCGGCCGCACCCCAGCACGTCATGTTGCTGTGCTGGGCTGTTGTTTCCCTTCCTCGGATGTGGGTTTTGTTCTTTTGAATAAGCACAGGGGGCAGAAGAACAAAAAATAATCTCCCCTTTCCCCATTGATCTCGGCGCTGGGGCTGTGTGAACCAGCAGGCAGCTGCGGTCACAGCGCGGTCCCCAGGGCATCGCTCGCCAGCCGCCGCCGCAGGGTCAGGGGTTATTTGTTCTGAGAAATCCCTGGGAAAGAGATGCTTCCCCTTTGCTGGAAGAGGAAAGGGTCGCCAGGTTGGGACACTCTGGGCTGGTGAGCTCCACTAATATCGTGGCTTTCCCTTTATTGCAGCTTACCTAGAGGTGAGGGGCTGGCTGGAGCCCCAAGAGCTGCCAGCGTGCTCGGGAGGGAGGAAGGGCTCTGCCTGCCATCCCGCTTTTCATGGGCAAGTCTGTTGGGTGCTCACCCTCTCTGCCACTGGTAGCTGCTCTGTAGGTCACCTTGGTGAATGCAGAAGGGCCAGGAGTTCACCTTAAATCTCTGTCCCCATGTGCTGCCACAGCAGCAGGGCCAGCCAGTATCCTGGTGGGAATTAATCCTGGCAAACATGCCCAGGCATGCAGCTGCCTTCATAGGTGACCAAAATTTCTTTTTCTCCTCCTAGAAACCTCCACCACTGAAGACCTGAGTCCTGGGTTTCACATTGTGTCAAGCCTCTGCCTTCACCCTGGCCAGCCCTGCCCATGATGGCCTTGTGTCTCAAGCAAGTCTTCAACAAAGACAAAACATTTCGTCCCCGAAAGAAGTTTGAGCCGGGCACCCAGCGCTTCGAGCTGTACAAAAAAGCTCAGGCCTCCCTCAAGTCTGGGCTGGACCTGAAAGCAGTGGTGCAGCTGCCTCCCGGTGAGAGCATCAACGACTGGATTGCCGTGCACGTGGTGGACTTCTTCAACCGCATCAACCTCATCTACGGCACCATGTCGGAGTACTGCACGGAGAAGAGTTGTCCCATCATGTCAGGTGGGCTCAAGTATGAGTACAGGTGGCAGGACGATAACAAGTACAAGAAGCCGACCAAACTGTCGGCCCCAAAGTACATGTGTATGCTGATGGACTGGATTGAGATGCTCATTAACAACGAGGACATCTTCCCAACCAGGATAGGTGAGTGTGCTCTGATTCTTCATGGGGTTGTAACTGGTGCAGGTTCCCAAGCTGCTGGTGCACTTCACGGTTGGTATTCTGAACTTTGTGATCCCAAGGATCACAGCATTTCCTGTCACAGATGTTCCTCAGTGTCCGTTGCATACCCCTTCCTGCAAATCAAGCTTGGGATTCCTCATCTGGCTCCTAAAGGATGTGGAAAACAATCTGGTTCTTTTCTGTGCTTAACCTTTTCCCACATATTCTGTGACTGTGAGAAATGACGCCTGGTGGGTCATCAGCTCCCTTGCTCTTCCTCAAAGAGCTGAGCCACAGGGCTGGTTAAAGGTGGTCACCACATCTCTGCAGCATGCTCTTCTCTTGATTAACCAATGCTGGTTTTCCAGGTAAGTTCATGGTCCCAAGGTCTAACTCTTATCCCACCTTGCTGCTCCACTTCTCAGCTCTTTTCCATTTCTGCTAATTTGTCTCAGCCCTGATTATACATCACATCTTGCTATTTAGCTGAGGCATTGCCCAAGCAGAGATGTCTGACCCAGGATCTGACCCTTCCAGCTGCCAAGCCTTAGTGTGTATGATGCATCTCTTCAAAAGGTTTGGCCTCAAGAGCTTGCAGCAACTGCCAAAGGCAACACAGCTTGCAAATGAACCCCTCTCCTGCTGACCTGCAGTGCTTGGCAGCTGCTGGGGCTGCTCTTAGCCCTGCTACTTAGATGGTTTCTTGTAGTTTGGGGAGGTGAGTTGAGGGGTTGGAGCTGATGCATTGGGTGGTGGGGCTGCCAGAGCATCAGGTCGCACTGTGGAGCAGTTGCTTCTCAGATGAAATGCAAAGCTGCTTGAAAGCAAAATATTTAAGGAGTTTTGGGGAGAAACACCTGGGTTTGCAAGTCTACTAGACCTTTTTTGTTTTCCCAAGCTGCACAGCAGACAGAGCTGTATGAAATCAGCACAGTTTAGACTCAGGGTTTTTATTTAAATGCTGGAAAACATTGAAGAAAATAGTCTGTGTGGGATTACTGGCTGCCACTAACTGTTGTAGCCCTGTTTGGCTGTGATGTAGTATCTAGTTGTGAGTCTTTTTAGGGAAAGTCTTTGGCCCTCGCAGGCACAGAGAGGTCATGGCTCTCTGCAAGCAGGAGGGAGGCGGTGTCTGCAGGCTGGTTGTGCCAAACTCTGAATTTCAGCTTTCAGGGATGGGGTGACCCCCCAAGACCCCTGGTCCAGCCTGGCTGCACTGGCTATGCCTGTGGTTAGGGTGGTACAACCTGCCTTCTGGGGCTTTCTTCTCTCTCTCCATCCATTCTTCTCATCCCTCCTCCAAGACCTGCTGGCAGTAACTGCCTTCTTCCCCTTGCCAGCCATCTGGGGAGGCAGTGCCAGATCCTGCTGCCAGAGGACAGGCAGATGCGTTGCCCTCAGGGCATGGGGCAGGCAGTCCTTGGGATTCACCAGGAGCATTTGCTGTGCCACAGAGGCATCCCTCCCTTGTGGGCTGTGGGCTCCACACATCCCAGTGCACAAAAAAGACTGGAAGTGTGGCTGGCCAATAGCATCGGTGTGGGATGCTCTGTGCTGGCAGCCCCAGCTCAGCTGAGGACAACAAAGTCCCTGTTGATTCTGGTTGCAGCTGGGCACAGGCTCGATGCTGCCATGGGGTGAAACTGCAGCCACAGGGTGCAGGGTGGATCTTCCGTTTTCCAAGGTGGCTTGTTCCTAAGGAGAAGCTCTGCATGCTGTTAAAAGCAGGGCACAGACGTGGATTTACTCCATTTTCCCTCTGTCCAAGAAGGAGAGGGCACTGGTCCTGTTTCATGCCTTTCAGGTAGGATTTGGGGTGTGATGCTGCTTGAAAACTACTCCGGGGAGTCAGGGCTCCAAGGATTCTTAACACAGCAGAAGACAAGTGGTCATGGAGGGACAGCAACATTGCAGCAGCCTCTGCTCACCCACATCTCCCTCAGAGGCACAAAAGCCAAGGAGAGTCAGGGTCCTGCTGGTTTTCACCCTGTCTCTGGCACTTCTCCCTCTGAGGTACAACACATCCCAATGCAAGGAGGAACAGCTGGTGCCTCTGGTTTCCAGTTTTTCTTTCTTTTCAGAGTAGCAGTAGTTCTGGGTGAGGTCCAGGCTGGCTTCAGGCGGTTATGTGGCAAACCCATGTTTTTTCTCTTCCAAAGCCATTCCCAGGGTCCCTTTCCAATCCCCTTTCTAAGGGAGGGACCCTCATGTCCCTGAGCGACTTCAGTCCCCTTACTGGTGTGTCTTGGTGCTTCTCACCTCCCACGTGTAAAAGGGAACTTAGCCTGGGATCGTGCTTTCATAGAATCATAGAATTATTCAGGTTGGAAAAGCCCCTTGGGATCACTGAGTCCAACCATCATCCCTACTCTACAAATTCTCCCCTAAACCATATCCACCAACACCACATCCAAACAACCCTTAAGCACATCCAGGGATGGTGACTCAACCACCTCCCTGGGCAGCCTATTCCAGTTTCTAACCACTCTTTCTGTGAAAATTTTTTCCTAATGTCCAGTCTAAGCCTCCCCTGTTGCAGATGAAGCCATTCCCTCTTGTGCTGTCGCTAATTACCGGTGAAAAGAGACCAGCACCAACCTCTCTACAATGACCTTTCAGGTAGTTGTAGAGACTGATGAGGTCTGCCCTGAGCCTCCTCTTCCTCAAACTAAAAATTCCCAGCTCCTTCAAGCATGCTTCATAAGATTGACTCTCTGGGCCCTTCACCAGCTTCATTGCCCTCCTCTGTCCTCGCTCCAGCACCTCGAGATCTCTCTTGAATTGAGGTGCCCGAAACTGGACACAATACTCCAGGTGTGGCCCCGCCAGTGCTGAGTACAGCAGTAAAACACATGAAATGCTGTTGTCAGCAAGGGGAGGAGGGACCCGGTGGCATTTTGTCATCAGTATGTCCCCAATTAACTGCCTTTCAGTGGCCTGCCGGGTAATTGCTCGGCAGGTCTGGCATTTCACAAGCTAGAGGTGTTTGGCCACAGGGAAATGTCACATCCGCCCGTTCCTGACGGGCTGCTCCTTGTCACCGCGCCAGATGACGGGGGAGGCTGGAGGATGCGCAGCAGGGAGGGACGTGGACCTCAGGGACAGCAGCCAGGGCAAGCAAAGGGAGATGCTCAGCCTCCCTCCTAAAGAGCCAGGCCCCTGGGAAAACACCCAGGACAAAGGAAATAAGGCACAGAGGGGAAAAGTGAATTTTGTGCTTTGGGGATGAGGTGGTGGCCGTATCACGAGCTGCATGCATCTCAGCTTTCCCTGCTGGCTCCTCTTTGCCATCTGCAATAAAACTGTCCCAGCACAGAGATTTTCCTGGCTAAGGCCACCTGACAGCAGACACAACAGTCTTCTTTTTAAACATTTTTTTTTTAGAAACAGCAGATGTTCCCCAAACTTGATAATGTTACCTGAGGCTAACCTCAGCATCCCTCTCCATCCAAATCTACAAAGCCCAGCACGTGATTCAGCAGGGCTCACTCACCCATGGCTGGTATGGAGGTATGGGTCAGAGAGAAAAACCTTCACCGTGGGCTGAGAGGCTCAGCTAGAAATGAACAGAGATGGTTCATGGGCTCGCAGGGTCCTTCGGCATCATGGGGGAGACCTTGGTTGGGGTAAATAAGCACAACTGCACTGAGCAGAGCAGAGCTGGGCTGATTTGCACCACCTGGTCCCTCAGCATGTGTCAGCTGTAGAGGTGGGAGGGGAGCAGAGCCAGCTGGGTGACAAACACCTTTGGTTTTGCCAAACTGTGTGATGTGGAGCTTGTGCCAGCTCTGTAGCAATGGTGGTGGGGCAGACAACATCCAAAATAGCAACAAGGGAGCCCGATGCCAGCAGACAGCTTGTGACCTGGCAGAGTTAACCAGCAGGACCATAGCCCTTGGCTGGCATGTTTGCACCTGTAAAAAATCCCTGTGGTGGCTGAATGGGGCTGGGGGGGATGCCAAGCCCTCTGTGCACCACAGCAAGGGGCAGGGGGAGGTACTGTGTCTTCCCCATCCTCAGGGAAATCCACCTGCAGGGTGGTTCTAGTTAAAGACTTTGCTTCATAATCCTTCCTCTAGAGTGGAAACCTGTTTTTCTCCCAGTCAAGATGAGGCAAGTCTCTGCAAGGGGTGAGCTTTGCCAACCTGATCACTACAAATCTACAGCAGCAGCAGCTTTCCCAGATGATCCTTATCAGTTTGCATGTGCTAGCACTCTGTTTCCACTCTTCCATGTAGCTGTCCTGAAAAATCCATTTAAATAGAGAATAAGCATTGTTCCCATGCAGGGAGAAGAATAAATGATTCTACAGGTGTATTTTTACCAGCTGGTAAAACTATATCAGTAGATTTCTTTAGTGAGTGGCCACGTAAAAAAAATATTACCATCTGGGAAAACTCGGCTCCTCTTGGTAATTGTTCTGTCCCGTGGTGCCTGGTTTTAGGGAGCTGCTGCTGGGAAGGAGAGTTGGATGGGATAAGGGTCAGCACTGGGCTGGGGGCTGCACAAGTCCAGGTGTCTTTCATCAGCACCACCACGGCTGCTGGAACCTCCCTGTTGTTAAATCCGTGAGGACGCAGGGTTTGGACCAGACCCAGCGCCGGAAACACCCTGTGCTCTGCCAAATGTGGCTCTAAAGAGCATCAGTCACAGGAGATTTTGGAACAGTTCTTGGAAAGCTTTTCAAAACTCAAGTTCAGCCATTCAAGCATGGTCCCAAAACAATTATTAAAACCAGAGAAAACTCGATTCAGAATGATCTGATACTTTCTCCCCACAACAGGATAAAAATGTTCAGAATTCTGCTAATTATTGCCATTCTCTCAGCTGGTTATTTTTTACAGGATTTGTCTTTTTTTCCCCTGCCTATTTTCTTCCAAAATTAACACTACACCAGCTTGCAGATGCCATGAGTTTTAAATGGGGCTTTGCAGACTTATTTTTAGGAAAAAATGAATCACCGAACAAGACAGTGGCCAAAATGGGATTGAGAAATAATAACAACAATAACTCATCACATAGTTTATTGAATTAATGCTTTTGCAGAGGAAAAAAAAATACAATTGCCAAGAAGCAAAATATCTTTCCAGTACTGATTCATCATGAAAAAATCAAATTGGCTGGAGCACAAGGGTTAGGGATGGGGGACATAGCAGGAAAGATCCAAGAGCCATTTGCAGTCCCTTCCCGTAAGTGCAGGCACTTTGTTACCCCTCATTTTCATTTCCTTTTATTTATGGTCCCACATGGTTTCCTTACGTTTTGAAGCAATCAGCCCAGAGTGGGGAAAACAGATTTCTGAGAGCATTAAATCACATCTTGGGGTTTTCAAGCAAAACATCCAAGATAAACTGAAGGTGCTAATTCATTTCAGGGCTGTGAGTCACGCGGCTCTGCAGCGCCCTGGCTGCGTTGCAGTGGGTGGAATTGTACCTGCTGCAATTACAGCTTTTGCTCTGGCCTGGGGTTCTCTCTTTTTCACCACCACAGATGGATGCTGTGCTCAGTCCTCCTGGGATCGGGCTCATCTCCACTCTGGGACAAGGGATGTTCCTGATTGGTCTGTATGCTGTGTCTGGGTAGCACATACCTGTGATTGTGGGTGGAGGAAAAGAGCTGACCTTGTGTATAAATGTTTTTCTTGGCATTTGAGCAAGTTCATGTTGCATCTCGTGGTCTCCTCCTCATCACTCATCATGCAAGACAAGTCAGAGGGGGGGCAAAATTGTGGGTTTGCTCCTGCTTTCTTCAAGATTGCTGGATGGTGCTAGTGAATTAAATGTAAAGGTAGTTTCATTGCCTTTAAATCAGCCCAGATGGGTTTTGTGGTGCTCTGCTGTCCCTTGGGGCAGCTGGGACCAGCATCAGTGGGACATGCTAGGATGGTGTTGCTGGGTTGCCTTGTGTGTGTGTGTAGGGCTAGAGAGACTGAAGCAAACCCAAGAAACATCACATTGCCAGGATGGTTTGTCAAAACCCGGGGCACCATCCTGACTTTTCTCTGGCCTGCCATGCTCCTGCTAGCGGGTGAACTCATCTATGTGGGCTTAGTCCCACCAGCCTCATCCCTTTATCTCCTGCTGGTTCATGCCACTACCTCGGAGACGGAGAAAGTCCCCCAAGCAAGGGCCACCACTGCCCCACTCTGAAGTGTTGTTATCGGCACTTTGGCCACTTTTGGGGTCTCCCTGTCACCGGCTGTGACACTGATCTGCCTGGCCCAGCCTGGCAGGGAGGTGGGAGCCATGGTGGGAGCAGCCTGCTGCCCTGCACGCTTGGGGAATAGCCCCATTGCTCCCCCCTTCCTGTCACAGTGACCCCTCCTAGCAGCCAGGATGGCTCCAACATGAACCCACAGGGGCTTGGCTGCTCAGTGTAAAGCTAAGGATCTGCAATGGGGGGATAGGTGCATGGCCAGTCCTGAGACCCCTGTTCCAGGGCCTTCTTGCTGGGATGTGCTGGCTGCAGTGTGTGCCTGGCTGCAGGGAGGAGGCACAGCCTACTCTTGCTGTGTCTCCTTGTGTGCTGGAGAAGATGTCACATATGTTGTCTGCTGGACATCCACTGCACCAGCAGCCATGACTCGGGGCAAGTCGTGTTGATGCCAGATCCTTCTGCTGCTCTCTGCAGGTTGATCAGACACAGCCTTTACTCTTCCCTTTCATCTCTGGGCAAGGGGACGGTGAACTTCTCCAGTTCCTCCCTGGTGTGGCTGGTGTCTGCTGGGGCTGCCACGGGTTGTTTTCCAAGTCACTGGATCAGCAGCGAGGCACGACTGCTTATCAGATATCTGCCCAGCTTCCTTCCCGGTGGGAAGAGCTTTCATCAGGGGGTGCTGGCCCAGGCACAGGGTCCAGTCGGGCATCTGCAGCCTGTGCTGAGGGTCCTGGCACAGACACGGCTGCAGCACAGGGAGGGGATGCAGGACCTGGGTTGTGCCCTGCACTGCTGGGGCTGCCTGTGCCTCCCCGAGCAAGAGGGGTGATGCGGGGAGACAGAGCCAGGGCTGGATCCCAGTGATCCCTGGACCCAAAGGACCATAGCTGGTGGTGTCATGAGATTGTAGGGTGAGATGTGTTATTTAGGAGTCCATGGGTGACTACCAACCACCACTACAGCTTGGCCATGTATGGAGGAGGTGGCCACACACTGACACCTTGTGATGGACACAAAGAAGGGCAGCCCAGCTTCACCTCTCAGGAGCTGCTGCTGGTTTCACTTGAGAGCACAATGAAGGGGTAGCCCAGAAAGGTACTTCATAGGTCTTGGCTGCTTGGTGGTATATTTCCAGGCATCATTAGGTACAAGATAGCCCAAGAGCTCCCATAGTTGCTGACAGCCATGAGATTTGGACTAGATGATCTTTAAAGGTCCCTTTCAACCCAAACGATTCTATGATTTATGCTAAATCTCTGTTTCCTGATACAAGAGCTGCTTTTGAAGAACCCAGGATGTAGCTGGAGGTGTCACCCCTCTAAGTCTCTCAGCTGCCAACATGTCCATGAAGAATTGCTGGTAACTGATTTCTAGGATAAGACGGTTCCTGGCTAACCTCAGGACAAAAGTGGTGGAAAGCCTCTTGTCATCATCTGGCAGTTCTGAAGGTGCTCATCTAACAGCTGTATTTGGACCATAAATGCTATCAGCCCTGGGAGTCTGAGATCCTTTTGAGCTGCTGTTCACTGTCTGATCATCTCTCTCAGCTCAGGACTGGGTTGAACTTTGGTGCTTTCCCCCTCTTGGCAGTTTGGTGATAAAGTCCTGGTGGCTGGTCAGGTCTGATTTCTTCCCTCTTGCCTTTGACCTGAGAAGACACTAGGCAAGTGGGATGGGTGACAAACTGGAGGCAACGAATGTCCTGCTGTCTGCCTGCTGGCACCTTGCTGAGTTCCTGGCAGCGACTGCTCAGTTCTGGTCCCAGGGAGACAGGCTGTTCAGAACAGTGTGTATTCCCCAGCCAGGCCTGGTGATGTGTGCTCATCAGAAATTACTGACCCTGATTAATTTTCTTTATTTAAAAAAATGATTCTTGACTGGTTCTTCAAAACTGGTCTGCGGAGGCCACCCTAAGAACATGTCTGAATCCTCAGGTGGGTGATTATGGTTTTTATTTGCTCAGCAACTTCTCACTCAGTGCCAAAAGCTCAAATGATGCCACTGATGAAGCAAACTGTGTCCCTCCTGATGGCAGAGAAACCTGGAGATCTCCCTCTGATCCCTGCCTTTATCTGACTAGCAGGCAAGGAGAGCTCTGCAGCCAAGGGTGCAGGGCAGAAGCAGATCTCCAGTACCATCTCTGAGCTGCTGGCATGAAGAGAACCTGGTTGTACTTTGCCAGATGCAAACACCCTTCCCAGAAAATCCTAATGGGATCTGTTGGAGCTGGCAGCAAAATGGGTCATGCTGCCACCCCTGCAGTGGGAGCAGCCCTGGGTCTGCAGCCTGCTCATGGTTGTGCAGAGCAGCAGCTGTGAATCAGTCTCAAAACCACCTCTCCGTGTTTGCATGAGGGCCAAGATATATGGTCCCTTGAGGGGTGGCCAGGACATCCACCTGTGGCGTGAGCACACGGGCTTCTGTCCTGCCTGCTGCACCCCCGCTGTGTGTGGAGCAAAGTGGGGCTGGGGGTGATGCTGCTTTAGACCAAAGGTTCTGTTCTTTGTGCTGTGATACTGGACCCAGCATCTGCCAAACCCTGGGCAAAACACAGGCTCCACGTGTGGTGTTGGAGGGACAGATCCTTTGTGTTTGCCACCCGTGGAGGAAAGGGGCATGGCACTGCTGCTGGGAAACAAACCTGCCAGGAGCCCTTGGGAAAAACAGTGTAATTGCTTAGTGAGGCTGATGAGGAAGAGTCAAAGATTAAGTTGCCATTTGTAATTCTTTTAGCTGAGAGATTTGCTGATGCTTTCCACAGCACACAATGTGTGAGGTGGCCACGTTTGGGTGGAGGTTATTTTGAAAGGTTATTAAGAGGTTATGTGCTGCATTAATAAGAAGCTAAGGGAGGAGGCTTGTACAACTGTGGGAAGGGAGGATTTTATTTTGTCTTTTGCAAATTTGCATTGAATTGCTCAGGGGAAAGGAAGAAGCTTCAGGAAAACAAATTCTAGTTGCTTCATTTTTTGCCTCCCAAAAATATGTGCCACGTTTCAAAGCCTGTTCTCTTAGGAGATTTATCCCAGCCTTGCTTACACTGACTGTATCACACTTCTGAGATTTTCACTGTGATAGAGGTGTGTTTAGATAAGGATGAAAATGTACGTGATGAAATTGTGTCCGCGTGTGGGAAAAGGTTAAAAGTATAAAACAATGTTTGGTGGGACCTGTTCTTGAACAACCTGGGAGGACATCTCAGGAGGGAGCATCATACGGGTACAATGCAGTTACAACCTAAGCATTGTTAAGAGGGGCAGTTTTCTTCCTGCTTTAATGAGACTTTTGCATAAAACAAGGATCAGGAAAAGAGGTAGAAAGCCCACCTGTTTCTGTTGATGCATCAGAAGTGATGGCTGAGGGTGTGTGGAGGGAGAAAAACAACATGAACCATGTTTTTGATTCAGAGGACTAGGGAAGCTGTCATTTCTGCTCAGAGGAAGTTGAGTTTTGTTCATGGACCTGAGTATATACAAGTTGACTTACACTCTGCCTGCACAGGCTTGCAAGGGAAAGGAAGGGAGAGAGGGCAGGTTGCTCTGGATGGAGCCAGATGTGGAGAGATGTGGCCTTCTTCACTGGATGAGAAATTTTATCTCATGGGGAAACTCCCCAAATCTTCATAAGATATCTGCATGAAATTGCTGTTTGGGCAATGAGGAAGTATGTGAGGAGAGCTGGATGCCAGGTTGATCCAGTGTTGCTGTCACTCTTGATATTAGCCAAGGGAGTCTTTTCTAATCACCCGTGGTTGCCTGTTAAACACAGCAGGGACATTTAAACTCTAGCTGTTTTTTGTGGAAATGGTCAAATGGCTTCCAACTTGCTTCTGCTTTGCAGGTGTTCCCTTCCCCAAGCAGTTCCAGCAAGTTTGCACTAAGATCCTCACCCGCCTCTTCCGTGTCTTTGTCCATGTCTACATCCACCACTTTGACAGCATCATCAACATGGGTGCTGAGGCTCACGTCAACACCTGCTACAAGCACTTTTACTACTTCATCAGGGAGTTCAGCCTCATAGACCATCGGGAGCTGGAGCCTTTGGTAAGGATGTCCCAGGGATGGGGAGGTGGTGGGGGTGTGAGTGGTGTGGGCTGAACACAGCACTGGTATATTCAGGTGGGGACTGAACTCTGAAGAACAACCATTTTTTTCTACCCTGTAACCATCATCCTTAGTGCCCTGAGCAAGAACTTCCCAGCAACACTAAGGAAACTCTTTACCCTTTGACAAACCCCTCCTGAAACTTTGCTTCTGCTGCCATGTCTACGAACTGCTCTTCAGTGTCCTCAGGACCACTGTAACATGGAGTCCCTCCACACTGTCTTGGTAGCTCTAATGCAATTTGCACATCAGAGTGTTGCCAGCCAGTTCTGTCCACACGGCCTTTACGGGTCAGATTTGAGCCCCCATCTCCTCTCCCCAGTCTGAAGTTTTCCTGTTAGGAGACTAAGGTTCCTGTTTGAGGTCTTTGTGTGAATTAGTTGTGGATGCCCCATCCTTGGAAGTGTTCAAGGCCAGGTTGGATGAGGCTTTGAGCAACCTGATCTAGTGGGAGGTGTCCCTGCCCATGCAGAGGGGATGGAACTAGATGATCTTTAAGGTCCCTTCCAACCCAAACCTTTCTATGGTTCTGTGATTCAATTACAATGAGACTGCAGGAAGACAAGCTCCAGTAGGACACCCAGTTCCAGACAACAGCTATAGAGGCCAAGCTGGAGAGGCCTCACTGGAGCTCCAGGTTTCTCTGCAGCCTCCCTTGGGAAGCAATTGACCAGGTAGAGAGTGAGAAACCTTGAAAATAGCAGAACTGGTGGGATGCAGAGGCCAGACAGCTGGGGCACATGAACTAGGAAACTCACACAGCTGGTTCTGTAGGAGAAGCAAGTGTGACACGGGCAAGGCTGAGTGTGGTCTGGCCTAAGGAGGGCAGGATGCAATGGGGAGAAGAATCAATAGGGAGCCCAGTAGTTAGCACCTGCTAAGGGCTGAGTTGCAGAAAAGACTGTTTGCAGCAGCAGAGAGCCAGGGAAGACCATGAGGATCTAATCCCAGAGAGAGAAAAGAGCTGAGAGAAGTCCCAGCATGAGCTGCCTGTTTAGGAATATCAGGGATGCCTCTGAGTGCTAAGTGCTTTTGCTGCTTCTCTGCTTTCATGTGTCTCAATTTGCTGCCTGTCTGCTCTGATGGTGATTTGGGAGAACAGAGGGATGAGGATCTAATCAGCAGAGACTTGACTGACAACAGCATCCTATGTTAATTACTTCAAATCGTTTGATTGTGACCTATATTATCACAACAGCCCTCAGCTCCAGAAAATGGCAGCTCAGCATCAGTCTCCTCTGTCAGTCTTCCTCACCACTGCTCCCCATGACAAACTTTAGCATTGATATACAGCCCATAATGGTGTCTTCTGCTTTGACTGATGCTTGCTAATGTAAATAATTAGCACTTAATAGCCAAAGCAGAGGCTGACATTGCTAAATAGGCCTTCAATGCCAGTGACTCACATGCAACATGAGATGATTTATGGATCTAGATGAATCTAAGATGAACAGATTTTCCTTGTGTGATGCAACCAGGGTTAAACTACAAGGAAATGAGACACATTTACCTCTAGTCTGTCTGTGTCTCATCTCTTGGTGTGCCCATGTGTATCCGAGGTCTACAGCAGACCCAACCACATGGGAGACCTCCTTCCCCCAAGGCCATGACTTGCTGTAGGTGTGTTAGGAGAGTGTCCTGCAACCAGAGGATGGCTGTGTTCAGGATGCAATGCTGAGTTGAGGAGGGAGGGACAAGTTGCTGCAGCTTATGAACAACTTTCAAAAACTGAGAGTGGTCCTTTTAGCCATGTTGTTAGCCCGGGGAGGCTGCAGTTTGGCACTGCCATCAATCCCAAAGTCTGCATGGGTTGGAATTGAGCCAGTAGCTTCCAGCAGGATTTCTCTCTGCTACAGGCAGGGAAAGCAATAATGGGAAGTTTCTTCATACGCATCCCAGAGGCTCTAATGAGCCCCTGGGACCTGGTGTGGCTCCAGTTCATTGTGCTGTGGAGTGTGTGGGGAGCCTGGTGCTCCTGCTGTTCTGGCTTTGCTTCAGCAACAGTAGTGGGGATGCACAAATAGTAACATCCAACCTCTGCAGCATTTTCCACTTGACCTCAGTCCACTTTTCTGTGGTTAATTACTGTCCCCAGCCCAGGGTGGAGCACCAGTGACTTGCTTTGCTCATACCCCTTCTCTACTGGGCTGCACCAGAGCTGTTGCTCTGATTCTAGGTGGTTTTAAGTCCTGAAGGATTCATCAGCTGGTTTGACACTTAAGCAAGGACAGGCAGTGCATTGCATCTGCCTTCATTTTTGGCTAAGACTGCAGGGTTTAATTTTTGCAAATTCTCAAGGTTTGTGGAAAGGCAATAATCTCTCAGTAGGGATGAGATGAGGTTCTTTAAGAGGTTCAGTCTCTCTTGACAGCCTCATCAACCCAGATCACTCTCCTAACCGTGCATTTAAATGGCCAGTTAGCCCACATGAATCCCATGAGACTCCTGCCTGGAGATGCCTCTTCCGTGCCTGAGACTATGGAAGGCCACCAAGCATGTGAAGGAAGCACATTTGGAGCAGGACAGTAGTTTTGGGTGCTGTGGTATGGTTGGAGCTTCCCAGACGTGGACTTTCTACAGAGAAGGCCCAGTGTTGAGAATTAGGAGTAAGAGGAAAGAAAAAACAGCACCTCCTCAGCCAGAAAATGACCTTTTACACCCATGCAGTTTAAAAAAAACACAGGGATTGTGGGATGAAGGACTTCTTGGTTTCTAAGCCTGCCTCTGGCTGAATCTCTTTTTGCTGCATCAGTTTCCTTTTTGTTAAACTTGTTTGGGAAATTATTTCTTAGCAGCAAATCTTGGAAGCCAAGAGTGAGATGGATGCTTTGTACAGGCAGAACCAGCGACGGGCAGTGATTCACTCCCTTAAGAAATGCAGAACTGTGGGGGCAGAGGGAAACCATGCCCTTGTCTCCTGATGAAGGCAGATCATGGTGCTGGGCAGTCCTGGCAGAGGTCCAGCTGGTTACACACCAAGGCAGAGCTGTGGGGGATTTCCAGAGCATGATGAATGCCTTGGACATTTGGGGCCAGCCTGAGGAGCTCGCAGGCAGCTTGGGCCCCCCCAGCCCTTCCTGCTCAAGGCTGCTTTTGCACGTGGTGCTGTGCTAGCAGGGTGGGCTGGGAGCTGTTGCAAGAGGATGTCCACCCTTTTCTCACACCCCACATCCCCCCCCCCGGCTTCTTTCCGCTTCCGAGATGTTTGCAAACATTTCCCGTTTGCAACACGACTCTGTTTCAGCATTGGCTTTTCATTTCATGGCAGGGTTCTGCACTCCAGTGATTTGTATGTTCCTCCAACAGAGAAGCCCTCTCTTTGGCACTCTTCCCCGATGGGTTTTAAAAACAAAGCTCTCAGCACTGAAGAGCTGAGATTGCAGCTTCTGTCCCCCTTTGGTTATATCACAAAGGGCCTTTTATGGGGTTACTCAAGGGTCATCCTCCTTTCCTAGTTCCCCTTTTTTCAGTTGCATCCTTCCTGCTTTGCAGACCAGTCCTACTTCAGATCGATTTTAGCAGCACATTTTAATGTGCAAACCTTTCTCTGGGGTGTGTGAGGGGGTCTGTGTGCACATGCAGATGCACAAGCCGTGGACCTGAAGAGCCAGAGAGAATCACAGACTTCCCTTGTTGCAGCCAGGTTTTCCAAAGCCGTTAGTTGAGCTCCCTAAGGCAAGGACAAATACTATCTTCCACCAGCTGAAAGCTGAGCACCATCAGCTGAAAGCTTCCATCACCTGAAGGCTGATGCCATCCTGGCTAAAGAAAACAGTCTGTTAACCTAAACAGGGCTCGTTCTTGCAGGAGGTTTCCTGTGGTCCTGTTATTAGCACTTATTTGTGTTGCAGCCTGACCGCGGGATCCTCTGCCAAAATTACAGAACCTTTGGCTGAGCTGTCGTCAGCCCCTGGAGCAAGTGGCAGCAGCTCCCAGGAGCAGCAATGTGTCCTCTCTCCCTAGGCAGTGGGAGCAGCTCTGCCTTGTCTGGCTGCTCTGTGGCTGAGCCAGGAGCAGGACCTGCTCTTTCCTGGATCTGGATCCAGGATCCAGAACCTGGTCCAGGATCTGGACCTGGATCTTTCCACATCTCAGCCCATGCTCTTTCCTTGGACTGCTTCCAGAGCTGGGGCATGGCCAAAAGAACCATGTGCCACGGAAACTGAGAAGGATGCCAGGAAGGAGCTGCTGGGGCAGAGGGTTTCCCAGGAGGGCTGGCATGGGAAACAGACAAATGCTCCCTGAGACTCCCACAGTCCCTTCCTTGGGTTGTTTTTGGACACCCACCAAACCACCTGACATGTCACTCGACTAAAACCTGTCACTTGCCCTTACTGTTTCTCTCTTTTCTCTCTCCCTTCAATGCAGAAAGAAATGACAGAACGAATTTGCCACTGAAGCTTTTTGGCCAGTGAACTCAGCTGGTTCCTTTGGACTCCAATGGCACAGGACACCCTGTGGTGGGAGACCTCTCCCCAAGGACTTGCTCTGGGCATTTCAACTCACCAAACTATGAACACTGCAGAAGAGCCTCTTCAGACCAGGGCTGAATCCTAAGCTTGACAAACATCTCTGGACCATTTTTTATTTTTCTTTTAATAGATCCCAGTTTCTGTTAGATGGTTCTTGTCTTAGCAAGCCACTGACTGACTGGAGAACAAGGCAAGTTTGGGTGACTTTTGCACACGCTGGTTTCTAAGACTGAATCCCATGCCTGATAACATCCCTTCAGCTGCTGTTCCTCTTGTTTTGCCCTCAGTTATACTGATCTCCAAATGTTTTATTTCTGATTCCTGCCCTGTGAGCAGGTGTGACCGTGGCTGCCGAGCACTGCCTGTTTCCTTTGCCATGCGCAGTGAGTTTGTGATAACATGTGAGATCATCTCTGCAGAGTTGGTGACATTTTAACCCAATTTAATGCCTTCATGTTGCTGATGTTGTGTTTTGAACCGTGAGTTACGAATGTCTCCCCTTCTGCCCTAAAGAATGCTTCACCAAAGGGACCTTTTTTACCCCTCCAGGGATTTTTCACGCTTGGCAGAGGGGACTTCATGATGTTCTAAGATGCATTCAACACTGCTTGGACCATGGCAAGGTGGCCTCATGACAGAGGAGATAAACTAGGCCACTCTTCCATGTGATCAGCACAGTCTACCTAAGAAAGACTCAGAAAGTTGGGGAAAGAAACTGTTGCCAGAAACCAACATTTTCAACACAGCAGCACTTCCTGACATACTGTCTTGGCTCAAGATCAGCAGATGCTGACTGTAGAAATAGTTGTTTTCCATTCTCCAACCCTGCAGCACAGTAAATCAGGTGGAGAAGGACTTTAAGAGACACCTCATCTATCCTGTTCTTCCAAAATGCCAAGATCAGTCCTTCTTAAACCTTTTTGACCTTTTGAAAGCCACTGTTGCTGCCAGGTCTGTGCCATTATTCCGCTGAAAGGTATCACATCTCAGTTTTTTCCCCCTTCTGCTTGCAATGCCTGATAACTAATGTTGTGTTCCCTGGGCCATTTTTCTTTTGACAAGGGTTAAAGTATTTTCTTGTCCTTTTTTTTAATGTTTTGGGGGAGTTAAAACCAACTTGTCTGAGCCACAGCATCATTATATTTGTTTTTCCTGCCCTTTTTCTGTGAAAGTTTTGTATGCTAGACACAGCTGATATTTATAATCTGGGGTTTGTCCATTTTTGGGGTAGGGAGGGGATGTGGCTAGAAAATGTAAATATTTAGGCCAACACAAAAGCACACAAGTGAATTTTTAGTGCTCAAAGCACTTATTTTGTTGTGAAAATCTATTTTTTTTAATCTTGTGTACCAGATATATATTTTTACAGGGAAATAAAACAGAGCAAAATGGACACAAAAACACCTGATACATCATTCCAAGGTTTTCAGTGTAAAATAATCAGTAAAAGTCCAAACATTCTTGTTCTGTTACTAATTAAAAAAAGTGTTAAGATGCCTGGTGTGCTTCATTCTTCCCTGATTCATCTGTAATAAGACAGGCATCATGAAAAAGCACCCCAGGATAACTTAAAAATGGATTTCCTCTGAGAGCTGCAGCACTGATGGATCTCAATGCCATGCTGAGACCTCAGCTTGCATCTCAAGAGAGCAGCTTGACATAGAGTGGTGTTGCTGGTCTGCATCCTCCACTTGCAGGCTTCTCCAGCATCCCAGCTAAAACTGATGCATGGTGATGATTTTCACTACTTTTTCCAAAGGTGTATGGTTCCTGGGATCAATCTTGAGGCTTCTTCTTGCAGCCAGGGACAAATCACTGTGTGGTGCAGAGACAGGAGATGACAACCTTTTGCCTTTTTGAGGAGCAAAGCCTGGTTGGACTCAGGGTGCAGGACCCTCTGGAAGCTGGGAAAGTTGGGACTTAGGGAGAAGCTGTCTCCACAGAGGAGTCAAAGGGATGAACTGATAGAATTCTGCAACTACTTCAAGGTGAGGCACAAAGATGACAGAGTCAACCTCTTTTCAGCAGTGGAAGACAGTGACCAACAACCATAATCTGTAGCTTGGGAGGTTCAAATTAGACAAGAGATAAAAAATCCAAGAGGGTGGTGTGGCCAGTGAACAGATACCCAGGGAGGAAGCATTAACTGTTCTCAGTGTAAATAATGCCCCTGCACAGAGGCCAGCTTGTGTCTTTGTCATCCACATTGTCCTGTGACAATGAGTTCCACCAGGTAATTATGCACTGTGTGTTACAAAAAGGGAGTGTAGTTTGTTTGTAAACATGTGCCTGAAGATTTCACATTTACCTCCTCTATACCATGGAGCTTCCACAGATTCCTGCAGAACAGTAAGTGTTGATTATTGTTGAAAGAGTAACCCACAGGGTCATCTCAAGCAGCAGGGGGGCTGAGGGAGCTGTGCCCCTTACCAGGATATCTGAAGCCTCTTGGCTGAATTGCTACCACATTGACAGGGCCAGTAATGAAGCAGCAGTAGATCTCTGTAGAACCAGGAAGGTCTTTCTCTCTCCAAGGCACTGAGCCTGAGTGCCTCCCAGCCTGGAGTGTTTCATGCCTGAGCACAGCAGAGATGTTTATGAAGCAGAAGCACTTGAGAGAACTATCTAAGTGAAACTTCTCCTTTCAGGAGTCTGATTTGTGCCTATGAGGCTCTAACATCCCCAGAACTACAACAAACATTTCCCTGTGCAATTTGAAAGCAGGCAGGAATTCTGGGATGTGTTAAATATGCATGTAGACCTTGTTATCCTCAGGTCCCCAAATGACTCATCTGCTTGGCTGGCTGCCAGGTGCCTGGGACTCATTTGTCTCTTTGCAAAATCCCTGCACTCTCCTGATGAAGGGGAGATGTGCTACTGCCAGGATTTTATATTCCTTCTCTGCAGCCACCATGTCCTTTGGGACCCAGCAAAAGGCTGTGGTGTTGGTCACCAGGTCAGATGGAGGCTGCCACAATGTCTGCTGACTTTGGAGAGTTTAGGAATAGCCCTGGATGGGGGGGGAAAAAGGGCTTTGTGGAGCATAGTGGGTCCTGTCCCAGTGCTACAGTGATGGGGCATGGAGAGGGCCTGAGCTGGGCACAGGCAGGGGCCAAGGTGGACCTACCCTGGTAGCAGCAGCTTGGGCCATGGGGTGGTGGTGGGGTTTGCTGCTCTGAGTGCAGGCTCCTGGGTTTAAGCCTGTCCATGCTAAGGCTGGACAGTCATGGGTGAATGGTCACAATAACCATGACATGATCAGACCTGAAATATTCCTCCTGTCTTGGTGAAAGATTGTAAAATGTAAGAGAAGACTTGGGGAAAGAGAAAAAAGAGCCAAGAAGAAGCAGTCGGTTCCAAGGGCTAAGGTCCATTAATTAAGGTCCATTAATCCAGTTGGGACCAGAAAGGGATGAGATGGGTTAATAATACAAGATCCATTCCTTGATTGCTTTCTTGGAGGTGGGGGAAGATGCTGATTCTAGCAGAGAGTTTCACAACTAGTAGCAGGAGTGTTTCTCTTGAATGTCCACAGCTTTCACTTTCTGGAGGCACATGGCTTTCCTAGTGCAGCCCAGTCAGGCAGATTCCCTCATGCAGGTCAGGGAAGGACAGATGACTCAGAAGTGTCGATAAAACCTCGAAGCAGGAGTGTGGCATTCAGCTCCCTGCTGAGAAGAGACCCTGAGTCACAGCTGAAATGCCAGCAGTGCGTGGGGGACTCCTGCATGTCTGCAGAGATGCAGAGCACAGCAACAGCAAATGAGGTCTCTCTCACGTGAGAGGGTCTCTTTCTGCAGATGTGGCTGTGGGGGAAACAAAAGCGTGGTCAATTCGGCTCCAGTGAGGAACTTCACTTTGAGATACCAGGTGATGGCACCTGCTATTGACATCCATAGGACAGGACTCATTACCTGTGTAGTCACTCAATGCTGGCCACGTTTTGACAGCCCCAGGGTCTCTAGTCCTTTCCAATGTCTGAGCTCACCCACTCTTTCCCCCATCCAAGCTGGCTCATTGCTGGGGCCAGCCAGAGGCTCCTCAGCAGCAACACAGGTAAGTGAGATAGACCAGATGACACCCATTGGATCTTAAGTGAGTCCAGCATCTCCACAACTGCTGCTTCTTAAAAATATCTGACACTTGTTCTCCCAAATTATGTGCTTTGGTGGAAAACTTGAAGGAAGTTTGGGACTTTGCAGGAACTCTGGATTGTAAGGCTTCTCTTGTAGAACAGTTGGGTCCAGGTGCTGGCTGCTGGGATACAGGGTTGCTCCATACTCAGCTAGTGGTGGTATCCATTTAACATCCTCCTGTCAGGAGCAATAATCACAAGGGGGAGGAAGAGGATCCATATTTTCAGGATTCTTCAACTTGTGTGACTCTTCAGCCTGTGTTAGGAGGAGAAGTTTCACTGCTGTTTGGGTAATCCTCCAGCAGCTATTTTATGATTATTATTTAATGTTAATGAAGCTGTACCACCTGGGAGTTGCCATACTGGGACTGATCTCTCCTTTGTCATTTAATATTTCATATCCACTGGGCCAGCTACCAATTGCTTTGGGCTATGCCCTAATGATGGAGTGAGGTAAGCATTTTGCCATCTGTTCATGTGCCTATCGGGTGAGCATATGAAAGAGCTGGCAGCCTCAGGACAACTTGCTGTAGGCATCCTGGGCTGGAGGCCAGGACCAGCACTGCACTCAAGGACTCCCTCCCTTGGGTCTTACTCATCTTGCAGTTTTCCAGTAGTGCCAAGTTTCTTCATCCTTACATGTGCTGGAGGCAGTAGGAGTTGAGATGAACACAAGGTCTCAGTCCCAGCCTACACTAGCAGGGTGGAAGTGCTGGTTTTGGTAGCTACAGATATGTGGAGACAATGTGGTGGAAGGCCTTGCTTTCTAATGCTGAGGCAAAATGTTCTGCTGCTTTGGTGACTGTGCTCGTTTCTTAGGACTTGTTTTCCTTCAGTCCTTGGATTGCTTCTGTAACCTACAACTGGCCTTGCTAGGAACTCGGCTAACATCTCCTCTGTGCTGCAAGCAGCAGCCTCAGCATCTTGTCTAAGTCCTTCGTGCTTGACTTTGCAATCTGCTTGATATTACTGCTCTCTGATGTAAAAATAAAAACCTATGCAGAACACGAATACACTGAAATTACTGGGATGCTGCATGTGAAAATGTCACCACTGAGAAGGAAAATCAGCTTCCCACTTCTGTTCCTAGCAGTTAAAAGAGTTTCCTTCCCAGGGCACCCTTTTTGGGCTATGACTTCCAAATTCCCTAAAACTCACAGACATCCTTATATTGTAGTACCTTGTAACCAGCCCACAGCAACAGTAGGATTAAAAAGCTCCTTCCCCTGCACAAGCATGCAGCAGAAGTCTCTGAGAGCTTCCCTCTTTCGTACAGATCACTCATACAGCAGCAGCTCTCATGTCTGAGGAACCCAGTTGGGCAGAACAAGGATATCAACCCTCACTTGTCAAATGGACTTTCTGAGAGTTTTGCTCATCCCTGGCTCCAAGACTTCTGTTTTGTTCATGTACAAATACTATCTGAGCCTCTAGACAGCGCAGATGGATGTAGAATGCACAGTCACAGGATGATCCTGCAGCCACCAGAACTGTGGCCAAAGAGGATGTTACTCATCTGGGTCATATCCCAAGGTACCCAAGGGCATGAGGCAGCTTAGCCCTGTTCAGTTTAATGAGAATATGCCATCAAAGCACCAGGTGTGACATCACCAGATCTCAACCTTCTTGTCCATGTTGTGTCGACACTGATGGCATCGGCACCGCCTGAATCATCAGTACCGGGTTGCAACACTTCAGTCAGACTATTTGGACACAGCACTATTCCATGGAATCACTTCAGGACCTCTGTCCCAATGGGCAGTGGGGTGGCACCATGTGGTGATGTGAGTACTCCTCATGGGCCTGGCTGTAGAGAACACACTTTTCACCCTGGCACTCACAAACATCTACAGGCACTTTCAATGGCCATTTGGTTGAACCTCTCCTTGTCCCCTGCCGTGAATAGCTTTGCCAGATGGGACACTGAAATATGGTCTCGAGGGGCAGAGGTATCTCGCTCTACCCATAATGCTACACATGAATCATCACTTTTCCTGAAAGAAACAGCACTTTATTTTTTTTTTATTTTCTTTTTATTTTCTTTTTTTTTGTGGAGAAGGGACATTCACAATGAAAGAATGACACAGAAGATACAGAAGCTTTATCCTGGAAAATGTGATTGCATAAGCCTGTCTCTGGCTTTAATCACCTAAATGAGAAGTGTAATTTCCAGAGAAACAGCCTGTACAAATTCCTTGAAGAGCAGAGGGAACAGTACATGCCCTGTGTCCTGAAAATCAGACCAGACTAGATTGCAGGTGCTTAAATACAGATTTGGATGCTTAGCTGTGGGCAGATAAGAGAGGAGTCATTCTAGTCAAGGCTTGAAAGAATTTTCGTCGTAAAACACAGGCCAAAGCACTGTGATCCAACTGTAACCCTGCTAAATCAAAACTAGCTTTGGTAATTACTTCTTATTTGCCTAATAACCAGCATAGATGGCTTCTTATCTTCTGTACTGTGTGCTGTGTGGGTAAAAAGCAGACAGGTACTTGAGAAGCTATTAAAAATAAAAGGAAAATTCATGTGGAAGAGCAACTTTTTTTTTTTTTTAACTGTGGTTAATGAACCAATTATACTATTTGAGGAGATGCTTTTTTTCCCCTTTTCATGGGACTTAGACATGAAGCATTAACATAACCATTTCCTAGAAATGCCATGTCTATTCTATTAAAAACAACAAAATTAAAGCCAAAATACTTTTTTTTTCTTCTTCTGCCATTTCACAGGCCCATTGAAACTTCAGATTTGCCCCATGTTTAAGTGTGTTACAGAGCTGGTAACAAGATCATACAAACATTATCTTGCAAGTAACAAAGTAACAGAAGGGAGAGGAAAACCAAGAGGGCTTCAATTATATACATCTGGCTTTGAGAACAGGTGCCTGTTTTCACAGGCAGAAGGTGCTGTGTTGGGTAAGAGCCCTTCAACCCAGCGCAGGAAGGTGTAACAAGAAGCAATGGATGGGAATTAAAAACCATGATGAATTCGATTTGAAAATAGGCTACTAAAGTTTGAGATGATCTGGTCTGTATAGATACAGTCCTAGATGCTGAACGTCAGAATGTGCTTGCATGGATTTAAGCTACTCTCTGAGACTAACCTTCTGTTCAAGTGGAGGTATCCATGGGAAGATGTTCAGATGTAAGTCCTGAACCCTTGAAGGATAAAGCATTTCAAACTGTTGTGGAGACAGGTGGGTGACCAATAGAGAGTGAAACTACTAATGCCCTCCCTGAGAGGAGAGGGAAATAGGAACATTCTCAACCTGGATGGGCCTCCAGGGATCCATGTTGGGAAGAGCTGCTGGGTGTCACTTCACTGTGGAGAAATCTTCATGTGGGCTTGCACTTTTGTTAGATATCAGAGCACTGCACCAACACGTGCACGAGTGCATCCCTCAGAAACCAGGCTTCAATGCTGACTGCAGGACCTGTTCTTCCATGCCATCTTGGTGGAAAGAACAAAACATGCTTTCATCCTTGAAGAGGATACCACAAAGTTACCACTGATGTTCAGTGCTCCCTGCCTGCTTCAGGCTTCAGCTGTCTCAGGCACTGCTGTGCTTCTGAGCTGTTTCCTTTGAACCCAGGTGAGGAACTGGCAGCTCTCTCTATAGTGGTGCATCTTCCTGACCCCTTGGCAGAGAAGGCAGCCAGAGCAGGTAGCATATGTCTTAACTTGCCTTAGATGTACTGAGCTTGTGGCTTTGAGAGTTGAAGGTACCAGGCTGCATATCCAGACTGAAACAATATCGTGCTGGGATATTCATGGGTTATAAAGCTGTACCTCACTAAACAAGCTGAATTTGATGTTTCTCTTGAGCCATTTTAACAATAGCCACCTCTAGCTAGATTTAAAAGCTTTGGGTGAAAAACGCTCTTATCAAGAACAAGGTGTTGACCCTCTATGTGGCTGCAGAGTTGAAAGTTTTGGGCCAGTATAACTAAAAGGGGTTGCTCTCCCTCCGTGGCACCTTGGAGATGATTTCTGATGTTCTGGGTGTGGGAAGGGCTTATCTCTATGTCATCTACAGTCCCACAGGCTCTTTGCCATGTGGCAGTTGCCGCCATCTCCCAGTTGGAATGTGTTAACAGGCTGTGTGCAAATTCCCAGATCTTGGCAAATGCAAAATAAAACGACTTAGGACATCTACATGGCGACTGTCAAAGTCCTGCTAACTTGATAGCTTGCAATTTGCTTTGATTTTTCCAGGCATATTCAGGTTTAGCTTCAAACATTCCTGTTATCTATCTGATATCTGTAGCCACACAGTGCAGCAAAGCTGCACACACACGGAGTGCAGCAAAGCTTGAAGACTCTAGGCAGGAACATCTCCCACTTCCCAGCAGAGCTAGTTATCTCTACTGATGTTTCAAATCTTTACAGAGAAGATACTAAATCACAAATCAGGTAGGGAGTAGTATCTCACAGAGTTCTTGTTGGGCTTGATTTCAATCTACTCTTTTTTTTCTTTTCTTTTCTTTTTTTTAACAACTCTAAATTTACCAAGTTTACATCTTTTCATTTAGTTTACTACAATGAGCAGAGGACTGAAATGCCACCCAATCTGAGAATGACCTTATAAAATGTCAATCTGAGTGGGAATGGAAAAGAGCTCTTTCTTGCCAAGGATAAGTCTCTGCAAATCAATCCACCTCCCTGCTTAGCCTTGCAGTGGGAAACAGCACTGATAACTGTCTCTTCCCAAGCCTTTTTAACACCTGAGAAGTAGTAGATCAGAGCTTCTCTTTGTAAAGCTAAAAGAAAGAACTCATCTGCAAACTCCAAAGCAAGATCCCTGCTATTAGTGAGCCTTTTTTCTCTCTTGCAGTTCTTGTGCAGAGCTGGTGCTTTATATCTGCTGTACCTCCCTAGGTTTACCCCTAGCTCTGGGTTGTTATTACTGTATTTTTTCCTTCTGTTCTTAGTGTGGCCTGCTTGATGGTGCACCTGGCTTACTGAATGTCCCCAACCCCTCCACTGCAGCCACAGTGCTCTGAAGGAAAGGCATGGGACACTTTCCCCTTGTCACGAGAAGACTGTTGAGATATGCCAACAAGACATTGATCCCGAGGACAAACAGGAAAAATCCCTGGCCAAAGCATAGTGCTTGTGGGGAGCACAGGAGAGACCGAACTAGCAAGGAAATCAACTTCCAAAATATCTATTATGCTGCTGGCGTGAGACAGACAGCACAGTATCAACTTGTAAAGCTGAGACAAAAGAAATTTTCCTGAATAAAGAGGCTCTCTCCAGTGATCCTTATGACCCCTTCTGTGCCCTAACTCTTCTATGACACACAGTATTTGGTGCAGCCAGATGGGCCCCATTGGCCTTTTTGAACTCACCAGGGTCTTTTTTTGCAAAAGCATAATTTGAACAACATAGAGTCATAGAATTATAGAATCATAGAATGGTTTGAGTTGGAAGGGACCTCAGGTTGCTCAGAGCCCCATCCAACCTGGCATTGAACACTTCCAGTGATGGGGCTTCCACAGCTTCCCTGGGTAACCTGTTCCAGTGTCTCACCACCCTCATACTAAAGAATTTCTTCCTAATGTCTGACCTTAATCCATTACCCTTCTTCCTCTCACTACAAGCCCTTGTAAAAAGTCCCTCCCCATCTTTCCCGTAGCTCCCTCAGGCACTGGAAGGTGCTATAAGGTCTCACTGGAACCATCTCTCCTCCGGGCTCAACAACCCCAACTCTCCCAGCCTGTCTTTGTAGAAGAGGTGCTCCAGCCCTTTGACCACCTTCATGGCCCTCCTCTGGGCAGTCTCCAGGAGCCCCACGTCCTTACGCTGGGGGCTCCAGAACTGGGTACGCTCCTCCAGGCGAGGTCTCATGAGAGCAGGGGAAAGGGGTAGAATCACCAGCACGGACCGAATTTTGTTCGGTCGTTCATTACTGTGCTTCTTCCACGAGGGTTTCTTGGTTACCCCGTGGAAGGGGGGGGGGGGGGGGGGGGGGGGGGCAGCAATACGAGATGCTGGGGCTACAAGAGGGTCCCCACACGCCCCGAGGTGCCCGCGCCCTCCTGCCCTGCGACATGCCCAGACGCACATCCCTCCTCTGGGCAGCAGCCCGCAGCCCGCCGGCGCGCCTGGGGGGCGGGCAATGCCGCGGCGGGGCACCCCCGCACCCCCGCACCCCCCGCAATGGGGCACCTCCGCGCGTGCGCGCACGGCTTCGTGTGCGCACACGGCTTCGTGGGCGCGCCTGCTCCCGGGCGCGCTCCCGGAGGGGCGGGGGGATGCGCATGCGCGCTCCTCGCTCCCCAAAGGCAGGAGCCGGGGGCGCGGCCCCGAGGCGGAGCGCCGGCCCCGCCAGGGACGCCGGGAGCCGCGATGGAGGTGCGGGGGGCTGCGCGGGGGGCTGCGCGGGGGGCTGCGCGGGGGGCTGCGCGGGGGGCTGCGCGGGGGGCTGCGCGGGGGGCTGTCCCGTCGCTCTCTCCGCCTGGGTCAGCTGAGGGGACCCTCGGAGGGCAGCGGTCTGTGCCTGCCCGAGCCGCCTGGCTCCCCTGGCTGGGAGCGCGGGGCTCCTCCGGGCTCCTCCGGGCTCCTCCCGGCTCCTCCGGGCTCCTCCCGGCTCCTCCGGGCTCCTCCCGGCTCCTCCCGGCTCCTCCCGGCTCCTCCCGGCTCCTCCGGGGCTCGGGGCGTGCGGGGCGGTGCGCGCTGGAGGGCGGCAGCTCCGGGCGCTGCTGGCGAGGGCAGCGGGAGGGCGGCCGAAGTGCCTGCAGCTCGCCGGCCGGCAGCTCTGCGTCCTGGGGCCTCTGTCCGGGCAAGCTGGGAGTTTTCTAGCGCTTGGAGCTGGTTGTTGCCCGGAGGCCTGAGAGGCTGTATTTTGTGCATAGTGCGTTTTTAATAAAGAGGGGTAAGTCTGTGAAGTCCTGCGACGGCTGCTTTCTGCTAAGGGTGTTGCTGGAACAGAAGAGGAGCAGGCAAAGGTGAATGGACCTGTTCCTAGATTTTACCACAAGTAGTCTTTTAGTTATTCTCGTGGGTTTTTGTCTGTCACAAAACGATGAGACCTCTGAGTCCTTGGGAACACTGGAAACCCCTCTGCGTTTGATCTGTATCTCTGCAGTATCTCTTAGCCCGACTAGGGTGACCTTCTGGAGCAGTTCAGAGGGAGGAGAGGCAAACACAAGGCAGCAGAACAGCCCTGGTGACAGCTCAGCTGCTGGATCCAGCAGTAGGTGTGACAGCCAAAAACTAGCCCGCTCCCCTGACACCATTGGCATTTATGTGTGAAGTGTCAGGTTTGTTTAGAAATAAACTGCTCTTTAGTTTGGGTGTTTTGTTTCCCCCTCTATGAGCTTACTGCTTATAAAAGCTGCTTTATCATACAAATATGTGCCCCAAAACTAGCTTGGAAGGAGTTGTGTATGTTCTGATAACTTTGAAGAGCTACAGTTTGGCATTTTTTTTAAAACCTCCTTTTCATGCTTTCCAGGTGCTGGATGGGAACAAGGCAAAATACACTTGCAGGGCTGAACCTCTTCCACTGCAGTTCTAAAGGTAATTGGTTTTGATACAGGCAGCCTTTCAGTTCAAGTGTGTGTCTTGGACACATGAAAGTCTGATGTTGAGTGTTGTCCATCATGACATTATTTCGTGGTCTGAATGCTGTATCCGTACTCTCTGATGCTTTCAAAAAGGTATTTACTGCTGTGATGAATTTCCTCTCGCCTTCCAGTACCCTCCTGGTAACAAAAGTTAAAACACTGGTACAAATTTTATGTGAAAGTGCAGTGGAGTTTAATGACTTCATTTCAGAGCTAAAAGTACAGAGGGGAAAAAGAAGAAAAATCAGTCTTGCTTCAGACTTTTAAAAACACATTTAGTTAGAGTAACCTCTCCAAACAAGACTGCTTGCTAATATGTAATATGGGAGCATGTTGAGCAGCTTTTTTTCCAGTGACAAATGTCATTATCTGATAATTTGCGGGGTGTGGAGGAAGAGCAGGAAATGCTTATCTTGTGTGAAACATACAAAATTAAAAGTTGTCTTCTAAGAAGTTTTTCGTTTTGGTTTAGACTTGAAAACTAGCAAGGGAGCTGAGTGGGATTACAGGAACTAGTTGGTGATGCAAAGGCAGGCTTCTCAGAGTTGTAGATGCCATGAGATGCACAAGAGAGTAAGCAGCAGACTGTTGAGCAAGTGGCCCTCAGAGCTTACCTGGCCTGTGTATCTCCTTGGTTTAAAAGTGCTCTAGGGGTTTAGAGAAGCTTTGAGTACTTGAGTCAAAGTACTATTGCAAGGGCTTTTCTCATGTAGAATATGTGTGATCTGGAGTTTGAAAGAATTTTGCAGCAAAGTTCCTACTGCACTGTGATGGAATCTCTTAAAATCAAATGGTTTGCCAGTGGTCAGTAGTATTATGTAGCTTGTTTGGCTGTACTGGTTTGCTCTGGGTGGAAGGAGGAAAGATGGTCTTTGGTGCAATAACCAGTGTGTATGCCTTGCTCTTCCTACACCCTATTATGTCCTCTCATCCCTGTGGCTGCCTCAGAGGCACGTTGTCCTAGAAGAAGAAATTTACTGGGCATTTTTAAGCCACCTGCAGTCTCATTTGTGACCCTTACTTGTTAACTCATAAAGAAATGCAGGTTTGTCTGTTGCAGACATAGGCAGATCTCAGCAGAAGATCTCATGTCTCCAGCTTGTGTGGTAAAATATGCTATTTTGTCTCAACAGGAGAGGAAGGAATGCTGAGTGCTCTCCTCTCCATTAAGGTTCTCCCTGCTTCCCCACTAGTAATCATGGTGAAGTAATAAATTGAGGTAGGAGGAATCAATTTGAAGTAACATGATGTGCTATCCTATGAAAGGAGATCCACCCATTGCTGGAGGGTTTGACTCAGAACCTCAGAAACCCCAGGCTTAGTTTGCAAGGGAAGTGGCTGGCTGAGAGATGAAAAGTTAAAACTGCAACTTGCATACACAGAAAATGAGGTGACTCTGGTCATCTAAAAGTGCAACAGAAGGAGATCACAGCAAGAATTCTAGGGGCAAAGAAAAAGTTGCTGTAACCTTTTCTACAGAGTGAAGAATTTTAGGATGATACCAGCTGTTCCACTGTGTAGGTGTTACAGTAATGCCTGTGATAAGGCAAAATCGATAATTTTTCTCAGACTTGCTCTTCCAAGAAAGCAGATCACCTGGTCTTCCTGTGGATTTTTGGGTGTTCATTTCAAAATGTTAATGCTTCTGTATCTTATTGGGAAGATGTTGGAATATATTTAAATTCCTCTTCTTCAATGAAAATTGAGATTAATGAATTAAATGATACTAAAAGTTTTCTTGTAGGTGGAATGAGAAGTTAATTCAGACAGCTAAGAATGCCACTGAGAAGTATGGCAAACTGCTGTAAAGGTGAATGTCTTGTAAGGATACTCACTTATTACAATTTGAAAATAACATTTTTACTTCAGTCCAGAATGAACATTAAAAGAATCTGCCTCTGGATTTGACACAGGCCTGCCCTAAAGAGTTGGGCATCCCTCGTCTTCAGATTGTGTTTCTTTTGGTCTGTAACATTACAAGCCCAATTAATCAATATGTAGTTGCCTTATAAAGAAAGCTTTGATTATTCTGAGCTTCCTGCAACTAGCAGGTTTTGGCAGAATCAGCAGCTGTTGAGTGAGGCTTCTTTGATTATAAGCCACATCCACAGGAATCAAAGTGTTGTGGAAAAGGAAGAGTCCAAGAACGATGTGAGCAACTGAGTTGGAGGGAATGTGAAACTGAAGTCTGTTTCTGTTTTGTTTCCTGGTCCAAAACTCTGGATGTCTGAAACTTTGAAGTAGCTTAACTCTTGTTTGAGCACACTCTTCTACATTTAAAGTCTGAGAGTTACAGGTATGTCATGCTTGTAGAATCCAGGTGCTTACTCATGCCTGACTATTGATTCTGTCAGTAGCTGTTTGAACAAGTAAACAATGGCTTTGAAAATAAGCATAAATCAATGGAGAATTTGGGTGCTGTTCAGAAGCTGCAGACTGGTCCACTTGTAGTTGTTTAGTTAGTCAAAACAGTATTTTTAAATCTCAATTAGAGGAACCTTATAAGAGATCTCAGCTTGGTCTGAATAAAAAGCCTTTGCTTTTGCAGCTATGGGACAGCAATATTTTTGTAATTGCAGCTGTTTAGGTACCACCTCAGTGATCTTAAAACATCCTGTGCCAGCATGTCACCTTCGAGTTTGCTTCATCTATTGAATTCTGGCTGGTGGCTACCCCCTTTGAACCCACAGAAGGCTTTGTTGGAGGCTCCTAATTCTTCCTTTCTTCAGATGGTTTTACCTGAACATCACTTCCTTGTTTGCTGCTTGCTAGAAGTGGTACCTGTTCTCAGGGGAAGATTTTCAGCAGTGGAAAATGCCTTCCATGTTGTGGGTCTGTTGGAGCCTGTTTGGCAGCCTTCAAGACCGATTTCAAGATAAAGCACCAAGTTAAAGCCTATCTTGGCAGTTGAGATAGGTTAGGAGCATGATTATTCTTGGAACAGGCTGCCCAGAGAGGTTGTGGAGTCTCCTTTGCTGGAGACATTCAAAGCCCACCTGGACAAGTTCCTGTGTGATGTGCTCTGGGTGATCCTGCTCTGGCAGGGGGGTTGGACTGGATCTTTCGAGGTCCCTTCCAACCCCTCGGATTCTGTGATTCTGTTAAGAGTAATTTGGTATTTTCTATCTAAACTTGTTATGGTTCTCCAACAGTACAACAAGAAGTAATGAACACCATCAATTCCTCCATTGGTTTTGCAAGACTGTGATGAGGGGGGTCTCCTTCAGTTGAAGTGACTGGAGCACTGGAAATCACGCTGTGTTTTGCATTCTCTGCTTGAGAGTTAGAAAGTCTTTGCTGCAGGGGTGTGCTCAGCAGCTTCTTGCAATCTCTTGAGGCTCTGGACACTAACTGAATGTAAGTAACGTAGGGTAATGTAGGGTAAATGTGGTTGTCTTCCTTTTCAGCTGCAGGACGTCCTGGCTCAAGCAAGACCCAGTTTTGAAGGAGGTTGTAGTACCTGGACTCTCTGCTTAAACTTCTTTCTTCAACGCACAAACAAGGTACTTTCTTAATAGAAGAAGTCATCTGTACTGGGTTCTCCAAGCACTTCCTGGACACACGTGTGCTTGTTTTCTAAATATACCCTTTTTTTCCTTTGGGAAGCAGATTAGAATGAGGGGGGAGTTATGTCTGGATAGTGGATTTTGGCATATTTTTAAATGGAGTATTAAACAGCAAGATAACATGATTTAAGATCTGGATGAAGTGAAATTTGTGGCAATTGTTCCTTTTCTTCTTCACTTGGCATTGTTGGCAAGTTGTCTTTAGGACAGGTGCTTCTGTTCATCCATTTGAAGATGGTTGTAGTGGCCACAACAGTGAAAGGGAAGGGCTGTAACTGTTCCTTCCCACACAAGCTCTGAATAATGCATAGGTTAAGTAGTGCCTCAACACTGAATTATGATGATGGTAATAAAATACAGGGCTTTAATGAGACTGCAACTAAGACAGAAACTTGCTCTCTTTTTGCTTGCACTATGGATTTTGTTGGGTTATATTATCTGTCAGCAATAACCCTAACCTGACTGGAAGAGAAGGGTAGTTCAGAATTGGAATTGTTCCTTGTTTCTTCAGCTTTTGTCAGACAGTAGTCTCACAGAACAGTGTGACTCTGTTGTGCCTGAGAGGGAAGAAATGCTCTTTATCAAAGCTTTGCCTGGTCTGCTCTGGACACCACATAGTGTTCTACTCCCACCTCCCTGCCCTCAGCCTGAATAGATCATGAAGTGGGTGGATAAGTTGGTTTGGTGGAAGCAGGGGTTTGAATGCTTTGGGCCACATTGGAAAATGACCTTAAAATGACAACAGTTATATATTCATCTTGGAACAGATGTGTCTATGGGTCGTTTCTCTCCAGAGCAGTTCATCCAGTCTTGTAGCTTTCTGCCTGGCAGGCTCCCACAGTGTCCTTGTCAGCAGAGGTAATCCTGCAGTATGCAAAACACCTCAGTGTTGCTTGGATGGCTGAAGCACACTGTCAGTGTCACCAGGAGCTCTTTGGTATATGGTCACAGAAACACAAACATTTCTCTGAAAGCTTGAAAAACCTCTGAACCAGCTGTTAGTTAAGTTCATTATAACCAAGTCAATAACAAGAATGAAGCTGTGAAGCTGTGTTTAAAGGAAAAGCTGTGTTGAGAGACGTGAACTACACAATGATGTGAAATAGCAGACCAGAAGGGTAGTAAGAATCTAACATAGCAAACATTTCATGCCAATCTCGTAGTAAATTTGGTCGAGACTACAGGTTGAAAACATCAGCTTTTTAGTAATTTGGTTTCTGTAAACATGACTAGTGAACTTCCTGGTTTCAAGGAAGGTGTTCTCTGTAATTTAGTAATTGAGTCAGACTCAAGGGAATTGAAATAATGTACTGAGTTATTAAACACCAGGATGCAAATACAGCCAACTGGTAGGATGCAGGAGAGGGTTGTGAAGAAGTGTGTCAGCTGTGCTGATGCAGGATTCATCTCCTGTCTTTTTTCCATAATTTTTAGTTTCTGTTACAAGCTCTGAAACCATGGAGTATTTGAAATGGAGTAGAACCTGTCTGGGTATGACTTACTGACTTGCAGAAAGTCTGGTCATTTTTTAATTGCTTATTTGACAGCTGGAAATCAAGTACCTCCTTCAAGTAGACCAGCTCTATCTCTGAGCAGCTCCACATGTGTCATTTCGATCCCAGTGCTGAGTAACTTCTAATGCAAGCTGAACTGGAACCAGGGAGGGCTGGAACTTGCTGTCAAAGGCTAGCCTTCTCTTTAGATTGAAATTAAAACCTGTGTGGGTGTCAGTTTGAGTAAAAAAGAAGCTGTTGCTTCAGAAGTTGGTAAAGTTTTTAGAAGTTTTGTATTTCTTACTATATTTAAGAATTTGCATATGTCATCTATCGGGATGATTTCTTAACACATTCTGCTTAGGACTTGAACAGGAGGATTTACTGTTTTCTTGAGGCTTTGAGTGATAAATTTTTAAGTGCCTTCAATTTTCAGACAACTTGTGAGTTCTAAGTGGCACTCACTGACTTTGACTGACAGATATTGACAAGAAAAATACAACACAGCGAACAAAAAGTGTTTAATGCATTGGCAGATTGTTGTGTAATATTTTCTGCCTTTGAGCTTCTCCTGTATTTTAAGAGTAATGTAGAAACGGTGAGAGGCAGAAAAAATTCTATTCACAAAGGCTCTCTGTTAAAGAAGAATTGCCTGAACACTTTTTGTTATTTAGGGCTTGCACTTCTTTCATTACCAGTGTTCTCATGATGATGCTAGTTCTAGGGATTTAGGGTTGTTTTTTTTCTGTAGAACAAAATCTTTAGTTGTGAATTTACTTAAATCCTCCTGGCTGTAAAATGTCTTAGCAGTGCTTTGCTACTGCCTTAAAGACTTTAAGCAGTGATATTTTTTTTAACTGTTACGGCCAACTTGGCAGGATGTGGCTGGTGTTAAGGAGAAGTTCTCAGGTCAGTATAGTGTGGAATAATTTAACCTTTTTGGAGGTGGGTTATCTGTGTGAAGCAGCCTGGCAGAGGTCTATGGTCTTGTTTTTATTTAGACCTTTCATAAGAATATGCAGGTGTATTTTCTTTTTCTGCCATATTAACTTGCATCAGTAAATTGTTACCTCTGACTAAGCTGTTGTAATATCTGCAGCTAGTAATGCAGGGAAAAAAAAATCTAAATGCCATGAACATTGCTTGTTTTGGAGAGTAGGTTATCCAGTGTTGTGTGGTTCAGAAAGGTACATCCTGGTTCTATGAGAAATGGCTTTTTTCCCCTGGCCTTCTGGCAGCATAAACAGACCTGGATTGCTCCTTTGACCTGTTAATTCCTGTGGTTGCTTCCTTTCACCAGGTTGTTAGAAAATTCCCCACACCTTCATCCTGTTTTGGAAGGTGGTTTTCTTAAGCTGACTTGATAAAATTGACTGAAACCAGTAGAATACCTCAGAGAACAGTGCCCTTGTGGGGACTGTGCATCCTGTGTTGCATCAGGGCATGCATTGTGTTGTGAGTAGCTCATGGTGGTTGTTCACAAGGTTATTCCCATACTCTGCCTTAGTGTGTTGAGAGCAGGATTCAGGAGAGATGCATAGTTGTTTTCCTCTGATTTTACATTTATCACACCTCCAGAGCTGTTAATTAGCACTCAAACTATCTTTTTTAGGTTTCCTCTGCTATTTAGAGGAGAGATGGCAGCCTGTGATGAAGACAAGCAAACTTTTGGATACACAGAATCAGAAAAGCATGTGAATTTTCTCCTAAAGTTAAGTAACAGGCACCTTTATGTTCTGCCACACAGAGATGGTCAGCAGTCAGCCTCTCCCCATAGAAGACAGTGGGAAAAGGAAGAAGAAAAAGAGAACCAGAGCCACAGATCATGTCCCTGGGAAGTTTGAAGGTTGGTTCTAAAATTTCTAAAATTTCAAAGAATTTCTAAGCTTCTAATTGTAATCGTTTGTTTTCCCTCTGCTGTTCTCAGTTTTCTCAGCTAAATATTGCTTTTAAGTTGTAAGTTAAAGTAAGTAATTGTAAGTTAAAGTTTTGTTTTTCTCTATCCCCCATGTTATGGTGTTGAGTCTCTTTCTTTTCTTTAGTGGTGAAATTGAATGAGTCCCATTCATAATCTGTTTGGGGTTTGTTTGTTTGCTTTTTGTAGGAGTAGTGCTGATGTAAAAATGTTTTGATGGAATAGATGTGAGCACAAATACTGTGAAGCACTGTGGGGTAAAAGAGAGTTCAGTGTGACAAAGCTGACCAGTATAAGACTTCTTAGTGGGCAAGTAGTGTTTTAAGGTACATTGCAAATCAAGACAAAAGCAGTCTTCTAGGATTAAACATTCATATTTCAATTATACTTAAAACACTACTTGCAGAGAGAGACTTTGTACAGTGGGCAATTTCTGGTCAAGGAGGGGAATGTTTTTCACCTGGAAAAAATGGTTCTGACTTTTACACAAATACAGGGAAGGTGGATGAGGTCCTAGATATTGCTGAGATAGAAAATGTTTCTTGTGTGAACAAATTTGTAATTTTAATGCTAGAATGAAGTCTGCTTAAATTTTCCTGTAACTTGAAGGAAGGGAGGTGAAAAAATGAGGCATAATTAAGGCTGGCACATTTACTATAGTACTGCATAAATCTATATTCTGTCTTCATTACCAAGGGAGTTTTTTCAGTTGCTGTCATATGAGGGATGCTTATCAGATAAATAGTTTGTCTTGGTGTTATTCACTGAAATGCTTTGCCTGATCTGTCCTTTCTGCTGGATTTCTTTGGCAGACTTGTACAAGCTGACTGCTGAGCTTCTTGGTGAGGGAGCATATGCCAAAGTTCAGGGTGCTGTCAGCCTCCAGACTGGGAAAGAATATGCAGTAAAAGTAAGTACAGAAAACAGGCAGCATCACCTCTGTCTGTAACATGTCTTCTCTCTTCTGGTATCTCAGTGAGAACCTGTAATAGAGTGGGTAATAGCAAAAGGTTTGAGAAAATTTTTGGTGCTTGAAATGAGCCTGCTTTATAACTGTCGAGCTATTTGTCATCTTAAGTATTGTGCCTCTGGATTGAGCTGGTGTATCAGCCACAGAGAGAATTCATAAACACTAAATGACTGTGGTGGTTAGATTTCAGGGCAGGCTTTCCTCTCATGTCCTGATTTGATCGTAGTCCTACCACTTCTTATCTCTGATGGAAGAAGAGGCCAAGTCATTACCTAGCATGGCCTACCAAATAATACCAGCTTTTGAGAACACTTCTCAAGAGTTCAGTAAACATCAGTTATTGCCATTAGTTCATGTAAAGCTGTCTCTTTCTTTTTTTTTTTTTTTTAATATAGAGGTGAATCTTCTGTAGTACCAATATATTAAGTGTTAAGGCCCACTTACAGATTTGTGGTTATCCCAAGTCCTCCATTTATTTACAAGCACAAAAAATAGTAATAGGAAAGCTTTATGCTTGATTCTTTTGTGAAAAACACACATAATTGTAAGTCCCTTTAAAATCTAGTCCTATAGATGCTGTAATTTTGTGTGTGCTTTGTTGAATTGTTGAAGGTGAAAGTCTGGAATAAACCACCAGCTACCTTATAAATTAGGTGTGATCAGATACCGGTTCCCCTGTAGTACTGGTGAAGCTTTGCCTGTTCTGTACTAGAGAGCTCTGGCTGTAAAAAGGACACTGATACTGGATACAGAGGGTGGTAGAATTTGCAGCAATGTCAGGAGCTTTCAGTTCATGTAGCAATCATTCAGTCTGAGCCTGTGTGGAAAGCCTTTGTCCTTGCCCTCTTCCAGCCTGAGGAATGTGTAAAGAAGGGTGACTTCTGATGGTAGTACAGAAGGGCTCTGAGATTGAATGTATGTTTTCTTTAACATGTTAGGTCCTATTTTTGGTCTCCCTGAAGTAAACACTATGAACCAAATTCTCATTTTGTGATCAATTTAATATTTTTTTACCTAAATACCTGGAGTGACAAATCTCTTCTTTTTGACTGTTCATTGTATGATGTGACTCAGATATTTTTTGTTAGAACTGAAAATTATGTTCTTTTCTGCACATTGCAAAGTTAAAATGATGAAAGAAGCAGCTTGTGGTAACTGGTCAGTGACTGTAACGTGTATTTACTTCCTTTCTACTCTTTCCTGTCCTCATTTCTTTTGTCCTTTGAATGCCTTCCAGAGCTCTGCTGACGCTGTAAATAAATGACAGATGAGCAATTAAGCAAAAAAACAAAGATGGAGTGTTTCTCTCTGCCTGAGATCCAAACTTTAGATCAGTTACTTAATTCCAGAGCCACATGCAGAATTCCTGCATTCATTTTTCAAATAGGAGCTCTGTGTCTTTCCACAGATCATTGAAAAAAACGCTGGGCATAGTCGGAGTCGGGTTTTTCGTGAAGTAGAAACACTGTACCAGTGTCAAGGTAACAAGTAAGTATAGTGTCTTGCTTGTTTGTTTATTTAAAGTACTTTAAACAGATTTTTCAGATTTTGAAGCCTGTGTGACTAGGACAGGAGCTCCTTAAAATCAGCTGAAATTGAGAATTTCCCCTTCTCATACCTGTGAAATATAGGGAAACACAAATCCAAAGTCACATAACTTGATTAGCAACCAGGTCAGTATAGCCTGAATGTGCTTCAGTGATGCACAGCTTTTGTCTGAATGAGGAATTAACTTTCTCACACTCTCCCCTGTGATTTCACCATCAGCAAAAGCTGACCTGATACCAGCTGCTATTCCTTGTCTTAATGTGTGGTTTGTCCTTCTCTTGGCATCAGCCTTCCTGCTTTTGCACAGGATCAGCCAAAAGCTAATTTACTTTTCATTTGGAAATGTGCTGGCTTCACATAACCACAAAATGAAGTAACTTGAAAGCTGCTACTCCTGGCTCAAAAGCCTACACAGCCAGTGACAACATGCTCCATGATAAGCTTAAGCCATTTCTGAAACTGCTTCATGGGATATCTGTGTTCATCTAGGGTGTATACAACAGCTGTTATGTCTACTACAGTTGTGCATCTTCTATCTAGCCTTTTTTTACAAATTTTTAGCACAACACTTAAAGATAATTTAAAACCAAACTTGTTTACCAAACTCATGGGCTTAAGTTGTGCTACAGAGAAGCAGATTGTGTCTTTGTCCTGTGTGTGGTTAAGAGTGTATGGTCATCCAGTACCTAATTAATGAGAAAGTCAAGCTCTTGTGACTATGTGCAGAATTTAGATTTTGTGTGTATTATAAGCATAGAAGAATCTGGCTTAAGTGTTTGACCTTCTGAAGATATCATGGGGTGTTTGTGCTGCAAAAACTGTACACTAGCTAAACAGGAATGTGTTTGTCTAAAAATGGTCACCAGTGCACTGCATATAATGTTATGTTGACAGATGTCTGTCTCCTCCAAGGCCTGTGTGTTCTGCTTTGTGATTTCCAGAGAGAAAGAATGCCAATTTAATTATTTTTGTTCTTGCCTTCAGCACAAATGCAATGTTCTAAATTATTAAATACAACCTATTACCAGTTATCTTCCTGTCAATTGAGCAGCAGCAGAACTCTTTCACAATTCCTGTCTGAATTTAGTGTTTGGCTTGCTTCCCCTGCTTAAATTTCAGTGTGAGCTGGAATTGTGGTTTTAATGCCATGGGCAACCAAAGCAACTTGTTTAATTAACACTTTTATTTTTGGTTACTTGTGGCACTTCTTCATTATCCATGCTGAAACTCTTCATTGTTCTGTTTATACTTTGCCTGTTTCTTCTATTGCCCTTCTTTTTTTTCCCATTTTTTTTTTTAAGGAACATTTTGGAGTTAATAGAATTTTTTGAAGATGACACAAGATACTACCTTGTCTTTGAGAAGCTGCGAGGAGGTACTGTGCAGTAACTCTTCTTTTTCCTTCAGTAAATGCTTTAGTTTCCCTTCCCTTAAAATTACTGCATCATTTCATTGTGATTTCCTCTAACACTGTTCTTTTTAAGGCACAGGCTTCTCTGACAAATTAGCTAGAATAGGGCTTGATTGGGATGAATCTGTATTTGTCTGTTTTCCCATCTCCATTTTCTTCCTTTAGTTAACCCTCTTGGACTGCAAGACTCTGCTTGTCAGTGTACCTGCATGGCTGCTGAGAGGAGGATAATGCTGCACCTTCTTCCCTCTCTGTTTTCTCAGTGGTCAGCTAGGGCTAAGGCTGGATTTCTCTTTGAAAAATTTCAGCATTTGAAGTGTTAGGTATGTGGGTTTGAAGAAAGAAATAATGGGAATTAGGGATCAGACCAGCTTCTGACATGCTACAGGTTCTGTGGCTGGCAAGAGTGAGAACATTAATCTTCAATGCAAGCCTTACTTTAGTAACTCCAGTCTGGAAGACCAGTATTAACTGCAGCGTTGGGGCAAAACTTGAGCTTTCCATTTTCAGCTTTGCCTTCCTGTAGCTATGGTAACTGAAGGAGCTCTGCTCCCATTTTAGCTGTGTTCAGTTCATCATGATATGCAGAACCTGTTTAATATCCTTACCTGACAGCATTTTGTAATTGAAAGCATTAAAATCCAGCTTATTATACTCAAATCCACCTTATTATATTTTCTTCAGTTTTCCTTTTTGTTTTTTTGTTTTGTTTTTTTTTTTTCCTTCTGAATGCATTTTGGGAGGTGCTGTATCGTTCTTTCTCTCTGAATATTGAAGAGGTGGTAACAACTGTGACAGGAGTGCCCTGTTATTCTTTCTGTTTGTGAGATTCCTGTACGTGGGCTGAATAAAATGTCTGTAGAGTCTATGTTCATTGATATTGATATAATTCTTATCTGAGAATTTGAAACATCAGCTTTATTCAGAAGGGTAATGTGAAATAAACCTGCTGAGTGAAATGAGCACTTCAGGTGTCATATTGTTTCCTGCAAAGTCTGGAGTCTTTTCCACAGGCATGGAAACATTTAAGAGCTGTTACTACTTTCTGAATGTGTAAAGAACAACTACACCAGAAAGACCCTTTGAACTCTGTGCCCTTTAGAAATCTGTAGCAAGCTAGAAAGTACCTTCTGCATTTGAAATCTGATAACCTCATCCAGGGTGGCCCTCCTCCACCCATTTGACACAACATATCTGTGCATATCTGAAGAGTCTTTTGTCATATCAAAGCATATGCAAATAGTTTTAGTCCATCTTTCTTCATTTTGACTGTTTTCCCTGTTTGCTCTCTGAATACTTGCTGGGAATGAGTGGCAACAGCATTGATGGCATAATAGGAATTACCCAATAGAGAATGGGAGGTTTCCTTCTACATCTAGAACTGAAGAATGAATATTAAATCACCTGACATATAGAATGTTTACTGTATTGGGAGCTTATAACAAATGGCAGTTACTTCTTGAATTTCTCTGCCTGATGGCTTTTATAAATGTCCCTGACAATGGAAGACAGTAGTAAGGCTATTTAGTGGACTTGGATATCTGTGGGCTACATTTAATCGTTTTTTAAAAGATATTTTTAATCTTTTGAGAAGATTGATGGCATTCATTTAAAGAAGATCAAGAATCACACTTCCCTTTATGCTTTGTTGAAGGGATACCAGTGGAGGCCTGTCTGCAACCACCAGTCCTCAGTATGTTTGTATTTGAGAGGTTTTTTGGTCAAATTTCATGTTCCTCTGCAAATTTTGCCTTGTCAGGGCATGAGCCTTACTTTGATGTCAATGGGAATTTTAATGTGTGTTTAAAGGTAGAATGGCTTGTTATTTTGATGGTGTGTCCTTGATTTTCAGTGCAAGGTTTCCATTGTCACATTGCACAAAAACGTGGAGAGTTAGTTCAAGCATGGCCACCTGTGGCTGGGGGAGGATGGGTTTTGCTGAAGTGCTCTCTACATCCTTAGCTGATATTTGAGTTTTATATAGTACTATTAGCAAGTCTCTGCTGCTTACAGTGTGTAGAAAACAGACTGATCATGCTGGGGCAGTAAAAAGTGATTGCCTCTCATGCTGTGCTTAAACTTTAGGGCTGCAGTGTTGGGAAGTTACATAAGCATATATACTTAAGCATGCTTAAGTGTTGAAGTTGCTCAGTTATACCTTCTTCTTCTTAGTCATTCCTCTGTTCTGTCCACGAAATTGTCTGCTGTGAAAGGCTGTTCTAAAATATGATAAAGGGTATTACAGATTCGTGATGCTTGGTGCTAGTTCATCATTATTTTCGGGGGCTATTTTAATATCAAAACGTGGCCATTGTGACACTCCAGTTTCTGCCATGCAAACAGACTAGGACAGAGGGTGAGCTACAGAGAGATTTTCTAAGTTACTTCCCCCTTTATAGCAGACTGGCAGTGGCTCCAAGGATAAACCTGCAGTAGTGACAAAGCCTTTTCTCAGCCCAGGTTGCATTCATGCTAGGGGTTTCCCTTTCTCCTGTTGCTCTGACAGGTTCAATCCTGGCCCACATACAAAAGCGGAAACACTTCAATGAACGAGAAGCCAGCAAAGTGGTGAGAGATATTGCTTCTGCTCTGGATTTTCTTCATACAAAAGGTAACAGAAGGCTGTCTCCATCTTTCCTAGTTGATGATGTACTCTTAGGTTATGGAGCACATTTTATCTGTTAGTAGTCAGCCTTTGCTAGCGTTTCTATTTACAGCAATGTCAGATGACTTACGCTGTTTTCCTCTAGAATATTATTTTCATAATGTGATAGTTTAAGTTATCAGCTGTGTTGAGATGGTGTAACCTTTTGAAGAAGAAAACTGAAATTGGCATCCAGGGAGAATTAAATTAGAGCTGAATCCTTTTTCTTGTTCCTCTTACCTAAGCCGCAATGGAAAGGTTACCTAAAAGAGAGCTAGTATTTTTTTTTTATTTCCTCCTCTTTCAGTTCTACAGAGATGTTTTTCTGCATTTACCCAGAATTTCTGCTCTTTGCAAGACCCCTTTGTTTGTAGTAGCTTTTGGTCTCCACATTTAAACCCCCAGTGTTGGGCTGAAAGACCTACAAGTGAACCATATACATTGTTTGAAGGTGTCCTCATTTCATCAGGGACTTGCTCAGGTTTCAAAGCAGTTCTGATTGTGGAGAGTTCTTTTATGTTAAAATGCTTTCTTGCAGCTTTTTCTCCTTGGAAGTACTTTGGTTTCATTTCAGAATACCTGTGTGTGTTGTGGTCAACCCATAAGAGAGACCTACAGAAAGATTTTAGTTTTAATTCCCCTCTGCTCAGACGAAGGGGCAGTGATTCATTAAAATGGCTTTAGAGCAGCAATCCACTCTCTTGCTTGTCATTTCCTGGGAATTGGGAGAGTGGGGATGTGGCTTGCAGAATCAGCTGCTACAACATTCCCTTTCATTTTATTGTTTTCTTTATGGTTCTTCTGTGTGACATTAAAATAATTAGTAAGTAGGATACAGAACACTAAAGTAAACAGGAAATTAAAGCACTTTTATTGCATAGCTTAATGGTGAAGTGCATAAGCTAGATGCTTTGAAAAAAAAATTGAGGACAACTAATTCTTTTGCTAGGAGTAGTTTAAAACTCAGTTGGATGATAATACTGCCTTACACCCACTTGGGATATGTGTGCTTTATTGCTAATAATCCACTGGAGGAGTGTTTCAAGGTGGTTGTTTTCTCAGTGCTATGTGCAGCTGCAAAAGAAAATGTTATATAATCAGACATTTGAATTCAAAATATAATACAAAAAAGTGCTTTTGGGTTTCACACGGCAAGCCAAGCATACATTGGGAATTTTGCAAGCCTTGTGGTAAATCTCAGCTTGGGCCATCTTCACTTGTCATGTTTTCCATCTTCCATGCATAAGCAATGTGGACTGCACCATTATGAAAGCTCTGGTTCCTTTAGATTGTTGCTGTGCTGTGAATGTTCTATTTGAAGTCATGTCTTCTGGAGTGTGCCAAAGAAAAGACATCAGATACTCCCTTACCTAGGGATGGGTTTTTTTCTCATATTCTGAAGTAGTATCAAGTATGCTTGGAGTGTAATTTTTTTTAAGCAAAACTGAAGTGTGGTTAAATTACAGACAAGCTGCTCATTTGATTTGATTTTTGGTTCTTGCTTTCTGCATTCCCATTAAGTTTGATCATATTGAACAGAGAACTTCCAGAAATTGTGTTTAGGCATTTGAAGAACTGCTTTGACAACATGGAACCACCTTTGCATGTGAATTCAACAGGCAGATAACTTTGCATTTCCCTGTTGGGTTTGCCTATTCTGATTGCAGCTGAATGGATGTAGAAGCGCTTCGATTGTTTTCATTTAGTCTTTTATACTGCATCTCCAACCAAACCATTAAATTTTTACTTCAGGAATGGGTACATACCTTTCCATTAAAGGGATGATATTTTCACTTGGGAACTCAGGGTTTGTGGTGGGGTTTTTTTGGCAGATTGTTTTAGGTATCGTCTGTGCTGGTAGGAGTTCAGCAAACCACCAATTTTTTCCTTTGGAAGGAGGGACCTTACTGTAGAAGGCACAAAAATAAAAACATTTTTGAATAAACTGTAGTATATGTGTATACACAAACTTTCCTCCAGGTCAATAGTTTTAATAAGCTGGTCTTAGTTAACATAATTAATTTGGGCTAAGCCAAAAAGTTCCAGTGTTAGCAGGTTCTTTTTGCTTGACTGACTCTCATTTACAGATAAAGGCACAGCAGGATGCAACAGTAACTTGTAACAAACACACTTGGAAATTCAGTTATTTGCAGTATCATTAAAGGGAGGTTGTGGAGCAAACTCAGGCCTAGAATATCTCTCAGGCCACCTTGTAATAGACAGAGGTATTAAAAAATAAAACAGGAGAGCATCTTCTCTAATCAACATTTGTATTCTTGTTTAGGTATTGCTCACAGGGACCTGAAGCCTGAGAACATCCTGTGCGAGTCTCCAGAAAAGGTCCTACTCTGGTCTCTTAACCTTCTGAAGTATATTTGTTAACTTGGTTTCCAAAGACAGCCTTCACATTCTGTCTTGCTCTTCTTGAAGACATTTGAACCCACTAATGATCTTCAACTAGATTTAATTGAACTGAAGCTCGAAAGAGACTAAATTCTTCTGTGAGCTGTAAAGATGTGAGCATCTGGCTAGGAGATAAAAAGCCAACTGTTCTCAGGGAGAGCATGGCAATTACAGGCAAAATCTCTTCTGTTCTGAGGCAGTACATAGATGGACAAGCAGCATTTACAGGCCAGCTGGTCATGTTGTGTGTAGTTCCCAAACTGCCCCAATGTGTGCTGGCACCTAGCTAAATAAAAAATTAATGTAGTAGGTTCAGATGCTGGGGATGTGGGAGCAAGTGGGACAGAGGAGTCAAATACACCTGTAGGAGACTGTTTCACTAGTCTTCCTGCTAGAACAACTTTTTGTCCTGGAGTTTTCCATGTGGCACTGTATTCATATGCATTGCATTAGCCCCACTCTTCTGGACCTCTTGTTTTGTCCTTGTTTTTAGGTATCACCAGTAAAAATATGTGACTTTGATCTTGGTAGTGGGGTGAAGCTGAACAGTGCATGTACTCCAATAACTACTCCTGAATTAACAACACCGGTAAGAGGCTGCTGTGGCTTCATGCTTTTCCTCTTCTACCATAGAACAGGTTTTCTTCTCTCCAGAGAAGAGCTTCCAGAGGTCTTACTGCAGCTACACCCAGTGGTGGGTCCCTCATTTAAAGCAGCTACACCCATGTGGTAAATATTGTCTTGGTTTCCCAGTCATAGAACACATGTTCAGGAGTGTTCACAAAGTTCAGGAGCTCATTGTTTTAATTCCCCTGTTGGCCAGGAAGTACCACATTGATCCTGGTTGTTTCTTACCCCATCAAACAAAGCAGCTTTTTATGGAGGTTTTTTGTGTGCTTATGGACTGAGTTTGAACCTCAGTTTTGTGTTCATTTTCCCCATATTTGGGTTCTGTAGCTAAGACCCATGAGCTAAGGGAAACAGAAGCTCTGTAATCAGTGTGGGGCTCTATAGTACCACGTTAGTTTGAAAAACTACAGTGCTATGCTTTTGGCGTTATTCTGAGAGAAAAATATGACAGTTTTGCAGAAGTCTTATAGAAACCACCTCCATGATATACTTACTTCCTTTCTGAAAAGCCTAGTGACTAATGGGGATAAGATTTTTAAAATCTGAAATATGTAAATTAGTATTTTGACCCTGTATAAAGGATCACAGATTTGTATGGACCTGTGTATCATTCTGCTAAAGAACAGTAGGAACTCTTTTGTCTTCTGTTAGGTCTCTGTAGTCCTTACACCTGAAGTCTGTTAATTTTTTCCTGTGCAATATGCTCACAAAGCTCTTGGCAATCCCATTTAGCCTTGGAGGGAGGCAGTAGTTGTGACTTGGCTTAACAAAATGAGACCTGCAGTGGAAGCCAGCAGTAAACTTTAGTACTCCCTGATGCCTGGTTCTGCTTTTAGACCAAGCCACCTACTATAAAAAGAAGAGAATGATAAACCTGAGTCTTGTTTTGATTTGACCCTTCCTTTGAAAACTTGCTTTTATTGGGTTTTCTAGTGTGGGTCTGCAGAATACATGGCACCTGAAGTGGTTGAAGTCTTCACGGAGGAGGCCACATTCTATGATAAGCGGTGTGATCTTTGGAGTCTAGGAGTGATTCTGTACATCATGCTCAGTGGTTATCCCCCTTTTGTGGGCAACTGTGGCACAGACTGTGGCTGGGACAGAGGAGAAGTCTGCAGAGTTTGTCAGGTGAATGAATGCATGTGTCCTGGGCATATGTGGGGGAGTGCAGTTTGTCTCCTGAACCTAGGGTGTAAGACTTGCCATAAAGCCAGCAGTGAAGAGCTGAGTCTGTAACCCAGTTAGTTATCTGGGAGGATAAGCTGTCCCTGAGAAGTGAGGGTGGTAATACAAAAGTTGAGTCAGAAGTCTGTCAAGTAAGGTTTGGCAACTGCTTCTTTCTCCTGATACGAGATCTCAGAGCTTCTCTTCATCCTCTCACCCACCCCACCTTCCTTCTGTATTCTTTAATTCTTGATCTGGCTTTTGGTAGTCACCACAATTCCTCAGATGAAGGTTGAGCCCCAGGAGAATCTCCATGCAAGGAGTTTAGCCTTCCTAAATTTCTGAACTTAGTCTTTCTAAAAACTGAGTACATTGGCTGCCTTGGCAGAGGGTGGCAGGGGAAGGTGTTTTCAGCAGACAATGAATGCATCATTGTCCACTTAGGGTGTTCTGAATCACTCTGGAGCTGCCTGTCACTCTCCATTGACTCCATAAGGAGACTGGATGGTTTTGGTTTCAGCTGTCACACACCACATGAAGTGAATAAGATTGAGTGAGAAGAATCCACCTGAGAAGTCTTTTTGTTGCACTCCAGTTGCTATTTAAACTAACAGAATTTTCCTTTACTAGAACAAGCTTTTTGAGAGCATCCAGGAAGGCAAGTACGAATTTCCTGACAAGGACTGGTCACATATATCCTCTGAGGCCAAAGATCTCATCTCAAAGTTGCTGGTTCGTGACGCCAAAGAACGACTTAGTGCTGCTCAGGTTTTGCAACATTCTTGGGTTCAAGGAGTATGTATCCCCCTTTATATTTTTTCAAGTTTTGTTCTTCCTCCAAAGTGACAAACAAGCTGTTCTTTGAAGTTTTAATAGAGTAATTGTATGTTTTAGTGCTCTTGATTAATTAAACAATACACAGTGGCTTTATTCTTTCTGGGGTGGTGAATATTTGGATGAAGCTGTCAAGTCTTAAGTGTTTTTTTTAAATTACTGCTTTATGCATTTTAAATGGCTTTCTGGTGAATACCACGCACTGCAGTACACAAATTATTGTTATTCTATAATACAGTAATGCAGAATGCTGGTAGAATCATGAGATTTTTTTGGGTTGGAAAAGACCTTTAAGGTCATTGAGTCCAACTGTTAAACTAACATTGCCAAGTCCACCTCTAAACCATGTCCCGAAGCACCACATCTACACATCTGTTAAATACCTCCAGGAATGGTGACTCCACCACTTTCCTTGGCAGCCTGTTCCAGCCCCTGACAACCCTTCCAGTGAAAACATTTTTCCTAATACCCAATCTAAACCTCCCTGGCACAAGTTGAGGCAGTTTCCTCTTGTTCTTTTGCTTGTTACTGAGAAGAAGAGACCAACACCCACCTCACTACAACCTTCTTTCAGGTAGTTGTAGACAGTGATAAGATCTCTCCTCAACCTCTTCCTCCAGACTAAACAACCCCAGTTCTCTTAGGTGATCCTCATAAAACCTGTTCTCCAGGCCCTTCAGCAGCTTCATCGCCCATCTCTGGACATGCTCCAGCACCTCTGTGTCTTTCCTAGAGTGAAGGCCCGGAGCTGAACACAGCATCTGAGATGCAGCCTCACCAGTGCTGAGTACAGGGGATGATCACTTCTCTACTCCTGCTGGCCACACTATTCCTGATACAAGCCAAGATGCCGTTCATCATCTTGGCCACTTGGGCACATCACTGGCTTGTGTTCAGCTGGCTGTCAATCAACATCCCCAGGTCCTTTTCCTGTGGGCAACTTTCCAGCTACACTTCCCTAGGCCTGTAGTGTTGCATGGGGTGGTTGTGACCCAGTTGCAGAACCTGGCACTGAGTCTTGTTCAACCTCATTCATCTAGCCAGTCCAGATCCCTCTGTAGAGCCTTCCTTACCCTCAGACAAATCACTCCTGCCCAGTAGATAGATACAGTTTTAAAAGAACAGTGATGTCCTCTTTTGTTTTAATTCCTAGTTCAGGAGAGAAGAGAAGACCCTCTTGAGAGCTTCCGGAGCTTTAGTCTTATACCTGTAAACCCTCTTGTGAGAGGAGACAGATCATGAAACACAGTGTTTAAACCAACAATGATTTATAAACCCACAGTGAATTACTTTATATGCAATATCCATTAGTTCTAAAGATAAGGGGGTGTATCCTGTTTATCACACTCTCTTGGGAAAGCTTGGTTTCCAGCTGCTAATACATAACTAACTTTTCTTAACTGCTTTTTCTAGCAGGCTCCTGAAAGGGGATTACCCACTCCTCAAGTTCTTCAAAGGTAATTTATTTTTTTTTTAGATGTCTGTAATCTTGGTCAAAAATCATTACTGAAACAATGAGGAGTAAGGTGACAAATCAGGGGGTTGAGAGTGGAACTTCATAAATGCACAGTGCTAGTTTTGTTAAGAACATCAGAAAAATTAAAGCTTTCTTTATGAACTAATCTTTCTTTTTTGTGGAGAAGGTATCAGAGAGGATTCCTGCAGTGCAGTGCTAATCTTAGAGAGGAAATAATGATGGCTTTGACATTTTGCTGCCCAGGAGGGGAAAAAAAGGCATAAAGGCATGTGTTACCCAAAGAGGCTACATTCTGATGGGTGGAATCATCATGCACACAGACTCAGATCTGACCTCCACTGCAGTTGGTGGTAATTACATTATCAGTTTAGCTGTAAGCAGGGCAAGCCTCCTTTAAAGTGATTTGATGGCAGATTCTGTATGCCAGAGAGCCTGAGTCACAGGTCTGTTACTATTTCCATGCTTGCCACTGGCAATTCTGAGTGGTTCTTCCCTTCAAAAATGCATTTCTTGAAGCCAGCTGAGCAATTATAGTGGGATTGCAGTTGTCTGAAGCCAACAGTATTGCCTCATAGGCCCATCCTTTTTTATCATGTAGAAATTAAGAATGGCATCTCAGGTGGCTTCCTGGGAAGTCCTTTGCAGAACAAGAACCAGAACTGTGACTGTTTGAAAAATCCCCGACTGGTTTTGTTCTGTATTGCTGGCCCTTGCTCTAGGGACAGATACAGATATTAATGAGTCATTTTCATAGAATCATAGAATGGTTAGAGTTGGAAAAGACCTTAAAGATCATCTAGTTCCAACTCCCCTGCAGGGGCAGGGACACCTCCCACTAGATCAGGTTGCTCAGAGCCCCATCCAGCCTGGCCTTGAATGCTTCCAGAGATGGAGCTTCCACAGCTTCTCTGGGCAGCCTGTTACAGTGTCTCGCTACCCTCACATTAAAGAATTTCCTCCTGATCTCTAACCTAAATCTCTCCTAATTTAGTCCTCCCACGACGAGCCTTTGTAAAAAGCCCCTCCCCAGCTTTCCTGTAGGACCCCTTCAGGTACTGGAAGGCTGTTATGAGGTCCCCCCAGAGCCTTCTCTTCTTCAGGCTGAATAGTCCCAACTCCCTCAGCCTGTCTTCATAAGAGCAGTGCTCCAGGCCCTTCATGGCCCTGCTCTGGACATGTTCCACCAGGTCCACATTTTGCCTTGCTGTTTTGATAGGAGAAATAAACCCCCCTGGAAGTCAGTGTTCTGCTGTGAGGGTAACCGTGTGAAGTGACTTTTCTCGCATGTGTTGTAACTGTTTTCTCCTTTCCCTTGAAAGGAACAGTAGCACAAAAGACCTGACACTTTTTGCTGCTGAGGCCATTGCCCTCAACCGCCAGCTGTCTCAGCATGAGAATGAACTCAGCACAGAGCAGGAGAACGTTGCCCATGCTGTGTGCTCCATGAAGCTTTCTCCTCCGTCCAAGTCCCGCCTCGCCAAGCGCAGAGCAATGACACACGCCACCAAAGCCACTGACTTCCCACCAGTTCCTCATGAAGCCTTTTAAACTTCTTTCCTGCTATGAATTGGCAAGATCAGCCTGTGTTCTTTGGATTTTCAGCACTGATAAAAACTTCTCTGCTTCTGACACTTTGATCAGAAGCTTGCTCTTGTGATGTGACTTGTAACTTTTTAAGGGGACAGCTTTTTATGGGAATGTTTTTTTGCCCGTCAGATTTGGTACATTAAGATAATTTAGCTGATCTTTTTAAGTTGGAGAAGATGGGTTTGCTGCTGTGTTATCTGAGGAGATCAATCACGAAGCTTTCCTTACTTTCTTCTTAAAAAAACATACTTTAAAATGAAAACTTAAAGCATCAGAAAAGAAACACTTTCTGGCTTTGCCCAGGAGAGCATTGCATCTCTCCCTGCCTGTGGCTGCTCTCCTTAATGGCACATCTTGCAAGATGCTGTTGCTGCTGGTGTCAGCAGCAGAGACTGTTTTCAGCCAGCAGTGCCCTCTCTTTCTGTAGACTCAGGAAACAAAGATGATGACTGGGTGGGTCTCTGTCTCCATTGCCTTTACTGGGCTTAAATTGTATGAGAATGGTACTGTGAAGGTACAAGGATTGCTCAGGCTTGTAGAGATGAAGAAGATAGTGTTGTTTTTTATACTGTTGATAGTTTGTGTGTCAGTGTGTGGAATGGAAGCTTGGGGATGTGTTATTTTTTCTGACACTTTTGTTCTTAACTATAATGTACTCTATGTAGTCTTTTTTTGTTTGTTTCTTGGGGTGGTTTTGTCTCTGATATGTCCCATTCTCTGACAGTTACATTCTTAAGTCTGATAACCACAGTATAACAAACTGTATAATAGTTTATATTTAGTATCTGGGGTTATTGTGTGTTAATGCTATTCCCACTTGCACCTTCCTTTCTGTAAGCGCATATTTTTCCAGGTCCTTTTGTGTGTGTTACCTGGAGTTCTTAACGTGAACGGAGAGGCTTCAGTGAATTTTGGTATGTGGATAATTTATGGTTAACAAATGCAGAGGTACATCTGTAGAAATGGTGCTGCAGCTGTTGCATTCTGCCTCCTGCCGTGATCTCAGGCTAGGTGTCTTGATTTTTGCTTCCAGTTTTTAGTACTGTGGTGCACCAAGGGTCAGGAGTAATTTGGAATGGTACAGGCTGAAAAGCTGAAGATGTCAGATGACCAAGGCGAGGTGTCCATGCAGAAGGACACAGATGTTGAGCACTTTCTGAAATGTGAGCTGTGAAAATTGGGCCATTAAGATGCCCGACGTGATGCACCTTAAACTTGCCAGCCATTTCTGAATAACCTTTGCCAGGGCATTGTGTACAGGGTGGAGAGGGAGAGGAGGAGACCCTCAAGTTCCAGCACAAAACCCTCCTGAGCAGAATGAGATGGAATTAAGTAGCAGATCCAAGAAGCTCTTGGAAATTCAAAAGTCAGAGCTGAATGTCTTTGCATGGCCTATTCAGAGCCATTTTACATTAACTTTTAGCAGTGTGCAAACAGCTATTTTTATACAACATGCAGGATTTTGTGACTAATATTAAAGTTGTTATTTAAAAGTTTTTATACATTGTGCCAGTGGACAGATGATGAAATGTGTTTTGCTTTGTTTTTATTAAAATGTTTTAAGTTATGGATTTAACGCATTTGGTGGCTATGTGGTTTTTTCATCTTGATTTTTGGTGAGCTAGAAAAATAGAGAAGTACTTCCTTACTTCAGTGTGACATTGGATTTAAGACAATTTAAATCTCTGAAGACTAAGCATACCTCCCTCTTCTCTGGCTGCATTGCTTTATTCATGTCTGGGTTATCCTGTAATCTCGGATTTCTTGTGGTAAAACGAAGCTATGACTGCACAGAGAGGGCTGAAAGGGATCCTGTGATCCTTTTGACCTTCAGAAAAGATCAGATCAATAAGGGCCGGTGAGTTCAGAAGCTTATCTGCACTCTTACATTTCATGTTCTTTCCTTTGATTTGTGTATGAAGCAAAAACCCTGAAGCTTGGCCAGGAGTGGTGGTAAGATGCAAAATACTCCTCTTGGATGGAGCCCTGAAGCCTTTTGGGCTCCAGAAGTCTAAGCAGCAGCACTAACATGAAAGTGTGAAAGGGGAGCACTGAGGGTGCTGCTTGCCCAGAGACAGGGGACTCTGATGGGTTTGTTCAAGCATTGGTGAGTGGTCCTTTGCAGACTTTGCTGTGGACCTGCTGCTGTTCTGTGTTCTTGGGTGAATTACTGGTCTGGACAGTCAGTCCTTTCCTTGCACCACCCCACCTAAACCCAATATGGAAAGGGAATCCAGTGTGTGTGTCTTCTGCACAGTGAGAGAGAAGCTGACTTTCTAGCCTGATTTGCTTTCCCTTTATGAATGAAGGCCTGGGAGGAGAGAGTGAAATGTCCAGAGAAAACCTTAGTTCAGGAATATTCATGCCATTGCCTTTGGCTAGTGGAATTGCTGTCTAGATGAGCAAGTGCTCCTCTGAGCTTGAAACCTTCTCCTGCACAAGGAAAACGCTTCAGCTGTTGGATGTGTGCAGTGCAAAGGATTTTAAGCACTGGTGTGTGAAATGTTGGCAGTGCCCAGCAGGACTTACACCAAATGGTTAAATTTTGCCTGATGGTTATAGCAAGCTCTTCTTATACCTGAGTTTGGGTGGGGAAGGCAGTTTCTCCAGCAAGGTGTGATGCAGCCCTCCCCTTTGGGGCTCATGCCTGGTATAATCAGATCAGTCCACAGACAAACATGGTGGGTTTTAGTTCTTTTTCCAGTGCAGTTGGAACAGGGCAGGGATCCCAAATCAGCTGGCAGACCCTTACTTGTACTTACCTTTCTTTTGAAGGAAATCTGCCATATTCAGACCAAATATTTGTTTGAACTGTGCTTTAAAACCATGTGCTTCTTCTTTCCTCTTCCTCCTGGGAAAGAGAGGTAGCAGAGACCACAGGTGACGTTGTAGAGGTGGTACTAGAGCAATCTTTCAGTGACAACAGATCTTAGTTTTCTGTGCCTCAAAATGAGGTCAGATTCAGCTGATGGTCCAGCAGCTATCAGAGGTACCTCCTTCCCTCTGGTCTTTATTTTTCAGTGAGAGCTATCTTTAGGTGTTTTATCCCCAGAAGGCATATCTTAGTAGTCCTTTTTGATGTCTTTTCATGTCAGCAGGCAAGAGGCACTTGTTTCTAGGTGCAAGTCACAAATCCAGAGACTTGGTGATCTCTCGTTTTGAAGTAGTGCTGGGTTTGCTCTTGCCACCAGAATGTCCCATGTTCAGGCAGCCTGTAGGCTGAACTCATTGCTGAATCCCACTACTCCCCTTTTGGAAAGAGCTGGGTCTCTGTGCATGCTTTTTCAGTTATTGGTGATAAAATAGAGCAGGCAGCTGATGTGGGCTCCCTGGCTTCTGAAAAATGTAAGGCCCTGCAGAAACTGTCTTTTTTTGGTGGGGAACTGGGGTTGCTAAGGAAAAAGGTGACTTTCAGGAGTTCAAAATCAATTCTGACCAGCAAGGACAGCAGCAAAGCTTTGCTGATCTTTAATGTTGACTAAAGTGGCCTCCAGGAGAATTCTCCTTCCCCTTCTCAAGCTTTTTCTGGAAGGTGGGCAAGCACACCAAGGGAGAGGCATCAGCACCATTAAGGGGGGCTAATTCAAACAAACAGTAGCAAACAGCCCTAGTCTCAAAGTACCTGCTTCAGTCCCCTCGGGAGCTGGTGGCACAGGATGCTCTGTAGGGTTTTGCTGACCTTTATGTACAATATTTCATAAAGCACAGTCAGCTTTCTGCTTAGTAGGGTGGTTTCTGCATTGTTGGTTGCATAAAAGGAAGCTCCTGTCTTTCACTGTGTGGTATTTTTCTTCTGCTGCCTCTTCCTTCCCCATGTGCTTATTGAATCCTTTTTCAGGGATGGAGAGGTGCTGTTATTTTTTTTTTCTGAGGACTGTGGGTGGACTGGCTCTCAAGGTAGAGAGCAGCTTGGTTCATTTTCAAAACTAATAATTTTCTTTGGGCTACTCCTGTGGCAGCAACAGGCTTCAGATTTGGCTTCCATGGAAACATACTGCCATGGTAACTGAAAGGCCCGACAATCCTGAAGAAGTATTTGCTTGTACTTTTCATTCCCTCCTTCGTTCTGTTTTCCATGCAATGTGTGTGTTTGGTTACCCCTGCCGGATTTGATCAGTGCACTTAAAAAGTTCCAAGCACAGAAATAGACTTCTCTGGGAAGAAAACAAACAGAAAAAGTAGTAAAAGCAATGGTGGCATTTCACTCGTGTTGATTGCAAAGCATTTGTTGCGAGTCTGAAGGGAGGTGTCAACAAGCCCCATATTCCCTTCCAATGGGAGAAGGACCCTGAAAGAGAGGCTTCATCCTTAGGTTATTCTGTAGGGACTGGCTGACATGGGCTGGTTCAGAGAATCAGACCCTGCCCCCTGTCCAACAGTTGTAATATTGAGGATGGTGACAGTTGGCTCAACCAGTGGTTATGATACTGAGTACCAGTGTTTTGCTGGGTCCCTTCCAGGTGATTGATTAACCACTAGGTTTTCTGTCCCTGCCTGTCACAGCTGCTTTTACACCAAGACTGGTTAGCAAAGTTTGGCAGGGTTACAAGCAGCCCCAGCTCAGCAGCTTTGCTCTGATTCAGTCTGGAGTAGGAGGGAAGGGGGAGTGGGGCCTCCTGAAATGTTTTGCTAAGTGAGAAGCAGGGCAAGGACAAGAACTCTGAGTGGCAGAGGGTGCAGAACAGCTCGGAGTCTGATGCTCTCTGTTTATGCTTTCTGTTCCATCCCGAGCAAAGTTCCTGACCTACCCTGGCACTACATCAGATCCACATCCCATGGCCTGTTATTCGACAACACTGTCTGTGTGGAGGGGGTGGTGGATCTTTTCTCCTCTGCTGTTCCCTTACCCTAGATCATCACACTGGACTTCAAAGATTTTTTTCTGATTAGCTGTCTTGGGAATCATAATGCCTGCACCCAGCTCTGGGCTGCTCATGGGGAAAGTGGAGTTTCCTCATTTATTTCATGCTCCTTTTTTTATTCCCCAATTTTTTACCATATTCTTCATCCAGGTTTTCCCCTTGCAGTAGCTTTAGATCTGCTTGCTTAGCCACAGGATGCTCCTATGGACTGCTATGACCTCTACAGACTGTTGTGAAACAAAACTGAGGAACAACTCATGGAACTTTTGTGTAGGAGGAAAGCAGACTCAGCTTGTGGCACAGGTTGGTGAACTGGGAACACAGGAAGGGTCAAGACCTGTCCTCTTCAGTCAGAGAGCTGGGTTGTAGAACAACCCCAATATAAACTGTTCCAATGAAGAAGAGTTACTGGGGGGCAATTAAAAGGAATACATATGTCTCTATGTAGTAATGCTTTGCATGGCTTAATTGCAGGTGGCTTTACTAGTACATGAGGCTGTTCTCTGAGTGCTGTGCCTCCTGTTTTGGATTTTATATTAGCATTGCTTTTGAGGGAGCACTACCTGCCAGCTTTGGGGTGCAAGAGCAGCGGTGTCCCTTTGTTATGAACAGAAGTAGCTGTTTGCTGGAGACCTGTGCAGATGGTCCTGTTTGTCACCAAGCTTTACCAAGGGCTTTTGTTGGTGATATCAACAATCTGGTTGCTTCAGCTAATGGTGGAAGAAGCAGGTTGGCTTTTCTCCTCTAGTGGTGGGAAGGTGGATGAAAGCAAGAAGTTGTGTTGGGCTGGGACAAGTGATGCTGGAGAGAGATGGGCAGAACCGGCTCCATTCAGCACTGCTGGGATGATCCAGGAGTGGATTCCTTTTGGTAAGTCACAAGTGAGTATTTGGTTTGTTTCTGTTTGACAGTATCTATGGGCATATGCTCTCTTTGGAGAAAAAACTATACCTCTACCATGAAAACCTTTCATGGAGCCTTTCATGCTCATCCTAAGCCCTGAGCTCTGGTAAAAAGCTTCCAGCTGACTTCAGCAAGCGTTGGTCCCACACTGGCTGGTTTCCTCTTAATTGAGCTGTGTCATCTTGCTGCTCTAGAGTGTAATCTTAACCTAGTTTAGGTGATTTCAGGCTGTGCTTACAGCAGATAGACTGACTGCCAGTGCTCTCCAAGCTAAGTGGGGGTTGCTGTCCAGAACATGCTCTTTGCTGGGTTTTGTGAAAGAATTGTGTCACCCCTGACTAGGGAAAATCCTTTTTATCCCCTGTATTCCCCCAGTGGCAGCTGGACGCAGCTTTCCTCCCGTCCTGCCTTCAGCTGTCTCACAGTGCTACCATGCCCTGCAAAGCCGTTTTTGTGGTGTTTCATCAGAGCAGAGGGTTTTCCCCTCATCTCTACACCTGCTCTCAGCTTCACCACAATGCAGGAAGGGGCATCTGTAAAACTTCCCCCTCTTCTGAGTGGTTTGCTTCAAGTGTTACCTGACACTGGGACAGGCTCCATCTCCTGCAGGAAAACACCAGGAGAGCCCTCTGAGGTTTGACCATTCCATTCCTTTTCATCTTGTGTCTAAGCCACTTGAGCAGCTCAGCAGCCTTTCATCCCACTATTCATGCCAAGTGTGCTACTGGAGCATCCAATTCCCCCAGGTAGTTGCATCACAGAAAACTCACTGTGAGATCTGTACTAGTGACTTGTGGCCCTGGGGCTTGGAATGGAAGCACAAAACAGTCTGCCTGATCCTAAATCCAGCCACCCTGCCAGCAGAAAGCAGTCCACATTATCTCTTCCTTGCCCTAGAAGTTCAGGCATATTCCTCTGACAGTCTATCTCTGAATTTCAGGGACAGCAATTGCTATGAAGTTGTAAAATTAATTACCCATTAATGTAACAGCCTGCAACTTTGGGGAAAAATGAATGGCATAACTAAAGAACCCTTCAAAGTGAGGAAAATGAGAGGATAGGGGAATGAAGTCATTTGCGAACATCCCATATCCAGAACAAAGAGACATCTCACTGAAAATCCTTTTTCTTTTCCTGACACCCCCCTACCCCCCCATTTTTAATCACTGCCATTTTCCTCTCGCTGTCTTTGGCAGGTTTCATTTCTTAGCATTTCCCTCCTCTCCTGTGCTGTTTTTCTTTCTCTTCTCTTGCCTCTTTTGGAACCAAGGGTTTGGGGGAGGGAAGGAGGCAGCTTTTGCCAAGTGTTTTGTTTTATAATCAGCTTTGCTTCTTTCCTGCTCTGTCCCAGACACCTGAGAGTTTTTTCAGAACTGGAAACCTCTCTGGCATATAAATCAGGTCTGCTGCAGTCACAGGCTGCAATTATGAATTTATAAGGGAAGTGTTCAGATTAATTGAGCAGTGGTGGGAGTGTTCAATTACACTGGTTTCTGATTAACCAGCCTTTGCCAGGCCATGTCAGTAGAACTCCTAATGCCAAAAGCGTTGCCTGAGGTCCGTTGAGCAGCAAGGCCTTTGCCTTAACCAATGGCAAAGCCAAATGTGCCTCAAGACTAACAGTTTCTCTACTGCCTTCTTGGTTTCATGGACAGATTTGCCAAAGTCAAATTTGATTTGATTCTAAAACACTGGGGTGATGGGTGGGGAGGTGTTTAAGAAATCAGATGGAATTTGTCCTGGTCCTCTTGATACAGGTATCTCAGCTCTCCTCAGTGGAGCATTGCAAATGTACACCAAACACTGTCATCTGAAAATGACCCTGTTAGAGTGCTTTCCCTGCACACACATTATCCCAAAGGATGATGAGTCTTGGGGGTCTCTGGAGAAGATGCTAAGCTGGCACTGCTCTAAGAAGAGTTGCTCCATCGGTTGAGCCTGTGCCTCATGGCTTCCCTGGAGCTCTCGGCAGGGCTGGAAGTGATGGAAGCCCTCTAGGTCATTTTGTCTGCTGGAAGTCAGGGCTGCTTGCCTCTTCCATCTTCAGAGTCATGTACAGATGCTGTTGTGAAGGCTGGAGGAGATGCTGAGGGGAACAGCTGAACACATCTGTAGCCACTCTCTGCCCGTTAGTTCATGCATGGACCTCATCTTCCAATGTAAATATCTCTGCATTTCTAAACAGTATTGCTGTAATCACATTCCTTCTCAGCCTGCCCAGGTGAATACACTGAGCCCTTGGGGTGGGAGAGCCCTCCCATTCTGACCAGCTGTGTGCACTGAGGTGTGTCACTGTCTCACACTGACTGCCCTTCTCCCCAGAAATCTCTCACCCAGTTACGATTGCTCTGCTGTCTTGCTATTTGCAGCCACTAACTTGCTTCTGTGTATCCAGTCCAAGGAGCAATAGACTAGAGGCTGAGTATTTCCTCTTACAACAAAAATTCTCATTGGTCCTTAATGGCATTGCTGTCTGCTCTTGAACTTCAGCCCCGTTACATTACTGAGGTGGTTGGTGTTGTGCTCGTGGTATTCTAGTCCTCTTCAAAGTGATGGCTCAGTGTCATCAGCTTGACTTCTCTTTCTGTCTGGGTCATCGACTAAAATGATGTAATTGCTTGATGAATTCCATTATTGCTGCTTTCTCCTCCTTCATTAGATCCTCTCCTGCCAGCACAACCATGGCATAAAAACTCTGACTTTTATGCAGATGCTTCTCAGGGCCTAACATCACCAAAGTTACTTTTACATGAGATGTATGTATGACCAATCTCTTCACAAAAACAGACAATATCTGATTTTATAGTGTTTCTAGGTGAAGGATAAAACCTGCCTGGGAAGGAGTGAGTGGGTGGCAGCCTGCTGCATAAACAGCATTGCTCTTTCAGGCCCTACGGCAGCTGAAGGACATGCTTCCCAGAGCTTCAGATTCAGGTTTTATCTTCCTAGCATCACATGATAATTAAAATAAGCAGATCCCTATAGCTTATGAAGTTTCATAAAACTCACTGCCTTTTGCTTTAGTACAGGAAATATACAGCTGTAAGAAAAAGTAGGGATCTCATGCAGTTTTTTCTGTTTTCTTTCCCATTTCTGAATATTTTTGGTGTAGCTAAAATATACTTTGAGAAGTCCAAATTTCTTCTACTTTGTGTTACAAATTTGTATCTAAACCATACAGTCCCTGTTTCTGAACCCTTCAAATAGCACCCTCTTCCCCTCTCCCTGCTGCCTCTGGAGTATAGACAGTCATCCTCTGCAGTCCAGTCTGCATACTGCCTTCTCCAGTGGTGGACTGTGTTCCATAATCTTAAGGTGTCTCCAAGATACTAATTCTGATTTACCTCTCAGATGGATGAAATCTCTCACCAGAGGCTATCTCTTTAGTCTCCTGCCTCAAGAGTTGACATTGAGATCCTGGATTTGCCCACTTGCACTCAGTTGCTCAGCAATATGAGGATCCTCAAGGTCTTGACCAACCTGCTTAAGTTTGGATCAAGCATTTTCCATTTTCATGTTACATGAGAAGCCAGAGAACCCTGACTTTCCCATCAGTTTTTGGCCCAGTTCATAGCTTTGTTAAGGGCACAAGCTACCACATGTTGTCAACTGTTGCCATTGGCACGTCGGACAACGCACTTGTCTCTCATGGGTGGTTAAGCTCTTCTGAATTACATGGTATTTATTACCCAATAAGCACATGCACACAAAGCATTACTGTGGATTCTTGTGGTGAATTGTTTCAATGCCTAAAGCCTGTGGCTGGATATGGCAGAGTTCCAACACCACCAGTTGCTCACAAACTGCACATAAACAGATCCCTCACATTATGGTTTTGGAAATATTCCCCCCTTGGGCTTCTTTATTATCAGCTCAAGAAAGCAACAATACAGTCCAATATCTGAATTATGAATGCCAGCTTCTATCTGCTTCCATGCAGCCATTCAGCCTTGCCTGAGTTCCTTACATGGGTTTAAGCCCAAATTGAGTTTCAAGGAATCGTGCCAGACATTTCCAATGACACCAAAGTCAATAACCTTCCCTCCCCTTCCTACTCTTGTTGTAGCTTAAAAAATATATATACATATATTTGTCATGTGTTTTTTCTTCTCTTGAATAATTCAGCTAATAGGCTGGTGCTTGAGAGCTGTGTTCCCTAATGAGGGAAACAGCTGGCCAACTTTTTGTCTTTCCAGTCCTTGGCTCAAACCCAACGTCGTTAACAAATCACCATGGAATAGCTGTGCAAATATGGAACAAAATGTTGCTGTCTCAAGTGGGCAAGGAAGAAAAAATAAACAGAAAGTAAGAAACCCGAGCCCTGGGAAACAAAGTACAAGGGTGAAGTCTGCATGGAAGGAAATGATGACAAAATAAATCTCTTTGCAACTTCATTTTGCCTCAATGTCTGCAAGTGGGGAAGCTGTATGGGAGAAAGGACCTTAACTTGCCAAAGAGACATAGTTGCACCAATTCAGAGGATGGGTGGAGGTGGATCTGCTGGCAGCTCTGCTCCTTTCCATGTTTATGTGAATAAAGGTTTGTATAGAGAGTGAGTTTTTATCTTTTCCAACTTTTTTTTTTTTAAGCTGAATGTTTTACAGTCCATGTGACACAGATGGGATTTAAAAAAATATAAATGTATGTGATGCCTTTTTGTGCATTGCTTAATCCCCTTTTAATAGCATTGAGTTCATCTTGGCTTGAGTTTGTTCAGATCAAGATTCACACTGACATGTTGCAGATGAATGTTTAGTCCTTGGCCCTCCCTGAATCTTCTCTTTTCTGGATCCCTATCTCTGCTTATCAGAGCAGGGTTCAGCAGCTCTGAGGGCCTGAAGAGTCCTCAGAGTGAGTGAGGACATCATCCACTTTGCAGGACAATTGACATAACTTGGGAATTAGGCAGAAATGCCAGCTGGATGAGAAGCAAGAACCTAGATAATGTGTCCCCACATTCACAAGGTAAGGAAGTTCAGATCATGTCCTGGGTCCACTTCACATCAGCCTAAAGGATGCTCTGGATGCAGATCCCTAAGCTTGGTATGAAACTAATTTTGGTGGTTGGTGCTAAATATGTAGCTGAAGTATTGTCAAAGAACAGAACCTGCCCATCATGTCAGTAGCAAATGCTCTTTGGTTTTGTGTTTGATTGGTGCTGAAAGCTTTTATCATCCTAGGCAGAAGTGGAAGCATTAGCGTCGTGTCCTGTTGCAACAGAACATGAGAACTGGCAAAGCACAAACAGAAACAATGGTTTGGGAATAAACAATCATCTCCCACCAAAGACACACACCTGCCAGGATGCTGGTCAGGATGTCTGACAGGTTTCTATTCCTGCAGGATTTGGCAGTGAATCCTTTTGAGAACTGGTTGGCTATCTAGTAATTTACTAGTTCTTAACTGCTCCTTTAGCCCATATATTATCTTCTTGTTAAGCAGCAGTTTAGTGTTAGGGAAAAGGTAAACAGTGTCAGCCCTTCAGGTCTTGAAGCCAAGAGTTTTGTTCATGAGGGAAGCAGCAAAGAGATGAGAAAATGTATTAACTAGAGCTTTTCATCCAGAGTTATCAATGTCATTCACGTTTCAGGGCTGAGGAAACAGAGACTTGAGAAGCTGGTGTGGTACGGACAAGTCGTCCTGCAAGCCAGTGTCTTGCAGGAGACCAGAAGTCTCATCTTGAATCTCTGCCTAGTGAAATTCTGCAGATGAACTAAAATTACATCAAGTGCTGCATCTGAGTTAAAAATTGTTATCTTAACTGTGTTACATTTTCTGCAATTCAGGGAAGATACTCATCGTAGGCCTTGGGTGCAGATTCTCAGCAGTGGATGTGGGATGGGATGTTTGATGAGATAGAGACTCTTATCTCAGGTACTGACTTTAGAAATGTCCATCTAAAAACCTCACATAAGGCAAAGGTCTCTGTTATGCTCACTGATGTGCAAACATGGCTCCAAGAGATTGTCCTGATCCCAGGAAGTGTGTTTTCTAATTTCTTTCCTGTTGTGTTGCCACAAAATTTGTTAACACAAAATGCAGAACGCTGAGCTGAATGGCAGAGCTGGGCAAGATTTGGCACTTCTGAGCTGAGCTAAGCTAGTTTAATTGGAAATTAAACCCCCACTTATCTGGCCTGTAATTGCTATTAAAGGATCCTTTGAAGATACAAGGCTGAATTAAATCAATTTGGCTATATGGACATCCAGGGAACTGCCCCAAATTAGAGTGGTTACAGATCTGACTTGTTACATTTGTTTGCACTCAAAGCCCAGAGAAGGGAAACAGAGACAAACAAAAATGATGATGGTAGAAAAACAAAGGAAAAGAGACAAAAGGAATGGCTGAGATTTCATGGAGAACTGCACAAAATGGGTCCTTAGGGGATACAAACTCTCGGGTTTTGTTTCTGAAAAGTGGCTCCTCTTTTGTTTGCATGGATGTATCGCTGAGCCCCCTCCTCTCTGCCTCTCACTCGTTTATATTCTGTCTTCTGTTTCACGTCAGTTTTGCTTGTTTCTTAGTCCATCTTTCAGCTACTGGTGGCAGGAAATAAAATACCCTTTGTTTTATGTAACAGGGATATAAGTGATCTGAAGCCAGATGGCTGCCAAGATGAACAATTGAGAATGTCTGCACATTATTAATTGTGGCTGCTGTTTTTGCAGTCAGAGGGGACAGGAGGGTTCCCATCAGCAGCCAGGAGCAGATGGACCAAGAGGGATCTGTCTTGGTGGTTTGTGGTTAAAATCCACTGGGGCGGGGTGTGCTCAGCCCCACTCTGGGCTTAGACCTTTTGTGGGACAGCAGGATCATACAGATGGATTTACTCTAGCCTGCCTGTCAAGGTGATGGCCAGAAGCCCCCTTCGATGCACCAATGTGATCCCATTATATTTGTTGAAGCTGAACTGATTTTCCTTGTTTCTTGTTCTTCCTTCTATGTTTACTGCTGCTTTACATTACTAAAAATACCTAAAAACATATAATTTACTGAGTTGCTTCCTCTGCTTGTTCTTGTTCCAGGCACAAACATCCATCTCTCTCCAAACAGCTATCTCATCTGCCTACGTTAAGTCACTGCTTCAAAGCAGAAGTTCACCTTTCAGGATCCTGTCATTCTGCAATCTTGATTTGTCTCCTCCTGCACTAACAAGAGATCCAGCACTCAAGGTAAGGGTCTAGCTTGGTTATAGATTAATTGAGGGGTTGATAATCGCATCATCCTCTAAATTGGAGGTTGGAACATCTTGGCTTCTTGCTGAGAGTTAGAAGGGCTGTTTTGGGTTAAGCTAAATCTTGTCTGACTCTGCATCCTGGTTCTGTCAGTGGCCAGGAGGAGATGCTGAAGGAAGACACATAATCAGAATAGTTTCCCTGCCTATAACCGCCAGCCTTTGGCAATCAGCAGCTTAAGGGCTTCATGAACTGGAGGTGTTCTGTGAAGTCAGCCACAGAGATATTTATGGTCTTTATAAAGCTTAAAGAAGAGCTATTGTTCCATGTTTCCTTCCTGTCTAATTCACCCATGACACAACACAGCACTCCTACAGCCTCATGGCTCAGAAGACAGGCTGAATTTTAGCTGAAGTTGTTCTTCTTCATTCAGGATGTTTCAGGGTGGGTCCTATAGGTGAGTTTGCTGTGTGCTGTCTCCTTAAGCTGTAAGGTTGCAAGCTCTCCTCTGGATTTGCACTTACAGCAGCAGTGTCAGTTTGATGTTCTGGCTGTGATGTCTTCACAGAAAATCCTGGTCTCCAGGTAAAAGAAAACAAGAAAAACCCCAACTTGAAAAGAGTTCTTGGTGATAGGACCCTTTGAAGAAACACAGTTGATGCAATCCAGTTCAGCTTTGTTCATGATGTCAGGAGAACTATCCCAATTCAGAACAGGAGAAGATCCTGCTTGTCATATTTGGATGACTGTGGTGATGTCTAGTGACCATCCAGGTGCCTGAATCCCTGGGAACATCTATAAGATTTCCTTTTCTCTCCGTGTCTGCCATCTGGCATTAAGGAATATTTGGCTCACCAGCTCTACCTGTGAGGGATCTTGTGCCTCAGGCACTACACACTTCCCTGCCCAGACCTTCAAGCATTTTGACACCTGGAATTTGAGGGTTTTGAAGATTGTTGTTCTTGATTTTGGTCTATTTGCATTTTCTATTTGGCTCCCTGCCTCAAGGGTGGGCAGCAATGGTAACCAGCTTTGTGGTGAGTCAAGAAAGAAAGATCTCAAGCATTTCCCTTCCTGACATGCATGACTTTGGGATGGCGATATTACTGTGTTGAGGCCATATTGTTGCCTGGACTATGTTTTTTGGGATGATATCAGGACTTTTGTATTAGCACACAGCATGTAGGTCCTTGTGCTGCTTCTCTGGAAGAAGCCTTCGTGGAAGGGAGAATGAGCCGACAGGCAATTTGGGATAGGATAAGGTACCTGTCCAAATATTCTATACCTGTCTAGGTATAGAATTTGTACACTGTCCTTTCCCCTAGGGCAGTGATAGGCTCAGATGCATTCAACACACAGTGGCTGTGCATAGAATTATCTCTGCTCTATGTGTTTCTGAGATCAAGTCCAATTTGGTTCTATTTCCTTTAAAAGTGTGTTCCCCATATAAAACCATTTCTTTCTTTTATGTTTAAGTACAGCCATGTATGCAATTACGTATGTTTTCTGTGCCTGTGTTTGCACGTACAATTTCTCTAATTGTGAGCATGGCTATTTCCTATCTGTTGTGATTTGACTACTGCAAAAATTAAAATAAAGATTAGATTAGTTGCCGAGGTAACAGCTACCCCTGCCTCATGTGACGCACAGATTCTGTGAAGCGAAGGAGCACGTATCAATTTACACTCTTAATTTTTGGGACACTCAGGGTTCAGCTCTTCCCAGGAGGTCCTCTGATGACACCAAGTGATATCTCCCTGTTCCCACTCAGCAGGCTCATCCTCTTTGATGTTTTGTAATTTGTAAGAGCTTCAGAGATGCTGCCAGCATCTCTTGGTAGAAACAAGAACATCTTCATTTTGGTTTCTTTCTTAAAATAAACAAACAAAAAAAGAGCAGGAGGATAATGAAAAATCTGCTCTGGGGAATAGTGAGGCTGTGAGAGGTGTATTTAGCCCCCAGGGAAAGGAAACAGCCAGAGCCTCCCAGGGCACCACGTGCATGGACTGGAGTTATATGGCTAATAAGTAATTGCTAATGAGGGGGAGACTTGTCACATAAGATCAGCATGAGTTAGGAAAGAAATGTGCAAAAAGGGGGTACCTGTAAGATTTACCAGGCTCTCTTGGTTCCTTAGCTCTCAAGACTGTATATCATGATTTTCAAAGTTTCTGCTTTGTATTGGAGAAAAATAAGCAGCCTTGAATAGCTCCAGTCAGACTAATGATGTCTTGGGGTGCGAGATCTCACTCGTTACATCTCCCAGCCATCGGATCTCTCGAGGTCCAGGATGAGATGCATAACAGTGTCAGCAGGAGAGGAGCACATGATGAGGTAATACACCTGACTGCAGTTAATGATCACTGCTCTGTGTCTGTGAACTTCACAGGGGTGATGGGTCTTTTTGATTCTTGCCCATCAGGCACATATCCACGTTTTCTTTCAATCTGCATCCTTGGTCCCTTTATTGGGTCTTACAGCACAAGGGGCACAGTTGTGAGCCCTCTGGTAAGGAAGGGGTAAGAAGGGATGGTCTTGGGGATGCCACTGTTCCCTCATTATTTCTTATCCATTGTTCCCTGGCACTTTTTGTCACTGTCTCCCAAACAAGTGCATTTAAAGCCCTCACCTCCAGAAAAACCTGCTTACTTCAGGTGTATTAAGTATCTAGTTCAGCCACAGAATGAACAAACCAAAGAGCTCAACAAAGCATTTTGCAAAGGGTAAAGTAAGTTTAACCACCTTGTCCTTCCTTATTTAGCTTGCTCATAAAAATCAATCTTTTCTCCACACATGATGAACTTCTCTCCCTAGCAATTTGTGAGCCTGCCTGATAGCACACCTCAGTCTTCCAGGCTGGTCAGATTTTCTTGCTGCCTTCTCCAGGCATGGCATCTGCTTGTCTGCTTCAGGGAGCTGAAATCAGCCTGGGGCTTCTCAGCAGCACGGTTGGGTCTGGACTCACTGGATCTAACCTAGTCTGTTCCCAAAGTTGGGATTGGTACTGATAGGCTCTTGTGAAACACCAAATCATTCATCATCCTGATGGAAATCCCATGGAGAATTCATAAGGAAGAACCTTCTTTGTGGTAGTGACTGAACATACTGAGACAAAATGTCCCAGCTCACACGGGTGAGGCAGCAATGTAGTTTGAGGTGTCTGTGTTGTCACAGCTGTAAGAACAGAAATATATTACAAATGCTGATTATATTAATTAAAGTTGTGCTGCTGTTTGTGTGAAAGTTTCCAGAGAGGAATACAGATTTTCCCTATTGTTTTATTTCTGGACAGAAGCTGGAGGCCTGACAGGGGAGGAGTCTGTAAAACACAACTTATGTGCTCTGAATCCTGAAATAAAATAAAATATCTGATGTATTTTATCCAGTCACTGGAAGCAATATCCTTCAGACTGATTCCCTAGACGTTTTGAGGCACAAAACCTGTGTTTGCTTTCTCTAGCATCCTTGACTTGAGCCACGCCCACAGATGCCTCTCCTGAGAACTGCTCTGTGCCTCAGTTTACCTCTTGTTTCAAGCAAGGAAATGGAATAATTAGTTTTCCTCTGTGTCCTTGCTTTTTATATGGGACATCCAGTCTTCAGGACCTTAGCCTGTGTCTTCACATAGCCTAACACTCTGGGACTGTCACTTTTTCACTCTGGTTATAACAAAGCAATGTCAGTACTAAAGATGTTCTCCTCCACACGGTCAGGGAGGAGTCCTGGACTGTGGAGAATCCCTCTAGCTGGACTGTGAATTTCTGCTTCTCCTCCTTCCAGCTGCTGCTCAGCTCAAACCCCAAGTGCAATTCCTGGGGAGCATTGCTGTAGGTTTCCTGGCACTTTGCTTTCTGCTATGTTGATAAAGCTCTCACTGCTGTTTTGTTCTCTTGTCCTCCTTTCCAGTTGCCAGGGCCTCAGTGCTAATGGCTAAAATAAGACACTAGCTCTGAAGGAGCAAGGTCCTTTATTCTGCAGTGCTCTTGCCATAGCTAGGAGAGGGGCTGTCACACAAGTGCTCTATTTATGGGCTGTTAAGGTCTCCACAATAATGCAGAGTTCTGGATGTCTCTGTCTTATCTGGGCTGCAGAAAGCATTGTCTCTTCTGCTTACAGCTTGTTACCAAAACAAGCTATCCTGGGAGGGAGTTTGTAGGAAATGGGGGGATGGAGGGGGTACCTGTGCCAGTTTGTGTCTTGAGATGCAATTGCCTTGGCTGTCTTAACACTGAGCATTTGCAGCTTCAGTCTGCCCTGGCCTAGACCTTCTTCTTTTCTGTCTAGATTCACCTGACTGTAGCCAAGTGTTGCCCTTCCCTCCATTAGTGTTTCTCCCTCTCTGCTTAGCAGCCTGCTCTCTTAAAAACTTACATGGACACAACCTCCCTCCCAAAGTGGCTTGGAGGTTTCCAGGCTATTACAGAACCACACCCTTTTTTGCTCTGAGCATCATGATGCTTAATACAAAAGGTGGAACAAGTGGAGGGGCCAGCTCTAGTAAAACCTGAAAGAAAATCTCATTTTAGTAAAATGCCACTTGTAAAATTAGCAAAAGAAGCAGGAAGGAAGATGTGTGCTATGTGCAGGTCAGCAATGCTCATGTTTGCCTGGTATTGGTGTTTTATCTTTGTCCTTGGAGATTAAGAAAACCTGTCCAACTGCATTCCAGTTTGTGCCTTAAGATTTTGGGACTGGAGAAGGCTTGGGGAAGACTTTCCTGCAGCCCCAAAGAGACCTTGGTACATGAATAAGATCAGTACATGTATTTTTATACATTATTAGAAACCATAGCTGCTGTGTGTCTTTACAAGCTGCAGATTCAGATAGATCTGTGCTCAGTTGGTATGTGCTTTACTACAGAGTGAGAAAATAAGGATTGTCTGTCAGCATCTTTTGTACAGACCTGATCCTGTTCTGAAGAGCAGATGCATTTGCACTGAACATAGTGGTCCTGTCCACCACAGTGGGCTTGCAAAATATGAACATGGGACACAGATGCTGGCCTTGCTCATCAGAAGCAAGGGAGCAGATAGTGAGGAATTGTATCCTACGTGTTCCCCTACACTGCTGCAGCCCTTTGCTTCACTTCCTACAGCAGCACTGTTCTAGCAGTGTGTGAAAGACTGGGTGCAGCCACACTCCTTATCTCTTTGCCTGATCTTCTCCGTTTCAAATGACATTCAGCTTTCTCCTTGTTTTGGTGCTGTTGGGTGGCTCAAAGATTTGAGTCTTTCCATCTTTCAGCCCGATATTTTCTGAGCAAATGTAATCCAATGCTTACAGCTCAGGCACAATGTGTTGTGCTTTGCAGTACAAGCTGTCTCTGTTGGCTCTAAACTGCAGTAACAACTATCTTTAATCATCTTTCTTGTTCAGCTTGTAATAGGGAGCTTAACCATAGAAGGTGAACTTGAGAATTTTCCTAGCCCATGTCTGGTATGATCCCAGGCTGGATTCTGTTTCCTGCCCCTTCGTCACAATTAGTTGGTGGTGAAACCTGAGTGGAAGTTGTCTGGCCTCAGAGAGCTGATGTTTTTCTTCCTCTGGCAGATGAAAACAGGAGAAGCGTGGGTGAAAAACACTGGGTCACGCTCCTCTCACAAGACTTACAGAGAGGAACAGGAGCTCATCTGCATCCTGATATAATCTCTTGCAAAGTCAGAGCTTTCCAGGTGGGATGTGTCAGCTGCAGTCTTGGGAAGACTTCCTGTGTTCTGAATCAGTGACCAAACGGTCCAGCACAGCAGGTGATAAATATCCATTTCCATCCTCTTCTGCTTTCTAGTGTCAGATCTTCAGTAAAAACAGCCACAAAGTCTTCCTCACCCTAATGGCACCTTTTCCCAGGCAGCCTTGCTCTGCTGTTGTCAGCCATGGAGGCCCAGGATGGTGGTGATTGCACGTGGAGGAGGGAGACCTGTGCTGGGTAAAGGAGGCTGCAGGTGAGGTAGAAAGGAAGAAATCATGCTAAGACAAAGGGATGATGACCCTCTGAGAGGACTTGGTCTGGCAGGATGGGGTGGGATGCTGTTCTGGGATGAATGGGCTTGTGTAATGCCAGAATTCTCTGTGCCATTCCCCTCCTCCATACACCCAATCAAAGAGATTGCTCTGGTTGGAGCTGATGGAAACTGCTGGCCACAGATTTCTCTTGCTTCATTGAAAACTAGGAAGTGGGTGTAGACACAGAGCATTTCTTACATGTCTGCTGGGTGCCAGGCTTTGGGGGTTGCACGTGGCAGTACCTGGGCTGTGGGGACAGGACAGGAGCATGCTCTGGGTAGAGGGCTAGCAGACAGACCACGTTTTGCCTTTACTTCTCTGTTTTCTGTGGCTTCACCAGTGTGTTGTTCACCAGAAACTGCTGCTGATGTACTAGAATTTGTCCTTGGCTGGACTTGGCAGACCTGTGTAAGTGCCTTAGGTAGCAGGACCAGGAGCATTAACCCAGTAGGGGGTTGGAGCCTGCAGTACTCTGCTCCGAAAAGCATCAAAAATAGTTAGAGGGAATGTTTTGACAAAGGTCTAAAATACAGCTTGCCTGGCAGCAGTGCTGCCTACCCGAGGGAATTTTAGGGAAAGCAAAAAAGACAGGGGGAAGTGGGAGATTGTGGTCATTTTGCAAACTGCCCTGAAGTCAAACTGTGCTTCACACCCTCCAGCACAGGGTGTCCAGCCCTTTACAGTTGCTGTGCCCACAGGCACCTGGCAGGGCAAACAAGGCATTAGCCAGGACCTTATTTTGCTTTCCTTTCCTAAATGAAGTGAAAGCTGTTCTGGTCTAAATCATGCCACTTTCCTCCCATATCAAAACACCTAAGCGCCAAATAGCTTTTGTTATTTATGTTTGGGGATTGTAGCTGTCCTGGAGTGCCTAAAGCAGACTGAGAAATCCATTTTTTTTCTGCAGGATAGAAGACTTTGGGTTAGAGCCATGGTTTTGTGTGAGCTAGATGCTCTCAGGCCAAGTAGTTGCTCAGGGATGGGACCTTGGTGGGTTTTGCACTGACTCCAGTTTCTTGTAGCAACTGCAGGAGGCTTTGGGAGTTGGTGGCTCTGGTGCTGCACACTGCATGGGCCCAGGCTCTGTGGGATCTCTGTAGCTATCTCAAGGCTCCAAGGTCTCTGCTGCTAAGCTGGGAGTTCAGCCCTGCTTAATCCATATGTCAACAGGCTGTGGGACCAGGTGCTGGTCCTTGCTCAATCTAGGAGGTAAGCAGACATCCAGTGTTTGCAAGAAAATCATCTTAGATACATGGGGCCTGAGATGTTTTGTGTGAAACCATAAACAAAGGTTTGAAAGACTTCTGACCAGCTCTGCCTAGTTCTGCTACTCATATCTCTGCTCAAGGAACGGTGGTATCTGGTGCTGCACTGCAAACACACAGCAGAGACAGCTCCCTGCCTTGAAAAACTGGGACTCTCTGATGCTGGTTGGTCCTTCTGTGTTCCTAAGTGGGTGCCCTGTCTGATTTATGTCCCTGCATTGTTCCTGTGGTGCTTCATCTTTGGTCTGTATAATGTCCTGATTACACTAATTTTTTTTAAACGCTGCTGGTGCAAGGAGCTCAAGTGTTACAGGACAGAAGCAGGTCACAATTTATGTTTGGTATTTTCTCAGTGAAATCAGCAGCTTTTCTGGCTGTATCCCCAGTCTCGATGTTGTTATGTTCCTCTCTGCTCCAGGCTAAAAGCAGCACCTGCATAAGAGTCAGCTCTGAGATTCTGCCTACTGGGCAGCCTGTTTAACAAATTATAGGCTGAGCAAATTAAAAGCTAACGGAAAAGGAATGATAACAAGAAGAAGTGGTTGCTGGCACTTTCTCTGAAAGATCAGGGTATTTAATTCTTGGCTGACTCCGTCAGAGGCTGCTATTTTTCTCCATCCTTTACATGGACTTCCCTCCACCGTGCTGGTGATCCCAGTTGGATGCCTCGCAGGGCTGGATGCAGCTGAGGTGGAGGCAGGCACCTGTGTGGCCACCACCCTCTGCATGGCAAGGAGGAGGCTTGGAGCATCACCTCTCCCACTCCCCATCCCCAGGCCAGTGAATCTGCCCCTGGCTGCTCACCCCTGCAGCCCCGTGGCTGTGGTGCCACAGAAGCAGTGCTCTGAAACGCCTGGGCAGAGGCACGTGCCTATTGCTGGGTACACCTGGTTAGGATCTGAACAGGGCTTAATTATTTTGGGGCAGGTTTCTTTCAGAAGTGATGCTCACATGCTGCTGCTTGTGTGTGTGTCTTTGTGCATCTCCCCCGGTCTGCTCCTGTTTCTTTGTTCACCTCTGCTCTGTGCTGAGATGTGTCCTGCTCTTGCCCTTCATCCTGCCTCCTGCTCTCACAAGGCCTGGGAGTAAAATCAAATGTCCATTTGGCTTCTGCTCTGGCAGATGAAAAGACCAGATGAAAACCTGACTCAATGGAGTCTCTGCAGCAGTGTGTGGGGCAATTCCCTCTGCTTTGGAAGGACCAGCAGCCAGTTCAGATCTGCTTATACCTTGCTGGCATATTGCTAAGTCCCACAGAGATTCCTGCCACCACAAAAGATGCTTCTCTTTGCAGTTTTTTCCTCTTGCCTGTTTTGGAGAGCAGGGAGAGCTTCCAGTCCACCCCAGAGTCTGTCTTCTGGAACTGAGCGTCAGTAATTAGAGCATTAAACTTCGCAGCAAATCCATAAATTCCTGTGTATGTAATGTTTCCTATGAATCCTCCTGGATTATACTGCAGGTTTTATTAATGCCTTCTAACAAACATGCAACTTATGAAATAACAAGCCAGTCAAAAGCTATCTGGAGGAATTTTATTGTTACATTTTTAAAATTTTATTTCTCCTGCAGTGAAGTCTTCTGCCACTCCCTCCCAACACGAGCACTTCTGCCACTCAAGAGTCTTTGAGTTAACTTCATGTTGTCTATAAAACCGGGTCATCCCCAACTGAAGTCCCTCTGCTGGTATTTCTATTTCTCTGGTCATTCAGATGGCTGGAAACTTGGAGCAACGTGCAGAGCAGGAGAGTTTATGGCTGAACAAGTGAGCCAGGAAGACTGAGGTGCCCAAAATATAATTAACCAGATTTTGCAGAAAGGGTGAGTGAGGTGCAGAGAAACTGTCATACCAAAGATGTCATGTGGGAGTCAGGGCACAGGTGTGAAGGAAAGGGCACATCTCCTTTTTTCCTAAGTCATAACAATCTTTTTGTAGTGCTTGTCTGGTGCAGGATTCCCTCTTCTTGTAGGATGGGTAGAGTGGTAATCACCAGGAGCTGAGCAAAACCTCTTGGTCAGTAAAAACAACCAAAACTCTTTTGCACAATAAACACAGGGAGGGTCTGATTTTGCAAACTGCCTGTTGTCCTCTGGGCTGCTGCAGGAGCCTCTCCAGTGTTTGCCTGTGGGAAGCTGTGGACTTTGGGGACACTAGTCCTTGGCTCTCTCTTGAGAGTGGGCTAAGGCTTCACAGGAGCAACTACAGAGGAACCACAGGGGTAAGTGAGATGAGAAATATATATATCTATATATTGCACTTGTGCATCCCCAAACCTGCTGGATAATCTCTGGAGGAAGCAAATGAGTAAACTGGACCCAAAATGCCAAAAAATGACTCTCTGTCTGAGTTGAGGGGCAAAAGGTTTCCTTAGTGGTGAGGATGTTGCTGTTCTATGGCAGATAAATAGTTACACCTGAAATCATACTCATAGATTTCCAGACATTGATCCAGCACAGCTTGCAGGTCTTGGGCCTGGGAAATATGCTTGAATGGTTAAAAGGTATAGATTACTTTAATCATTTATTTAATCCATATCTCCAGAAGCTGGGATCACCATGTTACTGAATCAGAAATAAGCTGCAGTTGCTCACAGAATTGTATGAGAAATGCACATACTCAGTACTTCAGCTTCTTGCTCTTTCTGTGAAGCATATCCCATTTCCCACTGAGATGAGTGGGTGTTGAACAGCCCCAGCAGTGAGCAGAAAATCTCTCAGGGAAGTACAAGTGCATTTTCAATCCACCCAGCATCAAACTGCACCCATTTGAACACACAGGAGCCAACAGGAGATTTCTCCCAGGTGAGATAGGGATGGGGGGTGGGGAGGAGCATTTGCCTCCAGTCTTTACAAAATGGGGTTAAACAAACACCCAGCTGAGCTCATGATCCTTCTGTGCCTGGGGATGCCACGAGCAGTGCCATGGCAGAGATAAAGAATCAGCTTCTTTGTGGGCAAGTTGGTAGTAAATGCCTGGAGATAGAGAAAATGTGGTGCCCTCAGTAAAGTGGAGCTTCTAAGGAGGATGGAGACCATGGAGAAGATGCCAAAGACTGGCTGAGGAGCTGCTTCCCTGCCAAAGTGGTGCTGGCTTCTCTTGTAGGCAGCCTGACAGCTGGGACAGGAGAGGGGGAAGGCTGAGGGCACTGAAAAGAAGCACCCCAAATAATTTCATTGGAGGAAATGTGGGGAGAAACCTAACAGCAAGGTGATGGCTAGACAGCTTGCTCAGGGAGCAGCAGGGTGTGCTTAGACATTTAGAGACCATCAGATACGGCAAGTCATTGAGCTGCTGCGCTTAATGAGTTCTGGTTGTGAGGGGGCTCCTTTCAGCAGTGGGTGTGAATGTTCCTTGAGTGCAAAGGAAAACACATTAGCTGAACACTCTCCCTGAAGTATTTAATGAGGTACCCCTCGTTAGCTGAATCTCTAGAGCCAGCTCTGTGTGTGCTCCCAGCCTGCTCCCATCACATGGTACAATCTCTGGGTGGTGCTGCCAGGACAGGTCAGTCTGTAATTGGAATGAGACAGGAGTGTGTGTAGTCAGTGGCTGCAGCTGACCTGGTGGCTGGTGAGAGGTTATGCCATGGGCTCATCACTTCTGAGCATATTTTCCCAGATCCTGAGAGGAGCTGAGAAAACCAAACCCACAGGGAATCTGGCAACAGTCATTAAGAAGTGGGTTTCTTTCTGCACTGGCTGGGCAAGGACTGCATGGCTGGGGAATTCAATTAGCAGCAGGTCAGAATGCAAATTAATGTTAAGTAGAGGCTCTGATCCCCAACCCTTTTGCTGAGAAAGTGGGGAAAGTTCAGTCCTTGCCTTGCCAGAAAGCTGGGAGAATGACAGGTCCTTTTAAAGAGAAATTAATGATCAATTAAAGAGCACACGAAGGAGATGGAGGGGAGCCTCATGTTCAGAGGTGACCATTTAAATCCTTTTAAACAGTAGCAGAAACACTCTTTCAAGGTCTTTCCAGTTGTTTGACTTATTTATTCTTCTTTCTCTTTCTTAGTCATGTTTGCAGCATCTCAGGCTTTTCAGAAAACAGCTGAGTTCATCCTGTGTCCAAACACCTTGCAGTATTTTTGGGACAGTTTCTCACTTGCTGGGCATGAGAAAATGGTTGCAAATATCAGCCCTGAATTTATTAGGTCTTGTAGATCTTTCCCCAGCAGTTTGCTGTAGCACTAACCACCTCTCCCTGTCAAACCAGTGCCAGCCAGGCTTGCTCTCCCAGCCCCTGTTTTTTATCCTCAACCTGAGCTGCTGCTTTGTCTGTTGCAGTTTGATCTTCAGGAAGTGTGATACACATGCTATTTTTTTCCTATTTGCTTAAAATAGTGGTGAGTAATTCCAGCCACTGCTTCTGTTGCCTAAGGAATAAGCAAACTGTGACTCCACACAGGCTGGTCAAGTGGCCTTACTCTCTTTTTACAAAGGGTTTAGTGAAAGAAAAACAGTGAAGCCCTTATCTTCTGCAGACCATAGAGACACTCTGTGCTCAGCTGATGGCTGCAGGTCCACTGAGCAGTCGGGTGGGATGTTCACAGCATCTTTACAGTTGTGCTGTGTCCTGGGGAGATGCACAATCCCTGGAAAGCCTCTCTGCACTGCCTTCCAAACTGGGGGAGTCACATCTGGACCATGGTCTTGGGGTGGACCTTGCCTCAACATAATCTCTGTGCCTCAGTTTCCCACTCTGCCAAAAGTGTGCATTACAATTTCTCTTTGAGACAGAAATCCCTTACATCCATGTGCTTATGTAGCATCTCACACCTTTTGTCCCTGATGTCTGTGGAAGGGGTGAAATGTGAGTCTTACAAAAAGCTTATTGAAAGGTGATGAGGGAAAGGATGTCCAGCTCTGACCACATCTGTGGTACTGGAAAAGTATTCCTCTAAATCAACATCTGCTTCTAATGACACTTTAAGATTTCTCAGGTCTACAAGTCTTGCTAAAGGGGATGTGAGATTTAATCAGAATTTCACATTATCCTGGTAGTGATGACAGCTGAGTTCTTTAATCTTACCTGGTTTGCTGGGTGGAGGGGGTAGCAGGTCTTCCTGATGGCTGAGGCAGCTTTTCCCTGTACCTGCACTGTCTGCATGTGGGGTGGGGAAGGGAAAGTAGTGCAGTTTCAGTGACTTGTGAAATTAAGTAGTATTAAAATGTGTCTTCAGAAAGGCACATCTCTGTAGCTCCTGTCCTGTCCCATCAGTTATGCACTTGGCTGTCGTAGGTGAGTAACACTTTCCCCTACTTGCCAGCAGAGTTACATGCTGGTGGTGCTCACCCAGATCCTTCTGCTCTGAACTGACCTACACCAACACCTGCTGGCATGTCTCTGAAATGGTGTGTGCAGCAGAAGAGAGGATTTCCTAAATCCCTGGTTTATGCATCCCATCTGTGAATGGCACAGTGAAATAGGAACCTCTGTTCTGTGTCATTGCTTAAAAGAAAAGATAAGGTTGTCTTGAGATCAAACGCTGGGGACTGCTCTTTGTTTGCCTTGGGGTTCTTCACTTCTCTTTTCATCTACTATAAATAAAATTCTGCAAGGGTTATATGACCACACCACTGCTTTCTGCTGAGGATTTTATTCCAAGGCCTGATAAATGAATCATCTGTGAGCTGCTGTAGTTTTCAATGCACAGAATTATCATGGGACATTTTTCCTCCTCTGGATCTTGCTCTTGAAGGCAAAAAGATTGTCTAGAACATGCAGTTAATCTCAAACCTGTGAGAAGCAGTTGCTCCCTGTGGATGAGTGGATATTTATGGGGTCTGGTGTGGGGCATGTGCATGTCTGTGGCTGCTATACACCAATGAAGCACTTCTTGTCTGTGGTGTCTGAGAGCTGAATTCATCCTGACAGCAGGTACTTTGAAGGAGAGAAGAACTTGTTCTTGGTGATGACGCTGGGACAGTGATGTAGGAACTGAGAGGCACAAAGATTAAGTGTGTTGGGAGAGAGGCTTTGCAGCAGAGCTAATGAGTTGGAGTCAGGTGTTTTAAACAGATGCTTCCCCAGGCTCTGTGTAAAATAAAACTTGTGCAGGCACAATGATGCTAGGCAATGTTTGACGTGATGACCTTATAATCACTTCATTTAAGGATGTGATTAATGATATGTGCTTTGCCATGTTAAAACTTGATATCTCACATGGAGGCCACAGACATCTGCTCTGTACCAGAGGATAAATATTCACAAGGCAGCATCCTACAGACCTTGCTCAAGCTCATAGAGGTCAGTGCAACAACTTTCATGAAGTTATGTGGGATCTGGCTAAACCACAGACCCTGCAGCTGAGGAGATAGGATACCCATTTAAAAGGTTTACAGACCTTCACATAAGGAAAAATAAGGACTCCCAATTCTGATCTTTAAGTTTCACTGAAGTCCTCCTTACTTTTCTGGTCTGAAGAGTGAAGGACTTACCTTGGGAAGTGTTCCACTGTTGTAATGTAGATCAGACCATGAGGGGCCCAAGAGCTTTTGCAAGCCACAAAACCTTTCAAGAGATCACACCTGTGTCCAAGATGTTAACATATTTTGAAGAGACATGAACTACATCACCCTGACATTTCTTTTCAGTGCTGTCTGTATTTCCAGGTCTAAAGCATCCCTGTAGACTCTGTGTTGCCATATAAAACCTCAGCCCTTGGGTGAAGACTGTCAGGAGAAAAACAAGAGCATCAGCACCCTAAGCAGTGACAGCCTGATCAAGGACATGTCTCCTCTTCAGACAGAAACACCATCTGCTTATAATGTTGAGTCTGACATCTCCCAAAGCTATATTTTCCAGGAATCCAGACTGACTAGAGTAATGTGATTTATGCTTATGGTAATTAGTATCTCTTGTGGCCTGGCATATGCTGCAAGTTGACCATCAGGTGGATATAACAGGCACAGATTAAGTCTATTTTTTTCTGGCTCACAAAGAAACATCAGATCTGTTCCAACGGGGGTTTGGCCTCCATATCCAGGGGCAGGTTGAATGGGAACACCATTGAGAATGGTGAAATTATCAAGATGTGGAAAGCTGTAATCCATCACTTCACCCATAGTAACTCGCTTCTCTTGCCTTCACTGGGAAATAATTTTGATGGTCTAAATCACCATGTGGGGGCTTTTCCCTGTGAGAGTGAGTGCACTGAACATGTTTGCACCTGGAGAGGAAGGGGAAGATAAGAGCAAATATTATCATATATAATATGTAACATACAGTGTATCAAGTATAATATATAATGCACATTTTTATTTCAGTTTACGAGGAGCCGACAGCCCTGTAATTCAAACCTCTCCCAGCACTTTTCAAGAGGAAGATGTAACACTGAGGTCTCTGATGAACTCCGTCTGAAATCATGAGGTGGAGTTGCAGAGGAACACACCATGGTTTTTTTATCCCTTTCAGATCAACTATCTTTTGGCCTGACCTGGCTAGCAGAGAGGACCACAGTGTGACAGAGAATGAGCTGAGTGTTTGCCTCCTGGGTAAATAAATCCACATAACTTCAGGCCTGCTCTTCCAGTGAAGCTGCTTGCTAATTAGTTTGCTAGGGGTAACCTTTGACAATTAAACACAGCAGACACAATCCTCCCTGCAAGGTAATTAAAAATATTTGCCTCCTGCTGATAACTGACCTGCTAATCTCCTCCCTTTTGAGAAAGCTTCATAAGAAATTACTGAGCTGTTTATGTAACAGGACAGCCCCTTGCACGTATGTTTTCTGTCCAGTACCTTTCTTCAGCTCAGTATTTTCAGAGGGTGTTGTAGGAAGGAAAAGCTTTTTTGAATATCTGAAAGCCTCTTTTTTGTTTGTGTGAAGGGGAAAAAAAGGATCTTTAGATTACCTAAAAAACCAACAAACCACAAAGGTGCTATGGAAGTAGATGATCTGATCAGAGGGTAGAGGCAAAGCTTTAATGATGCTGGAAGACAGGCTGATGGGCCCACTGACTGCCTAGCTGAGATCCCCCTTCTGCCTGGAGCCCAAATCCCAAGCAGTGTGGCACCAAAAGAACTCTTTATTCCTTTCTCAGTCTGTCTCCCAGAAGTGTCCTCTTCTGATTTCAGCTTCCTCAAGACTGTGTGCAGATGTCTTGGCATGAGAGGATGGTGCAGGAGAGGCTGGGTTCATGTCAGGTTGCAGCTCTTTGAAGGGAGGGCTCAGCTGGTTCAGCTGGGCTGAGTGCTCTGCAGGCATCTGGAGGGAATCTGCAAGCACCCTGAGGAGATGCAACCTGATGAGGAAATACCGGTATTTAACCTTCAGTCTTCAGCTAAAATGGTTAATTGGAGGTTAATTAACCCCTGATCTAAAGGGGTTTGGTGTATAGCCTGAGCAGGCATGGGGATGGGAGCATCTGCTAACAAATCTAGGAGCAGCTGGTCCAGATGCTTTAGGTAGTGAAGGCAGTGCTGCCTGTGATGAGAAAGCTCCCGGGAAGAGCAGAGTAAAAGTAGGAACTATCCCTGCTGAAATGCAGTGAGCACATTGGGTATTGCATTTGTCCTGAGGGACACTAGGCATGAAATGTCACTGCCAATTCTCTGATCAGAAAAGCCAGCTTTGGTCTACATTCATAAACTACGAAAGCTTTGTCCCTGACATGAGAACATTCATATAGGACCAGGTAAGAGTATCTACCTTACCTATTATGCTGCCTCAATAACTATCAATGACAGAGGCTTAGGTTATGAGGACCTGAGGACCACGGCAAACCTAGAGCAAGCTCCCCCTTCAAGCAGTTCCTGGTGATCAGAAATGTTAAGGGATGTTGTGAAGCAGAAGCTGCAGCTGGTCTGCTGTGTTTGACAGGTCCAAAATCTATGTTTTGGGTCTGACCACATTAATACTCTTGTTCTCCATGGCAGAGTCCAGTGATTTTTAATTGCACACTGTACAAGGAGGTGTCTCCTCGGTGGCTTTAAATTTCTTGCACAGTAATTTCACAGCTGCCTCTAGGAATGACAAATACTAATTAATTATCTACCTCCTTCTTTCTGTACTTGATGTTATAGACAGGTAAACATTCCTGCAGAAATTGGCCTTGCCTTCCCCTGAATTGCCAGAGACAGCACAGAGCACAGAGCCATATGAGAGAACCAGATCCTGCTGTAGTGCAAACTTTCAGGCTGACGTGGTGGCATTTAGAATTGGTTTGTAGCAACAGCAGATTCAGTCTGGCATTTCCTTCCCTTAAGAGGCAATTAAAATGTAAATGCACAGATAGGTGCCAGTTCTGGAGACCTTGTGGAAATCTGCAGGGGGATGTTTCTGCAGTGACCTTTGTCTAATGATCTTACTGGACCATAAACTTCCAGGTGTCCTGTCTCCCACATGCTCCTGATGGGAGGGGTATGGATCAGTGGGCTGCATCACTGGCTGCTGCTTTTTGGTCCTGTTTTGCTGAGGAATTGGGCTGTTGGCATGCTGCTGTTCTTGTAACCAAGGCTGCTGCTCCTGCACTTTTCCTCCAGCGTTAGTCCCAACCAAAATCCTTTGAAACCTCAATGAAAACATGGATTGTCCATACCCTTCCCACCCTTTTCAGTCGTTCTTGCAGAGAGAAACCCCACAAAACCAGCATAATATCTAAGGGCATCATATGTGGTAGTTGTCATCCTGACCTGCTTCAGAGAAGGAGGTGGTGACACTGAAGCTCAGCCTTGTGCGTGCAAGAGTGTTTGGGCTGGATTTTTTTAGTAATGTGAACCAGAATCAGGAAATGATTAATGACAAAAAGCAGGCAGGTAATCTTGCCTCTTATTCAGAAATTTCTGACTCAAGTTAGTCTCTGAATTCAGCAGAAACAGAGAACAAACAGCTTCTCCCACAGGAACATAATTTCTAGGTAGCTGAGGGTTGGGATCTTGCCTCTAAAGAAGGCAGGGCTTCCCAGTTCCTGCCAAGTTTGAAATCAGGAGTCATCAGTCTGGCAAAGCCCTCTTGGCAAGTCATGAATGCTCATGAGCTATCAAAGCTCTGCAAGGCAATGAATCTTCTCTGATTTGTACCAGTGGGAAATCTAGCCATTAAGTATAGTTCTTGAATTAGCAATTGCTTTAATCACATGTATGCAGTCTGCCAGGTTGTCAGGGCCACATATGCAAAAATTATTGCTTCAGTGGAGCCCTAAATATGTAATGTCTCAGTAAAGCCTTTTATTGAGTTTATGGACCGTTAAGCAGAAAGTGTGATGGAGAGTCATGCCACAGCCTACCTGGAGCAGGGGCAGCCTCCTTCATCACTGCCTTGTGCAATTAGGGCACAGCTCACAGGTCATTTGGTATTAATTGGCCCCCTTCAGAGCTTGAGCACTTTATGAATCTTATACAACATGATAGCAGGGAACTCAAATCGATGACTCTGATGGTCTCTTTCCCTCTGACAGCCACTGTCCCTAAACAAACATGGCTTGTAGGACTGTTTATGTTGAGCTCTACGGAGCCACACCAAGAATGAGTTCAGCCACTCCAGTTTCTACCCAGCAACAGTCAGCAACCACTGAACACCAGCTCTGCCACATGTGGAATTGTCTCTCTCAGATGTGCCACATGTAGATTTTCCCCAGAAGAGGTCTGGAAAGGTCTGAAAGGAGATTTCCTGACTATTTCTTTCTAGAAGCCCAGACAGGTTACATACCTGATCAGTGCTGCTTTCCTGATATCCTCCTGCCCTCTTGCTCAAGTCATGCACTGTGCTGTTACCTAAGGAGAAAACAGAGTCTTCCTCAGCAGGGGCTGAGCCCCTTTGTGCAAAGTTTGGTTTTGCCTGAGTTTCTAGGATGACCTGTAAGGTGAAATGCAATGTGATGCAGTAGAAGATGCTGCTGTCTTAAGAATACTCAGCCTGAAGTAGTGCCTGGAGAAGGGAAAGAAGTACACGTTCATAACTCTTCAGCAGTTTCTCTCTTTGACCTTTATTTTTCACCACCTCTGTCTTACCTTTCTCCCTCTCTCGATCATGAAAGCAATCATTTAAAGGAGAGGGTAGCATGATTAATGTTCAGTCAGCTCTAGCCTAATATGTGTAGGATTCTTCTGCAGTAAGCTGGAGAGGAGCCTCTGTTCTGTTGTCACTGGCAGCATCCAGGCTGGTTACAGCAGCGTGGGCATGGAGAGCAGATGAGGGCATGTGAGTGTCAGCACCGATTAAGCTGTGGAAGGATTACCTATGCTCCATCCAGTGCCTAACTCGCAGTTTGCCTTGGTTCCTGTGGCCACCAACTCTGCAAACAGGCAGTGATTGGCTTCTTCATGTGGGAGCTGATATCTCAGCTAGGTTTGCAACAGGCTGTAGCGTCAGGCATGTTTTAAAAGCAAGTGCCTCTAAGTGTACCCGAGATCCGATTGACACACTAAAACCTTAGTTTTGTGTCTGAGGATAGTTTGGGGTGGTTCTTTTTGGGGTTTGGTTGGTTGGTTGGTTTGGTTTGGTTTGGTTTTTTGGGGGGGGTGGGTTTGACAGCTCCAATACCCCAAACGTTTCCACTTCTGGGAGGTCCTGTCTCAGCACCCCTCACTGGTGACCTCCCAGCAGACTCCTGCATCCCTACAGGATCCCGAGCCACCTGTTTTTTTGGGTGGTTTTGTTGTTGTTTTGGGTTGTTGTTTGGGTTTGTTTTTTTTTTTTTGGTCATAACCTGCTTTTTAAACCTCTGGCGTTTAAGAGATCCCTGCCTCTCTGCAACAAGAGGAGAGCCTGGATGCTATTCCTTGGCATCCGGCGGTGGTTCCCTCCTCTCCCCGTGCGGCACCGGGCTCTTTGTTCCCCGCCCGGGAGCGGGGCTGGGTCGGGGCTGCCCCACGGCGGAGACGCGCTCCGGGGTTTTTCCTCTCCCTGGGGGGAAAAAGGGGCTGTTCGGCTCCGGGCACCTCTGTCAGCTGAAAGGGGCGGGAGCTACAGCCTTGAAGTAGAAAAGGAAGAAGCAAAAGAAGGCGCGGGGAGAGGGTGAGAGCCCGCCGGACAGGGCGCTGAGCCGTGCCGGGGACCGCGGGCGGGAGGAGGAGGCAGCAGAGGATGCGCGGGGCAGCGCTGAGGCGTCTGGACCCTGAGGAGAAGGACATCATCCTCCCAGGGGAATGAAGAAAGAGAGGAGAAGGCAGCCAAGCTCGCACAGAGCCTGCTGAGCTCTCCCGGGGACTGCTCGGGGCAATCCTGGCAGCCGAGCAAAGTTTCCCGAGCTCGGTGAAGAGAGGGAAGGAGGCATGTGAGATCCTGCTCCTCCGAGCACGCAGCTGGGCTTCCAGCCCCGGCATTGCTGGCTCTGGCCATGGCTTTGTCATCCCCGACTGGAGAGTGAAGGGGAGACCCGGGCCACCCGCTCTCTCCATCGCCCTTCCCGGCTCCACACTCCAGCCGAGGTAAGTGTCCTCCCCTTCCAGGCAGCGAGGCTCTCTCTGGCCCTGCTGGAGAGTTTCCCAGCACTTTGCCCAGGAAAAAAGTCTTGTGCCTCTCTGGGTTGCTAAAGGGTGGCTGTGTGTGAGTCTGTCTCGGTGCAGAGGATGGTTGCAGCTGTCTGACTGCAATTGCTCTTTGCTGTTCACTGTCAGTATTTCGCTGTGCCATCACACCTCTAGAAAGGAGACTCATCTGGGGACTGTCAAATATTTTGGCTGTTCTGCTGTGGTGAAGCAGTGTGGAAAGATGACAGCTTGATAGCATTCCTACAACTAAGAGGGAAGCATGTCTAGCTGTGCATGTTGCTGGAGCTGCTGGTATAGCTTTAATGGTGCTTCTAAAATGCTGCCTGAATATGTCTGTATGCTTGTTGAGCTCTAGGAAATCTTAGAGCTATGAATGAATGTCTCTGTCCCCCTGAGACTATAGGGTGTGTGTGTGTGTGTGTGGATATTCCCCTGGAAGGAATCACTATAGCCTCTGGATTTCCATCACTCTATCTTGGTTATGCAGCCTTTTTGTGTGTGTGTGTGTGTAGTTTGGCAGTAACGTGTTTCAAGCTGAAATGTTTGGAGAAGAAACCCTGACTCTACCCAGTAAGAAAAGAACCAGTTTCACACAGAGAGCCCAAAGATAACTTTTTCCTCTCCTGATGGAAAAGAACTTGGTTATTTTGGATAGGGTAATTTGACTTGAAAGAAGGTTAGTCATTTTTGAACCTGATAACTTGGCTGAAGTAGAAGCAGAAAGGAAAAAACTACCAGATATCCTCAGGCACGTTAGCAGTGATCCATATCTAAGAATTCTTGTGGCTGCAGAGGGGATGGAGAGGGACCTGTCTCCTCACAGTACCAGCCTGTGTTCTAGGAGATGACAGCAGAACAAAAGATGCTTCTATGGTACATGGCAATCAGAACAAAGGTGGACTTTGTGTTGTTGCAGTGTCTTACCAGTTAGGAGAAGGTGTAACATCCTGTGACTTTGGTTTGTTTTTCTTTATCCTCCACCACTCTGCTGTCTTTCTCATCCCCATTCATCTGGCTTCCCAACAGGAATCCCATGTGTATCATCCCTGCTGTTTTATATGGAGATCAAGACAAGAGTAAACAGTGATCCACTTTCTAAATATCCCCAGCCCAAGTACCTTGTCTTCCACTTCCTGTTGGTTACCTTGTGCAGCGTGTACAGGTCGTGACCTAACCCTGTGGTGGTGCTGTCTTCTGAGGTCTTCTGTCCCCAGGCTGATGGGAGAAGTCCTCTCTCCAAACAGGGTTCCCCTTAGACTATCCCATGACTCCATTGCTTTCTGCTGGGAAAGGTCTGTTACCCTATGTAGGTGCTCCAAGCAAAGAGGGTGGAGGAAAATATTTTGCCTTGGACATAGCATGGTCAGAGCCCTTATGGTGCAGCTATAGAAAAGGTGTGACAAGCCTCAAAATTGCTCACACAGTTTAAATGAGATCTCAGCTCCAGCTCAAACTGTGATCACTGCAGCTAGCTCTGTCCCATAGTTCTGAGGTTGTCTCCATACACATGCTGTGAACGAGGGAGATTTGGCTTCCTATGCTTTTCTTTGATGCTGTCTAAGCAGACTTGACTTTCTCCCTCACTCACCTCTAGATACTTTTATTCCCCACCTGAGGATGTTTGGCACAAACCATTAGATTCATGTTGCAGCTTCACTCTTTGGGCAGTGTCAAGGTCCTTGTGTCAGCCCTGACCCTTTGAACTGACGGATTTATATTTTACAGTTGCAGATGTATCTGAGAGTCCAGGACACTGGCTTTTTTCACATTGTCTGCTCTAGTCTCTGCCATCTTCTGCAGGATGATACTGATGTGTTCCCAGAGACCCAACCCAAGGGGTCTCCTAGGATGATGGCTCCTGGCAAGCTACACACACTGTGCTTTAGCCACAGTGCTTTATTGGCAAACTTCCTTTCTTCATTTGCCAGGAAGTTGTTAGCTGCCATTGCCTGACCAGTCCCTTGTCACTATCTGGGATCTGTCTTCCTGTCCTAGAGTGGTCTGTGGAGTGACTGGTGTCTTCTCCAGTCAAGCTACAGGGTGAGAGGTCTCCATCCTTATGTTCCACATCCCTATTTTCTCTACTGTAGTTCTGGTCCCCTCTCCTTCTGGGGAGTGACCATGAATGCCTGGGAAGCTGATGGTAACTGTACTCACCCTGAACAAGGTGCCTGAATGTGTTGCCCCTTCTCCCCCTCCTCCCCTATTGTAACCCGGTCAGTGAGAATTTTGACCAAGTTTAACCTGCAGGTGCTCATGAAGCTGTAATGGTGAACAAATATCATCAGGCAGAGAAATGAGTTAGCAGGGACTGTGCTGGGTGTGACCACTGCAGCCTTGAAAGAAGCCGGAAACCAGGATGGTCTCGGGGGTGACTACAGGTGACAGCTGACAGATGTGACAGGCAGCAGTTTGAAGCTCCTCTTGGAAGTCTCAATGGGATCATGACCTGTGGTGTCTGCTTTGCCTAGAAGCAGAGGCAGCTGGCTTCTTTGTGCATCCCACTAGAGCCCAGCAGCTGGGATATCTGCCCAGTGCTCCCAAGAAGGGGAATTCTTGCAGGGTGGAAGCAGATGGGTGCTGAGGGGTTGGGAGGCAGAAACTTGGTGGAGTGAATCTGTGATATGATTTAACCACCAGGAGCCACGCCGAGCACTTTGCAACTCAAAGGTGTAGGGCAGATCAAGGGAAGAGCCACACTGGGGTATCTGCAGCCTCTGTGCATTAAAGAATCAGCTGTAAGAGCCAGGGTGAGAACTGTGTATGTGTGGTGTTAACCAGAAGATGTCTTGCTGCTCCTCCAGGACTGGTGAACAAGGCAGAATCAGGGCTCCAGCTCACATCTGCATGCCAGGGTTCCCAGGCAGAACAAAAGGACACTGTTGGGGAAACATGCACAGATGTTAGCCTGGCTAATGGAGAAAATGCTCTTTATTATCTCACAGGCTCTCAGCTCTGAAAAATCTTTGCCTGCAGAGAGACTTCTCACTAGTCAGGTATCCCCAGGTGAGGAAGGAATTAATACTTCAATGTGCCTGTCCCTCTCAGCTCCTCTGATGTCTCACTGCATAGGAACATCAGAGAAAGTTCACTGCTGCACTTCATTCAGGACTAAGCAAAAGCCCAAGCCAAGGAAATGAGATATGACACTGGGCAGAGCAGCAGAGAGCTTTGCCTCAGCTGGAGATGTGGGAAAATTTTATAACCTGGGAAACATGTTGAAAATACCCGGCTGATCCCACTGGCATCTTTCAGGATGGTGGGTGATGGTTTATGTTGTGTTTTGGTTTTTTTATTATTATTTAGTGGCTGCAAAGTGTTAATAGAACAACAGCGATTCTTGGCTCTTGTGGTAGAAACCCGTGCAGTTCAGTTTTCTCCCAACAACCCTTTTGAAAATGATTTGACAGCAGAGACGGAAAGAAGCTAGTGAGCCAGGCAGGGGAGTAGGAGAGAGCAGACTGCTATTGTTTGCAATCAGGCTGGGAAGAGAGATGCTCCCCTGCTTGTAAAATCAAAGGCATCACCAGCAAACTGCTGGTAATTTGGCTTCTGGCTATTTGGCTTTCCAGCGAAGTACAATGAACACAAAGCCAAATCCTTTCACATCCAATAATCTCCTCCATGGCTAAGGTGTTGTTGTCTGTCAGGGCTCTATGTTCTTGCCTTGAGTCCTAGGCAGGTCCCCACACAGGCTCTTCTCCAGCTTCGTCATCTCGGTTTCCATGAACCTCCATTCAGGTTCATTGCTCTTAACACCTGCATGTTTTTCTGTCCTTCTCCAGGGATTTCAAGACAGCAGGAGATCAGAGTCAGCCTTCTCAATACAGTGTACACCCTGTGAGACTCACCTCAACATGTTCAGCGAAAAGAGCAGTGCCTCTTTGCCCCAGAAGCCCATCCAGAAAAAGACACGACCTCAGGGTCTCCCTTCCCCTGCTCTCTGCTGCGCTTGTGGACTTTGCATCATGCTGGCAGGAATCAACATCACTTTAGTGGGAGCATTTGCCTTTGGGACCTTCCTTCCTGTGAACAACCCTCCCATCATCATTGGACCCATCCTGTTGGTGGTGGCTTTCACATTCTTCGGTGCCTGCTGCATCTGCAGCCGGAGGCCCCCAGCTCACGGGGCCAGGAAATCCAAACCAGGTTCCAACATTGGGCTCATCAAACCTGGCAACACAGCCTTTGAAATTGAAACTAGTGAGCACACGGTGCAGGACACCACTGCTGTTCAGCTGAGCCCCACAAATTCCCCCATCTCCTCCAAAAAGTCCACACCAGTTCATGAGAATGCGAAGACTTGCAAGCTCTTCACCATGGAAGGCAACGGGCCAGTGGCCAAGTACACCACAGGAGGAGAGGCAATACAGCTCAACTTGCCCAGGGACCTGGCTGCATCCTAAAGCCAGGCAGAGTTTTGATAGCAACCATCCAGATGCTGCAATGGGTGAGCTGGAGATCCATGATGTACCATCAGCCAGAGGCATGGGGAAGGTGCTTGTGAAAAGCCAGCAGACAGAAAGGTCTCTCTGAATCGCTTTAAGGAAGATGGATGCAGCAGCAGAAGAAATCTGGATTTTTTGATGAAAGGAACATGCCCATTACCTGGCTTTAAGAAGAAAATGATATTGCTGTGAAAGGATGACTTTTGGCTCCCAGGAATAGACTGGCTTTTTTGAGGAGCAGATAGGAAGAGAGGAATGGATTAATTTGTCTAACATAATGTGGAAATATGATGGCTGGAAGGAGGAGCTACATGGGGCTGACAAATGACAGCTTTTTCTTCTCAGAAGTGAAGATATTCTTGAAAGCCAAAGAAGCAGGAATGCAGTAAATTACAGCTTGTTGCCACTCAGTCACAAGAAGATTTCAGCATTTTTAGTGCCAGGCTTTTTGGCAGTAGGGACAAAGCTGTGTGTTTGCTATTGAAAAAGCAGTGTGAAACAATCTCCTCTCTGTTGAAAATTCTTGCTCCACCTTGCCTTCATTTGGGTGACTTTACCACCTATTTTAAGAGACAATGAATCTCAAGGATTGCAATTAGCACTGGTGTTTTCCTCTTCTTTCCATCAGGTTGGGCTGCAGCTGTGCTGCTCTGTGCAGTACATATCTTGGAAGGTCAACCATGCTGAATCCTTGAGGACAAGCTCTTGGAGTAACTAGAGGCTGGCAGGAGCCTGCAAATGGAATCTTTGAGCAATTATTATGAACTGAATGCTAGGCAGCTTCATTTCCATCTTTTTGTGGAAAGCTGGCCTTGGAAACACACATCAGCTTGAGGCAGGGGGCAAATAACTATATGGGCCTCAGGACAGCTGTGCTGGAAGGTAATAATTGTTATCTCCTTCCACAAAGTGGTTACGAGATCCATTGCACAGAGTGGGCAATCAGGAATGGATCTCCTTGCTGCAGGAAACTGGCTGCTCAATGTGCTCATGCACTTGAAAAGCAATGGAATGAGTTTGCAGACTAGAATTCATCAAGACCTGCTCAACTCAAAGACACCAATTCTGCCTCAGAAAGACCCTGATCTGGTAGATTATTGCTGCCAAGACTATGTGTTCTTCCCTGGGCAGCCTTGGCTGGGAAAATGGTGTTGTGCTCGTGGGCCTTTGCTCTGACTCCTGTAGAGGCTGTTCAAATATTTTGTGAGCTATGGGACCAGTGTGGGGAAGGAGGACAGCTGTGCTTGGCATGACCAGTATGTGTGGAGGCAGCAGCAGCACAGTAGATTCTGAGTAGGAATGGCTGCATAGGTTCTCTGTTTATGGAAATCCTGTATTTTAAATGGGGCACTTGGGGGTTTGAATGACCAGGAAGTCATATGGATGCAAGAATGATCATAACAGATCATTCCAAAGGACTAGTTAGCCCAGCATCCCATTCTGACAAGACAAAAAGCCGGGTCTGGAGAAGACCATAAAGACAGGGCAAACCCAGGATATTGCTTGCCCAAAATGCTCTCCCAGCTTCCAATGTGCTATTGCTTAGGAGCTTCCCAAGTGGGAAGTGGTGCCTGTATTTAGCAGCCCTGTGTGGATTTCTTAATGAAATAACCCATTTGCACCTTGAATATTTGTCAGCTTTCATCATTTGTGATCCTGCAGCAGGGAGCTGCACAGTTTAATGAGAGGAGGGCTGCAGAGATCAGGCTGGAGGAGAGGGAGGGGTTGTGACATGGCCAAGGCTCCCCTGGGCCACCAGCAGCCCTCTGCATGTCAGGGCTGTGGGATGGTTGTGTTAGGTTAAGTGATGGCATGTGGAGTCATGAGGGAGCTGGAGAGAAGAGCCAGAGTGCTGTACAGTCCATGTGTGAGGTGTCCTGGTTGCTCTGGGGAGCTGATGTGCAGCTGGCAGCCCCTTTGTGACCTCCAATAGGATGATGTCAAATTTCATTCCTTGATGAGAGGTAAACAATCGCTCTGTCTTCATGTGGGTCCTCCTTGAGTGCTCCAACAATTTACTGTGGTGAGCAGCTCCTTCTACATCAAGGAATTACATCAGTGTGATTTTGACAGAGCTCGTCTACTGACTAAGAGGGGCAGCAGCAGGATGGGAGAAAGATGTTTCTGTGGGCCTGGGAAGGTGTGGGTTCAAGTCTTCAGTACAGCCTCTGTGTCCTGGGCAAATCAATGAATTGTGCTATTGCTCAACTCCCTGCCTGTGCTAGAGGGAAAGTACCTGCTTCCAGCTCCTCTTATGGCTGCCTTAAAGATGAACACATTGCCAGACAACAGGGTTGATATTAATACACCTGAGTCTGGAGATTGCTTGAAGGTGGATGAGTCTGTGTGGTTTGATCTCTCCATGGTCCTTCGGAGCTCATTTTCGTGGCTGAGCTTTGCCTCCAGTACCAGCTGTCCTTTGGCACCCAGGAGCTGCTGTGCTGAACAAAAAGCTCCCACAATTTTTGCCTTCCAGTGATTGCTGTAGCAATTAAAAGGAATTGCTCACTGATGTAGGTTTGTTTCCCGGGTTGCTGGCTCGCCAGCCTTTTGGAATAGCACACAACAAGCTGGAAGTCTTTTAGAGGCATTGCCCAAGTGAGTGTGGTTACTGCAGCACTTTTCTTTGAGCACTTGGAGCCAAAAAAAGTTGTAAAATCAAGTGGTAACCATACAACTCCTGCCTCTACTTGCCAAAGGCTTGAAAACCAAGTCTGGAGTGTGAGCACTGGAATGACTCCTTGCCAGAGCTGCGCCAGGGAGTGCTAACAGAGCTGGATAACACCATGGCAGATCACATACAAGTCGAAGGCAAAGGCCCTTGGGCAGGAATGGGGGCAAAAGCAGGACTTTGAGGGCCAGCTAGGGTTTAGTGTGGTTCACTCTTGTTTTGTGGCATCGCAGCCAGCACTATACAGAGAACCTTGATTCAGCCCCGGGACCTGGAGCATCCTGTGCTGCACGTGCAGTCTGCTGCTGAGCAGAAAAGCTGGTGTTGCTCTGGGACATGATGCCCTTGGGACCCAAGAGGTGACAACCAGCAGAGGTGGCACCTGGGCAAGCAGAGGCGTAGGATCAGTGGGATCCTGCTTTAGTGCAGGAGTTGAACTAGGTGATCTCTAGAGGTCCCTTCCAACTCTGTGAGATGCTGATCCCCTGGCTTGGTGGGACCCTACACCAAGCTGTGACCCCAGCCACCTGTCTGCACAGCAAGGTGGGCATGGGAATGTCTGCTGCCTTCCAAAGCAAGAACCCCCTGCTCTTGCCTTTTTCTGTCTTTTGGGATCCCCATGTCTGTCTGTCTGTCCACCTCCATGACCGGCCGTGACTTACGTTGTGAATCTTGTGCCTCCTTGTGTAGCAGGAGACAAGGGAGAGTTTCTTGTCCTCCAAGTCAGTGTTTCTGGTGTGAGTCTTTTTTAAAATTACTATTTACATGTGTACAATGTGGAATTTGGAAAAGACAGACTCATTAAAATAATTGCACTGGGTAAGCCTTTGGCCTGCCTCCTGTTTCACTCTGCCAGTGACCTACCTTCCTTCCCAGGGACTGTGTGTGCCCCAAGGACATCTCTCTTCATCTTACCTTCTGTTCCTTACACTCCTGCCTGATTTTCTAGCTTGTGCAACCAGCTGCAAGGGAAAAGCATCCACAAGAGTTCATGTTACCTCTTAAATATAATTTCTCCTTGAAGCCCTGGTTGCCTGAATACTAGTACCACCATGGACCATAGATACTGGAATAGGCTGCCCAGGGAGGTAGGTTGAGTCACCATCCCTGGATGTGTCTAAGGGTCGTTTGGATGTGGTGTTGGTAGATATGGTTTAGGGGAGAACTTTGTAGAGTCAGGATGATGGTTGGACTCGGTGATCCCAAGAGGCTTTTCCAACCTGAATGATTCTGTGACCCCCACTATCATTGCTTTGGCTAACACAGGAATAGCCCGATTTAGACCTTTTTTTTTCTTCTGCATGGATGTGTTAACCCCCAGCTGTGTACCCAAACAGGCCAGATGTGAATTGTGTGTCTCCAGTTTACCAGGGACACGGGAGGAGCAGGTTTGTGGGCTGGGGTGGGTGAGGATGGTCGGCTGTTCTGAATTCAGCCTCTCCAGTGATGGAGGACTGGACTGGATTATTTAGGCTGATCCTCCTCTGTCCTGGGTATAGATGATGTTCAATTTATGGTGTGAGGAAGGGGTGGAAGCTGCATCCATGTGTCTTTGTGTGTGTCTAGGATTAGTGCCATCACTTTTGTGTGCTCCTTCTGGGCTTAGCCCAACATGGTCTCTTGGAGATGAATCAAGGAGGGATAGCACAGTGAGAATAAAGAGGATTTGAGAGCCTTGCACATTCACCTTGTCAAAGGGCTTCTCTCCCATGTGCAGCCAAGGGATTTGAGGCAAGAGGAAATCTTTCCACTCCAGGCAGGCTGGCTGGCTAAAGACCTGGGAAATGCTCTGGCTAAGAAGGCTCCACTGACAATGTGTGTAAAATGAAAACTTGCTCCCTTCAGAAAGGATTTTTTTTGGCCATTAGGAAGAAGTCCCTGGAAGGGTTTTCTATTTTAAAAGTGGGACCAGAGAGGAAAGCAGAGAGGAGGGTTTGCTGAGCACCCACTGCTGCTCTCCTGGACTTGCAGCCTGTAGCATTCCTGCCACGGCAGCTGCGCAGCACTAACATGGATGTTGAGCTTCTTTCTGCATCTGGAAGAATAAGACAGAAACATTACATAGAATTTAACTACCTTTTCTAATTCCCAGCCCAAATTTACTTATGGCTAGTTTGTTTCCTTTTATCCTTGTACCAACAGTGGCTTTTAACTGAGTTACCTTTTTGCCTTCTGGAAATTTGTATCCCTGAAATATTTTAGATTTGTTGCAGATTTCCTATAGCCTCCCTTTCATTAGGCTGAACTGGCTGACCCTTCCATCTTTCCCTCCTGTGAAATGCTCACCCTTCCCAAGGAACCCTCACTTTCCTCTCTGGCCTGTCATTTTGAGTCTAGCTCAGGAGCTCCATGAATGCTCATGACCTGTCATTCTTTTTCAGGACTCACAAGTCCACAGCAAAGGTACCAACCTTTCAGATCTCTCTCGTGCAAGAAATGGGACATTTTCCCATGGAAGAGGGAAAAAAAAAATATCCATGAAAGAACAGAAATATTCATGAAAACATGGAATTTCCATCTGCAAAGTTCCTCTGATTTAAAAAAAAAAAAAAAAAAAAAAAAGAGCTTTTATGTCATTAGTTTCCAGCGAGTCCATAGCAAATGTGCTCAACTTAGAGGCTGAAAAGCTGGTTTTCTCCAACTGCCAGGTGCTGTCAGCTCAGCTGGGCTTTCAACATCCATAGGAGAGATCCTCAGACACCACTGGCTGCTCATTGCAACACGCTCTAGAAGAGGCTTGTATATTTGTTTTTTAAAACTCCTGGCTGTCAGACTGATGACCCCGAAGAGCTCCTTGTTTGGGGTGGCCTCAGAGCAACACCCTGCCCACGGCTGCAGGGTGACATGAAGCCACAGGAGATGGTCATTCTGCAAAAGACAGCAGAACCATCAGGGTTGGTCAGCAAGGATTGCTCCACACAGACTCGTTTCCATGGCTTTGTTCAGTCCAATTTCCAGAGTCTGTGGAGAGGAGATTTTGTCGTTTCCATCAGCAGATCCCCTGCTACTTGTAATCACTCTCAGTCTCTGTGGGACCTTCTCACACTGACATGACTGTGAATTCTCAGAGCACAGAGGGTATCAGGCTTGGGAGGACAGATTATGATTTTTAAGGCATCCTTGCATACAAAGAGTCTCCAGGAGTTTTTCCATGGAGCAAATATTCATTGTGAAATTCTGATTTCTTGAAATTGGTTTGTCCTCAGAATACACTAGTTCTCACGATGCTCTTGTCAGGAAAAAAAAACAACAAAACAGCCTTCCCAGGTTGCAAATGAAATTTCCAACCCCAACTCCTGAGGCCTGCTCTATTGTTCAATCCCCCAGGCATCCCTAAAATGAGATCTTGCTGTGCTCTGTCTCCACAGGAGGAACAAACTTCAAAGGCAACTTTGGGACTACCATCCCTTACCAGACCCCCTGCTTTCAATCAAGACCTAAAAATCAGATCCCCTGGACTGGTGCTTTTAATAAGCTGCGCCTCTAGAGCTCCACATACCCTCCCAAAACCATTGCAGGAAGTCTCTCCTGCTGAATTCTTTGCTGGAGTTACTGGCATCAATCTGCTGTGACAGTGAGCACAGCTTCGTATGGAGCTCTGTGGCCTGGTGCCAGATGGATATTTGATAAAGTTTCCTATAAAGACAGACAGAAAAATGATTTCTTTTGCTGGCACATAGGCAGAAAGGGTGCTTCTTTTGGAGACAAATCCTCCTTTGTTGTTACCTCACTATGAGAAATCAATATGATCTCTGCTTCATCTTTTTATATCCAGCTGAGCCAGGAAAACATGATGCTGTCATTAGGAGCTGATCCCTCTCCCTGCCATTGCAGGTGGCTGGTGCTTCACCCCCTTCACTGTCTCTGGGGCTCTGCACTCTCCATTCAGAGGCAGATTTTGCACATGGAAAGGATGTGCTGCCAACAAACCCAAAGGGTCTGGCTTCTGGAGCCTCCTTAAGGGTGGGCACTGCCTGCACCCCATGGTTAGTGTGCAAATAACCAGCCAGGTTTGGTTTTGGGACTGGGAACGTTTCATGGGGCCACTGAGTGCCCTGGAGAAAAATAACCTTTGGCTGGCAATTACAGCTGCACCTGGGAGCAGCAGAGCTGTTTGCTTCTGGGAGGTAAACCCAGGTCACAGAGCATGGAGAGCTCCCTGAGGCTGTCCTCCCAGCTTCATGCCACGTGATGGCTCTTCTTTCTTATCCTCCATCTGTAAACACAAACCAGCCCCAAAGCCAAGACCTTTTCTTCTTTTTTTTTTTTTTTTGCTGCATCTTTGCTGGATAAAGCCTTTTTCATGGCCATAAATCCCTGGAAATCCATCTGGGTATGGTCTTACACCATAGGGGTGGCCAGTGGTCCCATCCACAGCTCTGGTGCTTGCCTATGTAGGTGCAGGCAAGGCAGTGGTGTGTTCTGGATACAGAGAAAGACAGTGGCAAGGAAGCAAAAGAGTAAGGAAGAAAACTGAGGCACAGAACTGAATAAGGGGTCTCAGCTCAGATCAAAGCATTAATTTTGCTTTTCCTAAAGGATAAAAAACCAATTCTCAGCATCTGTAGCATCCTGGGGCAAGGATGCCTTCACCTGCTGCTGAGCAGAGACCCACCTGCTCTCACATCCTGGCTTCATCTGAAAGGGAGGAAGGAAAAAACATCTCAGTTAAACCTCAAAACACACCTTTTGGGTGGGCCATATTTTGACACTCAATAAATAGCTGCAGGTTCCCTCATTCAGGGCAAAGATCTCCAAGGGTGAGAAATACAGAGACAGGTTTTCTCTGCAGGGAAATGAGCGATGAACTTACTGGATGATCCCATTGGCTGTGGTTTTCCTGATGTGATGCATTTCTCTGGCATAATTTTGAGTTTCCCAGAAGCTCTGGGCTACATATATTTTCACAGAGCCTCATTAAAGACATGGCTTCAGTTCTGAAAATCACATTTGTTCTAAATAAGAGCTGTCTGCTGGGAGAATTAATTCCTTTGACTTGAGTCACCTCCCTCCAAGTGTTGCTGTTGTCTTCAATTTCATGGCTCAGATGATTACGTTTTTCCAACACCCAAGAATAACAAGATTAGGGAATTTGTGGCAATGAAGGCAAAGGGGAGGAACAGGCTAAGAAAAAGAGAAGATAAATTGAATTTTTCTGTTAAAAGAAAAGGAAATTACTATTTCACAGAAACAGTCTTGCTTTAGGGAAATAACAGCAGGGAAAATTCCTTACTTGAACCAAAGTCTCTTAATCTTAAATAGTCTTAAATCTATCAGGCTCGTTGTAACATCCTGATCATCCTTTTGGATGAACTGGGTTTTTTTTTAACAGAGCTTTTTATCTTTGTGATCCCTAGATGTGCTATTTAGAGCTAATTCGGGAAGTATTAAATCCAATCTCGTGAATTACAAATTAGTGGGAAAATGAGAGTAAATTGGCAGGAATTGAGGTCAGATGTACTGTTGGTGCATCTGCAGCAGTATTTGTCTGCTTCTCATTTCTGGCCAGACCTTTCTGGAGGGTTAAGCATCCTTGTGGGTAATAGATGGGGGGTCCTGGGGACAGGGGGGAAAACTTGCCATCTAGAAGATGAGTGGAGCCACTGGGAAAAATGGATTCAGAAGGCTTGTTCCACGTTTGAAAAGGATCTTGTTAGAGACAGAAGCACCATCCACCCAACAGTGAGGCACTGGGCATCCCTCTTCCCCTGCAACTGGGAAGGAAATCCAGGAGAGTGGCTCAAAGGGATGCATAGGAAGAAATTCTCTCATGTGAGGGTGGTTGCCCAGGGAAGCTGTGGATCCCCCATCCTTGAAGTTGTTCAAGGTCAGAATGGATGGGACTTGGAGCAACCTGGTCGAGCGGGAGGTGTCCCTGCCCACAGCGGGGGGCTTGGAACTAGATGATCTTTAAGGTCCCTTCCAGCCCAAACCAGTCTGTGATTCTATTATTTTCCCTGATGGTTCAGGCAAGCTGAGAGCAAGCCCACAAGCTGCTCAAGGGGCACAGCCAGCAGAGGGGCACCCAGGACACAGGGGAGGTGAGGACCTGCAGGACCACACTGCAACTGAGGATGTTAAGAGTTTGCCAACTGGGAATGAAGATGTTCTGAACTGTGGATGATGCCTGCAGGAGCACGTGACACATGGATGTGTGCCTCTACATGTGCATCCCCACACTCCTACTGCCCCAGCTGGAAGGAGCAGCAGGCTGACTTTCCTCTGAAATGCAAGCGACGGGGAGAAAACACCCCCCGGGAGGAACAGCTGCTAAAGGGCAGCTCTTCTTTCGTGACACCAGGAGCACTTTAGCAGGGTTAACACTCACAGCATCATTAGGCTTAATGTTTCTGTTATTTGTGCTGCCAATTCTCTTAATGGTGCTCCAGCAGCATGGAGTGGAGTGAGTCATAAGAGTAATTATTAACCAGGCTATGGCACTCAAAAGGCATCCAGGGTTCAATTCCACTCCAGCCCTGCTCAACGCGGATGGTGCACGTACCTTAACGAGCGGGTGCAAAGGGTGTTTGCCAGGGAGAGAAAAGGAGAGAGTTCCCTGTGAAATGTTTTGCCTTATTATTTCCACAGGGAAATCCATGGCAGCAGGTGGAGGCAGTGAGTAGCAATGAGGGCACTCCTCTTGCTCCTCACCTTTCAAAGAGCACTTAAAACACAGGCGCTCTGGGGTTTGCTCCAGCAGTGCCCCTGAGCCCAGACTCATGTAGGGACCCAGCGCCTCAGGAGCTGTGTGTATGAGGAGCTACAGGAAGATGTGGCTGCCGCCAAGACCTGGGATTCTGAGTGAAACAAACAGGCAAAATGGTGAGAGAAAAGAGTGAATGTTCCTGTTTTGGAGGTAGGGAAGTGGATGTACTGGGCAATGAAGTGATGTGACTAAGGTCACGTAAGGATTTGGTGGCAGAGGAGAAAATGCTAGTTAGATTGACTGCATCTTGTTGTGACTCACTCACCAGACCTCCACTTTGCCTGGATGTGCTTTCTGCAGGAGGCACACAGTCACCTTTCCACCCACATTTTTATCTGCAGTGACAAGGGTATGTCAACCCCCTCCCGGGCATCTGTCCTTCTTCTTCCTGAGGCTTGGTACCCACAGGAGGTTAAACCCAGGGCCAGAGCCAGTGCAGTAACACTAAACTGGCAGCTCCTGAAAGTTCCCATCAAAGGCAAGAAAGCAAGGCCCAGCCAGGAGCAGGTACCAGCTGTATTGCTGCTGACAGTGTTCTCAGGCAGGTCTCTCTCTGCTTTGAGGCTGTATTTATTCCATTAAGATTATTGTTTAGCTCCCACTGGGTATCTTTGCTGAGCTGATAATTGTCCATCAGGCAAATGGCAGAGCAGAAGCTCACATCAACAGCAAAAAAGGCCAGTCTGCTGGGGTGGATTTGTGTAGGGCTTTGTTGTTTTCCTTGTTGTGTGGAATGGATTTTGTTTCAATGGGAGACTGGGAGTGATAAAACACATTCCTGAAGACAGGAAGATGGTATCTGCTGAGAAGGACAGCAGACACCTGGAACAGCCATTACAGACCCTGCAGGTGCAGCATGAGTCTGGGCAGATGAGAGCATCTGAGGTAACTGGTTTGCATTTTATGAGTGTGGATCTGTGTTAAGAAAAGCAGAGTCAGTCTGTGGAGGTGAAGAACTGCCTGGAGTGATAAAAGCAGTCATCTGTCTTCTTTTATGATCTGTGAAGCAAAACTGAATGAAAGTGTTGGTGATGGGTTAGAAGCATCAAGCCACAAGCAATTGCCTGATGGGCAGACCCCAGCATGCAGCCCGTGTGTCCCTGGGAGCACAGCTGTGACAGGCAGCATTTAGCTTGAACAGCCTTTCTCAGGGCCTTGGTGAGGATGTGCATCCCACCACGGGTTTCTCACACATCCCCTGGCACCCAGGGAAGATCTGAGAACCACCCTGCTCCTCTCAGCCCAGACAGACATCTGTCTGCTCCTGCTGCACGGAAGACCTCCTTGTTTTCCTCAGGATTAGAAAGTTTAGTTGGCTAAGAACAGGGCCTGTCAAATACCCTAAGCAGAGCAAGGGAGGAGGTGGGCAGGACCAGAGGGTTGTAGGTGTGTGGAGGGTGAGATCTCTCTTTTGAAAGCAATGAGCAGCAATGGGAAGGATATAAAAAATAAAATAGCATTTTCCTCCCCAAATAAATCGATGCTAACTGATTGAGAAAGATTTCAGAATAGAACAAAAAGTAGGTAGCAGTGAGAAAAAGAGCAGCCTTTAGAGTGTGCTGCCCACTTTGGGTGCTTTATGAAGTAGGGTGGGGTAAACCACCATTGATGTCTGCAGAGGTCTGTCTCTTTGGGGGATGCAGCTATGATTTACTGTCTGTCCAGCTCTGAGCTTCAACTTGCCTCTTTGTTGGTAAGGATAGGCTAACCTGAACCTGATTCTGTCCCTGCCACACCTGGCCTTGACCTGATTTCTTAATGCTTTGAGGCTTCTCTACCTGTGGCACCATGGGAATGGATCCACTGCTTTCCTTGGTCCTTGCTCCAGCCTGACTGATGGTGGCCCAGAAGCTGATCTTCATCAAGGTGCAGGTGAGATGCTTCTTATCTTCTGGACTGGAGTCTTCCCAGGACGAGGTAGGTCTGACACGTGACCCTGAGTGGAGATCAGGTCAAATGGATTAAGTTGTCCAAGTTTTTCATGCTATGATATGCAGTGATCTGTCAGAGCTCAATTTTCTGAAGACCTGATGACATTATTTCTACACACAGTCCTAACAGCCAGCAGGAAGATGACAGTGGTGTGGTCAAGTCACCTTTCCAAGGTGACATGCAATCTTTAATGAGTTAATGGCATCTCTGAGGGCTTGGCATTCAGAAAAAAATTGAGGACCGTGCTTAACTATGGACCAAAGAGACCATACCTGGCTGTTTCCCCAGGGGAAAAATTGTGCTCGCAGATTCTGGAACCCTTCCACTGACATAAAATACAGTAGAGGTGAGATTAGCTACCTGTTTGCCAGCTGAGGAGCTCTGGGTGGTAGGTATATCACCTAGAGCACAAGAACCATCTGTAAGAACTAAACCCCTTGTGGTTACAGACCCTCTGTCCCCCAAACTGCTTTAAGGCTAGGCCACCTGGTCATCAGCTACTGGGAAAAAAAACAACAGTAAGACATTTAGGTCTTCAAAACAATAAAAATGGATGTCAGAGGCCCATTTAGAATAGTAACACTTGCATATTCCTGAGTAGGAAAAAAGATACAGACTTGTATCTTTGGTCCACTGATTTCAGAGGCTTTTGCTGCCAGCTCCCTGTGTATTATTCCTGCTGAGCTCTTGTAGTTTCTTCTGCATCTTTCCTGCCCCTGCCTTTCCCCTCTGTGTCCAACATCCTAGACCAATGAACTGCCAAAAAAAATGTAGTGGAAACCAAGGACTTCTGCCAACTGTAACTGTCAAGAAGTCAACATATTCTAATTGGCTCTGCTTTGGTGACAAGTTCTAGATAAGCTCTGGGCAAGGCTTCACATTTCAGTGTCACGTTTTATTGGGACTGCAGTGATAACTATGCATCAAAATAGAAATAACTCTGTGCAGGCTCCTCAGATTGTTTCAATTCAGACCAATGCCTCCAGATGCCCCCAAAAGCCAAGTTCCACCACAGCAAAAAAATGCTTTATAGTCTTGGCTTTAATTAACTCTCTCCAGCAAGAGCCACTTCGGCTGTAAGAGGCGAGTGGCTTTCAGATAAGCTATTTATCACCTCCCTAAATGTAATCAGAGTCAGTTGGATCTAATTAGCAGTACAGGATAGTACCACACAGCCTGCCTGCAGCAGCACTCAGGACAAGGAGATGCAAGGCTGAAAAACTTTCTGACTCTGGAGGACTTATCTGGGGTGCAGTCTGGGAGCTGAGCAGGACTTTCTTCTCACCAGCCAGGACTGCAGCAGGCATACAAGAGGTGTTGGAAAGGTCTTGTTGGCACGTGGATGCTCCCTGTTGCGGTTTTGTGGTGCTCTGCTAGTTGTGTTTGTGAAGGGACCAGCAGAACTGCCATGTCCCCTGTGTTCTGTGTGCTCTGCACAGAACTGGATGAGGAGAAGAGGAAGGGATGTGTCTGTGAATTGGGGTAATTATCTAGATTGAATCCCATGCTCTAATTTTATTACTCAGGAGCTCTTTAACCAAGGGGAGATACCATCCATCACCCTTGCAGGAAGCAAACAAAGAGGTTGTGCTCAAAGCAGCATTTTGTTGGGTGGAATGTGCAGGAGCAGCTCAGCACCCAGCATCACCTTGAATGATGTCATGCCTGAGCAGCCCATGGGCATCAAATCCACTGAAACAAAATTTGCTGCAGCTATTGAAAGAATGGGAGTCTTGCACTACCTTAGCTGACCTTGTGCAACTTCCCTATCTCCTGCAAAGAAGAAATCAGCCACCACAGACCTTGCTTCTCTTTTCCATTTTGGATTAGAGGAGCTGACTCCATCCTATGCTGTTCTGTCGGGCCATTTCTCCCTGCAGCCAGGCTGTTCTTCCCCAAAGGCACCTGCTTAATTCTGAATTTTTTTACATTTCCTGATCTGCTTTTCTGTTCAGGACATTACTCGGGCCTAGTAAAACAGAAAAGAATAAGCAAAATGAAAGGTGACTTGCCATGTGAGCAGTACTGAAGATCAGAGACATCAGACAGAAAGAAAAGACCTTTTACATCAGTGCCTGGAAAGCTTTTTGCCTGGAGTTCTGAGTTTATTTAAGATTATCATCAAGCCATAAATTTAACCAAAACCTGATAGTCTGAATGACAGGCTTCTCCACAGTCAGTGCATGGAATAGATGCTATCCAGGTGAATACTGGTGGTGCATTAGGAAGTAGGTTTTATCCAGAAGAGCAGGCTGACTGATGAGGATGTATCAACATCAGGAGCACTGTCTGCTTGAGTGATGAGATGCCTGAAGGCATTGGTCACGTTTGAGGGATGCCAGAGGTCAGATCCTGAGCAAGCAGAGTGAGTCATGTGGGACCCAAGGAAGGAGACGCTTGATGTTGCTGGAGGTGCTCTGGAGGAAGAGCCAAGAACCAGCAGGCACAGTTGAGAGTCTGGAATTAGGGATGGGGCTGGGGATAAGGCCAGAAGGTGACCCAGGAGCTACCTTGCTGATTAGCTCCTTGAAGTATTTTCTGCTACCTTCAAAACATCAGGTGGGGAGTGTACCCCAAGAGGATCACTTGTGGGTGCTGCCCAGGTTTGGCCTGAGAAGCTTGATCAGAGGTTAAAAGCAGATGCACAGCAGGTCAGAGGGACCTGGGGTGTTTTGGCCCTGTGCAGTGGTGCTTGCAGCAGCAACTGCAACCACTGGTGCTTGGGGGGTGCTGTGATGGTACTGGGGCAGTGAAGGCAAACCAGCACCATGCTGGTGGTTGGCAGGAGGAGCCAGAATTGAACATTTCCCACTGAATTGCTACTTTCCACCAGATAAAACCAGATTAGCACCCCTGTAACTCCTGGGCTGTTGTCCTGCCAGGTTGGAAGAGCCTATGCCGGCCAGGTCTGCCCCTCCTGAGTGCTCATGCCAAGTCCCCATGTGTCACTGTGTCACCTCTTTCTGCTCTGTGGCTGAATCATTCTCCTCCACCCCCAGCTCTAGGCACCTGCAATGAGCTTATGAACCAAAGAGATGCTCACTCCCTCTGTCTTATTTTCATTTCCCCCCCCCTTTTATTTTTCTCTTTCAGTTGTATCAGTCTAATAAAAGATATTGCCTCTCCCTATAAACCTTGTCTCTAGAGACTTAACTGCACCGAGGTTGCTATAACAACAACCGAGCTCTTTGCCAGCTGGAAATGGAGGAAAAAGGTACTGGGAAGACCAAGAGAGAGCTCAGCAAAGAGATCCTCTCCCCCACATTACATTATCCCTGAGGGGTAGGATGTAGCACCACCTGGGAAAAGGCAGAGAAACATAAAGAAGGAGCTTCTCTAGGAGATGGAGTCATTTAAGTCCTGGCCCTGCTCAGGACGTGGAGTAGGACCCTCCTACCTCCTGAGTCACTGTTTGCCCCATTCAGGTTATAAAAGATGTGTTGCTCTGCACAGGCAGGCACTGGGGTTAGCATCACTTGTCCCTAGTTACCAGGCTGCTCCCAGGACTCATTCATGGGGCAAAATTCCCATCCTGGCCAGGAAAGAGATAGATGACAATGACTCTGGTTAAGTGTCAGAGCAAACCAGGCACCTTCAGAGGGTAAATGAAGGCTGTGTCCCTCTCTGGCTGCAGCTGGCTGGGAAGGGTTTCCCCTGTCCCTGGGCACAGCCCCATGTTGGCAGCAGGAGTGGGGCTCTGGGGTTTCCAGGGCTGAAAGGAGCCAGGGAAGCCTCAGGAGAGTAGGTGAAAAATGCCAGCAAGATCATGCAAATGCTTGGAGGGGATGCTTGTCCTGGGAAATAGCAACTTAAAAGCAGGGGAAAAAAACGGTAGGAGAGCTTATCTGCAGTAGCTATAGATACCTGCAGACAGGGACACTCTTCTCCATCCTTTCCTGTTCTTCTTAGCTGATTGCAAATGCCACAGTGAATCTCTTCTAACTCCCTCAGCTAAGGGTTTATGTGAACCAAATCTTCATTTTTCCCTCCCAAGTTATGGATTAGATGCTCTGAATTGTTAAACAGCTGAGGATTGCCTAGAACAGAGAGTTTGTTAAGCACTCTGAGAGGTGGGCATTAAAGAAACTTACATTGGATCCACTGCAGAGCTGAATATTTATGGCTCAATCTAGTTTTCCCGAGTCTCATCATTTCTTACGTCAACTTTACTTTATAGAAATGTCCACAGGGAAGGAATTGACTTTTGTCCCAGGCCCAAACTAAACAAGTTCAAGCAGTGATTATTTGGGTTCTGAAACAGTTGGATAATTTAATCTCAACATCCATCGATCTCCTTCTGCTCTGGAATCCTGTGGCTAAACATCTGCAAGGCAATTAACAGCCTAGAGTACAAATTTATTACAGATTTATCAATAGGTACCGAGTTTTAGACTGAGAAAAAAATTGTTTTTTAATCTGCTTACTTCTGGGTGAAAAAAGTAAATGTGGCTTCACATATCCAAGGCCATGAGAAATCTGCTCCCCATTGCTGGCGTGGTTTGAAAGGCTGATCCATTTTGATCCAAATGGTTCCTGGGTTGGGGAGATGAGGGTAAATCTTTCAGCAGAATAACCAGTATTTCCCTCAAAGAGCAGATTTTTAAATCAATAATAAAAAAATCTTAGCTAAAATGTGGGAAAAAAACCCAGTAGCAGTCCCCGGTGTTGCCAGCTCTGATCCCTGCCCTCAGTTGGGGCTGAGGTTTATGGGACCTTCCCTGGCTGCTCTCCCTCCTGGAGGTAGCTTTGGTTAGCAAAGGGATTCCCGTACCAGATAATTAATTGGTGCAATCTGTTAATGAGGTTTACAATGTACTTTGTGGGCCATCTGGACAAAAGATTATTTGTGAGGATGACTGCAACGTGTCCCTGCCTTTTATCCGCAGTAATGATTAAACATGGACTAATCACAGGGGGGGGGACAAACCCATTACAAAAAGCCAGGGCTTGTGGTGATGGATCTATCATCGAGTAGGAACTGCAGCTAATAGGAAAATCTATGCCTTTCCAAGGAGGATGGGGAGAATCAATCAGTGTGAGACAGTGTGAAAGACCAGATCCAGCAGTGGGCTGGGGCTGAGGGCAAAGCTCAGGGGTGCTGGGATGCAGGGTGGGAGCAGGACCAGCCTACCTGGCTTCAGGCTCAGTGGGTGCTTGACCCTCCCCAGCAATTTCCCAGGTTGCCTTTGCCAAAATTTAGCTCACACTTGGGTGTTGTGGCTGGAAATCTTAAAGGTTAAAAGAGGGTTGCCAGTTGTTTTGAGCATTGCAATTCATCACATCTTAATACAATAACCACCAGGTGCCTGGGAGATTATTTTAATGTAGAAAAAAACCACCACATTTTTGCATGAGGGGTAAAAAGAAAAAGCAAAAGAGAGACTATCAGGCAAGCCCAGAGAAATATCTTCTCTTTGGCCCCCGTTCTTGTCTCAGCCCCCAATAATGTGATATTCGTTTCATCCCCATTCGTCAGAGCTCATTTCCCTTGCAAGGAAATAAAAACTGCTCAGCTCCAATTTATGCAGCAGGGAGATCTGTGTGTTACTGGAAAGGAATCAGCTCAGTCAATCATGTGCAATGTAAACCTTCTGTGAACACACCCCAGATCCACTTTGCAAAATGACTCCAATAAATGACAAAACAATATGTATGAACTCTTTAGGAAGTAAGAGATTAAACAAGGACCTAGAGCTTCTAATCATTGCTGCTCTGGGGTAGTAATAATTTACAGTCATAGATGCTTGCTTGATGTGTATTTTAGCAGTTTTTGCAAGTGTTTCCCAATTCTCTTTCCTAGCTCATACTTAAAATGTTTTTGTAACCAGAATAATTAGAAAACAAACCCTTCTCTACTTACCAGTGCATGAATCTGTACCCACAGGCCATTAGAGAACAAAATTGCTGCAGAATGGTGGCCCTTCAAATTAGCAGCTCTTTATTGCCTGTACAGACAAACCTGTTTCCAAAAAACCTCTCAGCTGAGCAACCTAGTATCCACCGGTAAATGCTCCTGTTTAGGACTTACATTTTAAAGTTATTCTTGGGGTTTTTGGGTTTTGTTTGTTTGGGTTTTTTTAATCTCAAATTACTCACCTGCAGAGATAAGGACTCAGTAGCCTCTTGTCACTCTGGAGATGGTGTTTGAGAGCAATAGGAACATTAACTGACCTCACCCATGGTCCTGGAGCCTTTGGATCATCAAGATTTCTGCTTCTGGAGGTCCGGTCCCCCGAGAGACATCAGCCAAGTGTCACACCAGAGCCTACAAGAACTAAGGCAAGTACAAGAGTTTCTGCACCCCTCAATCTCTCTGCTTTGACCCCTCACTCACCAGGTGCTCCCAGTCTGGCTTCACATCTCCACCATGTGAATGATGAGCTGTAAATGTGACCTGTCTTACACTGCGGCTCTAATGCCTGTTTTTATCCCCCTAATTCTCACCAGGCTTCCTATTAAAGCAATAAGGATGCTTAATATGGGGCTTAATAATTCCTTGAGTGGTCGAGCTGTTTGAAATGAGCACCTCTGCCTGTGGAAGCAGCACTTGGGCTCATTGCTGCCTCTTCCCACTGTGCTGGGAATGAGCAGTGTTTTATTTATAGGCAAGACACAAAGCTGAAGGCCCAGGCTGAGTGCTGCCAGCTCCAGAGGCAGCAATAATATCTGTGATTGACCTAAATGTCCAAGCAACTGCTGACAGCCCAAACGCAGCACAGGAGTGGAGCCTTTGACGAATAAATGGGAGGAAATTTATACCCAGGGCTGCAAGAGAAGACCTTGGGAAATAAACACCTTCAGCTTTTCAGCAGCAATTGATGAATGTAGACAACCAGATTGTGTCCCACTGTTATGCCAACATTCCCGAGCACAGCAGTGAGCCTCCAGACCACAGCCAGTGACTTAGCAATTTGCAATCACAGGACAAGATCCCAAATGGGTATTTTCGTTCTTAAATTCTGCATGGACCAGCGTGTGCTCAGAAATATCCAAGCCACAGCAGTGGGAAACTGTGACTGTGAAAGGTGGCCCCAATAGCTGGCCACTGCCATCAGCCAGGTGAGTCCTACACTCAGCAAACAGCCTCTGGTGACTGTAGGTAATGCCCAGGCTCCAGGTGTAGTGCCTCAAAATCCTCATACATCAGGGTGCCAGGCAAATGCTGCTGGAGGAAACTTTCTGGAGGAAATCTAGCCAATAGTGATGCAGATCTGGGGACATCTGGGACTTCCTAGACTCACAGACAAACCCCAGAGCTCATTTATTCACCATATCCCATCCTCACCCCTTGAATCCTTCCCTACCCTTGACAAAAAGCAGAGGTGAAACCCCCAAGCCAGGGTGATAAAAGCAGAGCAGCTGGAGAGATTTGCTGGAGCTGCGGGGTGTGACAGCCAGTTGTGGAAAAGACCCTGAGGCTCAACAGGGACCCTCAGAGACAAATATACCCTTGGCTAAGACCTGATGGGGCAACCTGGGCACGGAGAGCTGTAGAAAACATCTATCCTCTTCCGTGGAAGAAAACGTGGCAGTATTAACTTCTGTGCTACCAGGTGAAGCTGGTAGGTGTCGCTAGCAATAAACACAACTGAAAAAACAGAAGGGCAGGCGTGTTGTGGTCAGATTTCTGTATCAAGCCTTCACGGCTGGGTAAGGATGTGTGGTTTTGGCACAGCACAATACTGGGGGGAATACAGATGTTGCACAAGCCAGGTAGTGATTTAAAGCTGGCCAGGGCTCTTGTATTTTGCTCCCCAACGTTATTGTTCACAAATAGGATTTGCTTGATGTTGAGGGGGGACAGGCAGGAACATAGCACTAGCCAGCAGAGAACTTCCCAACTTGGTGCAGGCTTCACTCCAGTCAGGAGCATCCTCTTCTTCAGCACTCTGCTGCAAACTGATGGGAGAACACAGTGCATGGCTGTGCAGAGCGATGCTAGAGATGGGACAATGTGCCCATGGGTGACTTTGCTGCTGACCCTCCCTGCTACAGACATCCAGTGAGGAAAAACCCAGCACTGGGCACCACCTCATCTGCCTGGTCTTTTTTTTTTCCCTACACCATCTCACAAGCTTGGACTTCTGGAGCCTGTGCTCTGAGCAGTGGTTATTGCACACAATTTCCCCCTCAACTGCTCTGACAAGTAATAGAATTATCCTCCTTCCCAAGTTCATCGGCCAGGAGCTCTCCAGCTTTAATTCAGTGATAGATCTTTGCTCCATGGAGGGAGAAGGGCAAGAGAGGAGGGGCTGGAGCGGTGCAGCCACAAACAGGGCTCTGATAAATGCTAATGAATTTACAGGGATTACTCCAGTCCTTCAGCTGACGCCGGAGAGCCACACAGCTCCACAGAGCCGTGCCATCCGCCTGCATCTGCCTGCAAGAAATACTTCAAGAGACAGGTAATTTGCCCTTTTGTTGTGATTAATTACAGTTGGCAACAACGAGCCAAGGTAAACATTTCCCTTGGCTGCAGGTGGGTGGCTGTGACCCTCCCTGCTCCAGCTCCCAACCCAGCAAGTGCCCGGACCAGGCTGAGCCTTCCCCCACAACCCCAGCTCCCTGGGGCTGGTTCCTGGGGGGCAGCAGGGGTGGGAGATGGGGTGCTGGGGGCAGTTGGCTCCATCTTATTATGGTCTGGCCTAGGAACAGGCTTGAATCAAGCCACAGGACCCGGTCTGTAGGAAGGCTGTGAGATGCAGCAGGTGCTGCCACGGTTGCATTTCCCCTCTGAGCCAGTCAATACGATTTATTTTTTTTTTTTTTTCTTTTCCAAGACGATGCAGGCAAAATATACTGCTCTTGGCTGCTGCTGGCAGAGGGTTGGGCAGCAGAGGGAGCTCGCTCCCCTGCTATCAACAATTCCTCAGCTACAGCTGTGGTTTGCCTGTCCTGAGTTTGTGGGTGCTCTGCAGGGGGACAAGGTTGCGGGATGGAGGGCTGGCAGCTTACCATGGATGGGGCAGGTGTCCAACATCTGCTGCAGCTTCTCAGGGCAGGAAGAGAGCCACCATCTCCATGTTTAATGGCTGTTTCTAGAGATGTGGGTGTGTTGCCTACAAACATAACATGCCACAGGTAGTCCCTGCCCCAGAGAGCATCCTCGAGGGCTAGACCTCGGCAAGACTTGGCTACCAAAATACCAGGCCCAAATGACAAACCTGAGCACTGCAGGTTAAAAGCAGAGCTCCAAAGCTCGTCCTTACCTCACACCATGTAGATGTCCCCATGACAGTTTCACCCCTGCTTGTGCTGGTGCTCTGGACACCTCTCGAGGAGAGGCACTGGTGTGGCCAGGAGTGACAGATGTAGCAGTGGCAGGGGGCAGTCCCTTGCCCGTGGTCTTGCTTCTCTGGTGAGAAAAGCCAAATGGGCACTAGGATTTTGAAGAGGGTTGCTCTGCACGGAGTGATTTGCAAAAGAGAGTAATAATCTAAAAAACTTATTTTTTAGTGTCAGGTCACCACAAAATGGCTCGAGGTTGAAGGGCAAGATGATATTTTGTCTTTCAGTATTTTGAAAGGCCTTTTAAATACAACTTTGCAAGATGCAAGAAGCTCAAGAAAGCAGTTTTCCTTTGGTTTTTTCGCCCTTCTCCTTCTTTTAAACTATGCTGTTTTTTTCCTGGGATAAAGTTAATTTTCTTTATAGTATCTATAGCTATGTTTTGGATTTGTGACCAAACCGTGGTGATAACCCAGGGATGTTGTAGCTATTGGGGAGCAGCACTTACACAGTGTCAAGGCTTTTCTGCTCTTCAACCTGCCCCACCAGCAGCTGGGCTAAGGATGTACAAGAAGCTGGGAGAGACACAGCTGGGGCAACTGTCCCCAACTGAACAAAAAGGTATTCCAGGCCATATTATATTATGCTCATCAATAAAAGCTGGGAGAAAGAAGAGGAAAGGGGAGATGTTCAGAGGGATGATTGTTGTTTTTCCAAGTCACTGTTACCTGTGATGGAGCCCTGCTTTCCTGGGCATGGCTGAACACCTGCCTGCCACTGGGAAGTGCTGCATTAATTCCTTATTTTGCTTGCCCGTGTGTGCAGCATTTGCTATTAAACTGTCTTTATTTCACCCCATGAGTTTTCTCACTTTAACCCTTCCGATTCTCTCCCCCATCCTCTGGGTAGCTGTGTGGGGCTGAGCTGCCTGCTGGGGTTAACCCACGCCATTACCTCACCTCCTTTAGCAAAACCAACCTCCCCTCACATTGTTTTCAGTGTTGTTGAGCACACCTTTGAGGTTCTCCCATCTCTACCCACACACCAGCACCTGCATCCAGCGTTTCAGCTCCTGGCGGCTGCACAGCTCCAAGCTCAGGCAGGATTTCAGAGCAGTCCCTGGAATCCACAGCAGATGGCACTCCAGATATGATATTCTAGTCCTAAAACTCCACTCCCGAAGTTAAACTAAAATTAAAAACCTGGAAAAGTTCAGGAGAGCTTTAAGCCTCTTAGTTTAAATACAGATGCTGAGAGTCTCGAAGAAAATTCCTGACACTGGAAGATGCTTTTCCTACCTTGTCCAATAAGAAAGGTCTCTTCCCTGAGTTATCAGCACAGTTTGAGTGTGGGATCCCTGAAGGAGCAGGTGACCAAACATGGAGAGATTTGGAGAAAGGCAGGTGAAGAAAAGGGCAGGGCTGATTTTATTACCCTTAATAATAACAAATCCTTCTCTGAAAAAAAATCTTCTCACCCCAGAAAGGATGGTGGAGCTCGGTGGGGAAGTGTTATTAGATGTGGGTGCTTTTCTGTTGATTTTCATTTGTGACTTTGCTTCAGGAGGTGCCAGATTCCTGACCCATTTTCCTTACAGCTGCATGCAGGAATCTTCTGAACATCTCAGCATGACACGGCCACTGAGGCTGCTGTTCAGTCCCAGTGGCACCACTGTGGAAATGCAGTAGGAGACACTGCTAGTGATAGAGGTTTGACAAAAATTAAGCAAATTATGTCTAATTGATTCTTCAGTCCTGCTGAGAGGCTGGATGGATGATATGGGTGTATGGAGTCATCTCAGGTAGAGAACAGCAAGACCCAGATTCACTGCAGTCAGGATGTAGCTGTTAACTCCAGCAGGAACCTGTTCCCATTTCAAGTGCCTTGCTATAAATCCTACCTTTTATTTGGCTCCCACTTTTTTTCCCAGGAAGTGCAGTGATCTTCATATGTTTCCTGCAATGTAGGTCAATAGAGTTTATCCTGCATTTCTGGGAGACCAGAATTAAAACTATTTATAGGTACTCCTTAAAAAGTGACACTTGACTATTTATTTGTTTTCTTTCTAAAGTAAATTATCTGTTTTTAAATAAACCAAAAGGCAGCATGTAACTTCTGTTTTTGTAGCCTATTATCAAATCAAGGGAAGATTAGAAGACTACTATCCTGGTAGGATACAGGCTTATTTCTCTGCCTTCATTTAGCCTTTCTCTTGCTTGGTGTAAGCATAAAATGATAAATACATCAGGCAAAAGGCATAAAATAATTTGCTACTAAAGTCCTCCAGGAAGCAGGACAGGGAAAAGTCTCAGACTCTCAGGGCTGGTCCCTTGTTCCTCACTTAGGCTGCATTTTGGGGAACATTTTCAGAAATACCTGATCTGGTCTGAGACAGCTCTGAGATTAGAGGCATGCAAATGCCTCTGCAGGGTCATAGAAAAAAACCCGTGGGAATGGTTTCTTTGTGGACAAACAATATCCTGCTTTAGGTAGCTCTCCTTGGGCTCCAGCAGAAAAGGAAAGTTCCTGGAAACCACAGGATTGTACAGCCCCTGGGGATGAGCTGGTGGAAGAACTGGTCATGACTTTCCCAGGGTGTAAACTACAGACATTGGCAAAATGATTAAACTTTCGTAGACAAATGGCCTTCAACACACCTTGAACTCTGTGTTTGTCGCCACCTTTGGCCAGAGACCACTCTGGAGCCTTTCCTTTGGTTTCACAAGTCTAGGGCTGGGCATGAAATCAGTGCACAGTCCCTGCCACACACATGCTGGTGGAAGCTCCCACCTTTTACAGTGTTAATATCTTTGATAAGCTGAGACCTTCATGCACAAGGAATCAGGGCTTTCATGAAGGAGTTTTCCAGAGGAACATTTATTCCTTGCTTTGTGTGGGATACAGAATGAAAAAAACCTGGAGCTGCTAAGTTCTGAGGAGAATATATCAGCAACCTTGCTGCAAAGGTTGTGTTCAGCCTTCAGGTCTGTGCATGCCTTAGCATGTCTGAGGGAGGCTGGATTATAAATGTCTGTTCCTCACAACACCTCTCTGTGCACATCAGTGGCAAAGGCAATAACAGGGCATTTTATGTTCTGCAGGTTACGTCCTACTTCAGTGACCCAGGTGTGAGAAACTTGATATTAAGTAAGCTGGGGAACTTGTGTTTCTCTCTTAATGGGATTCTGGCTGTCATTAATCCTTTAGCAAGATGTGTGTTACCAGAAAAAGGCATGTGCAATCAGCAAGACTGATGTGCTGGTTTTTTGGATGAACTATGTTCAGTTGCCATGGTGTGGAAGGTCCTGCTGGGCTAATTCTCTCTGCAGAGCCAGAGAGGACCCATCCCAGCTCCGAGAGGTCACTTGTATCCTTTGGCTGGAAATGGAGGAGCAGGCAGGTAAGGTGGCTGGCCAAGGATGTTGTGCTGCAACAGGGCTCTGAGATCTTCAGTGGCACTACATGAAGATGTCCCACTGTGTGATTGATTTCTGATACTTAAGTTTTTGGAAAATGAAGATCCCCAGAAGTAAGTAGTGAATATTATTGAGGTTTTTTCCTCCCACAGGGCAAAAACTACAGTGAAATTCTCCCTGTGCTGCAGGCCAGGAGAGGTCAGAACAAGAAGAGCCAGAAAATAGGAAAGGAAGCTGTAGGACTCTGGCTTTTTTTCTGGCCCCACACTGTAGCCCATTGCCCAGGGGGGTGCTGAGCCTGGCAAAGAGGGGTGCAGATTTGGCAGCTGCAGGTGACCTGGTGCAAAGTCACAATGTCTCTGTGGGTGTTTGTGCAGCACCTTCCACCTCTGGCCCTCTCTGCAGCAATGGGGAACAGGACTCAGCCTCATTGCAGTAGAGCAGTTCAGCTCTCCAAACTGGATTGAAAGATGATGGTGGGAGGCCAGAGGGACAAGGGGTGTCCTGCTTCTCTCAGCAGCCAGACTGCCTCCTCCAAATTGCATCCATGTAGGATCCCAAATCCCATGTTCAGCTGTGCTGGGGAACCTGCTGCCCTAGACAAGGTCAGAGGGCACATGTAGCATTTGATTTTCCTCCTGTTTTCTCTCTGAGCCTTGATTTACTGCCAGAATGTTGTGGTTGTGTTGGAGCAAAAGGGCCATTTTGCTAAAAACAAGACTGTCCACAGGGATATGAACTCTCCAGGGCCAGAGGGCCCCCATCTGAGCAGGAGGAGTGAGATAACTGGGTCTGGGGACTGTTTAGGGGCATTGGGCACTTGGTCAGGTGGCAATGAGAGCTAAAGATGGACCCATCGTGGGGGCCCTGAGCACAGAACATGTGGCTGCTGCTCTGTGGGTTTCCCTGCTCTTTTCCCCCATATAAAATTTGCAGAGTCTTGGGGAAGGCAGGAATCTTTCAAAGCTCAGAAAGATTTGCAGGAGCAGGAGTCTGTTTCACATCCCTTTTATATACATCAGCCTTCTCACAGGAGTTGTTTAAGACCTCCCAAAAGCTTCTGTACAGCGGAGTAGCTGCTGAAAAAGCACTGATATCTAAAGGGGTAACATTTGCACTGAGATATGCTCACCTCTTTGTTACGTACAACAGCAGAGAATAACTGAACCAAACTCACAGCAAAATTCCCAGTCCTGTGTACACAGTGGTGAAGGGGAATTTAGGGTCTTGCTGCACCTCACATGAGACACTAAAGCTACTCATCTGCATAAAGGTCCTGAATACAAACATAAGAATTTGTTGAAATTCTCTTCTAGCTCTCTTATGTTTCAGCCACTGCATCGACAAATATTTAAGAAGTCTGGAAACAAAAAAAAAGATAAAAAATTAATAGGATTTAAAAAACATCTTTAAGTACTTAAAGAGCAGCTTACAGTCAATTAAGGACCTCATAAACAACATCAAAAAATTCCTGCTTATTATAAAATGATTTGCCACAGAGTGGCTTGCATGAAGAGATTAGATATGCTTTGCAGCAGAAGACATGATTCTGTACAGGCATTATGTTTCAGCAAACACACCAAGCTAATTGTATCAGAGGAAGTTCAGGTGAAGCATAATTCCTGGATTAGAAAATCAAACACACAGGTTAAACAACATGTGTTGGCCAGACTCCCTGAAATTTGCTGGCAGGTCTTAAATGGGATTTTTTTTTTAACATTGATTGAACTACTGATATTCTTTTTTTGCAAGATTCTAAGAGCTGGGTTTTTTTAAAGGTACTAAAATTTTAAGCAACTTGAAGTTAGTATAATGAAATGGATTAGGTATATGGAAGTAGGAAATATATTTTGTACTTATTTCAGATATTTAAACAAACCAACTAATTACAGAGCTGAAAACAGTTCCTAAGATTGCAGTTATTCTAAAAATATTCCCCCACTGGCAAAATCTTTTCATCCACTCCGTTATTTCTCAGATCTGAAAACAATTAACACATTCTACAGGGTACACACGCAGAATACAAACACTATAATAACTCAGAACATATTTTTGGCCAAGGATAGATATGATCCCCAACTAAGTGCTGGAGCTGGGTGATGCATCGTCTGTATCAGGGAATTTTTCAAGCAGTTGTGTGTGGTGTTGCACACCCGTGTGCAGAGCAGGTGTTTGCATGTGTAGACTTATCTTAGTGCTTTGAGATGAGCCAGCATTAGCCACTTGCAACTTTTCTAAAAGAAAGCCCCCACTGCATTTGCCCCCCCTAGAGCCAAACTTCACCTCCAGCCTTCTCAGATGGGGAAGGAAAAAAAATCTCCAAATAATCTGTTCTTGTTAAGTTAACAATACTGACTGTAGGAGCCATGGGATGCAAAGATGAAATTCATTCTGGTGCCCCCATCCCTATTTTTTGACAGGGAGCACATGCACAAAGACAACAGAGTATCCCTGAAAAAAAAAAAAAGAAAAAAAAAAAAGAAAGAAAGAAAGAAAGAAAAAAACAACCACAAAAAAAAAAAAAGCCCCAGACTTTGTCTTGTCGAAATGATCCTGATACAGTTTTGTGTTATAAGAACCTACAATAACTAAATAAAAAAAGATCAAACACAAGAAAGAGAAGAAAAATGGCAGTCACCCTGGGAGGAAGCTTCCTAGCGTATGATAAATTGGAAAATGGACATACAGAACATGCTGACATACATTTTTAATAGCCCAATTGCTCAATTAATTCTTTCCCTTTTAATGTGAAAATCGTCATAATTCCTCCCAGATTAGTATAGATACAGGCCGACAGTCTCTCCTGCTCAAGGTATTTGCAGGACATAATTCATTCATAAAGCCATAATGCACTCATCTATCATCCAAAATATATTTTTTCTTTTCTTTTCTTTTTTTTTTTCCTTTTCCTTTCCCCCTCTCCCATTTGTGCTTGGGGCTCTCACTGAGTCTCTGGGCACTGATGTATTAGCTGGCATATGCAAGCTATGAATTATCAACTGAAAGGAGTCAATTATCCACTCTAAAAATGAGTGTCTGGGCACCAATAGCCTGAGGGGCCTTTTTTGTATTTACGAAATGATTTCATGGCAAGTAGAGGTGTGTGTGTGTGTGGAAGGGGGGATTGAGGAGAGGGGGGGAGAAAGGAAAGGTTGTGGGGTTTGTTTTGCTTTTTTCCTCGTGTCCACCCCTTTAACTGGAGCGAGGCGAGGAAATAACATTAAAATAAAATGAAAAAAAGAACATTTGAAACTTTGAATGCAATAATCCATTTTAATATACACTGACTTTTAGGAGTGATTTCAGCTGGCTGGAAAGGAGGCTCTGCTGGTGGCCATATTGCCTGGGCTTCTCCTCCTCTGTCTGGTCCCAGCTCAGCCTTCAATCAAACCCGGAGCCCTGGCTGACTTCAGCTGCTAATAGACTGGATAGGAAATGGGATATTGGATAGTTTCTTGGTCCCCAGTCACTGGCTGCATGCCTTGTCATCTCCACAGACATTGATTTCTCCCTCTCTTCCCCCCCCCTCCAACACCCCCTGTTCTGCTCAGGGGCTGTGGCCCACCAAGAGGCAGGGGCGCCTCAGCAAACCTCGCGCTGAGTTCCGCGGAGGGAAATGAGGTCATTAGATGGAATTACAGCGGGGTTTGATAGCTCAGTAATAGGTTTTAATGATGGAATTTAACATAGGACCCCCACTAGGGACAAGGCTGATATACATCCAGACAGGTCACTTAATAAACCGCCATTCAGCACTTGAGTTGAGGAATTTAGGAGGCTCTGAAAACACAGCCCTCCTTAACCAAGCCTATACATCACTGGTGAGCAGTCTCTTTGGAAAGCTTTTTATTGTTATTTTTGAGGTGTTTGATGGACTTGAAACACCTTGTTTCTTTAAATATGCATGTTTATTTTACCAGATGCAGTTTTGAAGAGGATTTCTTTAGGCAGCAGATGTTTTTCTCAGACGTGAAGAGGCTGTTGTGCTCTTGGATGCTAAAAGAGCTCATCTGATGGTGCAGTGAATTGTTTGGAAGTTTGAAGAGCTTAGCTGGCCTTTAATGTATTTGTTACTGACAGGTAAATTGCAGGTTAAGTGCAAAAGCAGCATTAGCTGGGGAGTCCTGGCTTCCACAAATCTACCTTGGCCTCTAATCTGAATACAAAAGGAAGGAAGGAATTAAATTTGACCCCTCAAATGTGCTGTTCACTCAATCCCAGACTTATAGAGTAAGCTTCTTTAAGGTGCTTTCTGTTTGTTCTGGCCTCATCTCAAGCAGGTACAAGAATGCCCACAAAAGAGGACTCTCTGCAGGTAGCAGAGTGGATCAAAGCCTGAGCCATTGCTTTGTATGTCCCAACAATACCAAAAGGGCTTGCTTGAGGCTCTCCTGAAGGGCTGTTCATTCAATGTGTTCTCCAAAGGCTATAATACCATGAGACCCACACACACTGCAAGCACAGGAGTCCTGTGAGAGTCACCAAGCCTCCTGCCAAGTGGCAGATCACTTACGTGTTACATCACTCCTTGAATCAAGCTCACTGGGGATGCCTACAGGCAGGATTCCCTGTTCTATGGGATGAAATTTGAAGTTTGCCACAGCAAGGTGTTGCTGAGCAAAGGACACTGTGGTTGAACTGTGGAGATGACCCGTGGCTTGTAGCTGTATGATTTAGTCTTTCCTTGCTTGTTTTTGGACTTTAGCTACAAACCCGTGTTAACAAACACAACATGCTCTATACATTGCAAACAAGGATCTGTAAATGGGAAATGTGAAAAGAAAAGGTCGAGCAGCTCAGGACATGACATGGAAGATGAAGATCTTATTGACTGCTCCACCAGCTCATGTGTTTATTATGGTTTGCTCAGCTGAAGGAAATCCTTAAAAAACAGTCAGGTTTTCTCTCTGTGTTGTCTCCATATTTAATAGAAGAGGAAAGAGGCTCTTTTAGAAGGTACTTCAGAACTAGAGTAGATTTATATCCATCAATGTCAATGAGAAATGCCTCCTTCATGGTGTTTGATGTCCAGTTTAAACTAATTTCTAGGCTTCCTTGACAACAAAGGTGGTTGATTTGATGAAAGACTGTGGTGAACTGATCCAAGCTCACCTTGAAGCACATGCATATTTCACTAGGTTTATGTTTAGCTGCTGATGGGTCCCACCATCCAAAACCATCTTCCCCTTGTTTATTTTCCTAGCAGTGCTACTATTTCCCAAAGGCATTTCCATAGTCAGGGGTAGTGTTTAAAATTCCTACTAAAAGGTGGCTCAGAGATTCAAATACTTCCTGGGGGCACCATCCTGGAGACCCCAGGCCAGGAAGCTGTGGTGCCTCCTCAGCATGCTGAAGGTTCATGCAGTGGAGGTGCAGAGCCCTAAGCAATTTTCTTGGAGTAGAGGCTGCAAAAGTTCTCCTGCTTGGACAGTCAGAGGGTCCAGAAGCAGGGAGCCAGGAGTGTCCTCTCTGCTGCCATGGGCCTGCTCACTGCTCTTCTTTGGCCTTCAGAAACCCCAGCCACAAGACAATGACAAGTGCTTTCATGGACGTTTTGAATTAACCACATTTGACTTTGTCTCTCTCGTTGTTACCACCTACCAGCAAACCCCACCACTGCAGAGCCTCTGATCCTCCCTGTAGTTTAACCTTTCTCTTCTTTTTTTCCCACTTTTCTTGAACAAAGGTGTCATAAGTGATTTGCCAGCTCAGATGATATTTGCACTAAGTGTGAACTATGTGAGCTGTGGAAAGCTGTCTGTTTAATTTTGAAATCCCTGATGAAGCTAAGAAACAAGGCCTGGAACAAAGAAGAAACTGCCACTTTTTGGCAAGAGTGTGCTGATTTACAAAGGGCATCCTTCAATTATTTAAGGAGCAGTCAGCAGTGCCATAACTTTAAGTATGAATCAAGTGGCATGACTGAAAAATTTGTCACAGTGTGTTAGATCAATGGTAATTACCTTACTGACATGAGTACTGTTATTATTTTACAGGGCTGCAAACAGGATCATGGACGTGAGGAAACACAAACTGCACTGTGATCAATACTCTCTGAAATATGACTCTCTGTGGCCCAAAATGGAGTTTTCAAGCCAGGCAAACCATTATAGACTGATTCTCTCTCTCTGCCTTGAGATGGATACCCCGAAGTAAAACACAGCAGCAATTGGTCAACTTGTTTCTGGCTTTGAACAGGCAAATAGTCACTTATTATTTTTAAGGACAACTATGTGCAAATAATAAGTCCGTGCAGCCAAACTCTGGGGGAAGAGAGAGCTGTGGAGGGGGTGTGAGGAAGGAGGGCTCTGCTGGGTTTCTTGTTTAAAACCTATGACTGGTCTCCCTACTGCAGCACAAATTTAGCGTTAAAGGTTTTCAGCTTCTCACCTACCTCTGATTTCAAAGGGTTGTGGGACTTTTGATCACTTGGAATCAGAGTTGGGATCTTCTTGGATGTGAAAGGTTTCCAGTATTTGCCTTCTGGGCAGCAATACGTGACACGGTGGGTGCCATGTCCATTGGTGGTTAAACAAACTCACACTCTTTGCTGCAGTGTTTGGTGAGATGTCAGTGGCCAAGTTGGGCACCAAGTGTAAGGTGGACAAACAGGTTGGCTGAATAGAGGGCAACAGATGGTGGAGGTAGGGTCTGGAGCTCTCACCTCTCTTCAGCCCAGGCTACTGAGGGCTGCATTTCCACTGATTGAAGGCACCATGTTGGGCCTATCTATTGACAGGATGCACAGCTGTCCATCATACAAAATACATACAGGATCATCAGTACACAACTCCAGGAACATTCTTAAACTCTGGTGCTTATTTGGAATTGTTATGAGAGTGCCCACCACCTTGCTAAACAAGCAATTTATGTATTCTCCTCAGACAGCTTGTAGAAATAAGAAAAAACTTGCCAAACCTGTGAATGAGAGCTTGCTCAGCTTACATAAAGGAGACAAAGACTTAAGACAAAATGGATATACATGGAGTAGACCTAGGAAGTTTGTCAAGGCAAGCTGAGCATAGAGGAGCATGAAGGATGCCAGGATGAGGAGAGGTTAAATGAGAAGTGTATCTGGCAGTGGGGCAGGAAAAGAAGCAGGCAGAGTTTTTCTTGAAGACTGGACCATTGTCTGTAGTGATGGAGGAAGGAGCCTGCAGAAAGGTCAGCTATGGAGGTGACAAGACAGGGATTAATACCTTAGACATACCTTGCATGAGACTGATGGACAGCATCTCAAACACTGTTATTGGGCTCTCCCAGAGAAAGGAGTGAACAGCTGATACCCACCAGGGGCAGATCAGAATTGAGAAGGTAATCTGAAAATCAATCCCTTAGAGATAGCCCTTACGTGGATGTAAAGGACTTTGTCACAATGTGAAGATGTGGAGGAAGAGAAGGCCAAAAGTGAAGGCCACCAGCAGAATGTGAGAGTATGGCATCTAACCTGGGACTTTCAACCACACTCTTCACCCTAAAACGTGAGCACATGAGAATCTTATAACAAATGAAAATTCAATAGTCCTGGATTCAATAATTGGAATAAGTCAAATAGTAAACTAGTGAGGGACACAGAGGAAGAATTGTTCCCATGCTGCCCAACATCTAAAAGATCTTTTACAAGACAATGAAAATTAAGAAGACAGAGAGGGCTACTTGAGGATATCCGAAATTCTGTCATTCCTGTTCTTCTTTGGCTGCTGTTAGGAAGGCTTAGTCTTTTTAGCAGGAAGGTTAAAACATGTCTTTGGGTTTATTTAGTGTTTTTTCATCTTAGTCCATCTTGTTTGAACCCCAGAATGCCATAAAGAATTAATTTGGTCCAGGAATATTTTATCTGATTAACATTTTATCCCCTTTTGTATATGTGTGTGTGTGTGTGTTGAGAAGATAAAACAGGTGAATGACAAATGATGGTAGGACATTATCTGATGAGAAACAAATGTTGAGTGCAGTAGGAAGCAGCAAAAATGAGCAGTGCCTCTTGTGAGGTGAATAGTTCAGAAATGGCTATGTATTATTTTGGAAAGGGTCACAAATTAAGGTGTAAATTCATGTACACCTTAAGTTGTGACCTCATAAAAATGATCAATGGTTAATGGTGCAGATAACAGGATTCATAAGGGAAATTTATTGGCCAGTTTCATGAAATAAATATATTTATACCATACCAGTGGGAAATAAAAACACATCAATAAATCATATAATATCTACAACTATACTAATAGCATGAGTAGCTGTAGGTATAACCAACATTTTTAGACCTGCAGACACCCCCTCTGGCATGGTACAAATATAATACATGTTAGCAGCAGAATGTACTTCAGTAAGAGACAGCCATGTATATCCCACTTGTGAGTTATCTAGGCAGGCACCCCTCAGGAATTATAGTTTTCTCCTCAAAACATGAGCTGTGGAACAGAAAAATAGATACTCCACAACCACATAATGCAGGTCAAATACAAAAATGCAGTGGCAAAACAGGCTTGTACTTGTAGAATATCTCAAGTTGGAAAGGATCCATAAGGATCATCAAGCACAGTTCCCATCAAATCATAGAAAAGTGTCTGTCTGTTCAAAGCAGAGTGATCCCTCAACCTGCATGCTCTAAGCAGGAGCAGATCTGGGCAGCAGGACTCGTCTCACTGATGAGGTTTGCATCAGTTTTAATTTTCAGCTGCTCTATCAGCTAAAATTCAAAGTATGATCGTGTATGGTATCCTGCAAAACCTTGTCCTGGCTGTGTAGGACTCTACATTCTGCTGGAGTGCAACAGGGTGGAAGTTCAGTTTTCCTGGAAGTCCTTGGGCAATTTTCCCATGTCCCACAGAACTGCAAGGTTTCCCTGGTCCTGCCTTTGGCTTTGACAGAGTCTCCCAACAGTGACAGGAACATTGCAGGAGCAAATCTCAGCTTGCCCTGCTGGCTACACCCACAAGCCTGGAGCTTCCCATTTGCATTGAAGATCAACAAAGGCAGGTTTCACAGTCAAGCCTTCTGCATAAAACCCATCCTTGTGGTTTCAGGCTGGGAGTGCAATGTCATTATGGCTGATTTAAAGGGTCTTTGCCATGTTCCCACCTCAACTTCAAGCTCCTGAACCTTCACTCTCCCTTGTTGCAGCATAGCTTGCTGGTTTGCACCAGGCACCATTCTCTGAGCTGGCAGGGATCTGCTGTACGGGTAGAGGAGTCATTCTGCTGCAGCTTGGGATGGACTTCTGGGCACAGGAATCTCCAACCATCCCAGCAAGGCTTAGCTGAGTGGTAAAAAATGTGCATGTGACTCTGGCAAGGCACCTCCCAAGCCAAATTCTATTGAAATCCATAGAAAAAAAATATGTATTGGCTTCAGTAGACTCTGGATCTGACCCATTTGGAGAGCTCAGGTCTCCAGTGCCACATTGTTAAGTCTCTCCTCAGCACCAAACTCACTTGGAATAAGATCAGGTCAAACCCTTTCTGTACTTATCTGCAATTTTCAGATATATATTCAATATATTCATACTGTAATGTGATGTGTAAGGTACACTGCATTGGCAGGGTGGAGAGATGTAGAATTAAAAAAAAGCAGATATAACCTAAATTGTTTGGTTTGTGTGAATTTGGGAGGCCATTATTCAAACACCAGCATGCTTGACTTCATGAGGGGAAAAAAAGGACTCTCTTCCACCAGCAGAAAATAATAAATGGTCCTTGTGGTTTTTATGTTTTCAGCTAAACTGCCTCCTTTAAAAAAATTAGTTATGAATTTGCTTTCCAAATGTATTTTTCATTGTGCATTTTATCATCTTTAGTCCAATAAAATTTTCTTTAGGAAGAACACATTATTGTGTCAGAAGGGGGGGGAGGGTAAGAATACACTGGGGAACCTTTTAAAAATGTTTAAGTATTAATTTATTTCATGATGAATTTTCCACTGTCATTTTCTTAATAGCATGCACATGAAATAATCATGTCTTAAAATGCTCCGTAATTGAAGGACATTTTCATTTCCTCATTACTGAGGGAATCCTGCTTTGAACCTTTATGACTTAAGGATGTAAGCACCAGGCTTTCTTTTTTTTCTTTTAATCTTTTAATTTATGTATTTCTCCCCTCTGCTAGTCTGTTGGAACAATTTCCTTCAGTGATAATTTTCATGCACACAGACCTTTCCTTTTGGATGAGGACAAATCCTGCTGTCTCCCTCACTGATGCAGAGTGAGGACATTGTAGGAACTGCAGCTCTTGCTGGTTGTATTTTGGTTTATGGGGGGCACTGAGGTCAATCATAGGTAGGTTGGCCCCAGAGACACCTTCAGCTGCTGGATTTTGGCTGAAGTAGGTAAAAGCTCTTGATGGGATCTCTGTGATCATGCACCTGCTGAGTCTTGTGGGACTCCTCGTGGGGTTGTGGCCATTAGAGTGCAGCTCAGGAGGCAGAGCCAGTTCAGAGCCCCTTTCTCAGACTATTTTGCCTTCTGTTGCCCAAGCTCCTGGACTGCTGAGGCGAGCTGATGGCTGGGCTGATCCAACATTGTTGGAGGATACAATGATGGGGATATACATGGGTCCATGGGACCCTCACCTAGCCATGGATCTGCACATCCATGGAGCAGAAGAAAAGAGCCACTGTGGAGCTCTGTGCTGCAAGTTCTGAACATAAATCCCTGTGCCCTGTCCTAACCCTGTCCCCGAAGGCTCCAGGCCAAACCCAGCTCCTGGAAACCCCTTTGCCCCTGAAGCTCACCCAACCTTTTGGAGCTGTGGGGAAAGGCATGACCAACATGACTTCAGAGAGGACAAACTGAGGCACAAAAATGGGGCTGATTTGTCCCCACTTGCCCAGCAGCCAAACCGGAGGTAGCAGGGCTGGTGTGGGGTTTTCCAAGCCCATTGTTTCTGGGTTGTCCCCAGCCAGATCTCTGCTGTATCAGGACCCAGCTTCCACCCCCTTCGAGCTCCCTGCACCCCAAATTCACCTCTCCTCCCTCTCCCTTCACACCAGCATGAGAAGAGGGGAGACGGGGGGCTGGGGGAGGCAGGGGAAGCACCGCTTGCCAGCAAGGAAAGGAAGATTTATTAGTGTTTATCCAGAAATACCAGCTAGCCTGCTGCTGATCCAACTGAGCCCAGCAGGCAGCAGATTGGGGATTTGCACCGAGCCCGTTCTGCGCCAGGCCATCCATCACACCCGGGGTGGGGGTGGTGGGGGCTGGGGGTGCGTGGAGATGGGGGTCCCACCAGCCCTGGGCCCCTGAACATCCAGGGCTGCCTCCTCCCACCTCCCTTTCCCTCACTCCCTGTCCCCGGCTGGCTCCGGCCCGCACAATCATTTTTCTCTCCCGGACTCGCTGAAGCAAGCGAGACGTGTCAGTGCCTGATGAAACCCCATTTTCACTGATTAGCTCCCTTAAAAATATTTCATTTATCAGTGCCAAGATTTAAGTACTTCCCACTTGCAGGCAGCCAAGTGTGTCTTGTTGACTATGTAGCACGTCCATTTACATCGGCGCTGACAACGTTACAGCAAGTGCTAATGTCCCCTCGCCCCCTGCTCCCCCCCCCGGCTCCCCCCGCAGCGTCTCCGGGCTGGCAAAGCTTAGAGCTGTGTTATTGCAGACCTGTCCTCCTCATCTGTGGGAAGAAGAGAAAATGAGGATGGAGGGAAGGGGAGGAGGCGGGCAGGGGGATAAAAAGACACCTCTGATGTGTGTCTCTCTTTTCTACAGGAGTCATTTGCAAAGTCATAAATTTCAATTTCCTCCTCCCTCGTTCCATTATTACCTGGGCCTCAAAGAAGTTTTACACTCATTTATTCCCAAATAGAAATGCAATTTCCTCAGCAAATGATACCTAGCTAGAACTCCATTTGTGTTCCAACAAGAAGACTTATTTTCTTCTTCTTTATATTTTTCTTCTTTTTTTTTTTTTTCTTTTAACACCTTCATTTACATCTCATCCTTTGGGATGGTCCCCCCTGCTCCCATCCCCTCCCTCCAGGGCACACAAAAAATGACAAGTTATTTCACTTTCTCTCCCAACATCTTACCTAGGGTTCCAGCACTCAGGAGCTGGCAGGATGAAGGAAGAGATTTGGGGTGTAGGTTTTTATCTGCAAATGACAAAGAAAAAAACAAAGGTGGAATTTGTGAGCTGGGTTTGACAGAACAGGGTTGTCTCGTTTCAGACAGAGCAGGTGCCCTGTTTGTCTGAAAGGAACAGGCTGAATTTCCAAGGTGCTGGTGAACATCAAGGCTGAAATAAATAGAACCAAGGGCAGCTGCATTTTTCAGGGTTAATGATAAAGTGAGTTAAATATTTTTTTGGAGCTGCAGTTTGAGTGGGAAACAACACTGAAATCAGGACATCACTTAAGCATTTTAACCAGCTCCAAAACTAAGAGATAATAATGAGAATGGGGGGGAAAAAACCACAAAGGATCACATTGTGGAAATGGGGAAGTACAGTGTGTTGTGAAAATTTAGTAAGAAGGGGGAGGTGGGTGGCTGTAGGAAAGGCATCTAGATTCTGTGAACCAGTTCACTCATGGGAGAGGGATGTGTTCCACACTCTTTTTCGATCCAGCTGCAGTTGTTTAAGTATAGCTCAACAGAAATACAAAAATAAATTGCAATTAAAAAATAAATAAATGCAATATGACAGTTGAAAATGGGAAAAAGATTAAATGTTGATCTCTGACAGATAAGACTCCTTTTTGCTTTGGCCCATGTTCTCATAGCAATAATCATGGGCTAGAGCAGAAGTCTCACAAGTGCTTGAAGTGGGTGGCTGAAATGTCTGGGGGGCTGACTGACCCCTTTGGGACTTCGGGGGTTCATGCCTGGAGGGATTATTCAAGATCTTGTTAGAGGCCATATTCCAGACTTGTGTTCTCTTTTGTTCTGGGAACAGATCAGTGAGCCCAGCTGCCTCCCTTGGACACCCCACCTCCTCTGCATGGGGTGTCTTAGGGAGCTGCAGCATCCAGCTAGGGGGATGCTCTGGTTCCATGCAACAAGTCCAAATGCGACAGTTGCCTGATTTGACCCTGACACAATTGGCTCTCAGGCTCAAATGAGATCCCTGTTACGTGACTTTGAAGTTGGAGTCACTCCACTGATGTCAGGACATAAGGCTGGAGTTATTCTAGAGCAAACAAGATACAGATCTGGCTTCTTTAGAGTATTCCCTGGGGACAAATGAGTTGCTGAGGGAGTGTGATTTTCCTGTTTATGCCAAGGTAGTGGCTTGAATTTTCCTTTGGCTCTGTCTCTATTTTCTGCTACCAACCAGCTCAGCAAACTTACACAAGACCAAAACTTGTTTATCAAAACCTTCTGGAGCAAGTCTTATTCAGCTTTTATTCTGCCTCTATTCACCCCTCACTTTGCACACTGCTGAGAGGGAGTCCAAGAAATACCCAAGCAGAGATCCCATCACACCGACATTTTAGCAGGTTGTGCAAGACTTAAATTCCAGTGCCACTGTTCATAGAAGCACCAGGTGCATATTCTTCAGGAAACGAATAAAGAAAATCAGCCATCCTTTAACTTCCCTTCTCCAGCATTGGGTTTCCCATTCCAAGATTAAAAGCCTAGGAAATATTAAAGGCTAAACACCAAGGAGATTCCTTTCATTGGCTCATTGGCATCCTGACATTTCCACTGAAAACAAAGTGCTCTCATAGAAAAGAACAGAAAATGCCCAAGCCCACACAGCAGGAGGCTGAAAACCAATATAGTCTTACGGCTTTTGGCATGTCACGAGGGATATAGTCAGCCACTTCCCTAATACAGGATAATGATGCTCTATCTGCAAGAATGTATGGGGAAAACGTTACACGTAGCACTGAAATGGCTTCATGCTGCCTCAGCCTGGAGAAATTAGTCTGTAAAGGGGGATCTCAGTCTCAGGTGTCCTAAAGGGTCTCAGGGGATATGAGGATTTCACTGTGGAGAAGACCCTTGGCTTTTGAGAGATGAAGTTGTCCTTGCCACTTCCATGGGTGTGAATGAAAGTGTTAAGTGGAGTGTTGGAGAAATCAGTAAGAGAAGGTGAGGCTTGCAGGTAGAGCCTCCATCCCTTATACAAATACAATACAAATCATACCTTTTTGAGCTCAGAAATGGGCTGCCCAGCCTTGAACTTGAAATACTTTAGAAGTGTCTCTCTTTCCACTTGACTCCTAACCAAGCACCAGCCTCCACCAGATGAGCACGGAGTTGGTCCGTCTGTCGCGGTACCGCCCCCCCAGTACAGGCTGGCGACAGTCACTTCTCCACTTCTGATGCTCCTGGTCACTTTGATGGTGCAACCATCACGTCATTGTGCAAAGATTGCTGGGGCAGCAAAAGGCAGCAGTGAAGGTCAGAGCGAGTTCAGCTCTCAGCTGCTCTGCTCAGCATCTTCTCCAGCAGCCGAGATGCAGTATCCTGCAGGAGAAGACAACCACATCTCCTAAATCACCTGTTAACGACATCCAGCTGTGTGCTGGGCCAGTACACAGAGGATTAGGGGCTACCAGCTGAGACACAAGGACTGAGGGAGTAGTGGAGGACACTGACACTTGGATGGGAAGAGGCAGAGAAGGAGGCTTCATCCTTTCCTTCATTCATGGAACAACCAGCTGTGCAGTCTGTAAGGGAGGAGGTTGGTAGGTTTAAGGTAGTTTTGCACCTATTAGCTCATCTACTTATTTTTGAACTCCCTTAGAAGTCATGATGTTTCGTGTGACACATTTATTTACTAAGCTAGTAACCGCAAAAATGAGCTGTGTGGCAGCTCCATCGAGTACAATGCTAATAATTGACAGGGCAGGCCAGATTGTGAAATAGAGGTGAACAGAATGGATTTTATCAGATATTAAACTTGACCACAGATGGAGTTGGCTATTTTATTAGTAAGCTATGAAGGGGAAATGCCATGCACCCACATTCAGGCTGCTATAACACTTCTGGCTTTAGCTTCTATGAATATTATTTCTCATCCATAGATCTGAGAGGGCTTTACAAAAAAAAAGAATCACACCGAGGAACAGAAACTCAATTGCTTAACTCCTAGATGGACATGCAATCTGCTGAAACACATTTCTCAAGTACTTCAGCTATGTTGTCCTTTTTGGCTGCACAGGACAGTCCAAATCACAGGTAAAATGTCAAGATTTTGCTTTGAGATATGCATTTGCTTCTGGTCTTAGAGGCTTTGGTGAAACATCTAGATAGGCAGATGGAGGAAAGACTTGGAAAATCTGTATGTTAGGCTGGCTGGCTGGATGCAGAACACTGAAGCATTCCTGCCTTTTCCTCCTACCCTGTGGACACAGCCCAGTGAGTCACCTCCCAGCCCTTCTTGTCCTACTGCAGTCTTGCCAGCTGTGGAGCTGGTAGCAGACTGTGTGCCAGGTGCTCCCTGAATTGTATGCTTTCCATGGGGAATAGGTGGAGCGAAGAATAGGAAGGAGAGCACGAACTAGTGGCCAGGGCTGTGCTAACAGGGAAGACCCACAGAGAAGCTTTCCACTGTGACAGTCTTGAAACAAGGTCATGGCTTTGAGAGTGACCAAACCAGCCCCAATCAGAGGCAGGTACTGGTGTGAATAAAGACCCTCTGAGACAATACAGCAGTCACCTGGCAGTGACACCAGCTCTGCACCACCCTCCAGCCAAGCCTGTCTGCCTCTTGCCATGCTGCTTACTGAGTCAGTTTTCCTCCTTGTCAAGTGGATGGATGTTCACCTCCAGGCAGCAGGCTAATTTCTGGCTTTGTTTGTAACTATGCCAAGGTTAAATCCAAACCTCTTAGAGAGATGAGACTAAAACAATACAGGACTAGTGTATGAGTCCATGAAAACGAACAGAAGACTCTACTGGGCTCTGGACCCTAGTCCTGTGGGGACTGGGGAAAACAACATAATTCATGTGACATTTGTGAGATGTTCAGGAATTTGCAAGGAAACATCTTCTGGTGTCTGCCAGGAAGGTGAGAGGAAATTTCTCCCAGGAAAACTGCAGAGTAGGTGCCCATGGCAAGGAAGTTAAAATAAGGTTGAATGGAGTCCTTGAAAAAGATGAGAACTGAGAGTCAGCTAATCTCCACTAAATCCCTGTGGGATCTGGATGGGCTGTTTTATTCTTCCTTTGTTGTATTTTTGTGTTTTGTTTTGTTTGGAGTTTTTCTTTTGTTTGTTTGTTTTGTTTCTGTTTTTTTTTCCTCCTTTAAGCTTAAAAAAAAAACAAAAAAAATTCTTTCTCTTCTTTTGCTCCCCACTCCTCCTAAAATCCATAATGCTATAATTAAAATGTCATAGTGAGACCACTCAATATTTATCAACAGTTGGATGCTGGCAGGTACAGTTTGGGATCCAAATCCAGAGCTAGCATAAACTAGCATAGCTAATGGGGGTTACCTAATTTACACTAGGAACCAATTTGGCCTGAGGTTTCATATTTTCTTGTCCATCCCTGAATATATAAAGGCTGGTTCAAAACTGTGTTTTCAAGAAGTTTCCTGTGAGTATTAATTTGAACCAGAGCAATAAAAAATCCCTGATATTTCACAAAGGCTGCATAGCTGCTGTGTCTTTCTGTGAGAGGGAAGTACAGTTTCATTTGCAGCATCTGTCCTTTTAAATGGAGAAATAATACTTGTCTTCATCTGTTTTATGTTTCTTACTGCTGTTGTCAACCAATACTTGCAGATTGTGGCCCCATATTTATTGTTCACCCAACCATCCCACTTAGGCAAAATGCCTCTTAATATGCTCCATAAAGAAACTTTACCCATTTGGCTCATGGTGCTGTTAATTTGCATATCATTACCATCTCATTAGATTTATGGCTCTGATCAAATACTTCCACCCCCCTGTTACTCTGTGCTGGAAATCTACAGGCTTTTGTTAATGCTCTGTGTCTCTGAAATGCCTCTCTTCCTTCTGTTCTATTTTCTTCTCTTTTTTTGGTCAGAAGGATTTGTGCATGAAAAGTACATTCAAGGCTGGGGAACTCAGCACCGCATGCTCACAGGGACAGTAAAGAGAGAGAAAAGAATCAGGAAAGAGACACAGAAACACATGTCCAATGCACACAGTGTGTGCCTCCTTTGAGTTAGAATTTAGGAAAGCACCAGCCACAAACACCCTTAATCTCCAAGCCCTCATTTTCCATTGGGGCTCAATCCTTCTCTCAGTGATGGACCACTCGAGGGATAATACTTTGGCCCAGGTATCCTTTTAAAAAAGATACACAAGAGGTTAATGACTGCAATCTCAAAGCAAACATGTTCATGCCAGCCAAGCTTGGCAGCCCATATTCCCAGCAGTGAACAGGTGCTCTTATTTAAAATATTTGTAGTCATTTAATTCTTCATGTCTCTGGTGATCATGTACAAGTGATTCACATGGCACAGTCTGTCCCTGAAGAGCCTGTGATGATCATAATTCAAACAGATCTATTACCTTTTAGCTTTCCAAATGTAATTATAATCCAATTAATTAGGTACTCTCAGTTGATTCTGGGTTTCTTCCTCCAATATCAGGCTATTGCCATACGAAACTAACGGCTGGGAGTCCTTAACATCGTGTGCTATTAGTGCTCATTCTTCAGCAGAGGCTAATAAAGCCAGGCATGTATTTGGTAGCCAGCCTGAGAAAGCCAGATGAGCTGCTTTTTTTTCCTCTCACATGACACTCAAACAAATTTTGCATCCCATTTCACCTTTCTGTGATTTGATTCCATTCTCTTTTCTGTGCGAAATGCTTTGCTCGGGAATCATAATGGGTTAAGAAGAAAAAAAAGGGGAAAAAAAAAAAAAAGGCTGTCCCATTGTGCTGCGTTGGTTGCTTAACAAAACTGGCTCTGCCCCCCTTAACCCTTCCTCAAAGACAAAAAGCTTCAAGCTCTGCTGGAGGAGCAGTGTGTAAAATATCAGATGAGGGCACAGCAAGGCAGTAGATGGTTTCCACTCTAGATGGAAGTTAAAAATAAGTCCTCATCCCACATGGGGAGGTGAGCTAATGAAGAGGAGGGTAAAAAAATTAAAAAATAGTAAAGGAAAAAGAATGGGAAAAACAGGTATTAAAAACTTTCTTTCCTTCCTTTGCTTTCTCCATCAAAGCTTTGAGGCATCCTTGCCAAACCCCAGGATAAACCCAAACTAAAGGTCTAGCACTGATATGCCTGCAGCTGTGAGGAGGTCACCTATTCCTCTAACCTTACTCCTACAAGCAGGATGGTCATGAGCACCCACCATCAAACACAGAAGGTGAACCATCCTGGTTAAGCTCCCTGCAGGTCCCCCATCCCATTGGGTCCTCAGGAAGTCCACTAAACACTATAGCCAACAGCTCCAGGAGCTGCAGAACAGCCTTGCAGGGTTCAGGCAGAGACCAGGATAAATCAGGTGTCTTCACAAAACCATCTCTTTCATGGGCTGGCAGGTCTAAGTCTGTGGCTACATAATACATATCTGTAACTCCCCCAGATCCATCAAAGTACCTGGAGTCTCTGGGACACTGGGAATGGGTCATCTTGCAGCTTTCATGCCTAAATAGTGCGTGAATATAAATAGAGGAGCCAAGTATCAGCCTGTGACATTGGCCAGGGCACTTTATCGCTAAAGCTGAGATCCATCCTCCCCGTCCTCAGTTCTTCTCATTAGATGTGGAAAACTACCAGCACTGTGGGGCTCTGATTTTTACCAAAGTTTCTAAAGGTTTCAAAATAGAAGTGATGAGCCCTAAAATGTTCTGGTTTTCATCGTGAACTCTCAGTAAGATCACTTATTATTCATAACACAGGACACAGTGACCTCCATCCAGCCACAATCTTCTGGCCACATTGGGCTTTTTAACTGGGAAGCACTGATCCTGGATTAAAATCACGGACATATTCCAAGCTGTAGCTGTGTGTGAAGGAGCTGACATACATCTGAAGATGGATCCTTGATCATAAATCACACCATGAGAAGCAGAGGTAGCAACTCCCAATGACAACACTGTAAAGTGTCTTGTCTCCTCTCCTCATTTCTTCTTTTCTTTTCTTTTCTTTTCTTTTCTTTTCTTTTCTTTTCTTTTCTTTTCTTTTCTTTTCTTTTCTTTTCTTTTCTTTTCTTTTCTTTTCTTCTCTTTTCTTCTCTTTTCTTCTCTTTTCTCTTTCCTTTCCTTTCCTTTCCTTTCCTTTTCTTCTTCCTTTCCCTTCCCCTTTCCTTCCCTTCCCCTTTCTCTTTCCTTCCCCTTCCTCTTTCCCTTCCCTTTTCCCTTTCCCTTCCCGTTTCTTTTCTTTTCTTTCCTTCAAAACACTGTGGAAAAGACCTCTAGAAAGTGGGTGGAGGAGGAGGGCAGCAAGAGATAGCTCTGAGGTACATTTCAATCTGCATGGTTCAGGAAGGAAGGAATTTTCAATCTCCTCTCTATCATTTTCAATATCATTAATCCTGAACACTCCATTTTCCATGCTCGCCCGCCCAGGCCTGGAGAGTGAGCGACACATAAAGTGACACATATTCATCACTTGGCATTCGGCGCCGTGAAGGCTGTAATACAATATTAGTGTTGTGTTATCACTGTGTCTCTCTCGCCCGCCCCGGCTGCGGCAACAGTAGATGACATGAATCGATCACCTGTGACATTTTTGATTTGGTGTCACTTTCCCCATTTCTGCCATTTGTTTTGGCAGTTAAGAGGTAATTGTGTGACATTAGCACAGAAAGACTCACTTTCCCAACCCTTCTTCCCAAGCGGGAAGAAGGGGTTGAATCTCTTTTGTCTTGTTCCAGGGGTTCAGAGAGGCAAGTGATGAGGTATTTGCTGCAGACTCACTCCCAGGTGGCTCTGCACCCTTCCCTAAAGCCAGTGGAGCTGTGATGTCTGAGCCAGGGACATCTGCCCTGTGGGATGCTGCTGAGCCGCTCTCCTGAAGTGGAAGCACAGAGGAAGGAAGCTGTCATGATAAGACACCAAAAAGCTGTGTGTCCCTGCTCTGCCATAGGTTTCCCCAGGTGACTTTGGGTGTCACTGGGGGAAGTGTCCAGGGGGCTGAGACACCAATTTCCCAGTCAGTTGCTGCTCAGTGAAAGGTCACTAAGATGATTCCTATTTAGGTCAATGTCACCTCTCTCTTCTATTAATTTTCCCTGCCCATGCAGGGAAGTTGGAACTCGATGATCTTTAAGGTCCTTTCTGACCCAAAAAATTCTGTGATTCTGTGATCAAGAGCTTTGGGCCACTGGAATCACAGGATCTCATTCCTCCAGCTGCAGACCTGTCCTGTACAAGTGATCAGTAACATTAGTAATCTGGGCGGGTAAATGCAATGAATTTGCACTGCACCCTGGAATTATTTCAGCCACTGGCTGTGCCTCATCCTACACAGAAACCTGATTCTCACTTTTTTTTCTGAGCAAAGTTTATTTTGGGTCTGATTTGCTCCCAAGATATTTCAGTGCACAGTGTGGACATAAAGAGAGATAAAGAAGGCGAGAATTTGCTCCAGCATGACGAACACCAGAACCTATCATAGAGGCCATAAAACCCCCAGCAACCAGGTGTCCCAGATGGGCTGTGACAATCCTGCAATGTGGAGAATCTCGCAGCATCCACACAGGAATGTGTGAGGTGCAAGTCCATCCCAGATTTTTGGAAGGATAAGGATTTTTGTCCTTTTGCCTCAAAGCATGGCCTTGGCCTAACCTGCAACCACTTATTAAGATGCCATTTGAAATAAATACAAAAGAGATTATGAAAAACTTGAATCCAGAGCCCCATCCAACCTGACCTTGAACACTGCCAGAGATGGGGCATCCACAATTCCCCTGGGCAACCTGTTCCAGTGTGTCAGCAACCTTACACTAAAGTATTTCTTCCTAATGTCTAACCTAAATCTACCCTCTTCCAGTTTTAATCTATTACTGGGCTGGACTCACATCCACACTCTTAGACTGAGGGTTTCGGAAGTTAATGTTTTGCATCGAATCCTTAAATCTTGTGTCAGCCAAAGCCACACACATGGAAGCCACATACATGGAAGCCACAACAGCAGCCACTAAAACCACAGGGATCTCTGCATTTAATTGCATCTTGCCACGGGAGATAAGGTGGATGTTAATACCCACACACTCACCTCACACCAGGGACCTTTCATTAATTTAGGAAACACTGTCCCTGTAGGGAGAACTTTCTGTAATTTTTCATTGGGACCTTACTTAGAAATTCTGCCCAAGTGGCTTAACTGGCAACCATCAGAGACAAAAGCCTGCTCAGAACCAACTGATCTGCTCCCGGATGATGCCTTCACACCGGTGTGTTCCCTGTGCCATGGGACAGGGACAAGCCAGGGCCATATCATGGCATTTCCACAAGTGGCTGTTCACTGGCTGCTGGGGCAGAAGCTGGGCTGAGGCTGGAGCTGTGGGGGTGATGTGCTCCCCGAACAGCCACTGGTGGGCAGCGTGTCCCATGAAGGCTGGAGGACACCAACTGTTGGAGAATCCCCCCGGGCTGGTCCCCCCTGCCAGGCTCTGGCAATAACCTGCACTCTCCACCGGTGCCTCCTGCCAGCTGGACCCATTAACCCAGGCAGGAGACAAATTGTTCTCTGTGTCAATTTTCCATTTAAAATGCAAACCAGATTTGACAGAGTAAACTGAATAAAGATTTGGATCGGATAATCCAGTAAAAGCTAATTACTAAAACAAAATGAGACACTGAGACGCAATCTCCCTCCTCCCTTCTCTAACGAGGTTCATTTGATGAGTTCTGTGCCTCGAGTATTAGCACTTTCTATCAAGAAACACAAGCTATTAACTCCTTTTAACAATTTATGATGTTCAATAAACTGATTAGGAGCCCATGGTACATAATTTAAAACCATTTGGATGTCCTATGGCCATTAAAGAGAAAGCAATGAGTCTGAACAATCCTGCTAATTATAGGTCTTGATGACTCCTGATTAGAAATCCTAATTAGATGTCCTAACTAAATCTTTTCTTGTTTTCAAATTTATTTTCTTCATCTCCTCACCTTGTTGATGGGATGATTTCAGGAAAGCTAAAAACAGATCTTCCCTAAACTAACAATTCATTAGCCAAATGGACTGAAGTTCCCAGCATCACCAGTAAAAACGCCTTAACACAAGCTACTAAATAATCTGAGTCTGATTTTATTCAAAAGTTACTTCCAGAGTTTGGTGGGTTGCCTTTCTTTCATCTGCCTTTATTCTCCAATTTATTGCATATTATTGAAAAACTCCCAAAAGTGAAATGTCAAAAATTGCTTTCCACCCCTTCTTTTTCATCCAAATTGGAAGCATTCCTAGAATGCTAAAATATAAAACAAATTAAAGAATGTAAAAATTTCTGATCTTCAGTATTGGTTCAAATTACAAATGTTTTCTGATTTCCTCTGTTTTTCCTTCAAATTTTATTTGGGTATTTTTTTACAGGCTATTTTCATTGCAGATTCAAAATCTACTCTTTTTCTTCTTCATTTTTTTAAAATCCATTCCACTATGATAATATTATTTGAAAACCTAAAATCAAAAGTGTATTTGTGATGCAAAGTTTAGGAATAGCAGCAATCTGCCTCTGGCAGTTTGGTTTTCAAGTCCACCCTCTCTGAGCACGATTTTGTGAAATGGGGTGATCTGCAGGGGAAGAGGCACAAGTAGAAAGATTAGCTTGTGCAGAGATGTGATGTGGAAGGATGCACTAAGAGCAGAATAAAAATGGTTTTATTCTTCCACACATTCCTGTTGCAACTCCTTTTTTTTTTTTCCCCCAGGATCTTCATGGTACAGATCTGGGCAAACAGGCTGTGCTACCAAGAAGGGAAAGGCAGAGAACCCAACCTCTTCTTGAGAGGTTCATTAATGGTTAATCTTCCTCCCTCCTAAAAGTCTGTCCCTCATTTCTGCTCTAAATTCATTTGCTTCATCTTCCATTCACTGGGCTTTGTTCAGCTTTTGTCTGCTAGATTAAAAAGCTGTCTGGTACCAGAACTCTGCTTCCTGGGAAGGTATTTATAGATGAAAATCAAGTCACCATTTAACCTTCTCTTTGTTAACTCAAATAGATGAGCTTAATCAGGCCCTCGGCTGGGAGCACTTTTATGCAATATCAGAATGACAGGTATGGGTGATGCAGGGCTTCTTGACATTCAAAAGCTGATCTGTCCAGAAGGCTTCCCTAAAATCCCAAACTATGGAGCTCCAAAGTTACAGCAACATGAATGGTTTTGCAACAACTGGAAAATCCCAAAGGTACATCAACTCTGCCAGCAAACCTAGGACTTGGATCCCAGTATGAACTCCATGCCTGCTCCTCATCTACCCTGTGCAAACACAGTGTGGGATTTGGGATGGGTTTAACCCATCTTGCTGGGGTGGACAAGCCCAGATTAAGGGTTTAAGATTAAGATACTGAGGAGCTCTTGCTGACGTGATCTGGAGGAACCAAGGTAAATCAAGACTTGGCACCTAACGGGCCATTGCCCAAGGAGATATCCATGCTCAGCTCCTGAACACTGAAGCTTTACATGCTTCAATAGGTATTGAACAGGACAACAGGACAATGAAAGGAGATGGCAGCTTGGCTAGGCTGGTCATTTGTTTCAACTTCTGGCAAGCAGTCTGCTGATTGTAGGCACAGAGAGGTACAAATGTTCTTGGAAAGACCTTACAGAACCTTTGTCAGTATAAATATGGAAAAGCACAGAACCATCCTCAGTGAAAGCTGTTGACTGATCAACAGCTTCTGGAGTCACTGAAGACTTTGCACTTACACTTGGAATTTTTCAAGCAATTTGCAGCAAAGGTTTTACTGTAAGAATAAAAATTAAAAAAAAAAAAAGAGGGGACGATTTTGAAGTTCGAAAAGAAAAAAAGGAAAAGAAGGGAAGGAGGGGATCCAAAGAGCCATTTCTGAGGGGAAATAGCTGTGATAAAAAGTTATTTGACACTTAAAAAGGAATTTCACATCAAATATATTCAATGTTTGACAAATACTTGTTTGTGAGGAGGAAAAATTGTGGGCTAGAAAGGAGATAATCCTTGACATCCTTCTATTGAACTGAACTGGATTCTTGCACAGGTCTTGCTCAGGGCTAATGTCATTTCCCTCATGTGTTAGCCCAGCCAGTGAGTGCTGAGGTCCTGGCACCTCTCTTGCCTAATCTTTGCAGGAATAACCCAGTTTATCTTGTTTTCTACACCTGCTTCATCAGTAGCTCATGTGATGATGTCAGGAATAGGTTTCAGCCCAAAACCTGCTCTTGTTCAGCAGATATTATACCTGTCTACAGGAGGGGCAAATACTCTTTGAAAAAACTATATCTAGAGGTCAGGTTTGGCTTCAGTGCAAATATAACAAAACCACACCAAAGAGTCAAAGATATAAAAATTTCTGTCAGAGCAATCCCACTCCCACTGAAGCCCCTGGTGGTTTTCAGCTGCCTCAAGAAAGGTCTCCTGGTACAGCCCATCTGATGCTACCTGCAGACCAGGAGGTTCCACCCCATCTGCTCACTGTGAGCCACCCCATCTTCTTTCCTAATTACTGTGGTCCTCCTCATGGATTCCCATCTCACAGCAAGTGGTAATGGTTTGGACCTAGTGCTGAGCAGCAGAATGGCCACCCCAAATGCAGCCCAAGAGAAAGCTGGTTGGAGTCAAAGGCCATTAGTTTGTGTTGGTTTGGCACGTTAGCCAACAGTGTCTCCATCCCTGAATGATAAATATTATCACAATGTGTTTGGGAAGGCAAAATCTTCTTTTAGGAAATGATGTTCCATCCTGTACAAAGTAATCATATGAATTTTCATCTGAAGCTTTGCCCTTTAGTTTCGTTTGCCATGAGTTTCATTTTCAGTAATACTTAGCACACGAAAGCATAGGTGTCGTTGGCATGATCTCTTTTTTTGGGAGATCCATGGGGGAACATTTGACCTTTGCTTCTTTTTAATACCTAACAGAAAGAAGCTGCCTTTCTTCCAGCAAGCTGAGCTCTTCATTTGTTATTTCAATCTGGGATTTAGAAAGATTCAAAGCTGATTAGGTTAGAAAGCATATGGGGGATGGAAGATATTTTATGTAATGGGTTTACACGTCCCACTTGGTAAACAAACAACCACACTATTCCCAGAATCCTGGAATGGTTAAGGTTGGAAAGGACCTTAAAGATCATCAGGTTTCATACCCGCTGCTATGAGCAGGGACACCTCACACTAGACCAAGCTACAAAAAGCCCCAACCAACCTGGCCTTCAATACCTCCAGGGAGAGGGCTTCCACAACCTCCCTAGGCAATCTCTTCCAGCACCTTGCTACCCTCATCGTATCCACTCCAAAGAGTTAGTATTTTTCATGCTTATACTTTTTAGAGTCTAATTTTGCCACAGTGGGATATTTTACCCCACCAAGGTGTCCGTGCAGTGGGACTCTGGCCAATGGGTCTCTCCAGGAAAACCAACATCAATGACATTTCCCTTTTTCTGGTAGAGAGAAACAGAAGAGCTTCATTGGGAATAACAGCCAGCTGTGAATGACTGAATTGAAATACTCTTCTCTCCCTTTTTTTTTTTTCCAGTTAATTAAGCAGTTTGGCAAAACGGAGAAGATTTCCTACTGTTCAGGTCCCTCCAAATCTGTACTTTCTTAGAGAAAACAACAACAACACCAAAATCTCTTTTAGTTTAGATTCTAGACCTAAAAATTTCAATAGAAATGATTCAGTATTGATGGCAGATTGACAAATTCAGTCCTCCAAATCATCTACATGATGAAGCCCTTTACAACCAATAAGGCTGGGGGCATATTACTAAGACAATCCTCTTCCTTAGTGCCTGGTCTTGTCCTTTAACAGGTGCAGGTATAATTTTTTTGTTCTTGGTAAAACACCAGGGTCAAGGTGACAAGCGCAGAATCACTGAGACGTGCGTGGAACAATTGCTCTCTCAGACACATGATTTATGAAGTATCTGACTAATGTGGTCACGGGAGCCTGAGAGGAAAGCAAGGAAGCTGGTTAAGAAGCACTTAGCTCCCCTCTCCAGGCCCACATTTGCATCCCATACCCACAGCAGCATTCATCTCTCTTGATGGTAGCTGTTAAAAATCTAGGCATTTCTCTTAAGTTGGTAGTCAAAGTTCAGTGGGGAGATCAGCACAGGCAGATTCACACTTCCTCTGTCAGACACGTTCACCACCAGATACTCTATTCCTTGGCCACAGGATGTACCTGGACACCTCATTTCTAAACAGATGAGACTAATCCGGAAGCATCCAATTAGCCTGTGTAGATCAGCAGACACATTTGATGTTCCTGTTTACAGGCTCACTGTGGTATCTCTGACCAGCCTTGACAGGGCTGGACAAAAGCAGGGCTGACCTCACCCCACGAGCTTTTTTGCCTCTTGCTCATCCTTCTAACACATCTCACAGGCCAGTCACCCTTTCATGCCATCTGTTCAGGCTTGGACAAATGACAGGGTTGTCCCAGCCTTCCTCCAGGTGGCTGGGATGAAGCCAGCATGGAGGAACCAACTGCTTCTGCTGAGTACCAAAATGACCAGCTAACACCCTTTACCTCTAATTTAGGAAGAAAATGTCCTTGCTATAGCTACAACAAAATAGGAATAATGACCTTTAATTAGCAATCAGAGTCGACCTTTCTCTACTTGGAAAATGGTTGTTGGTTTTAATTAGACTCCCGGGGCACTACCTGGACATCCTGGTCCCAAGTGCACTGCCACGAGCACAATACAAAGCAAGATCTAAGCAGGTCCCACTCTCTGCATGCAGCTCAAGAGCTCTCCCTGTTACATTCTTCATCTCCAACAAGTTCTGATTTTTTTTATTTTTTTTTTTGACATACCTAAGATGAATATTCAAGGTTTTAGCCCAATTTACATATCTGTAATCCGGCAGTGAGAATAAAAGGTTGTCAGGCAAAATAAATGTGTGTCTCAAGGTCAGACCTGGTTGAAACCGATAATGGTGTTTAACAGCCTATGCCATTCCTCCACAATGATCAGCATTGCTCTAATTGACAAATTGGCTGTCCATATGGGCTCAGAGGCAATCATACATCCATAAATCCCAATAAATACAAACATAATCTGATCTAAGTTGGATCAGGCAAATAAGTTAAAGCTAGATTTAACACCTTAAGGGATTGCATTTAAGGAAAATCACTGTTAGACAAGATTCAGGAGGGCTCGAACCATATGGCCAGAATGGGGGCCACCAGGGCTTGTTTCTACCCTGGCTTTGCTGGCAGAGCTGCATGGGGCTGCAGCCCTGGGCCAGGTGGTGTGTGGCAGAGCCTGGTGTGACAGGGGTCTCACCCCCAGCCGTTTGAAGGGAGGTTTCTATTGGGCAGGAGGAGAGCTGGCTCTGAATTTGTTGCTGCTCCACTAGTGGAGTAATCAGGCACGTGGTGTGATTCTTGGGGTGCCCTACACAGGGATGATGATCCTGTTGGGTCCCTTCCAACTCAACATATTCTATGATTCTGTGATTCCACGATTTCCTGAAAAAGTGATTGATGCAATCAACCAATCTCTCTGTGTGTGCTCATCTGTCTTCTCCTCAGCTCCCTCACCCCTTTTCTTCCCCAAAATATCTCCTGAACATTGACTCCTTTCAGGAGTTTGGAGCCATGGTAAAGATCAGAACTCCAGGAGGTGGGAACATGGAGACACTGACCAAAATAAAAAATAGTGAACAGCAGGAGACAGAAGGTTCATGTCTGTAAGTGCCTCCTTTGGTAAGTCCTGCTTAAATAGCCTTAGGGGCTGAACTTCTTGGTGTCAACCCTCCGACTTCAATTGACTTTGGATTGAGTTCTGAAACAAGCAGTGAATCACAACACCCACCCTGGGCACTGGATGGGAGATACAAGAGCTAGACAGTGATTTATGAGAGATTTGATCCAGTGCCAGCGTGCTCACCTTGAAATATAACCCCCAACCTTCTAGATTGTCAACAAGTGAAAAGAAACTAAGGCAGCTTTGCTGCCAGATCTGCTTTTCAGGGGACTTCAGCAACAAGATGGGGTTATCAAAAATTCTTGTAGGCTGGTGCAGCAGGTTTTGGAGGTTCTGTTTGGCTCTGTTACAGCTGCCCCAAGAAGACTGCCAACTTTTCAATGAGCTGAGTGGCAACTTACTCCCGCATTCTGCTATCCCACGTGTCACATGCACACAAACACCACTGTCCGTTGCCCACACACAAAATACATCAAGGCTTATACTATTTCAGGTGTGAATTCAATATATTTGCACCATTTTTTACATCATTTCTAATTTAAGTGTCTGGATTGCAAGTGTTTCAGAGGTGGGAGCATAATTATGAAAGATTCAGGAAGATTCTTGGTATTCCTTGTGCTCATAGAGCTCTGTGAAGGCATCTGAAATTGCCCTTGTGTCTCTACAAAGTGGCAAGAAGCCTAGGACAGGAAATAAGAGATGTTTGTTCACTGTCTCTTCCTGTACAAGAAGTAGGCTTAACCTAATGACACTAACAAATGATGGTTCAAACAAGCACAAAACCCCCCATAAGTGATGAAACTCCTTGGTAAGTAATATTTTGGATGTCAAGAATTTACGTTATTTCCAAAGGCAACTGAACAAATCCATGGAATAAAAAACACCAAGAGATGTTCAGTTCCAAGATATCACTGCTGGTTCTCTAGGTCCACAAAGCAAAGTGCCAGAGGCTAAGGAGTATTCTGGGGAAGTGTCCTCTGTTCTTCCCTATACCCCCACCTTTTGGGCATTTTTAGAAATAGGGTCAATATTGTTCCCAGCAGACATTTGCCTTCACCCTGTAGGGCTGTTCTTGTAGGCTTAGGTCCTTTTGTTGCCAGGGAAATACCAGAACATGGTTGTTCTCCTATTGAGGTCCATTTGGTCCACTGATTGACCTCATATGCTTCCAAGATGTCTCCACACATGGCCTTCTCCTGGATACAGTCATAATTCAACAGCTGCCATTGGGTAACCCCATTATTCTCCTCTGTTGCTTACTGCTTACATCCAATAGCATCAGTCTGGTGCAGCTTCTTTCTATATTTTGCTATTAGATTAAGGGATTATTGATGATGATTCCATAAGCAAACACAGACCACAGTCCTCCTAGCAACAGGCCGATAAACCTGGGTTCCATGTTTTAATTCCTTAAATTCCATTATGAGAGATTATTATAGTTTAATGCATAATATGTTTGTTTTTCAAACCCTAATGTGGATTATTAAGCCACGGGCATGTGGTAACTATGTTTGGCATTAGCATCCTTTGTACATACTTTTCTGGGCTCACTATCATAAATTTCCTACCCTTTAGAGCTTTCAGTTTAAAAGAGAAACACAAAGATAAGAAAATAAAGAATAAATCTCCGTGTGTGTCTATGTGCAGGCACATACAAAGCTCTTTTTCCTCACCTAATCCTTTTTCTCTGTTTCCATATGTGGAAGATTCATGGCCAGACGGGGTTCGAAGCCCTAATCTATGACTCCCATTGACAAAAACGGGCTTTAGCAGAGACTGGCTGAGAAGACAAAGAAAGGGAGCTCTGCAATTGATGGGCTGGAAGATGAGAAGAGGAACAGTAGCCAAGAGATGTATGGCAAGAGCACAAAGCCACACACAAGGTCAAGACAAAGCTACAGGGTTTCAGCAAGTTTTCAAGCTTGCCTATCATACATATCTCTTATGAAATGACCCATTTAAATTACCCATTAACTAATCCTCCCAGCCACATTCAGGCTTTCAGTGAGCATTAGGGTAGAAGTGCTGTATGGAAAGATGTCAAGTCTGGGCTTCAGCCCAGGTACAAATCTCTCTAAAGTTGGATCAGTCTCAGGTTTACTGAGAGCCTTTGGAGCACCACGGATATTTTTGCTGTTGCAAGAAGACTTCAGCAAACAACACGGGAAATATCCTCATAGCAGAATTACCTCAAGTGTTTCAATACCATGAGAGGACCCACTACAATCAGTAGAAAAACACAGGTTAAAATCCAGAATCAGGAATATCAGCCCTTTGTTGATCTGGTTGCTTTGAAGACCTACCAACTACAGCAAAGGAAGGCTGAGTTGTGGATGGGAAAATGTCCTCTAAGAACAACTGGGGACACCTTGCCATAAAATTTGGGTTTGCTACGTCCCCAGGCTCATGTGTGCTACAAACCCAGGTCTCTGTGAGTAGGTAAGGGTGGACAAAAGCTGGCTCTACAATGAACCCAGCTGTGGGTGCAGCAAGTGCTGAAGGATTCCCTGGCACAAGGAGAGGGGATGGGACTCTTCTCCATCTCCTGTTGGAGAACCTTTGTCAGGGTCAGACCCCAGCATTGCTACAGGAACATGGCCATCAGCCTAGGGTGCTCCCTGCAAATACACCCAGTGGGACAAAGATTTCACTGTAGGACATCCATATTTCCATGTCAGGGTTTCTGTGTTTCTATTCTGACCAGTGCACTCACTAGGAGGGGGCAGGGGAGAAGGGTTGGGAGAGGGAAAAATAAAGCCCATAGGGACTGTCAGTAATAAAAGGCTGCAGCAGATTTGTCACACCATTTCATTTCTTATTAAATTGAATGGTCCCAGTAGAGAGTGACATAAAAGAAACCACAGATTCAAATATCTCTGAACTCTGAAAATAATTGGAGGTAACTCTAATTCTTCATTTATCTTTATTACATCTACTAAGGGAAAAGAGACACATTTTAAGTCCCATCCCAAATTGTTTTTAGATATTCTTATGTTAAACAAACAGAACTACTCCAAAACAGTTTTGATTTTCTATAACTATCATTCATGTTCTCCCTATTAATCCTATTTTAAAAATAGAGCCCACTGTAATAAATATTTTATTACAACTTTTTTGGCCTGTGAACATTAAAACCTATAGGTGCTCGAGCTTCCCATACATGACACCAGTTCTGATTCTCAAAGTTATGTGCATTTTTTGTGATGGAAAGCAAGAGTTTAACTAAAATGAGTAAGAATTAGAAGTGGAGAAAATTCAGAGGCTTTTTTATATTAAACTCAAAGCCTTTCCCAGAGCTGAGTGTTTCAGGTCAGCTGGAATTTGCCTGAACTCATTTCTGGATTTGAAAGTGACCTTAGAAACCAAAGCCTAAGTGGGGAATGATTTACCAAAGAAATACTCACTTTGTGAAATATTCTTAGCAATAAAAAGAACTATTTTCTTTATTTTTAAATGCCATTAGAAGCCAGGTTTCTTATTAGCTGTAATTCTTCCCTGCCTCAAGACCAACCTCATAAACCCAGCTGTGTTTACACTCTGCATCAGAACCCAGGGCACAGTTCACTGCAAAATCAGGGTGATATTTCCTCAAAACAAGACTGATAGTCCCATGCAAGGTAACTGAGCTTGTGCAGGTGAAACACAAACAATAGAACTATAGAAAAACCCCACGAAATCTGAAAAGCCCTACAAAACCCATGAACAACTATTTGGGTTTCTCAAAAAGAGTCTCTTTCAACGATTGCCACATCCATATTAGCAGTAATTTGTAAAAACCTCACTCTTGTGCATTCAGAGAGATGTTGTCACTTCAGGAGGTGTTGAGCAAATAAACAGGCCTGATCCTGACTCCAGGTGAGTCATTCAGACAGGGAGTAGGTGGAACAAACACTTGGCCAACGTGCCCCATCACCCTTCTCTGAAACAAATAAAGTTTCCTTTATTTGCTCAAGATTTTAAATAGAAGCTGGATTTTCATGGCACCACTTTTGAAAAAGAAAGCTTTTGAAAAGGTTTTATTTTTCTACAGGAAGGCACAAGGTATGTGCTTATTTAGCTGAGATAAAATGATAATTCCTAAGAAATCATTGTGGATTAGGGAGCGAAACGATTAGAGAGAGAGAAATGGTATATTTATGAATGTGTGCATAGCCCCGCTGGTTAGAGGGGTATTAATCCCTCTTAGTCTGCAAAAGGACCTTCAGACTGCTCAAGCAAGCAGGGCTTAGGCACTGCAAGCTTCCTAGAAAGTCCTAAATCTTCACATTAGCTCCCTGCGTTTCCTCATCTTAAAGTCTAAGCCGTTTTCTAAAGGATACTTCCATAAACAAGGCCCTTCAGAATCTGCAAGGATTTGGAAATCCGGATTGGTGAAATTTTTTAAATCCAAGGTCCAAGTGGATAGAAGAAGATTAGGTTGCACTTAAAAAGGCCACCTTTAAAGAGACAGCACTGTCCTAGATCATTATTTAGGCTGAACTGAAAAAGAAACAGAAATAAAGGGGAAAGAAAAGAAGACAAAAGAGAAAAGGGTTGCATCTGAGGTCCAGCTGCCTCAGTGTCCTACATGGTCCCAGAGCCTTTCAGGGAGGAGAAAATGTGTATGTATCTACTAAAAACAACACTGTATTTCTTACAGTGTTCAGGTTACTTGTGATTGCTCCACCAGCCCTTCCCCTGGGGTTCAGCAGGGCTCCCTGTCCTCATTTTGGTGAGGTGCTGCTGGTTGCTACCAAACTGCTTCTTGCTTTCTCTGCTGATGGTGTGCAGTGCAGGTGGCAGGAATAGCAGCTCACTTTTGCAAATTGATCTAAGGTTCCTCGGGGAAATTTGGGGCATGTTGAGTAATTTTCACTGGACTTCATCTTGTCCATGAGAGGCTGATAGGGTGCTCGCTCCTTTCCCTCTTATCACCATAGCAGTTTTTCCAGCCACAAGTTCTGCTGCAGAGGAGAAGGGACAGTGAATCTACATGGGAGCCAAGTTCAGCAGAAGACAACACTGGCTTACTCTTCTCACCCTCCAGGACTGATTTCCACCAGATCTTCAGCAAATTCAACTTACAATCCTGATTCATCCACAAGAACAGCCAAAGAGCAGAGAAGCTCTTGCTTCCATGCCCACTCTGCCTTAACCAGGGAAAAAAGCAGATATTGAGGGGGAAAGGAAACAGATTACATGTAATGGTGCTACAGAGAAGCAGGAATTATACTGGAAAACCATTTGCAGCACTGCACTGGCCAGGTCCTAAGCATGGTTATATTTAGGAGTAGATAGATCTTAACTACAAAGAAGCGTCACACCACCAGAAATTGTGTGAGGCTCTTCACCCTGCCTGCAGAGTTCGGAGGTGCTCAGAATGCTGCCAGAAAACCCAGCTCTGGGTATTGACATGAGACCTCTCTACAGTGTTGTTCATGTCCCTGAAACTACCAGTAGCTCAATATAGATAGGATGGGTGTCTCTACACAGGGAACATTAGTATGTGATGAGACCTCAAAGAGGGAAGTTGATGGTAAAACCCACAGAAAAAGTCTTGCAGTTGCGTCTGTAACAGAACAGGAAGGTTGTGGAGTTCTCTGGGGCTCTGCTCCACAGCGTGACCTGGCTGTATTCAAGTGTCTCCAAATGAAAGAAATGAGGGATGAAATCTGGGATAGCAGCAGTGCATCTTCCCCTGCACAGATGAGTAGGCACAGACCAAAGTTTGAGGATAGTGAAATGACACATCACATCACACTTCACAGTATGACACCTCCTTAGCTGTTCTCTAATCTCAACAGGCTGGCGAGTTGGGTGATGAAAGTTCACTAACCACCTGAAAGTTCCCTCCCCAGAGGGAGACTTTTTCCCAGCCTTACTTCACACTGCCTGGACAATAGGCTCCTCTTTTAGCCCAAGGTAGAAAGGCCAGGTTTTGTTCACTGACTTGGTGACAGCTTCTTTGTTGCTCCTGACTGTGTACTGGGGCATCACAGGACACTGATAAGGATTAAATACTCTCCTCCTCCCATAGCCTTCCTCAAATGTCACTTCCAGTGTATCTTATTGGTTTCTATCCTGGCTTTACATTTAATCTGCTCTCCCCCTCTGCAAGTATGATGGTAATACTTATAAATTATACACCCGCAATGTTTTGGAGGCACATCCCCCTTTTTCATATTTATTTTGCTTGTTAGGAACTTTATGTGGAGTCCACATGCGACATATCAAAAGACTAAAAGACAGGTTCAGTGTCTGTCAAGGCAATGCAACCCCTCCTCTGTCAAAACAGAGTAACACAACATGAAATGAGATTGTTTAGCATATTTGTGAATCTTTTAATTAGGAAGATTAATGGATTTGTTGTGAAGACGAGAAAGGGACTCGAAAGTCTTTAGTTTGTTTTCTAGCTCTGCTCTAGGGTCTCTGCTGGATCCCAGACTTATCCATGCCCTGTTCTGGGGCAGGGTGAGGATGGCAGTTTTCTTTCCTCCCATTTTCAGGGATCACTGTAAAGGATGAGCTTCCTAGAGTAGCAGCCAACCAACACGTGCAGCACCCAGCACAGCCGGAGCTGGGACATCCCTTAGCACCCTGCACTGCCAGGAAGGGTGTCTCATAACTACCAACCAGCTCTCTCAGTATCCAAGGGTGGTTTACTATGATGCCTTCCCCCAGCAAGTGTATCCTGACATCTCTCCTCCTGCTAGCAGATCCCCTGCCTTCAAAAGGACTCTTTGTAGGACTTTGTGAGTTTAAGCCCTGGCACCTCCTTCCCTTTCCAAAGAAAAATCTGCAGAGCCATGAAATCTTTAAAGTATTCCAACAAGTCTAGTATCACTTTACAGACTAGTGTTAATGAGATCATAAGCAATTGACCAGAAACAAATAAATAATTCAAAATCTACTGCAAGTGTGAAAAGTATTTAAATGCTATTGATAAACTAATCTACAGACTTCATTAGCAGTTCAGTCACACAGCACCTGTATTGATCAGCAAATGTAAGCACACGCACAAAAGCAAAGCCCAAAAATAGCAAAAGCTAGCTTGCCTAGCAGTGCTTTAGCAAGCAACTTCATTAACATTTGGGAGTTTACTCTGTCATTTGCTCTGGGAATTTTCTTGCCTTGCTGTTTTATAGACTATAGCAATGGCCTGAATGTTGTATCTGTGGAGTAGTTTTAACAGAGCTTATATATTTATCTGTAATATGGATTGAAAATCATTTGGTCGTTGCTCCTTTTCAGGAGCCTACACACTGCTGAATTAGCTAATGCCACATGTCTACCTTCTAAAGGCTGGCTACAGACAATGTTACTTCCTGGTGTTCTGGCTTGTTCAGCCTTTTCCCTCACTGCTGGAAGTGTCACACATTGAATTTCCTCCTAAAATACCTTTTTGGCTTATACAGGTAGCTAATGCTCATGCTATGGACCCTGCAGCATCAGCATGGACTTGGGTGGTGCTGGTGCAGGTCTGTGTATTGATGAACTCCTGTCCAGGCTGGATGGAGCTTTGAGAAGCCTGGACTAGTGGGAATTATTCCTGTCCAAGGTGGGAAGGTTGGAACTAGATGATCTATGAGGTCACATCTAACCCAAACCATCTATGATTCTATGAATCTGCAGGCTATAGCTGGAGTTGAAGCCCTTAGAAAGGGGTCAGCAAATTGGCCACATCCGTGCTGAGCTACTCAGGGAATCAAACTTCTTCCACTTGCCCTGGGCAACATGAGATGTCCTGCTGAGCATGTCATGCTTGCATGCCCCTCTGCACCCCAGCCAGGAGCGCTGCACCTCCTCAGCCAGCCTCACCTGGCCCCAAGTCTCTCATTTTCATCTCTTCTCAGCCACAAAACAGAGTGAAGGTGTCCTTTGCCACCCCAGAGGAGGTGAGGGCTGGTGGCCCATCGACACAGCAGCAGAGCAGAGGTGAGGGCTGAAGAAAGAGCAGCCTGTTCAATGGAGGGGGGCTTTTTTCCATCCTCACCCTGCTAATTGCTTAACACACCAGTCTTTCACCCATGGAGACTTATGCAGCATCAGCTTCATTCCTGAAGACATTGTTGAAGGCTGGAAAAAAGCATCAGGCTCAGCAGTGGTCCTGACAGATGATATTTGCAGCTAGGCCTCTGTCTCCTCAATCCACCCTTAGGCTCAGCCAGACCTGCCAAAGCTCCCTTCTTTACTCTTTCCTGCTGTCACCCAGCAGCCTGCATCAGGGCAATTACCAAAACAAATCAATCTTCTCTTGACAGTTCATTTACACTGAATTAATTTGGAATTAGAAACCCTTATTGCAATTGGCAGCTCCTGATATTCCCAATACAATGCAGCATCTGCAGGGAAAACAACTCTAGACCCCAGCGTTTGAATTAAAAAGGACAATTCTTCCTGATTGAGATATAAAACCAAGAAGGATTTTTTTGTTGTTGTTGGGTTTTGCCCCAAGCTCTCCCTTTTTTGTTAGGCTGTCAGCAACAAATCTGGACCTGTGGTGCCCTAAACGAAACTTTTCTCATGGTGGTATGTTTCTTTCTCACTCCGAGCAGTGTTTTTAATCCTGCTGCACAGGGATAGGACACCTGAGTCTTAAATTGCACCTTTTATATCAGGTTGGAGCCCAGAGTGCAGAGCACTTTGGAAGAAGCAGTCTAAGCAATCCTGTCCCCATTTCACAGGTTAGAAAATTGAGACAGGGAGAGGTCAATTTTCCCGAGTTGGTTTTCCCCTCTGAAGCCTGTAGTCTGAGCTGCTCCCATCATCAAAGTATCCTACTTTCCTCCTTAACAAACAAACAAACCCCAAATCATCCACATTTTGTAAAAAAATAAAATAAAATAATAAAATTAAGCTTTCCAACAAACATTTCTGAATCCTAAGATGGGTCACCCAATATCACACACCTTGTTACACCCCCTCAATGTATTTATTTACACTCCTGTCTGAGGGGATTTGACCCAATATCTCCCACTTTTAAGCACCTGTAGGTTATCTGCAACTGTTAGGTTAAGCTGTAGGTTAACTTTATCTCTAGGATTTGCTTTAGCTTTTAGTCAGCCCTGAAGTGGTTAGGCAGTTAGACTAGATTATCATTGTAGGTCCCTTCCAGCTGAACTATTCTATTCTAACCCATAGAACTTATTAAAATTGTGTACCAATTTACTGGGCCAGAGGAAAGACACACACACACAACTACAGGGGATAAAAGATGCTAGCCATGAGTTTCCTACCATCCTCTCTGAATCCTACAACCACCACCATCTTGTCTTTGGGGCATTGGGAGTTCTTGTTAGATGGACATCATGGGTGAAGTAAGCTGAGAAACATCTCTGGGACCTGAGAAGGGGCACTGATCTGCTCAGCCAAGGCATGGTGAGGGTCCTCTGAGGAGGCCCTGCCACACATCCCTTCAGCACCTGAGAATTTTAGCATTTCAAACCAACACACCAAGAAGATTTAAGGAGCACCCAGGGTCAAGCAAGAGTTGGGTGGTGGTTTGGAGGCTTTACAGCTGGACTGAAATACTTTACATGGTAATTGTGAACTTATGGCCCTTCTTGGGTCTAATCCCTGATCTGTTTCCTGCACCACCTTTGCTAGGGCTGGGCATGCACCAGATTTCTTGGTTTCAGTGGGTTATTCTGTAATTCTGCACCCCAGGTGCATAGGGTGTACCTGCAACAAATACTCAGAATCTACAGCAGTTCTTGCACAAAAGAACTGTGTTGTACCCCAATAGTTCCTTCACTCTGTGAAGGGTACAACTGATCATGGCCTTGTAGAGTGGGAGTCATAGATCATCAGCATCCCCTCTCTGCAAATTAACAATATGTCAGTGCATCCCTACATAATTTATCCCTGGTAGAATTTCATTGTATCCTTCTCAACAGCTGCTATAGAAATCTTCATGGTGAACTTCTATACCTTGCTTGGATTCCTTATGATTTTTCTAGGACATAACATTAAAATGAGATAATATGAAACACGACAAAATTTCAAATGAGACTGTCTGGTGCTGAGACCTACTTGTTTTTATGGAGATTAAATGTAAGACCAGGCAAGCAGAAAGGTGTCTACAAATTCTGTTGATATCAGGAAACCTGAATTTCTCTCTTCTTATTTTATTGGAGACCCACAAATTGAAAACAATTAAATATTAATAAATCCCCAGTAATACTGCCTTCAGTAGGACTTTTGCCCTGAAACTCAAAACATAGCAGAGACTTTTCATTTTATGCACAAATGGTTTGTCACCAACACACAACAGAGCCAGCTCACACCAACTCCACACACTCTGGTCCCAGCTCACTCCCTGAGCATGACCAACATTCAACACAGCAATTTCATCCCTTGGCTCAGCCTACTGAGTAAAGGTGCATTTGGGCTGGAATTAACCAGTGCTTGGAGGTGACTGGATGGCCTTTAGCTGTAGACCTTGAACCCAAATTCCCAGAAGCTCTGGTTGCTCAAAATTTTCCTCCAATTCTCAATCCATACCCGAACTCAAGGAACCAACCTAAAATATGTTCATCTCAACAGCATTGCCATTTGCAGCACACGCTGCAATTGCCCCCCTCTGCACACACAGGTGCTGACAGGTCTCCTCTAAGGGCTCCTCTGACACGTTCAGCCCAGCTCACCCTGCTGCAGCTCCACTGAGCCAGGCAGCCACAGCCCCCTTCTAAATTTTACCCCTGGAAGTGACCACCCAGCATCCCAGCCCACGCCCTACCACTCAGCACACACAGCCCCAGTTACACCGTACGCCTGGTTCTGCTGGGCACTGAAGATCGGTGTGTTCACACCCGCCTGCAGGCAGAGGGAAGGAGTGCAGGATCAGGCACCAAAAGCCTGCAGGTACCTCCAGCAGCATCTCTCTGTGCTTTGGGGCTGCACCCTCAGCCCGGTCTTTTGTGCCAGCATCCAAGAAGCTGGAAATACATGACAAATTTGGGTGGGGGGCTCACGCGCCAGCTCCAGGATATATTTGCTTGCACCCCTCCCTGTGCCAGGACAGCTCCCTTGTGATGCTTAACTCTTTGTTGGGATCTAAGCACAGGCTCACTTTTCAGAGGATGCCCGAACATTGTCTTTAGTAGAGATGCTCTGCTGAATAGGGCCAGTTGGAAAAGATTCTGCTTTACATCAACAGAGGATCTGGCCCACAGGCTGTCAGGCACACAGCTAATCACAACAATGCTGAATTAAGCTATTTAAATTGCCTATGAAATGCCACAAGGTCCACGTGCTCTTTTTTTTTTTTCCCTTCACTCTGTTTTTTTTTTTCCTTGGTAAAAGTCCTCTTTGTTATTATCCTGATGACCAACTTGGGCTGCTTTGCTTTGTCATTTTTAGTCAGTCCACAAATTCCCTGAGCTATACAATTTATGGTTTTATCACCAGTTCCTAAGCTTTGCTACCCTGTCTCTCCTGCATCTCAAAGACGTCTCCCCTTTAAATAAACCTGCTTCATTTCTATATTTTTTTTTTCTTCATAACTTTCCAAAGCAGATAAAAAATTCTTGCATTTCTGAAACATGCAAACTGATCACTGTGGCATTAAGAAATCTTAAGAAGACTTATTTTAAGGGGTTTTATTAGGGAAATTCCTGCTCTTTAAGATATCTGTACGGTTGTCAAAAGCAGTCACTTTTGCAGATGTTGGGGCTTTTCTTACACTAATCTCCGAGGAAAGCCTGAGCCTCAGAGATCACTTAGCAATTTTTAGATTTAAGGAGATGAGAAGAAAAAGCCAGGGAGCTGGTCCCTCTTAGGGTCAAGTCTGATTTGAATTCAGAGATCTCTTGGTCTAACATGCAACAGTGTCGTTAAGATGACGGCTAATTAATGCAAGATGACTTCAAGAGATTGCATTGAAAAAGAAAAGAAGGGGGGGAAAAATGCAACCTAAAGAAAAAACAAGCCTGGCCCCTCCTCTAGGAAAAGCAGCACCACAAAACTGTTTCCACCAGGTCACCAGCAGCAAACCAGGACCAAAGCTAAGAGCCTGCAAATACTCTTCCTTACCCAGATCGAGGGTGGGCTGGGTGTAAAATGGTTTTAGATGTGCACCAGCTCTTTCATACTTCTCATGGGCCAGGCTGCTATCTGCCCATCAATCACAGCAATGCAACCCCTGCCTCTAGGCGTAAAGGAATTGGGCAACCGTCATTATTTTGGATTTCTGTTAGTTCCGTGTTTGTCATTTGGCAAGTCTTTAACACCTCTTTAAGCTTGAAGAGCACTAAGCCAGATCTGTTCTTCTCTAATCACATCAGCTTATTTCTGATTTCCAGAAATTACAAAGGAACACAGTCAGGGGAAAGGCCAGTGTCTGGAGTAAACATGCGAGCCAGGGCTGTCCCTGACCCTCCCACTGCCACCAAATCCTCTGTCCTTGCTCCATCGGGAGGCACCTGCCTCCAGTGGGAACCATCCCAGGGGGGTGAAGGCAGCATCTTGTCCCTCTGATCAAAAGCTACATCCAAGGCGCTTGGTACTCACTGCACTTGGGAATATCTGCTCTACACCCAATCCCTGCGAACAGACGGGCTGCTCAGACTGTCAGATAGCTGACTAACCCCAGCCTCCTCCTCCTCCTGTGTTTTTTTTTTTTTTTCTTTTTAAAGCCACACAGATTAAAGGAAGCATGTTTCCATTTGGTATCCGTTTGCAAATTAGCCACGGCTCCCCAACATTAAAGTTATTAGGTATTTTTCTCCTGCCTCTTCCATTTTTATTCTCAGCCTGCCCAATCCAGTTGTTTAAAACAGAACAAAATACATACATATACATAGTAATTGTATACATGTATATGCAACATTTAAAACCAACCCCAAACTATGCCCAAATGTATATTTCTCCCTGTCTCCTAAGTCCTTTAATATCTGATTAATGTCTATTTTACTCCTTCCCCCAGAGTATTTAGTGTGTGCCTCACTGTATAAATCTGCATACATTTTGCAGATCCAGTGGAAGAACTGAAAAAAGCTCTGTAGGCTTGACTGAGAAAACTTGCTTAGAGAAGCCAGGACAGAGGATGGGAGGAGTTCTGCAGCAGAAGACAGTGAAGTGTCCATGTCTGGAGTGCAATCTAAGAATTAATTCATTATAATTAATAAGTGTAGGAATTTTCTAGTGTAAGGTTGACATATATATTTTTCTTCCTCTTGGAGTGGGGTAGGATTAGTACTTCCTAGTACTGGGGCAGGAGGCTTTAAGGTAAATACAGGTGTTCACAAAACTTGCAACAAAATCACAAATATTAGCAGGCATTAATTCCATACAAAGACTCCACTGCTGCCTTTTCCCTTTGCTTGTGCTACACCCCAGAGTGGAAAATTCTGATTGTCTCCATGACAAATTATGCCTGGCTGTTGTTATTCTGCAGGCATCTCTTCCAAGGGCAACACAAACCCTGATGGGCTTTGCAATGACCTTTATGATCAGACTGCAGAACTCTCTGACCATCAGTAGAAGAAAACGCCATCACTTCATGGGTCCTTTTCTTCAAAGACTGAACTCTAGTCAGTTCCTTAGTCCCCACAACCCTTCTTCCAAAAGTCTGCAATCAGCTTCTTGACACAAGGCAAGGAATTGTCTAGGCAATATCCTCAGACACCCCAAATTTCTTGATCACTCTACTGTTTCTGGTATTACTTAAAACATTTATCCTTTTAATAAATCGGTTGATAAAAGCAAGCAGAGAAAATAAGCCACTGGAAGCGAGAGAGGTAAAAAGATGTGACAAAGGCTGGTTTTACCTGTCATTGCCCCAGGCTGAGTATTGATGAAATAAAAAACATACAGAACACCTAATAGATGTACAGAGGTGACATGAAAGCAGAGAGAGCACCACACTGTCAGCTCATCTCCAAGCCAGGGTAAATATTAACATTATCAGACTACTGTGAAAAATCCCAGAGAGGGATTACAACCAGAGAATCCTTAGAAGAAGCAGGGGAAAAAAGAAAAAAAAGAAAAAAGAAAAAAAAAAAAAAAGGAGAGAGATAAGTGGGTACCTTTCTGAATGCTCCAAAGGCAGTGAGTAACGTTTTCTCTCAACACGTTGTCAAGCTTTTTCACAGAGCAAACATTTCACAGCCTCTTCTCCCTACTCAAGGGCCACGGGTAGATCCTGGAAAGAAAGAGGATTTTGGAAACTTATCAAGTGGCAGGAGGGGTTTTCAATTGGTGTTTGAAAAAGGACTAAGCGAAATCCGATCTTGTGTTATCACAAGCACCACTTTCCTTTCCAGCCCCTGCACCCATGTCCTCTTTTTCGCCTCCCCCCAAGACCTCCTGTCAAAGGGGAGCTCAGGAGAAGTATGTAGGGTGACAGTGTCATGTTTTGGCTCGGCCTTCATAATGCAGTGAACAAGATGCTCACAGGCTGAGGACTGCAGGAGATGCACACCAGCAGCTCCCCAGAGGCTTTAGCAGATGCATGGGCAGGTATTTGCCCTGTGTGCCCAAGGACCTCTCTGCTCTCCAGCCAAGAGCACCTCAGCTGGAGATCCAAGCTCCAACGTAACTACTTCCCAAGCTCTAGCCCTGACTTTAGAGCTGTTTTTTCATCATTTCTGCAGTGAAACCTGCTGCCCTCACATCCCCCTTGCCCCTGTTCACCTTCAGATCAGCTATTACAAGCACTCCTGAGACAGGACTGGGAACCAGGTAATCAAACAGGTCCAGGTTAAGATTTAACCCTTCTCCATAATCATGGGGTTTTATTAACCTACATCGGGTCAAGATCAGAAGAAAAAAACTGGGTAGGGAGGACAATTCTTGTATTGCCCTCACACTGCAGGATAACTTCACAGTTACAAAACCAAAAATCCATAACGATTCATCAAACATGCTACCAGAGACTTGCTGAGCACCCAGGAGATATATTAATACTTAAGCCAGCTACCAACAAAGCACAGATGGCATCTGTATGAGGAACAACTCTAATGACTGGGTTTCCTCATCTCTGGAAAAGAAATGATTGAGAAAGGACATGATAAAGGTGAAACGGGCTGTGGAAGGTAAACAGAAAAGAGCTGTTCACTTTTTCTCCCAGTACAAGAACTGGGAAGCAGCTGCTGCAACTTGCAGGTGCCAACTCAGAAGAGCTGGAAAAGGAAAAATAATTTGTCACCCAAAGGCTGTTTAGTCTGCAGAGCTCCTTACCATGGGATGCTGCGAATGACCAAAGGCAACTGGAGAAATTAATTAATGGAGAAAATAAGTTCGTTTTGGTTACATTGGGAAGTTCCTTGGCCACGCATCTGGCTTGGAAGAGTATTTTGGCAAAGGATCACTACGAGTTTATGGTGAGACTTTCCTCCATCAGCATTCACTGCTGGTCACAGGACGCTGAGATGGATCAGCCTTTGGACAGATCTTGGCTACACTTCTTGGCCTTTGAAAGGACTGGTGGGAATGGCACTGGCATTTGACACAGCACTAAGAGATAACACCTTTGTGGCCACAGCCCTGCCAAAAAAATCCAGATTTCTCAGCAGTTATTCTGAGTGATACTAAAACTGCCAGGTCCAAGTTTTCAGCTCAGCAGTGAAGTCAGGGATGAGCAGCCAGAGTTTGACTCCCACATCCTCCAAATCCACAGCTGGCAGTGCCCTCCCCACTGATAAATGAAGATCTGGGTTTCCAACAGCTGCTGTGCTCACACTGATCGTTAATCTGTGCAAAGACCCAGGGCTGATTTTCATAAGTGCTGAGCACAGACAGCCCCTGCTTAAGCCAAAAGTAGCTGTGAGGCTTCAGCATCCAAGAGAACAAGGCTGAACTGTCAAAATCTCCTCTGCTCAGAAACTCTGTGGTACTCCAGAGTCAGCTACCACCAATTTGCTGCCTGCTTGGGGTTGGGGAGCTGGGCTGTGCTCAGAGCATGAGTCAGGGCTGGAGATGCTCTGGGGGCTGTCAAGACAGTGCCATGTACCCACAAAAGTGGTAGCAGCTTAAAGCTGGTCAATCCTAGTCCAACGGGCATCATGTGGAAAAGGAGCTTCTTAGCAAAGGAGGGCTTGGTGGGTGTGAGGACCTGCTCTGAGACCCCACAGCCCAACATCTGAGGGAGGCTGTCTTCAGGATTGCATGAGAAAAGCCCATTCCCCCTCAGTAAGAAAAAAATAATCCCCCCTCCAATTTGCTTAGCTCTGGGCAAAGCATTAACCCCACCACACATATTTTTGTGCCTCACCTCCAAGCCTCCCTCACGCTCTTCCCAGAGAGGAGGATCTGACTGGTGTTCAGCAACATTCCCCTCCCTCCTTCTGTATTTACTTCCTAACCCAAATACCAGGAGACGACTGACAGCTGGCTTAAATCTCTGCAGCTCAGGAGATCAGCCCTCCCCACCCATCCACCCCCCACACCTTTTCTAATAAAAATTAATTTATTATGATCCAGAGACTTGAAATTAATCTGCCTCTGGAGAGGCTGTGTCTGGTGAGGCCCAGTGAGGAGGGAGGCAGAGGGCTCCGGAGGGCACATTAACAGTATTGTTGTGCTTAATGTTGTGTAGCAGCAACATCTGCTAATTTAATGCACGAGCAGCCAGCTGCCTCCGACAGCTCCTAACAAGAAGTGGGCAGTGGGGAGAGGGGGAGCAAGGACAGATTTGCAAGGGGGTGAATGTGTGAGGGGCTGGGGCTGCTCTCTAAGCCCTGTTCTCCACAACCCGTGTAATGGCAGCGTTTGCTAGTGTGCCCGTGATTCAATCAATCCCTGAGGGATTGTCCCAGCAGGAACCTGCTTGTTGCTCCTGTTGTCAGGATCTGGGTGACATCCAAGCTCTGCAAGGGCAATGGTGAAGGGGACACTGATGGGTTGAAAGCCCCGTTTCACCCTCCATCTGATGGGACTAATGCAGCAAGGAGTTAAGGACATTTTGTGCTTAGTCCAGCTGCAACCAGAGTAAATGGAGTGAGGGATGGATGTCAAACCAAAACCACATGGAGATGGTGTAAAGGAAATCACACCTGTACCCAGCCAGGTTTGATGTTACTCCCAAGAAGTTCACTCAAGCAGTGGGTTTTTGCGAGATGCTTTTGCAAAAGTGATTATTCTTCTTCTTCCAAAAGAAAGAAGCTTAAAGAGGGCAAAAAAATAAATCCCAGCCCTCAGACAACAAGAAAGGTTTCCCACTTATGAGGTGATAATCAGTGTGAAGTAGTTCAGTAGCGTCATGAAAGCAATGTCATCATCTGGGACTCCTGTGGCTGGCAGGTAGAGTGAACCTGTCTAAAATATGGAAATTTGCTGGCTGCTCCAGGCTTTGCTCCCTGGATGTCTCGGTGTGTTTGGACCCCCACTGAGCACAGACACCTGCAGGGACCTCAGAGGCTGCCCTGTGCAGGGCTCAGGGTGATGCAGGCTGGGGGATGGCTCAGAGGTTTTGCACAGGACCCAGGAGTGAAGCAAGGTGAGCCTCCAGCTGCAAGCTTCTAACATGTCAACACTGCAATTATCAGGGAGGAGTTTTATCGCAGTGGGAGAAGGCTGCAGAATTCAGTTGCAGGTCTTGCTGTGGGTGGAAGGAAAGGCAGAGGTGAGGCTTTGAATCCTCTCATGAGGCAGCTGCTTCAAGAGTGAGTCCAAACACTTTCTACAATCACGCCCAGAAATGCCTGAGCCCATACCAGGTCCCCATCACCAAGGAAGGGTCCAAGAGTTGACTCCATGCCTCCTATTGCCAGAAGATACAGCACATAAAGGGAGGTATCAGTGACTGGAGGAGAAGCCAAGGTTAGGCAGCAATTCTGATTTCTTCTAGGAAATGGAGAAAACCCGGGAAGTTTGAAAACCAGGAGTAAATAATCCATGGCTTATTCTCTGTTACACGTTGTGTTGCAAAAGAGACCTGGGACAGGTTACCTTGCATCAGCTGCTCTGCAGCAGCTGCCTATGGACAGTCCCCCACCCTCAAAAAAAGAGATGATAATTCAAAACAGCTCACTTTGGTGTGGAGGAGGGATCAGGATTCATATCTAGTACCTGCCATATGAAACAGCCAAGAAAAGCTCCACAGAGAGAGTAGGCAGGAGAAGCCAGAGCTGTCAGACCCTGAGCAGTCAGACTGCTCATTTCCATATGGTGAACCACTGTAGGAATATGAAGTTCTCGGTCCTTAAAACTGCTGGGACACCCCCATGTTCTTTGGGCAGAACAATTTCAGGGCCCTGACAGATCCTGCCTCCAGGAGAACAGAGAGCAGCACAAACAGAGTGGGAAGAGATACTGCATTGGGCTAAAAGAATATGGTAAACCTCTTAGGGAAGGGAATGAAATGATTTTTCTCAAATAACCAACATAAGGATTTGAAAATGAACATCTCTTAGTATTAATTTAATTAAAGCAGCATGCTGCCATTACTTATAAAGCTAGAAGAATCAGTCTGTTTAATGGGTTCTCAGCTAATCAAAAATTAATTAAGCGTTTAGTGGGGATTCCAAATCCCTGAATTGGATTTAAAGAAGCCTGTTTCCATGTCTTTTTCCAGTGTTGCTTGTTTTACTATAACAGGAGACGTGTTTGATTGTGCAGACCTCCTATTATCCCTGGCTTGCAGGTGATCAGCCTTGAAATTCATTCTTGTTAGTTGATAGCTGCTCCGTTCCCCAAAATGACTGTGACAGAGCATCACTAAGTCTCTGCCAGCCCTGCAAGCAGGCTCAGAGCTTTCCTTCCAGCCTTGTGCCCTGACTCTCCTTGCCACTTCAGATGCGGTAACAGACGGCGGAAAAGGGCTGAAAATGGGGAAATCTCCCCCTTATTTCTGGGGCTTTGTGATTCTGCAGTGGGCAGAGGCAGTGCATTAGGTGGGCTCCCTCCCTCCACCTCTCTGCTTGCAGATGTCCTAATGCCTTTGCTCTCAGGAAATATTGCCCATTTCACTCTCATCCCCTCTTTCAACCCCTTTCTCACTGCTATATAAGATGACGTCCACCACTGAGTGATGGAGCCTTCTCACCACAGGCAGCAGCCACCATAGCCTGGTCCTGGATGAAGAAGACTTTCAACATCAATGTGCCTCAGAAATGCCCTTTACCCAGTCACTTCTGCTCCTGCCCTTGGCCTCCACCCATCTCCCTGCCCACCACCCATATAATCCCTTCTGTCTCAATGCAGAAATCAACCCAGGGAGCAAATCCAGCTGAGAAGCAACCCATCCATTAGAAAGCTAAAAAAGAAATACAACCCTTAAAATAAAATTAATTTTAACTCCTATTATTCCTCCAGCCTGTTTCCCAGTAAGAACACTGAGGTGGGCAGAGGGCCCGTGGCAGGGAAGGCTGGTGCACAGGAAGGTGTGGTGCTGCCTGAGCTGGCTGCCTGCAACCACTGCGATGACAACCACAGCCCCCAGCCTGCCACTGGAGACAGCTCCACTTGTCTTTCATCTCTGGAGATCTTTTTTTGTGTTTTTTTTTTAGCTATTCAGCATGCTGACAATGTAAATAATGCCAACGACATCAAAAAAATCAAAATGCATCAAGTGTCAGGCAGGATGCAAAATTTCTCTGCCTCTTTTATTTTTGGCTGGGGGGTAAGGGGTGGAAAGTGAATAAAGCTCTACCTGAACCCCTTAAAGCACAACATCTTTGAAGTAGCAAACTGGCAAATACACTCAATCAATTATAAATGAAATAATCTTCTTAAAATATTAGAGATTTGGGTGCTAAGCAATACTGGAAGATTATGGAGAGAAAATCAGTTTTAGAGCTTCCTAAAGTGACAGAAAGAGAATAATCGGAAGAAATGGTGAGAAGTTTAAAACGATTATGTAGATTTGTGTCAGTGAAAATGTCCCAGCAATCCTTAGCCGATCTCTCGTACGCTGGAAATAGATTATGTTCAATCCTTTCTTAAAGGGGCAGGTTTCTTTCAAGTATGGAGGTGGTTTAATTTTTTCCTTTTTTAAAAAAAATAAATTAAAAAAAATATTATTTTTCTAAGAACCTTTGGGTTATTTTTAACCTCCAAATGAGACTGAGCCCAAGGGCATGTCTGCGTTTCTTTGCTGTAGTGTAGGGGCACACACTGGGTTGAGGTTTGGGGTACACTGAGGAGCATCGTGAGCCCCATCCTCACCTTGCAGTGTGACACCTTGCACAGAGCAGCGACCAACTGGGCAGGGGCATCATCCAGCCCAAGATACCAAAGATATATGCCCAGTATACAGAGATACTGCTTGGGCCAGGCAGACATGGAGAGATGTCTTTAAAAAGTTGTTTTCCCTGCTGGCAAAGAGCTCTGAAATCAAGATTACACCCATCCTTACAGGGAACAAATGCTTCTTGGAAGATTCTGGACAAACTGAGGTACCTAGGTTTGAGTGAGACTCATTCCCTGTCTTCCTGCGGCACGAGCAGCACAAAAAAGGAAAAGCAGAAACCCAGGAGAACACGAGGGGTGATTTGATGCTGGTTTTGACACAAGCAGGTTAGGGAGAGTCCTCTCTGCTTCTGCTTTTGTTGGTGTTGGGATTAAGTTCCCATCTGATCCTTTACTGGCTCTGCATTCCCCGTTTACAGCCTCAGTGCAGGTTGTGGGAATAATTTGGAGCTTACCCTTCACACATATATGTGCTTTTCTAACACAGCCTCCAAATATTTCCCTATCACAAAGGACTACATACAAAACCTGGAAAACAGCTACTCCACATAATCACCTTCTTTGGTTTCATAGCATTGCTTGGATTTGAGATCCTAACCCAGGAGACCTCATGCCCCGAGGTGTGATGCTCACATGGGTGTGGGGAGGGAATTCCTGGAGCCAAGAGAGGAGGGCAGAAGCCCATCAATCCTCCCAGGACCTCAGTGCAGTCAGAAGCAACAGAAAAATTCAGAGGAACAAATTAAAACAGGAAAAAGGTATATCAATACCAGGGCTGCTTTTAAAGATGGTGCAAGTAAACTGGGGGATTGGTGAGAACTGTTGTTCATTGATAGCAAAGGAAAGGAGGCTGTCTCCAGGGAGAAGTAGGTAATGTAGGTAATCTTCAGAGAGGATTTGCCTAAAGAGATGGAGGTTTGGGAATAAAATTCCCTGCAGTCAAGCAGGGGCAGAAGAGGAAGATGAAATCTGGTTTGTCAACAGCCATCAAGGAGACATGGAGCCATCAAAAATCAAACAGGCTCTCTAAGAAGATAGTGCTACCTTCACTTTGGACCTGCATCAGATCATCTCTGGAGTCATGGATATTTTCAGCAGGGGAAAAAGCCTTATTTTTTCCAAATCAGATACTTTCAATCACACACCAAAAAGAGTAATCTTTTCAAATAAGTGCATTTTTTCACTTTGAAAAGAAACATTTTTATTCTCATGTTTGAGCTTTCTTTTTTCCCCTCATCTGCATTTTGTTTTCCCTACCTTTTCTTGCTCTTCTTCCTGAGGACCAAACCAAAAAAACTCCCAACAAAAAAACAACAAACAAAAAACCCAAACAAACAAACAAAGAAGAAATTCCCAAAGGAAAACCTTTTCTAGAGGTACTTGCAAAAGGTAGAACTGAAAAGCTTTCCTACAAACATTCTCAAAAGATAAAAGTGAGCACAAAACACAGGATTTTAAAAGGATCCTATTTTTCAGCATCTCTGAACACTGGAGGTGTTTTTCTTTGGATCTGAGGGAACCTGGGGGTCATTACAAGGTACAGCCACTCTCTGTGCTGCTCACCCCCAGGGTGCCTGTGGCTGCCACGATCTCACCATTTACAGCAGCTTCTCTAGGGCAAATTTGTCTAATCCCAGCTCTCCCTGGGGACTCAGGCAGCTGGAAATAACAGCCCTTACCTGTCGCTGATGGAGAGGGTAGGCAGAATTAGCTAATGTTTGTAAAGCTCTTAGGAGATGACAGTGCTGTTGTGCAGTACTACTCCCACACTATAGCTGGGTGCTGCTTGATAGTCAGGCATGGAATCAATTTTTGAATAATGGATATTAAAAATGTCAACTATGACACCCAGCCATAATGCCTGCTGCATGCTGAGTGCCTGTGTATTGTTTCACACACTTAATATACAGTGGAGGCACTGTAATTACTCTTTGCTAATCCCCACACTCCATAATCTGCCTGTACATAGGAAACCTGGCTGCCTCTTCCCACCTCTCTGCAAAGAAGTCACAGCACAAGCTGCACTTAACTGTCACTCTGCTAAGATACCACAGTTTTATTCCCCCAAAAATATTGTGAATATCTTTTGTGTGCCAAGCGAAGATCCACTAATCACACTTATCCAGATCCCTGGATCTGCTCTGAGCCTGCATCTATTACCAGCAGTCACTTAGCAGCAGTGGAATAGAACAAGTTGTCTATCCAGAGAGGGGAAGGCAGAGTTTTCTTTACAGAGATCCTCAGATAAATACTGTCCAGAAACAGCACCATAAGCTGTGGGAAATGTGGGCATGGAAGGCTCAGTCTCAGATTTAGCCATCTGAAAACTGAACACAAGGTCTAAGCAAATCTAGGCAAGTTGTCTTGACTTTTTTCATAGTTATTTGTGCTTCGAGCCAACTTGTGCTCTCAGTCTTCCCTGTGAGTTTTGGGACACTCACCTTGTTTCTGCTCCCTTTCTTTTTTAGTGGAACTGCTTCAGTTTTTTTGTTACATCAGTTAGGGGCAGCCTAGGTATAGACCAGTGCCCCGGGATGCTGCACGCTGACACACAGCAGAAAGCCTGTCCCTGCCCACTGTCACTCATTCCCCAGCCATACTGGTGGAGCACGGGTCAGAGAATAGAGAAACCTGTTTGCAAGAAAGTTGTGGTTTAAAAAGAAAATAAATCTTTCGAGGCCTGTGCAAAATGTGCTCCTTCTGCACGTGCCTTGCTCTCCATGCTCGGCCTCTGCTTCCTTAAAGTCACTGGTGGGGTTCGCCCAGAGCTGCAGCTGACTGACACAGCTTGGCTCACAGCACCTGAAGATCCAACTTGCTTTATTTTAAACCTAGGGAGGGCTGGGGAAGCAGGCTAACACCCAGCTGCTGGAGAGGAGCAATACCAGTGCCATGACTCCCCGCTGCTGCCCGCCACGCCGGGAGCCACGGACCTGCACTGACCCACCACGAGTGGACCTGCAAAGCCAGGGAGACAGGCAGCACGCCAGCCTGAAACGGCTCTGAGCCCAAAACTCGATTATTGCTTAACTTTCCTGCCAAGCCTCCAGGTCCCTCTGTGCTAAATCATTCCCCATCGATCCGTTCCCCTTATAAAGCTCCTGTCTCCCCCACCAGCACTCGGCTCCATGCGACTCGACTTCCAGCACAATTGAGCTCGGACCCTAAAAATCAATACTGCAGCAACCCAAGGATCAGAGGCCAATGAGGTCTTTAACAAACGTGTCTGGTGCTCTTGACTTGAGTAGGCTTCAGCCTACTTTGAGGTCCTTTCTGATCCATCATGGGTTTGTTCAAGTTGTCATAAAGCAAATTTGCAGTCATTGATCCAGGCAGAATGAAGTTGTGAATATCAGATGGGGGATGGAGGGGGAGAATAACCCTAGAGAAAGAGTTATAATAGCTTACAGGCAACACATGTCTGAGCCAGAGGAAAGCAAATTAGGAAAATGCAAATGAAATGAGCTTTTTTCTATTTTTTTTTTTTTTCCAGCCTTTCTTCCCTCTGGAGAGGGAAGCTGCATTGGCTCCTTAGAAAAATGAAAGGAAACAATCCTGTTAACTATAATATGAGGCTGGGTTTTTTGCTAATGGATGAGGGTTATGGCTACATATCCTTGAGGTAGTAACCACAGACAATGTTATGTAATGATCACCTACAAATATGTACAAAATAATAAGCCAGTTCTTTCTCTGCTGTGAATCCACGTGGCTCTGCTGAAGCCAATTCAGCTCCTGCCAGCAGACGGGACCCAGGCAAACTCATTTCAAAGCAAAATAACTGAAGAGGTAGGAAAGTTGCTTTCTATAAAGTGTGATCCTGATGACAAATGACCCAACCACCTGCAAAATGTATTAACGAGGCTCTGCTATGCAACTACTTGCACAAAAGCCAATTGAATTTAATATAAGGGTCATTCATCTCCCTGGCTTTTTGTTACTTTTAATTCAGCTCCAAATCTTTTCAAAACTCATTAAATGAAACATAATCAAAATTCACATTTCTGTACCTCCTCTTTAAAGTCTGAATCAGGACCCTGGATCAAAACAAAACCCAGCTTGGCTCAGTTCTGCTTTCAGAGGCACCACCCATCTTCTACAAGGATAAAGTTATTCCAAGGTTTGGAGATCACTTAGAAGTAGGGATCCAGACTGGGATTTCTTGTGCAGGAGATGTCCACTTCAATTTCACATTACCTCTAACATAGGCATATTCAGAGCAAATACAAGACACTTACCGAGCTTTTTGTAGCAGGTCTGGAAAAAGGTAAGCAGCAGCCAGCAAACCAGGAACCTTCCTGAATTTTGTTCCTGTGAGCTCTGAGGAGAGGAGCAGTTCCCTGCCTTCTCCCCACAACCTTTCCCCTGATATTTTTCAAATGGACTGTCACCATATTCAAGACAGGTCCCAGTTATATCCCCTGCTGGGCTCTAATGGGTTTGCTCCCTGCCTGGCGAACTCCTGGTACACATCAGTCCCATGGCAATGTTCCAACAGTCTGTCCCTCTTCCCATCACCAGTTCTCTGCCTTCCTTGGCTGGTCAAATGCTCTCCCTACCCCTCTGAACAGCTCAGGATTTGTGGATCTGGACCCTCCTCCAAACAGAGCAGAGGCAAGGCCAGAGGAGCAGCTTCTGTGCAGACTGTCCAGACTCTGGCAGAAGCCACCGAGTACCAAGGAAAGGCAGCTTGGCCCTGTGAAATGGAGGAGTCGCTGGGAAGGGAGCTGTGACAAGCACACTGGAAAGCAGGGGTCCCCAGATAGTTCAGCAACAGAGTCATAGTGCCTTATCCCATCAGTAAATTCATTCCCCAAAATCATGCACCCAGGTTCATCAGCACTGCTGCAAGGAGAACCCTGTCTCTGTGTAAGATGTGCTGTGCTCATCACACCACACTCCCCCCAGCTCCCTACTCATTTCCAGGTGTGATTCAAAAGCATTTGGTACCACGGGGTATCATGAGCTTGCTCCATCCCCTCGCCTGATCTCCATCTAGCAGCTTCTGTAGGCCCACAGCTTTCCCTGTCACTCAAGATTTGTTTCCTTTAAGAAGTCCCAGTGAAACTACCCTCGGGTTCAGTCATCACTGGTTAGGCCCAGAAATCCCAGTCCAAGAAAGCATTTCAACTTCTCTCCCATCACTCACTGCAGCTGAGTGGTGACAGGATTGTCCCTTTTACAGGAAAACCCATGATTTCATTTTTCCTGCCAGTCCAAACTGTAATGAAAACAAAAAGAGCTGAAATTTCTCATGCTACTCTTCCGTACTGAGTAAAAGTGAGTCAAGGAGGATTAAAATGAGTCTCCTTTCCAATTTTGTTGGCATTCTTCACAGAACAGTTTTGGTTTGATGCTTATTTTTAACAAAAATTTGAAAACAGTCAGTTCTGTCACTTGTGTTAATGGAACTAAAACACAGTTTGCCCTTCTCACTGGTTCTTCTTTTATAAAACCTTTTGGGCTCCTCATATCAAAACTAGCCACCAAAAACAGACTCAGAGAGGAATTTCCAGCTGGATGCATTTGCATCTTCACACACTTGGCCATTTCCAGGGAAGTCAACAGGGCAACGCAGAGATTTCAGCACGTCTCTGGAGCAGAGCCCCAGTGCCTGCACCGCCCCTGGCTCACACTGGGGTGATGGAGGAGTGAACAAGACCCCCATTCCTGACAAAGAGAAAAAAATCAAGGTTTGCATCCACCACCCTTGATCCATTTGTCTGAAAATACCCCTCCCTTGGATGCATTCCCCTTTAGAGCCATCTTTCCTCAATTCAAATTGCTCCTTAATTCCTCCTTTTCGAGCGCATCTGACTTCAAGCTTTTCCCCGTATCCATCAGTTCTTGTGCTGACCATAATAGTCTGTGGGAATGTTTGCTTATATTACTGCTCCTTCTGAGTTATGCTGCCTCCACCTTGTACTCTCTGCTCTATCTCCATCCACTGCATTACCCCACTGCCTGTCTGAGAGTGGCTGCACACACTTCTGCAAAGCGTTATCTCATTATTTCAATTCTATCTGCTAAAGCGTTTGGAGAGACAGTGTATTAAAGACACTATATAAAAATAAATTGAATCGAGAGGAAATCTATATACCTAAAGTTGTAAAAAGGAATGGTCTCTGGTGATGACTCCATTTCCAGCAATGGCATTGTAACAAGCTAGAGCCCGTCTCCCAGTTGAATTTTAAATAGGTCTGCTGAAATTGAGCAGAGCTGGCCAGGCTTGCAAGGCTGGGGGCTATGCCCTGAGGAGCAGGGGCTCAGGGGAACCTGGCAAAGGTGTGCAGGGAGCAGGGGACAGGTGACACAGCCTGGCCTGCCCCCCTGTCTGGGCTTCTCTGGACCACGGACCCATCAGCGCACCTTGCCCAGCTGAGCTGGGAGCTGCAAAGAGGGACACTCTGCCTCTCGCTCAGCCTTGGGCATCAACCCCTCATTTGGCATTGCCTCCATTGCTAAGGCAGCCCCACAGTGCAAACCCTGGGACCTTCTCCCAAGTTGGTCCTCAGGTCATGGAAATACAGCCCAGCCTTCCTCCCTTTGCAGTCTGCCTCAGAAAAAGAGACAGGCACAGTCATTACACATGGAAAAGCAGGACCCTGGCAGTTTCAGATCCCTCTAAAATCACAACATACTATGGGTTCACTTCTTGGCTAGATGACTATATGGCAAGAACTTGGGCTGGATATGTGGTCCAACAAGGATCCAGGTGCAGGTTTCTGGGCCATGCTGCTAGCTCAGTGCCAAAAGAGGCTGATGCAGTTCCTGGATCTGTAAGCAGGTGGATGAGGAGGGATCTTACCTCCACACTGCAGAAGAGATCTCTGATGGCCTGTGGAGCAAAAAGGACCAGAGGTCCCAGTAAGGGGACCTAGTAGAAAACAGCTCTACATATGGAAGCTATGACAGGGCTGACAAACCCACCCAGGAATTTTGGGGACACTCCCTAGTAAAATAAATTCTCCACATAAAGCTGTGCATCATTGTCTTAGCTGAGCTACAGTCTGTGAGGAACCTTATTAATTTCTTGTTGCTGTAACTCTGAACTCTCCTCTGCACCCCTGGGAATCTGTAAGATACAGAAATAGGAAGGCTTTACCCCAGTGGTTTGTCCTTGTCCTCATGACACCAGCAAGTGACGAGGAAAGAGAAACTGTGCCATGAACTTGTGCACTGCAAGAACGGGCCAAGTCACAGCCCAGATATTCTACAAGACAGGAGGTGATCCATGGGGAATGTTTTCTGCCAGTCAGTCCCAGAGTCCTTCTCCCTAATTAAATCATCATTTGTCTATTTGGGGAAATGGCTCAGCTGAAATGACATCTTTTTCAAGCTAAAAAAAGAAGGGAAAAAAAGGAAATCTAACTGACGTCATGGGCTCCTCCACCCCTCCTGATTCAATGTGTTCTCAATTCTCTGTTGCTCCATGTACAACTTTTAATGTTAATGTTCAAGCAAATTCCCAGCATCATTTGCTCTCTCTGTCTTCCCAGAACCTGAAGCTTGGTAACAAACCCATGTTTGTTATTTTTCTGCTTCTTCAGGGAATAACTGATTGTTACTTTCATCCCCAGAACAGCCCGGTTTGGTAGCTTTGCTCAGGTGATGAAATTCAGCCCCTTGAATTGGTTAGGGCTCCTATATTTTAATAGAAATAGTAAATCTTTCAGACTGCAGTGAGGGAACCAGTGGGGCAGGTTATAAAGTGACCAAGCATCTGCCAGAAAAGCAGCCTCTGCAAATCTGGACCACAGCTATGAAATATAAATAAATAAATAAACAAACAAATAAATGAATAAATAAATAAAGTGATAATAAACCAAATGTCTGGAGGAATGTCTTCTCCCTATCTTCCTCTTTTCCCAGCTCATTATTTCTTTATAAGGCTCATTACTAGCAGGTCTGAGGCTCAGGCAGTGACCCACGAAGGCCTGGAGGGATGAAAGCTTTCAAATGCTGTCAGACCCAGCTGGACCGATTGAAGAGAGATGCAGAGAGATGCAAGGTGACATCTGAAGGGACAGGTTTCCTGGGGCCCTGAGCTGGAAGTGGCAGGACCAGGCTGCACTAGCATGTGCCCAGCTCTGCACAGTCTCAGCCTTTCAGCTGCACTGGAAATATGATTTTCCAGTATGCCAAACCATGAATCCAAAGGGGATTTACTGAAATCCCAGTGGAAAAACTTTTGATGGACATCAACCAAACTACATGAATCTTTCCCGTAGCCATTCAACAGTTCAGGAGCAGGTCCTGCCCCAGCTGAAGCCTACTTGTATCAGGATTGTTATGCTGTGTTCCCATCCCACCCTACATGTCTGTGCATTCCTGTCCCCTTTCCGGATGCTCCTGGTGTGTGAGAGATTGTGTCAGTTCAAGGAATTGTTCTGGCTGAAAACCAAATTAGCAGAGGGGTTAAAAAGTGGGGTGCAAAAGAGAGAGAAACCAAGAGTTTTTCAGAAGCAAAACACTTTCACTTGGAAATATCACTGTGTTTAACTGCCTGGCTTGTCATTTGGGTTCCTCCTGAGCAGCCAAACTCTGGGGTCATGCTCAAGCCCTGGCTTTGCTGAATCACCATGAGCCCAACACCAAAGCCAAAGGATGCTGCAGGTGCCCCTGAAGAACCACATCTCTACCCTGACCTAGGATGCTGTGATGTGAAGATTTTTTTGGAGGATTTGAAACCTCTCAGATGACCTCAGTGATGGTAGCCTATTTGCATCTATAATCACATTGTTTTCACAGAATCACACAGAGTCACAGAATCACAGCATGTTAGGGGTTGGATATCATCCAGTCCAACCCTCCTGCCAGAGCAGGTTCACCTAGAGTTGACTGCATAGCCCAGGCTTTTCCACTGGAGCCTCCACTTCTTTCCACAGTTTCTCTCTAGACCTGTTACCTAATTTCCTTTGCTGAATTTCCTCTGCAAGCTTGTTTCAGTCTGTGGTCTTCTTCTCCCTGCCACGGAGCTTGTATCTGCCTTTTTTTTGCATTCAACACCACTGCATTTGCAGCACCACGGCCCTTCTCACATCTGAATTTTGGCTTTGCTAGCAAGGGAGGGGCAACACTTAACTGAGGTTGCAGCTGAGTAAGCCTTTCTACTGCGAGCTCCTGGGAGAGAATCTTATCTCCTAGTGGTGTGCGAAATGCCTCAGAGAAGGGACCACAACAAGCTGGTGGAAAAACACTAATAAATAACTTGCCTGATGGTCATAACAGGCAAGTGAGGACATATGACATAATCGGGGGATAATAAAGAATCTCACCAGGCTTCCAGGAGCGTGGGGCTCGGAGCGACACAGAGCAACAAGCCAAAGCCACTGCTGGGCTCATTCCTCACTGCCAGGGGTGAGAAAACTTCATTCCAGCCACTGAGAGGGGGTTTGTGAAAGCCTCGGATGTATTCACCGGGGAGAAAATTACCTGTCAAAAGAATGATAAAGCCACAGTGTGCTTTGCTACTGGAATCCATTTGTTCTGACTGGTGATGGGGAAGAGCTCAGGCTGCGTCATGTTCCTCTGCTAAGTTTTTTTGCTGCTGAAAGGAAAGATGCAGAGGAAAGTATTAAAGAGTAGTGTCCACATTTTTGGCATGGTGATGTGTTATTCAATAGCTACTTTGTTAAAAGTATGCAGTCCTCTGTATTGTCCTACTTCAGGTTAAATCCAGGCATCTGCAAGCCTGAACCCGCAAGTAGTTTGTATTTGTAGGGACTGGAATGGTTCTTGGTGTGGCTGTGAGAGGGACAGTGTGTCACATACACAAACCAAACAACCAGCAGGCATCGCTTGTACTAGAAAAAAATCAGGGTAAATCATACCATTTCGAGGAGCATCTCCATTTGCCCCATAGATGTTTTTGTAGGCAGCTGGGATGGTTTTGTGGTGTGGGTCACATACTCACAGAAGTTAGGATATAAGGCACCTTAAGAGGTCACTTGTTCCCATGTTTGTCCCCTGCTTTAGCCAGTGATCCAGGGCTGACAGATGGGTTTTGCTCATCTTTTGGTCTAGATACTGTTGAATTAGGTGGACTGCAGCAAGAGGATCAAGGGAAGTTATCATCCCTTCTGCTCAGTGTTGGTGAGGCCACAGCTGGAAACATCCAGGCTAGGATCTGTGGGTCAAGAGGGAAGAAGGGCCTGAGGCATGTCCTACAAGGAGAGATGAGGGGAGCTGAGCTTGGTTTAGACTAAGAGGACTAAGGCAGGGATCTAATGCTGCTTACAGATAGCTGGGTGTAGTTAGAAAGACAACAGAACCAAAACATTCCTCAGCAATGCCAAACACTGTAACACGGAGCAATATCCACAAACGGTGTCTTTTCAATTCATGTAGGACAGCAGGAAACAACTAAATACCATGTGGGTGGTGTAGCACTGGGACAGGACAACAGAGGTGGGAGATCTCTGTCCTTGGAGGAGTTCAAGCCCTGCTTAGACACAGCCACCAGCCCGACCTGACACTAGCAGTAGCCTTGCTCTGGATGGGAGGTTGGGCTTGCACCACACCAGGATGGCACTAATTGTCCCTTTCTCACTGCCAGGGCTAAGGTGGCTGCCTGTGGTGTGGTGTCAGATGCCCTACTGCAAACCTCTGAACATCATCCGGGACCTGGGGACAGGGATAGATGGAAAGTGCATTGTGTCACACCTCTAAATCTTCTTCATAATGCCTCTCTGGTCAGGTACTCCTGAGAAATGCTTCCTTAATCCATTCCCCCGGACACCAATAACGTTCTTGAGGACCCCTCTGCAGACCCCACGGTGTCTATTAAGTGCATACACTCCTCCATCAGCCTACAGCTGCAAGTCCCCCATCGTGCCAGCTAATGAACTAGTTTAGGGTGAGTAGTAAAATTAAACCTTTGTATCCCACAGGTGGTGATTGGAAAACAGCAATGGGAAAATAAAAGCCAAAGCAAAATTCCTCAGAGCAGGCAGTAGGAGAGAAATGAAAATGCTATTATCATTCTTCCACACAAGAAGGGTGACAAAGGAAGACCTCTCTTCCCACCCTTCTGGGTGCTGCCTAGATTTTCCAGCAAGGTCACAGTAATAAGCAATCAGCTGATTGAACTGCCACATTTCAGCCAACCAGGAGAACAAGCAGACCTTCTATCAGGATTCTCCACAACAGAGCACTCGTGATAAATGAAGTGGAGAACAAGACAAATGAATATAACCTACTACTGTGCATGGATTCGTCAACTCAGAGAAAGCTTCTGACAGAGAGAAGGAAGGAAAAGACACTGCACAGGGAGTTTTGGTAGCAGGAGGCACACAGGAAGGTTGCTGTGAACTCCTCAGAAGGACATGGATTGAAGAGGAGACCTTTGCTAGGTGCCCATGCAGAGGTGACCAGGAGGTTATGGGGGCACAGTAGGAGTCCACTGAGCTGTGGCTGCCCATAGCTTGTGTTGGGCAGAAGGGAACTGGACCCCTTATAGTACAGGTCTTTAGTGTCTAAGCTTGACTCCCTGATTTGTGCAAATTGATCATAGCCACTGAGACAGGGTTGTCCTTGGGCAGGAATAAATATATGAAAAACACAAACAACTTTCCTGCATGATCCTGCTATTCTCCAAGGGGAGACTTGGGATGACAGGACCCTCACCCATGGATATACCCTTGTTGCTTCCCATGTACCATAGAGAAGATCACAGTCTGTGGTTCCTTCACGGGGTATAAAACCATTTTAATCCAGAAGACAAAGATGTAACAGCAAGGGATTGGCAGCTGAAGGCAGGAAAATTCAAGCCAGTAAGAACATGCAAATCACCCATAGTCAAGGTAACTAGCCACTGAAATGGGTTACTAAGAGCTGGAAGGAATTCTCCATCACTCACTTTCTTCATCACTGTCAGGAAATCAGGGGTGGAGGCTTCCTAAATGACACAGACAAGCTTGTCCAACAAATGCTGGGAGAGTTTTGGGAAAGAGGCAGAAACCTTTGTTAAGGAGTGATCCTAGAAAATGGCAGCAGGCCTTGCTGGCTCTTTAGTGGCTAGTGACTCCCATTACACCCTCTGCAGGGTCCAGCCAACAAATGGTGTTAGCAAGGAGTCACAGTCAACAGGAGAGTTTGAGAAGCTGTTGAATTTCCCTCTACTTCCAGGACTAAAGTTTTGTCCAAAGTCTGTTTTACAAAGAAATTTAAATTCATATCATTGTCATTCTTAGGGTGATTTTCCCCCCTCTTTATGATGTAAAAACAACCTGCAATGAGGCTTTGTTTAAAACCATAAAGTTAATTTTCTAGAATAATTGTTAACAGTTGGAGTTTTTCTTTCTCCAAGCTCAAGGGAGAAGCATGGACAGATTTATTAATGGTGTCCCCCAGTGTGATTGATGGGCTGCTGAACAGGGAAACTTCACACCTGAAAAAACTTGAAACAAGAACACTTGTACCAAAAATAACATCTGTGCCTGGTACCTCTGCAAGCCTCTCTGTAGTGACTTGTGGCCAAACCTTCCCATAGCTTCTCTACCCCCATAGCTCCTCTGTGGGTTCAGTGCTGTGCTCTGTTCTTCTGTTGCTACCGAGCCAGATATACTCATGGCATCACAAATAATGGTGATGGATGACGTGAGAGGAGAGAGATCATCTCTCCAAAAGACTGAGAAGGTAGAAACGAGATTCCATCTTGGGATAATGGTTTTAGAGTTTCCTCCAGCACAAGTGTCCATCAAAGCAAATGGGACTCAGATACCTACACATAGTGATGCACAGGTAAATTTTAACCCTTAGGTACATCCCTTTCACCATCACTGGAAGCAGGTATCACCAAACATCAGCCACACTGAGATTCTCCAGTCTGCAGAACAGGTTACACAACTCTGCTCCAGAAAGTACTGGCGACACTGAGATCAGTTTGGGCAAGTAAGAGTATGATAGTCCTTGTCTTTGTTGCCTAGAGTCCACCAGCTCTCTGTCCTGAAAGCATCTGCTCTTTCATTCATTTCTCAAGTCCTGTGGGTTTTTGGTGTGAGCACCAGGAAGCCCAGGGCAGGCATTGGTAACTACAAGGTGACTGCAGCAAGTTCAGATAGATCAAAACCTTCTTACAAAAGGGATCTGCAGATGTTCTGGGCAGGATGACCCTGTGGTTCTTAATTCAGGTACAAATACCAGCCCTGGTGTAGTCCAGAGAGATGCACCTCTGATGTGCTGTTATGTTGATGAGTTCATGGGCCTGTATCCTTCCCAGGAAATCAGGTAGCAGCATGAAGAGGAGGGAAACTTGTCCAACTGGAGCAGGTCAACAGAAGAAAAGGTCTGATCCCTTCCCTTATAGAGGGACATACATGGACAGACAAACCTGGCTATTTGCTGTGCCTCTGCCTCCTTTCCCAGCAGCTACACAGCAATGGGGAGAAGACAAGATGACCAGCACCCCTGAGAAACACCTTGGTCTCAACTTCTGTGATTGTTCAAGCTCTTATTTCTGCAGACATTGGCTTCATTGATATATTCCTTCCCTGAAATACCAGGCAAGCACTTTCTTGGCACAGCTGGGATGAAATTTTTGCCTTGGTCAACAAGGTCCAATGGGACACCAACATTTCCACAAGCACCAAGAGATCCAGGAATGGCCTTAGATGCACCCAGGATAACTACAGAAAGGCACAAGACCTTGTGAACCCTGATAAGTTCAAGGAAGAAGTACTGGGAACCATCTCAGCATGTGAAAGGAGTGAGGAAAAGCTCAAGCCTTAACCACTGATCACAACTTCTTTTCCAATGGAAAAAATAATCTGTTTTAATAATCTTAATAATCTTTCTCTAGTATCTTTTGTCCATATGGCTGGTAATCTGGCTGCTTAGGAATGAATTATATAAAAAAATAAAATCCTCAAATAGGGATATAATGGCTTAGCTCAGAGAATCAAAGAAATTAGAGGCAGAGAAAAGCTATCAGGCCACTTAGTCTTCCTTACCCTCCAAGTCTTCTTCCATCAGGGTCCTGCTGGGCTGGAGCGACAGCATCAAACCAGACCCCTGAGTGGAAACTGCATCTTCTTCCCAGCTCTTCCTCAGCCTCCCATCACTGCACCCACTTCTCTCTCTGCCTCATGTCTTCTCCCACTTAGTAAGACTACATTCTCTTCAGGACAGTGATTGTTCCTTACAGGGGGTTCACACACTGCCCAGCAAACAGGAACCACGATCAAGGACAGAACCTTTGCATGCTGTGCTAACAGTGACAATGAAGTACAAAATCCTCCTGCAGGCTCTTCCAGGTTTTACCAAGGTCTTAGAGGGGAGCCCATAAATGTTTCTTCCCATCTTTGCCTTTAGCATCGAATGTGGGCAAGGAGGGAATGGATCCAGCTGCTCTCTGGAGTAGATCAGCACAGTCCACTGATTTGCTGACATGACCCTGGTCTGAGGAGAGAATCTGGCTGAGGCCAGGAAGTTCATATCTCATCTGTTTCTACTTGTGAAGATTCATCCTGACCAAACCAGAGTCACCCTGGCAATATTAATACACAGAAAGCAATGCCAGAGTGCAAAACGCACCTCCTGCAGAAAGCAGGGGCTGCAGGACCCTGCCCTGCTGGTGGTCTGCAATGGGCTTTTAATTTATTTAACCATTGGTAAACAGATGTAATCAACATAACCTTCCCCCTCTCCTTTGGCACCACGTCAGAGCCACAGGCAAGCTCTGCTGGGGACTGGCCGTCACATCAGGATGAGACTGTGAAGCCTTGAGGTTATGAGACCACTGCTGTGAGTTTTGCCCAAATCTTTACATGCCCAGTTGGTCTCAGCAAGACACCATTAACTTACAGAGGCAGAAGAAAGGAGCCCCATCTGGAGCTTAGAAAGCACAAATCTGCCATTCTCTCTTCGCAGGCTGGGGCCGTCTGAACAGAAGGTAAAGGTTGCAGGGAGATGCTTTCATAGGGAACAATGCATGGGAAACATGGAGACAATACACTGCTCTCTTCCCACCCCCCCTTTTTCTTTGCCAGAGCAGGTACCTAAAATTAAGAGCAAAGAAAACTGCAAGTTAGGACCATCAGTTCAGCTACTGACAATTCTTCCCACGCTTTTCTCTGAGCTAACAAATACGTTGCAGTGTTGCACCGGTGCAGAATTACCAACTCCTCTGATTGAGGAAAATAAAATCTATCCACACACTGATTTTATACTGCAGCAAACACACATTGGCCACAGTCACTGCAGGTAGTGAATTACATGGGCTTGCTCTTAGGGGAGCTCTGGGTGCAGGATTTTAAAGGATTTTGAAGAAGCAGACTGTCAGAAATGCTGAAATCTGAGTGCTTTCTCTTCCCTCCAGAAGCTCTCCAAATTGACAAAAGAGCTGTTTGTCTGCTCTGCTCTGCTTAAGTCAGGAATTGAAGTGATTTTTCTCTTTTTTTTTTTTCCTTTGGCCTATCTACATTCTGTGCTTATTTTTGAAGCATGAGAATTTGCCAGCCACTTTGGGAAACAAATCAGGTGCCACAAGACCCTTTTTCACCCACTCGGCATATCTGAGGGCTGGTTGCCCAAGATAGGTGGCAGCTACTTGGATTCCATATAGGAGAGAACAACCTCCTGGCCAGAAGGAACTGCCCTGGTTTCCTCTGTTGCTCTAACCTGGGAGGCCCAGCCTCTCCCTCTCCTTGGACTGGCTTAAGAACTCCCTGCTGTTCCACCTCCCCATGCTGATCAGCCAATTGATCCAGGCTGAAATCTGTCTTTAAAAAAATATGCAAAGGAGGAGGGAATATTTGAGCTTCATTGTTTTGGCCACTGAGCTAGCAGTGGTGCCCCAGTGCTTGATGACAGGACAGGCAGAGAGGGGAGGGTAGGAAGGGAGGAAGATCTCTGCTTCCCGAGCCAACATGATGCCTGAGAAAAGGTTTCCTTAAGCAATGATGTGTAACTGATGGTGTTTGGGTTTCCACAGGTCTCCTCCATTACATGTGACTAATTATTCCCCCCAAATATTCCCTTTTTCGTTGCAATATTAGGCAGCCAGGAGTTACCATATTCTGGCTGGTATCTCTGATCGCTGCCAGGAACCAGCAGCAGCGACTTCAGCAGAAGGTGCAATAACACTGCTTGATGGCAAATGGTCCATGACTGCACGGAAATATCCTAACACCTGGAGACCAGTTTAGACCCTGGAGCATGAGGTTTTGTATCCCTTGCAAATTGCTTGGAAGCACTAACTGTGGACACTGAAAGTGGGCACATAAACATCCAGGTATTGGCACCAGAGACATATCAAACACTTCCTTTTAATAACACATTGTATGGGGTGTGAAAAAAAACCCTGCTACTGATTCTGAAATGTTCCCAGTTTCTGGCATATCTTTCACTGTTGAGTTATAATTAATGTCACTCAGTTAAAACCTCACCCAATGTTTTGCAGGCAGGTATTGCTTATTCAGACTTTGCAGCATGGGAATACTGAGGTGAAAGACAGTCACTAACTTGCTCACAGCCAGTGAGAACATCACCAGCATAACACACTGAACAGTGGGCTGTGCTGCTTCTCTCTGCCATAAATAAACCCCAGGAAGTCCAACATAACAGTAAATAAAAGCTGGACTGCTGTATGCTATAATTCACCAGAAGAACAGAGGAATTCAGTGAGGATGCAGAAAAAAAAATACATAAAGTCCAGTTGTACATCCAGGAGGGGAAAGGGACCAGAGGGAAACGGATAATCAGATGGAAGAAAAATCTGAAAGCAAATGCTTTTTAATTATCATCATTTCAAGGGAGCACAGAACGACTCCACGTGGTCCCTCATGGTTGTAGAGAGAGACCCAGGTCAGGGCAGAGGGCAAATCCAGGGTCAGATCCTTATTGAAAGTGAAAATTGTTCTTATTGTGCTTAACACCAGCTTTAGGAATATTCAAGAACAATTTGGGTTTTGTCAGTTAAGACACTGTGGCCTGTGGTTAATGTGGCACTAAGATAGTGGTGTTGTTTTGTTGTGGGTTTTTTTAAGGCTATTAATCTAGCAAGATTTTAAAGAGCTCAGCAAATATAATGTGACTCTAATATACTTCATCTAGAAATTACCACCAGCTTCATTCACTGGTGCAAACATGATGGTTCTGAGAGGTTACAGAGACTCAAGGCAGTCTCCTCTTTATTTAAAGGTACTCTAGTTTCTTTTACTTTTACAGCACTGGAAGATGCCCAAGGCATGTTTCAAAGTCTCCAGCCCTCAAACTAGCTTGGGTCTAACACATCATCCTGACCATTTTTCTGACAACAGCAGATGGTCTTATTAAAGGTGCTGTCTCTCCTTAGAAAGCTTGCCCCTTGTCCAGGACAGTAATTTTCCCACTCAATGTAGTCCCATCACATGTTGTTGAAGACCGCCATTAGATGGGTAGGTGAGGTCATGAACCAAATCACAGCCTCAAAATTCCATTTTGGTAGAAGTTCTGGTACAAGATTCCTGGACAGAAACCACATTGGTTTAGTCTCTAGGAGAAGAACGCACAGCTTTGCTTCACTATGGAAAAAAACCCAACAAACAAAAACAACAAACCAAAGCTATCCAGCATAACATTGAAGAAAACCTCTCTGAAGGAGAGCTGGATCATCAAAAAGGTGCATTAATAGAGGTTTTGGCATGAAAATTTGCCAGACTGCAAGTTCTCAGGAGAGAGGTTCTACCAGAGGTTGGTCTCTACATGGGAGTCCTCCTGGCACCTCTATGCACCCAGCCCAGGATGGATTCAGTTTGTAAAAACAAGAAAACCCACCCATGGGAAGCCATGAAGGGCTGCAGGGAATCTCATTGGTGTCCAATCTGCTGGAGACCAGTGTCCTGCAGTGGGCAAGGTGCCCACCCCTCAGCCCTTCCCACAAACAGTCCCACCTCCTGCCTGAAGTCCTGAGGAAGGGGGAGAAGCAGATCTGCCAGGGAGTTAAAAGTAAAGAGAAATTTTCTGCAGAGGTTCAATTCCCAGATTTCCTCCACTGGCACCTCCCTGGCTTCTCCCTGACCCTGTGGAGGCACCTCCATCTCCCAAGATGGGAGCATTCCCCAGCATGTTTCAGAGTCCCTGGAAAAGACTTTCCAAATGACACGCAATCCATGCTGTGAAGTGAGAAATGGAGAAAAACCTGGAGGAATCAGCTCCCATCCCTCTCCCCACTTACCTGGCATTTATGCTCCATTTTTTCTCTGTCCCAACATTTCATTTCTTCTCTCTTTCCAGGTGCACCCAAACCCTACTCCCCTGGCCCTATCCTCAGCTGGGAAAATACACTGAAATTAGATGGTTGATGTTACTGGGAACATCGATCCCTTTTTCCTTCCCATCTGGCTTTACTGCCAGATTTTTATTGCTGCTGCTTTTTGCTGGGGACCCACGACTCCTTAAGGCACATTCTAATGGCCCTAGAAATAAAGAAATGAGACTTTTAAAGGAATGAGAATTTTTCAGCCAGCAAAAACCTGTAAATAAACAGTTTGGGCTGGCAATCAATGGGCAATCTCTCTAAGCCCTGGGATTGTTCAGTTAGATTAAGCCTTTCTAATGAATTCCTCATTGAGCCACTGAACAGAAATGAAGCCTTGTTAGCTCATTATCTTTCTAATTAACCCATTCTAAACCTGCTCCTTCCTCACCAGGAGGTAGCTGTGCTGTTTTGGTTTCACACTGAGGTTTATCAATGACCCCCTGAGAGTCTTTTGTATCCGTAACTGAGATTTATTTGAAATGACTGAGGAAGGCAGCTTCCAGTTTATTCCCTGTGCCAGATGAAGGTCCGAATACTGTGTTATCCTCGGGCTACAATTTCCCAAGGACAAGCCATGTGTTGTGAGCATCTCCAAGCCCTTTTCTGCAATGATGAATGCTCCCCTCCCAGCCCTTGTTTGCATGCAGATTGCTGGGCTCGTTAAGCTGATGAAGGGGCCTGCCCTCCCTAATGGGGGCAATGGGCTGCACTGTGTCTGCCTGTGGATAGCAGGAGTATTTCACCCCTGGCATTGGCTGCTCCTGGCTCTTCTGTGTTTATAAGCAGGATCCATTTCCAGGCTCACACAGCAATGTCTCTAAGAGATGGAGAGCCCTCTTCCTGAAGGATGATCACAGCAACCCCATTATTTGGGCCATTTTGAAGAAGACAGGTCATATAGTAACATACAGTAGAGATCGATCCTGTGTCAGAAGGATGGAGTGATCAGCTTAACGGGTTCAAGCTTGGTGGCCTCACAGCCCACATGACAACAATCTCTGCTTTTTGGCTTCTCACCAGGAAGCCCTAGCATGGAGCAGCTCATGGGATCAGGCACTTAGAAGCCCTGGCATCCAGCCTTCAGCCCAGCTTGGGATGGAGAGCCCAAACCATGAGCTTCCCTGAGCATCACCAGTCTGCAGCTCAGGGACCAGCATTGCTGCTTCTTCTTCCCACACCCTCCATTGCTTTTTCCACCCTTGCTGGGTTTCTCTGCCAAACAGCCCTGGCTGACCAGCCACAAGTACTGAAATATGGACTTGAGTCCTAGGTCAAAGCCTGGCCCATTTTGAAGTGCCCATTACAGCTTTTGTCAGTAGAACAATCCCAGTCCACAAACTGGGTGGTTTGGAAACCTTTTAGAAGCAAAGTAAAAAAACAAAGTATTTGGATTTCCATTTCTTCTGTTATTTTAAATTCTAGTTTCTCCCCTTTCCTTCCTCCTCCAAACCCTACCCAGCCCAGGGGAGCTGTGACCCCCGATCCACCCTGCGAGATTCATTCAGATCCTGCCTCCAAGAGCAACATTTTTAATAACCCAACCAGCCAGGGCTCGCTAAATCTCTCCGAGGAAAGGAGGCAGGGAGGATATAAACAAAAATATGCTTTGCCTAATTGTTTCTTACGTCGTCACGAGCAATTGAAAACGGCTCCTAGGGCGATATCCATTACATTTTGTAACAAAGGACTCTAAATGAAGGAAGCCCAGGCGGAACAGCAGAGTCAGAGCTAGAGACAAGCCTGGCATATAAATCTGTGCCAATCTGTCCTTTCCGCCACCACAAATGCTCCCACAAGACCTGCAAACTGGCACAGCAAGAAAGAAATTCCAGCACGTGCCCTGCCAGGATCTCTGCTCCTAGGGATACCCAGTGGCTGGAGGAGCCAGCTTCCCTTGAGGCACAGGGCACAGCCACCTGCCCACCCGTTTCAGCCACCAAGCTGTGACATTCATGTCCCACCACTTTCTCCTGGGCTTTGCCAGGGTTCTCATCCATCCGTGGGGCTGTGGGTTGGTTCCCAAGGTAGGAGGTGGTGTAGAGGGCCACATGTGGCAGTGGAGGACTGAGAAGGTGGATGTTAAGCTGGGATTGGCACCTCTTTGTCTGTTAAAAAAAACCCCATCAATTTATACTGCATGCTAAGCCAGATCACTGCCTGCATCTCTGAAATGATTTTCTTTCTGTATCCAGTGTAAAATTCACTTTGTGTATATTAGACAATCCTACCATCAGCATCTCTCCAGAGAGGGCTGAAGTGAGACCCTGTTTACAGTCCTGGTGTATTCTATTCTACATGTTGGGTATAGCATCAGCTGGGCTTTAAGCAATCCATTCAGACGGGTACTTTTTAAAATATTGAAGCAGAGTAAAATCTACAGCTATGAGCCCTTCTACTGAACAACTTTGTGGTGTAACAGGAAGAAGAAAACATGGTCATGTCAGGTGAGCTGACACAGAATATAAAGCACATTTTCTGACCAAGATAATTTGTTTTTTTCAAGGAGTTTCTGAGTTTTAGATTAATGTTTCCTTTTTTTTTTTTTTCCCTCTTACTCCAATACTCCAGCTCTGTATTTTGAACACAATATCCCTGCACTGTTGGCCAGCAACCTTTACACTACAGAGGCTGCTTCTAGAGGCAGATGCTCAACTCCAGACACAGGCCAACTATTGCAAAGAAAAGTGATTTTCCTGCTTTTGTGTGCTCTCTCCATCACAGAACTCAGCATCATCTTTAATTATTTATTTTCTTGAGAGGACTCTGCTGTGACTAAAAATCTCTGCTCCCATGATTTGTGTCCCTGATTCTGGTCTCTTCAAACCTCAGCTCCAGCAAGGTAGACAATTCAACTTACTTATCATCTATCCCTTTCCTGCTCCTTCTCCTTCCTCTTCACTTTCCCCTCTGTTCTAGCCATGGTTGTCAAAAAGCCTTGCAAACATGACACACACCCAGGACGGAACCTCAGAAGTCAGATGACCAGGCAAAAGAAACCTTGCTACACATTATTTTTATTATCTCATGATTCATTTTATGACAACTTCATGTCAGCAGCAGCAGCTCTTTCACGAGTTGTTAATATTAGAAGTAGATACAGATGTTAAAGTAAAAAAACTGCTCTTTCTGCAAGGAAAAAACCTCACATTAAAACCTCCTACATCTGCCTTAATATTTTCACTCACGAACACTTAAAGTCCCATCAATGTCATGAGAGTAATTTCACAAGATTCTTTCATTCTTTAAATGTGGGTTTAGCAGAACAAGGAGATGATCCTGAATCTCCAAAACTGGGAGAAGCTCAGCTCTCCATGCTCCTCCAGCTGCCTTTCTGCCATCCCCTGTGGATACTCTAGGGTGGGTAGAAACACCGTTAAGGCCCATTTTTTGATCTCCATCTATTTTTTTGGAGACATGCTTGTTCAGCCCCTTGCCAAGGAAAGCACCCTGGCCAGCTAGACTTCAGATGGAACCGAGAGGACTTGGATTGTTCTTTTTGTGCAAGGAATGAGGCAGAATTAACATAATGCAGCACCATCCCCAGGTGCTTCAGGCAGCCCAAGGAAATCAGCACCCCCCTCACTCTGACAGCATTTACCTCCCTTCTCTGCTTCCCCCACTCCCTCCTCTGCCTGCAGCTCCCCCCACCCGGCCCCTCCAGACATTTCCAGGGGGATGTTTAAAACTCCATAAAAAACATAAGAAGCTGTTTTCGACTATTAAGAGAGACTGTTGATAACACAGTTCCAATAAAAAAAAGTCTATATATGTGCTTTCTACAGCTTCCCTCGGAAAATAATTCATTTCTCCCTGCATTATATTTCATGGTAACCTAGAGACTCAATATGTTCTGGATTACTGCATCCATTTCTGTTTCTGCTCTAATGGCCCACCAGAGTATGAACCTTCCAACCAGAGTCCCCTAAATCTGGTGACTGGGGAGCTAGTTGTACTTTCTTGTTTTCCACTTGATAACTAGCCCCTTCCAGCATTGCTTTTATGGCAGTAATCTTCCTAGGCTGGTTGCAGATTGCTTGTCCTGGTGGTTTTTTCTTGCTTGCTTCTTTTTTTTCTCTCTTGTCCTCCAGCCACTGGAGCCAATGGTCACTGTGGACTATCCATCATGCTGTTTTATAAGTCAAGTTGGAGGTCCCCAGTTCTGTTTTTCTCCTGTTTGTTTTTTGTTGTTTTTTTTTACCCCCATCCCAATACCACTGCAGTCCAGCAATTGTTTGTGTCAAGGAACTGCCCCTTCCATTCAGGAGCAGGGATCTGCTATTGCCAATGCCTATCAATAAGCTAGAGAGATCCTGGGTTTAATTTTATGGCTTTATACTACAAATGATGGGGCAAACGGAGCAGGCTAAGCAAACACCTCTCTCCCCTTACTGCTTTGGAAAGTAAAAGACATTAGAAATAGCATGAAAGGTATGGAGGGGATAAATCAAACCAAGTCCCAGCTGCACATCTATGCAGCCTTGCTCAGTACCAGGAGCCCAGCCCCAGGCACAAGTCCTGCCTGTGTTTGGAGTCTGGATGTTGCCCACCAGCCTCCATCCTGCCCTGTTTGCATTTGCACAGAAGTGATCTGAGATCCGGGCACAATGGTTTAGTAAATTTTCTTTTTCTTTATGCTCTGAAACAGAGATGGGATGGAAAACTTCAGTGCTGCAGAGGGGAGTAAATAAGAGCTCAGGAAAACCGCCTGAGTAGAAAAATAGGGCTAAACCTTCTATTATCCCTCAAAGCTCAAACCTGAATGCATACTGACATTTAGAGGTAAAACAATTTTTTTCCCCAAATATGGGATAAAAGAATACCTCAACTTTTCAGAAAATCAACCCAAAAGAATGGAGTTGAGGATTTTTTTCTGAAAGCCATTTCTATGAGAATGAGAACTATTCCTTCTACAACTCTTTCCAACCCACAGACCTCACAACCTTTTGTCAATCTCCTCACACAGACACTATATTTGCTTCACTTTTCTTTTCCTGTAATAATTCACATCTGCAACAGCTTTCCTCAGTCTTAAGGCTTCTAGGGCTTCACTTCTCTAGTCTCTTAGAGCCTGTGGTTTTCCTCCTCAGGACACTTGCACTAAAAGTGTTTTCTCTGCCTTGCTGTCATTTAATTACAGCTCTGAGAAAGCAGCAGAGAAATCAGCTGAGCACTTCATAGCCTTGCTCATCTGTCTGCAGATTTGCCTTCAGGTCCTGCCAAGCTAAAGGTGTGACAAAGGCCATTGTGCAGCTCTTCCCAGGGCCAATTCCTGGGGTTAGGCTGATCTTAGCATCCGTACCGTGTTTACAACTTCCATTTTCTAGAACAGGTTGAGTTCATTGGCATTAAAAACTCTCTATAGTGCATCAGTCTTAATCCAATTTTAAAAGGCAAGGCCAGCAACTGTGTTAAAGGGATTAACTCTTATTAAATATAGTGTATTTGAGTAAGCCCTAAGGGAAGGACTCCAGTTGCTCCTGTTTGGGAGGCAGTCATACCAAGTTACATCCCAGGGAACTGGCAGTAAGCTCAATACATAAATTACATCATCTTACAGGAAAATAAGGCTTTCTAAACATTAACAGTCAAACTCTTTATTTCCCATAAATGCATATGGGAGGAAAAATGCAGGTGAGAAGTTACCCTATCATGGCAAAGGAAGCTGCTTCCCAGGTCTCACCGTAGAATGTGGGCAGAAGGTGCTGAAGACAATAGAAAGGGATGGACTTGTGCCCTTTAAATTTTGCATGTAGCCAGGTAACAACTGAAAAATGTGTTATCAAACTGGATATCTAGATGGATTCCAACTCCTAATGGAAAACACCAAGATTTCCTCATAAGTGATTGTCTTTAACTGTGGGGAAACTAAGGCAGAGGGTAGTTACATCTTCTTACCTGCAACCCACCAGGAGGAAGACCAGGGGCAGAGCCAGAGCCAGCTGTCACCAGGCCTCAGTGGCTCCTTCAAGTCCATTTGGCAACCCACATGGCTTCACCAAGGGCAAATCATGCCTGACAAATTCAGTGGCTTTTTATGATGGGGTGGCAGCATCAGTGGACAAGGGAAGAGCAACCGATGTCATCTACCTGGACTTGTGCAAAGCGTTCAGCACTGTCCTGCACAACATCCTGGTCTCAAAATTGGCAGGATATGGATTTGATGGATGGACCACTCAGTGGATAAGGAATTGACTGGATGGTCACACTCAGAGAGTAGTGATCAACGGCTTGATGTCCAGATGGAGACCAGTGATGAGTGGTGTTCCTCAGGGCTCAGTACTGGGACCAGTGCTGTTTAACATATTCATCAGCAACACGGACAGTGGAATTGAGTGCACCCTCAGCAGCTTTGCTGGTGACACCAAGCTGTGTGGTTGAGGGAAGGGATGCCATCCAGATAAAGCTTGACAGGATTGAGAGTTGGGCACATGCCAACCTCATGAAGTTCAATGAGGCTAAGTGCAAGGTCCTGCACCTGGGTTGGGGCAATGCCAAGCACAAACACAGGCTGGGGGAAGAATGGATTGGAACAGCCTTGAGGAGAAGGACCTGGGGGTGTTGGTCAATAAAAAGCTCAATATGAGCTGGCCATGTGCACTTGCAGCCCAGAAAGCAACCATGTCCTGGGCTGCATCAAAAGAAGCATGGCCAGCAGGTCAAGGGAGGTGATTCTGCCCCTCTAACCCATGGTCGTGAGACCTCACCTGGAGTGATGTGTCCAGCTGTGGATGTCCCCTCCCTGGAGTGTTCAAAGGCAGGTTGGATGGGGCTTTAAGCAACCTGGTCTAGTGGAAGGTGTCCCTGACTATTCACGGGGTTGAACCAGATGATCTTTAAGGTCCCTTCCAACCCAAATCATTCTATGATTTGCTGTCCACTGTAGGGGCACAAACCCTCAATCAGGAGGTTCCCCTGAGCTGCCCAACCTTGGCCCCACAAGCTGCCCCATCTGCTGTAGGTGCCTTTGAGGACACAGGCAGGGACCAGCCTACAAGGGGTTGTTTTCAGTTCACAACCTGGAGTTCAAGAAGCATTAGGAGCCTGGGAAGCCTTGTCTCATTGCTGCTACAGACCAGACTGGCACTTGCTTGTTGTGCCCAAGTCTAGGGATGGGAACCCGATGATGTTGATTTAAAGGCAACCTAACATTGACTACAAATAATGGACTTGGCAAGCTTGAATGTGTGCAAGCCCCTCTTATCCACCCCATGTGGTGTCAGCAGTACGTGGGAACAATACGTAGTACTTCTAAAACAATGGGGAATTTGAGCCCAACTAACAAATCCCTGCTTATTCATTCCCAACGGGAGCAACAGAAGATATACGGATTTGTAAATATTTTAACCCAGCTAACAACTGCTGCCAGAGAGTTTCCAAAATCCAGGCCTCAGAGAATGACCTTAATTCTCATTCAAAAAAAAGATCTCAGATTAAAGAGGAACTTGTCATCAGCTATTCACTGTAATTAGTTTAATATGATCAGCTCTCCGTGATAACGAAAGACAACATCAGAGCTGCCCAGAGAGAAACTTCCAGAGGATAATAAATACTGACAGATTTCGACCAGATGGTTTACCAGACTGCAACTTTGTAAGTGGTTTTGAAGCTCAAACATGAGTGCTTATTACTTAGGATCAGCCAATAGCTGAGAGAGATCTGCAAATGCTTCCAGCTGGGGTTTAATGGCAAATAAAACATATGGATAAAGACTTTGATTAAGGGGTAAAAGATCATTTTTGAAAATTACTTTCACTGAGTACCCAAAGCCTTGAGAGTATGACACAGTCCTCTTCAGACAGGGCCTTCATCTCTACGGATGGGCTATTAGCTGGGCATCCTGGTGGGCTGTCAACTCAGCCTGGGAAAGGCAGTGCCTGGCAGCCATGGGACTGGCATCAGGAAGCACCAGGATGTCACATCCAAGCACCTTTCCCAGACTGGTTGAGGTTGCCTTCAACCCCGAGGAGGACACAAGGAAGGGGTGGACAGAGGAGAAGATGTCTCTGAGATTCTCTTAGGGCAAAGGTGCCAGAGGTGTGGGAAGGACCATAGTCTTTGCAGCAGTGTCTCTTTGCCTTTGTCCCCACAAGGCTAGGCATTCATGAGGACAATCCTTTATTGCTCTAGGATTGCTCCAAGGACCAGGTCACTATTAGAAACAGCCTGCAGGAGTCAACAGCTGAGACTGACTACCACATCAAGGGTATGAGAACAGCCACATTTGCCAGACACAATCCCTTAGTGAGGTTTATACAAGCTGTAGGGCAGGAGAGAAATTTCACCTGGACCAGTGGAGAGCTAGAGGCCCTGGAAGACCCACACCCAAGAGGAGATCAGATCCCTGTCCCCTAGCTCAACCTCAATTTATTGCAAACCACAAACCTCCAACATCTAAGCCCATAAGGTATCACATCCCACTGGGACAGGCACCAGTGACACCCGTTGCTGGCCAGGGGAAATCCAGCCACTTTCCACCACAGAAGCCTTTGGAAATCCACCGTGCTGGAGGCCAGCATGAGATTTGTGGCCATGGGACACTTCCACAACCCATTCAATCAAAAAGGCCAAAGGCATCCCCCACTGTGTCCCACCAAAACACCTCCAGGCCAGACAAAGGAGACACTCCAGCGAGAGGAGCACCAAGCCTGCGTCCTCCCTTCCTAACATCCTCGCAGGGGACACCCCTGAGCCACCAGACACAGGTGCCACCAGCACTCGCTGTGCTGGTGCAGCGAGATGGATGCAGGAAGGAGGAGGGACACCACAACAAACTATTTTTCCCTGCCTGAGTTCAAAGATATATTTCAGCTGCCTACTTACTGCTCCAGTCGGGTGAAAGCTCCCAGTGTCTGAAGGGGCTTTCTTGCTTCTCTTGGCATTATGGCCAAAATATCATTAAGACTCCTGTAGCTGGAACTGAGCTGTCACTAAGAGAGAGAACTTGACTGAAGGCATTTTTGCAACCAAGGGATTTTAATTTTTCCCCCTTCTTCTGCCTTATCCAAGAGAAAGAAATATAACAAAAAACCAAGACAGGGATTTTTCAGCTAAAATTATTTCTTCCAGCATTTGCTGCAATGGAGACTTGTTTGGGTTTGCTGCTTGTTTGCTGTTTGCAGAGGGTTTTATGAGCTATTCACATCAAATGTTAAGAAAAGCTACAGAAAGCAGAAAAAACTGAGGAAGGGAGCTGGATGCTCTGAGCTTCAGACTCAAAACCTGGGACCAAAATTCTGCTCCCAGTCCCTTCGTTACAGTAAAAAATAGAAGTGACATCACAGCAGCAGAGATACAGTGAACTCCACAGTTTTGAGCCAGGTTCATATAGACAACAAAGGAGTGGATTTTGCAATCTTACAAAAATATCTCAGCATGCTGAATAATTGCATTAAGCATCAAAATGTTCCCACCAGCTTGTTCAGTGCCTTTGTCCAGAGCTCAGACTTTTAAGTCAAGAGATAAGAAAGAAAAGCAAAGCAAAATGTCACACTTTTCCTTGCTGCTTTTCAGGCTTCTAAAGTGATACACAGGTCCCTTCCCATGGCTTGATTAGCAGTCAAAGTGGAGACTTCAGCACCACCACATGACTCCTGGACCTGGGGATTTCAGGGTGGAGGACAAATGGGATTGCTAGCCAGGCCATAAGCTTTTGCAACTTATTTCTCAGAGAACAGGTTGATTACCAGCAACAAACTCAGACCAGGTATATTCCTGCATCCTACCACTTCCCCCTGAAAGGGGAGAAAGTATAAATAAAAATCTAAATCTAGGGACAAAAATCCCCCATTCCCTGTCTCTACCCACCTTTTGAAAATAAAGGAGATGTTCTCAGTCCACCAGATGCTTTTTTTGGGATCAGCTTTACCCAAATAACCTTTTTTTTTTTCTTTTTTTTTTTTTAATACAGATCAACCCCCTAAGACAGAGCCCCAGTGCAAATTCCCTGATGCTTGTTTGACTTCATTAGCACAAAAGCAAATGAAGGCTCTTTCCCCATTGTCCCGCTCCAGTGGAAGAGCTCTGAAAAGGCAAAATACCAGTGACCTGTGGAAATTCTCCCAGGCTGCTCCATCAGCAGGACAGAAAACATCCCATTACCTCCACAACTCTTGGCTGAGCTCTTTCCAGCCCCTTTTACCTGCTAAATTCCCACAGCTGTTTTGGGATAGGCTCAGGGCTGCATCCCCCAGGGCATGTAACGATCACAGCCTTCCCAAAGGCTAACAGTGAGGAAAAGCATACTGGGGGGGGAAATCCATTTATTGCTTTTCAAAAGCTTTGTCCTACCTGACACTTGATCTCCTAGACCTGATGATGGGCTGCTGGCCCTGACCCACAAAATCATCCCTGTCCTGCAGCACGAGGTAGAGATGGGAGGGTGTATGTTTGTTCTGAGGTTGCTCTGGGGTTCAAAGTGTTAAAGTTTCCTACTGATCATCCTTCTCTACTCTGGTTTCCCTACTCCCTATCTGGTGCTGAATAGACAACAAAATCAGCAGGTGATACAAGATGCTGTAAAAGCAACCCAGGGCTGAGTGGTCTGATGCCAAACTGGCCAAACCAGAGGCTGCTTCCAAAAACTCCCAGGCTTTTGCCATGACCGTTCTGCAAGGTCATCATTACCTGGTGGAAAACCACCACTGCCTGGGGCTGTCGTGGAGAAAACAGGTCCACCAAAGACTCGTGGGTTCCACTCAGCACCTGCTATCTCCACTGTCTCCTCTTCCCAGCCAAAGTGGAACAGCCACTCTGAAGGGCATCATGAAAAGAGCCCACCTCGCTTCAGGAAGAAGAAAAGAAAAGGACTCAGCTGTGGAGGGGAAGACAGCTACTGTTTGCTATTCAAATCAGGAGTTCACTTCTGGGCACAGGTCAATGAGAAAGGGAAACTTTCAGCCTGAAAGGATATGGACTTTGGAGATTTTCATCCAGAAATGGTATTTACTGGATTCATACACCCTCCGTGGGCAAACACACCCTGCAACACCAGGCAGACTTCAAAAGGGCCCTTTCAGTGTGGCTGAGCAGAGAGAAACTGGGAGCCTTGGGGGAGCTTAGCAAAATATTATACACATCTCTCTGGCTGAGGACAAAGCTCCCAGGCAGCCAGAGGCCGTGGGGAAACATGGTCCTTCTCATAGATGCCCAACAGGTCAGGCGTGCCTGGTGGGCTGAAGTGCCAGCAGAAGGTTATCACCAGGTAGAGCATCTTGGAGGTCATCAGTGGCTTTCCTCAAAGGTGCATTGAGGTCCACAGCAGTCGGTGCAGGCTGGGATGAGCAGCAGCAAGGAGAGGTTTGGGGCACTCCTGATGAGCTGGGACCCGAGGCAATGCTCCAAACACCTCAGGCAGGACTAGTCCCCATCTGACTGTGATCAGCCAACACGTGGGCAAAACATGTCACTCTCCACAACCTTTCATAATGGGAAAACATCCAAAGAATCTGCCCAGACTCTCAGTGCCCTGAGCATTAAAAGTGCTTCATTTCAGCAAGTTTCCACTTGGGGGGGAGTTTCCTCGCTTTATTTAACTTCTACTTTTGTGTTACGTCAAGATATTCCCACAGCTTCTGTGTTATTTAATACCCTGTTCGTGCTGTATTTGGTATTTAATCACGTCCTTTGACGTCATGATGACAAAATTATCCTCAGATAGTTTTGACTTCCCAGTGAGATTTGCACCAAAACATATTTCAAAGTGTTGGAATTCCCCTGGGGACAGAAATAGTTTTTTGGTGTTTTTTTGCTGCTCCCCAGCCAGCTGGAAGGAAGGATCTGTGATGTGATGGCCTCATTCCTGCTCTGGGGCAGGGTCTCTGTATGGGAGCAGGCAGGTGGCAAACCTTGTGCATCCCTCCCTGCCTGTCCAGGTGTTCCAAAGGAGAAAAGCCATGGCAATGTCCCACTCCTTACATGACATCAGCAAGGTGTTCGAGTTTTATCAGACATGATGGAAAACTGTGGATTTTGTAACAGCCCCACTCTTCTCAACAGCCTCCACTTCATCCACCTCATCCTCCAAGCAGATTGTTGGACACTAGATTAGATACTGCAGGAAATGCCAAAATCCCCACACTGCCAAGTGTAGACATAAACCAGAAGAAACCAACGGGTTTAACTGGTGTCCTGCAGCACCCAGGGAGAAGTGAGATGGGCACTGGTGCCCCAAACCACTGGTGTCCCCAGGGGACCACAGCAGCTGCCCAGCACTCCTCTGAGCCCAGCATTTTCGACATCTGAAGCCAAGCAGCACTAAACCACACATACCCTGAAGCCCCCAGGATGAACTGTCACACTTCTACGTCCTGCAAGAAAGAAAATTTTAGAAAGGAAGGAAAGGTCACTATTTGGTTCAGGTTTGAAGTGAAAGCTTAGCTTGACTCTTTAAGAGCTCAGTTACTCCTCACCACCATCCTCACACACACCCATCTTTAAATTAATAAAGAACTATCTTCACCACATGGTTAAAGTGGTTTGGGATGTGAGCCACTGCAACAGCCCATTGTCAGCATCATGTTTGTTTTTCCATATTGACTGTGTGTGTAATATAATCCTTGTTTATGATAATTGATTTTCCTTGGACTGCCTTCCTGGGAATAATATGCACACTTTTTAACTCTCTTTTTAAAGATCAAATGGCATTTAGGCCTAGTGATTTGAATCTGAGTTGGTCAGAGCATTTAATACAATAAGAGCGAGCTTAAAGGAAAGCAGTTAAACCCTGGATATTTTTCTTATTGCATAGCCTGAAAACCCTTCAATTGAGAGGAAAGTTTGCATCTATTTTCTTGTCGTCTATTTTAAAAGCTGTCAGAGTTGGTTAGTCTCTCTTAAAATTAGTCCTTTGGATCATCTTCTTACTAAAAACAAAATCTGAGCTTTTTTTTTTTTCTTAAAGCGATAGCGGATTAGGGCAAGAAGCTTTGTTTAGCTAAAGCGAGGGATTAGAGGAGATTTGCCCCCATAAAGTTGTGGTTTGATGGTGCTTTTATCCCTGGATGTTGCTAAAGCTGTGTTGCTTCAGGATTAGGAGCATACAAAGAGTCTCCTTGTGCTGTTTCACAGCCAAGAGAAAGACGGGGGGAGAGGGAGAGACAGGGGAACACATGCAACAGAATTGGGAATTCCTTGGTCACACAAATCTAAAGTTTAAACCCCCTGACACAAAGTTTGCTGGACACGTTGTGAATGCAAGATGGCCAGACCACTAGTGGGAACAGGAGATGGTGGAGCAGAAGGAGTGAGACAGCCTAAGACACCTTCTCCCAGCTTCCCCTCTGGTAACTTTCCTCCAAAATGAACAAAATTAGGCTGGGGTTGGCAAGAGGAACATGAGACGAAGTCAAGACCTAAGCGTGGGTTGGGCAGCATTTTTCCAGGGTGAAACCTGAGCCATCAGCAGCAAACCCTGATGACAAGAAGCCACAGCATTTCTCCAGACATCCAGCATCTGAAGACAAGGGTATCTAATTCAACCACAGGCCAGCCACTCAGGGGGCTTCCAGCCTTCAGCCTTCCCACCTTTGGGAGATGTTTAAATCTTTCCCCTTGCCAGTGCCATGTCCCCACCAGTCAGAGCCAAGTCCAGGGCCACCTCTGTCATGAGTCTGAGTGGAAACAGGAAAAGTGGAAAATCACCACCTAATGATATCCTTGCTAAACAGCTTTAAATAAAGTAGAAAGAAATCAAGACCAGGCACCAAGTGGTGATGGAATCTCATCTCACCTGCCCGCAGGCCTTCCAAGTATTAGGAGGCAGCACGGTTTATTTGACAGCAGGCAGAGAACCTCCAAAAAAACTGGGTTTTTATACAGAGGGGAGATTTACCTTTATCCAAATCAAAACACAAAGGGGCTTTGTCCATGTCAACCCCTCCTGCATGACACGATCATTTAAAAAATGGGAACAAGTGGTAGGAAAAAAAACAAACCCCAACTCAAATCCAGCCAAACACCTGACAGGGTAACTTTTTCTTCATCCTGCAGCAGTTTACGAACCTCCCTGTTTTTATTTATTTTAGGGGACACGAGGCTGTGTCTCAACACCCACAGCCCTGTAGCAAAGCTGTGGGAAAACATGGGCAGCTCCACATCAGGTTGTCAGGTCCAGGTGCTCCTCTCCCTGTGAACCCCCATCCATGTGTGTGACCCTGTGGGGTTGGGTCAGAAAGAAAGAAGCAGCCTTGCTTATGCCAAGTGAGGGAATCAGGCTCTCCTCTTCAAAACAGGAAACTAGATTTTATTAGAAGAGGTAATACCCATTAAAAAGAACCTTACAAATCCCTCCTGTCCCTAGCAGTCTATTACATCAGATTTTTCTGGGAAATCAAGTGATTCTGCAGGTCTGTGACTTTATCAAAAGACATTACAGATGACAAATAACATAGACTGGAGAGTGTAGTTATACATGTGCACCTGTGTATGTATTTGAACACGGGGATACAAATATGTGCAGATGTATGTTTTTAAGCAAACATCTTTGCTCGTTTGACTTAATACCCAAAGGCTGGTTGAGAATTTTTGTTAGAACCAAAGAGATGCTGAGTCCATGCAGGAAAAATGCACATGATAGCACAATAGACAAATTGTTTTGGTTCAAGCCCTTACAATTAATGGATACAATCAATATTTGAGAAAAAAAAACCCACAAACAACAACAATCAAAAGAACGGTGCAAGAGTACATCAGTTCTCTTAACAAGCCCTCTTGCTCTCTTTTTCTTCCTACAGATGTGCAAGATGGCCAGATGCCCAAGGTTTTTCCTTCCTTGTTTTGGGGTGAAGCAGAGGTACAAAGTCTCAGACAGACTAGGAAATGCAGCTAATACCCCATGGACTTGAAAGCTCCTTCAAGCTGACATCCCAATCCTAGTACTAGAACAGAGCAGGAGATGGCAAAGAGGAACCTGGGTGGGCTGGCTGGCCCCAAAGCAATCACATTGTGGAATGCCATCAAACCAGCAGTTTACAGAGTGGCTGGAGGAGGTGGGATGGGTGGGAAGTGCATCCCAGGATGGGAGAAAGATACTTGAAGAGCTGCTCCTCTGGAGGAAGGTCTTTGCTGGCGCCCAGCTGCTTCTGCCCACCACTGTGTGGGGGAATGTCCTTCCCCGTGGCTCAGGATGGTGAATAAAACCCCAGGCTGATTTGGGATGCAGATATCAACTGTTCCTGACCACCTGTGTGTGCATCTGAAGGCTGAATTCTCCTTCCCTTGCAGGGGGCACTGGCTGGCAGCAGAACACAGTGACTGAGGGACAAATCTCCCTAAACAACCAGCATTTTCTCTCCAACATCTTTGCATCTTATGACCTTCAAAACAAATCAGAAGGTAAAATAAACACATAAAAGCAGCTGGGGTATTTGGCCTGACTGAACTCCATCAAGGCTGCAGAGCTGGAGGAATGCATTATCAGTTCCCAGCAATTTTTGATTTTTCCCCAGTGTGGGACTGCAGAAGTGGCCTTATTGAAAGGCCAGAATCTGCTTCTATTTCAACCAGTGACAGGTACATTTATATTAAGTTGATTCCCTCTTGAAATTACCCAAGTTTAAAGAATTAACTGTCTGCAAGGGGGAAAAAAAAAAAAAAAAAAAGGAAGAAAGCCATGCACCAGCAGTAGCTGTTCAGGATGATGTTCTGGGTTTGGAAATTACCTATTTAAGTCAATAAATGGGTTAGGAGAGGGAGAAGGAAAGGAAGGTAGAGTTTGTGGCTCCTAATCATAGCTCTTAATCATAGCTTCACAAGGTTTAGCTGCTCTCCCACTGTTGAAAAATGCTTCAAAAAGCAAAATAAATGATCTTCTAGTTACTAAAGTATTGATTTTGCCTACATCCAGTAATAAAGAGCAAGTCACCTGTAGGTAAAACTCTTGTAAAATATATTTGATACTATAATAGTCTGGAGATAGAGTTATATGCAGCTGAGAGAGGCAAAGGGATGACAAATCATTCCTAATAAGGTGTTTACCAAACATGTTTCATGCCATGTGTTACCCAAAACTGAGCTAGGCTCATTTTCCTTTCCCCTCCTCTGTCCTCCCCTTGGAGAAACCCACCAGAGCGGTGGGGTGGCACAGAAGATGGCATCATGGTGGGTTGGGTTGGCTGGTGCCTGCAGCCAACGTATCCCCACAACAGGAACTAGTGCAGGGATCCACAGGGAAATGTTTCCCCCAAATGCTTGAAACACAACACAAGGACTGGAGCCACCACTGCACGAGTGCTGGTGGAGGGAGCCACGGAGCCACGCTCCTGATCTGGGAAAAAGAGTTTCTTTTCCCCAGCTCTCTTGTGTCCTTAAAATTTCTCCTGTGGAAAACACAGCTAGCCCAGATTTGTGCCTGGGAGATGGATTTTCTCCCCCAGGAAACATATCTATCATTTTGCTCAGAGGTAGGTGCAAAATAAACTCAGTCATGCACTTGAGCATCCGTTACCAAAGGCCTGAACTTAGTGCTAGATGATGTAAATCTAGATAAATATCATTGCTTTGGAATAAATGACTTTGTTTGTGAAACAGAGCTGAACTGCATCCAGCCTCACTGCCAGGACAGGCAGAGCTTGCACTGATGTCCACGAGACCATTATTTGGACTTTTTCCCAAAAAGATGGTTTAGGGTGATACAAGCCTGGGAGTGATGTGCTCAGTAAGGGCCAAATATTTAATCCCAAAGGCAAAGCTCTCCTTTGGTTTTAGTGATGGAAGGCTGGGATAACAAATCTCCCAATATACTTGGGTCCACACTTAGATGCAAACAAGCTGCAAGAAAAATGTGTCTCCCAAGGATCAGCAGAACCAGTGCTCTGGAGGATAAACCACAGCACACTGATGTTGGATTCTTAGCATCCCACAGTGCAGAGTTAGATCTCAGCCAAGAAAATGGAGGGCCATCAAAGTGGCTTAAGGGTTGAGGAAAACCAGAGTGAGAAACTCCTTCATTGCCTCAAACTTCTCACATGACCAGTATCCACACAAGCAGGGACATCATCTCATTCCCAGAGGAAGCAAGTCTGCTTACAGACTTACTTTGTGCTCTTAAAAAAAACAACAAACCAAAACAACAAAACAAATAAAAAGTCCCCACAGGTAATGGCAGCTGCCTGAACCACAGGCCACTGCAAAGGCAAGCAAAGCAGAAACTGAGTTTCTTCTGCTCTTTGTGTGGAATGGGGCTCTGGAGTGTCACCATGGCAAGCCCACAGGTAGGACCTGAATTTAAGCAACTTTCTGGAGTTTCTGTTCTGCTAGGATGTCATTTCCAGCACTCCAGGAGCTGGAGAGCAGTGTCTTAGAGCTCTGACATCCCTATCACAGCCTCTGTCCACACCCACACATCTTTCCACAAGCCCCATTGGGGTGTAAATAACAAACAGGAGTGCAGCAGCCACGTGGAGAGCTGCTCAACTCTCAAAGACCTGAAGAAAGGTTTTTCTAGTGAGGAAACACCAGTCAGAGGAGAGGAAGCAGTTTGGAGAATATTAAAATCACAAGGGGACCAGGCCATAGAAGAAGTCTGTGAAGATGGTTTTGTCCATGTCACGTTTCCATACACCATTGTAAAGCCCTAGGAGATTATTTCCCCTAAAATTAATCCTTGGGAGAGACGGCCACACAAAAACCCCTCCATGTTGCCCAACCTTGGCAAAAGCACCAGGCAGATCAGACTTTCCTGGTTCCTCCTCCAGCAGAAGATGGACTGAACTTTCAGCCTGTGCTCAAGCCCTCCTGACTCAAGGCTATTTGGTTATTTTGAGGGTGGCTTCTAATTCCTGATACAAACATTTTGTCAAGTTTCTAACCCAACTCCACTCATGTAGATAACCTGTCTGAAGTAAAAAATGACATTATCTCTGGCTTTCCACTGATAGGTAAAATTGGATGAGGAAAAGGAGTGGCTTGGGTACTGGATGCTCACAGACTAGAGGAAAGCCATTGGATTCAGGGCTCTGAATGCAATTCAGATGTTAGTACACAGGGAATTTTTGGTCCATCAAGTTGGGGAAAAAAAGCAAGCAAACAAACAAAAAAACCCCCAACATATTGACTCAAATAGGAACATTTCTGATATATTACAGCAAAAATCCTGTTTTGCTGATTCTTTCTAGGCAGCCTGTGACAAGAAAGGACAAAAACCACTTGTGCCTTTGCAACAGAGCAGTCCAGGCATGGGGTGGCCCCATGGGAAGATGGTCCCTGAAGGGCACCTTTCCCAGGAGGACAGGGACACAGCTAATCCGAGCTTCTCCCCTGGCTGTGCCCCTGGAGCTGGCGGCAGTGCTGGGCACATCGCTCCTCTCTGTATTTGCCTTTTCACATCACCTTTCCTGCTGATCTCTTTTTGCCCTGGATGCCCTCCTGTTTCTCACTTCATCTGCAGCTCCTGGGCTAGAAAAGGCCCCCGGTTCGGCAGGAGTCTCTGAACACAGCTGGGATTCACTGAATAAATAAATAAGTAGATCTGCCTGTCATAACTATACTTTAAATTCCCTGCACGGGAGAGACTTCCCCTTTACATTCTCTCAGCTAACACTTTTACCAGAAACCAGAGGCTGAAAAAATTGATCTCTTTGGCTGTTTTCACCTAATACTCTTGGTAGATTTGATTCCTTACAGGTATTTTTCTTTAAAAAAAAAAAAAGGCTAAAGTAAGGAATGGCTTTTTAAAGTTACAAACTGCAGTTAATAACAAAAAAAACACCCAAAACAACAACAAAACCAAAACAAAATCACAAACAAACAACAACAACAAAGACAAAAAAATATGTTCCCTCAGCTGCTTTTGAGAGAAAGATGAGGCCAGCGAGGGAATATGAAGCATTTTTACTCAAACATGAAAAACTAGTTATTACTACAATTCAGGAAGAGCAGAAATGGGAGAAGGAGCTGAGCTTGCTCTGTGTTTCATGATATTCAGTTCACCTTCTCGAGGAGCAAATTATAAATGCACATGCCTCTGCAGTCAAGGTATAAACTTTAGGTTTAAGATGTAAGAGATTTCTAACTCTTGTCAGAGGAATGAAAGGTTAGATGGAGAACTGGAGGAGGTGTAAGGAAACAAGCAGGAGAGAGGTGTTGGGTTCCCTTTAAAGCAGGTACCTAAATCTGAGGATTTTTTTTTAAAACCCTCTTTAAGATGAAGGCTCTGCTAATAACATGTCCAGAAGATGGCTCCTGGCAAATTGCTTTGTTATTCTTGTCAAAAAAAAAAAGTCCCTTGGAAGCAGTCAATTTTAAACCATATATCAAAATGATTAATTGCCCTTAAATGAGCAGATGTTGAAGTACCCTTGAATGGGGCTAACGCCTTTTTGGATTGCAAACATAATGTATTCATGGACTTGGAAAAATATCATTAGGGCTATTAATTAGCTATAAGCACCAAAAGCTTTGGTGACTCCAAGGTGTTCACTTTCTTTTTTTTTTTTATTTAAGACTTAAGGGGGAACAACTGGTTCTGCTGGAATAAGGTTACCAGGTGTTTGGTTTTTTTAGTGCTGTGCAGAAAACCTTGCCAAGTAGCTCATATTGGGAAAACTATAAGAAAGACTGGCTGAGCCCTACATATAGGGAGGAACTACCCACAACAACCAGGACTTAAAGAGAACAAGTATACTGGGGCAAAGAAAGAGAAGGAATGGAATAAAAGAGAGAAACCTGACATGGCAGGAGGCTGCTTAGGGTATAATTCTGCTCTCAACCAAGGGAAAATGTGCTAAACCACAAATGCTGGATGAAGGTTTGAGTCAATTGGGGGGGGGGAAGAGGTCCATTGTGTCCTCCAAATCTGGGCAAAAAGGAACTTTTATTGCATAGTTGATCTGGGAGGGGAAAAAAATATAAATAAATTTCTCTTCCCACTAATCTCACTTTCCTCTAAACCTCCAAGAGCAAAAGGAGAAATGTAGCAAGTTGTGGCTCGAGACTTTTTAGTAACAGAAAATCCCTAAAAGTGAGCCTGTTTTGGTCTCTTTTCAAATACTGCATCAAATATATTTTCAATGAATTCATGGGGGGGGGGGGGGGGGGCAGTCAGAGGAGAGAGAAAAAAAACGCTTTTAAAATCTGTTTAAGTTTATAAACAAGATTAAAGAAACAATGTCAAGGGTCTTATGGAAATGGTGATAGTGCCCCTTTAAATAAGAGCAAGTGGAGATTTTCTATATCACTGTGCAGTTTAAATCTTTCTTGATGGACCGGACACTAGTCCTCCTTAAATCCTTCAGAAAGCTGCTTTAAGGAAAAAGGCTGCGAGGAATTTCTTCTCGCTTTAATTGCTTAAGAAACGGTTCCCACAATGAGCTGTGGCCTAGATTTGCCTCTCATTTAAGTTCTGATTTTTAAAAGTTCACAAGTTAATCCCCTTTCGGTCTCACACGAATGCGGTTGGCGTCGGGGACAAAGTACTGGACAATGTCTGGAACATTTCAAACCCCCCAAAGATGCCCCATACCAAAAAAAAAAAAAACCAGCAAAACCAAAACCCAACCAACCCCCCCTCCCCAACAACAACAACAACAAAAGCCAAAAAAACCCCAACCAACCTGAAACAACAAAAAAATTAACCCCCCGAAAAAATCAAGCAAAGTGGCCTTGATTTAGTTAAGTAGCTATTTTAAGATTTTGTTGCAATTATAATTTGAAATCGTCTTGCACTCTATTTGCTGTGGATCCAGGGCTAAGAAGGTTTGTTAGTGTTTGCACTTTTCTTCCTTGCCCACCTTCCAAGGACTGGGCTTTATTATTTCTCTTTACCCAACCCAAAATTAAATGCCCGCATCTCTAGCCCAGTTTACTGTCCTGGCAAGAGGTTTGATAAAATTCACAAAGAAACAAGGAGGGGGAGAAGGAGGCAGTTAATGCATTAGCTGTTTAAAACATAACCAGCTTGGCTTTGATTTTAGTAGTTCTGAAGGAAACAACCACGATTTATGTGCAAAAAAATGCAAACAAACAATTGTCTGCGCATGGGGATGGGGGGCTAAAATACCCAGGATATGGAAATTACATGGGGTTTTTTTTCTAAATAAAATGAGGAAAGCACAATTTTCTTCCAACACGATGCCCCGATTGTCCCATTGATTATTTTTTTTTTCCAAAAAGCAGTTTTCAAATTAAAAGCAGCAGCTGTCCTTTCCATCACGCAGGTGAGGGTGCTTAGAGCCTACACGGAAACCTGAAATTCCCGTTTCACTTAGGAAAGACAAAAAAATGGTCTTGGAAACGAATTTTTCGGTGCACGTGTAAACCCAGCCAGTTAGCCTAAAGATTATTTTTCATGTAATGGAAATTTAAAACATCCTCTCTACTTGATGAATTAACAAACTCCTCCAACCCAGTCTTGCAGTGCTGGATCAAGTCAGGGTGGCAGATGTGCGTGTTTTCTAAATTCATTTTGTCCTGCGATGCGAAATTGCCAAACAAAAATTTGCCCGATTTCTGCACCCCCTTTTAGCTCGTTCTGGTTTTTTTTGCTTTGGCGATTTTGGTGGGATTGGGGGGGGCTTGTTGTTCTTTGTTGTGGTTTTGGTTTTTGGTTTCTTTTTTGGAGAGGGGGTTGTTTGTTGGGGTTTTTTTAAACTATTGTTATTACTATTTTATTGGCGGCGGTGGAAATAGCCTTTTCTTTCCCAGTCAAGCCGAGGTTTGGTGCGGGTCTGTAGTTTACAGAACCCCGCGGAGGACGGGGAGCGGGGGGACCCCCCTCCCCCACTGCAAACCTGCCCTCCTGCTCACTCCGCATCCCTCCCTCGGCTCCTTTTGGAGGAGAAACCCCTGTAGTCGCGACACAAGTCGTGCCCGTTTCCCGATGCTTTGCTCACACCGGTACCTCGGGGCGGGGGTTAAATGCGATAAATCAATTCTGCCCACAAAGTGGGGTTACTTTTCCGAGCTGCGCCCGACGCGCTGTTTACTCGTTTCTGCAAAGACGCGCGGAATTAAGAGCAGTTATTTTATTGAGAGGGGCTGGTTAAACAACAGAAATCCCGTCGCTGGAGAACTCGGAAAGATTTTCTGAAGACAGAGGGAAACTCTTGTTAATTCTTTGGGGAGTGGGGGGAAGGGGGAAGAGGGGAATCAAAACTAAGGATCTTTCATCGCAGCAATCACAATATCTCCCGTGCTTAATAGCTCAGCGAGCAGAAAGGCGAGACAATGGTGAAATCGCGGTCGGAGGGGTTGGGATTTTGTGCCTGGGCTGCAAGCGGCGATTCGGAAACAACCGAGAAGACCCAATGCCCTCCCCCTTCACCACCACCACCCCACTCCATCCCCCCCATACCGGGAGCCCCCTCCATTAAAAGAAGGAGCCCTGCAAAGTTAGACGGCCCCCTCAGTTGGTTTTTGCAGCCCGGGATTGCGGTTTGTGCCCCAGCGAGCTACAGGTCCCCGGGGCTGCTGCCAGCCAGGCTTTGGGGGGCGAGGGGAGGTTCCCAGGGGGGTGGCTGAATTTTGGGAAGCATCGCCTGGCTGCACCCCGCCTTCCCCCGTTTCAACTCGTTGTGATTAGTGGAGTAGGGAAGGTGCAGGCTGCAAACTCGGGAAGGGGGGGAGTGGGTGTCTTTTTTTGGCGGAATTACCCCCCAAAAGGCAAGGAGAGCGATTCCCCCCGTGGGTTTTGAGGGGTGGTGCCCAGGCAGGTCTGGACACGACACCCCGAAAAAAACACGATAAAGACAATCAAAGCGTCGAGTTTCACCCAATCGGTTTCCCGACCAGAAGCGGATGGTTATTAATTAGACGGTGCGGGGAAAGGCAGTGCGGGGGCTCCCCTCCTTCTTGGGGAGCAAGGGAGGCTTTGGCGGAGCGAAGGCTGGAATAGATTGGAATAGATTTAAATAGATTTACCTCCTCCCTCTCTTTCCCGGGACAATCACTCGGTACCCCATAACCTCCGAAAAAAAATATATACAAGAAAAATAAATACAACAAAGTGGCACTTGGAGCTTTCTGGTATCCTGAGCCAGATCGACTCCCTCTTTCTTTTTTGGTCAGAATTTGTACAAAATATCAAGCTCAAATTAAAAGGTCCTTTCCCCCCCTCTTATTCTTTCTTGTTCCCTTAATTCCTGTCTAAACGGTTTTGCTCTGGGAGAAGAAATCTTTTCTATAGGAGGGAGAGAGGGAAAAAAAAACCTTCAAGAAGAGAAGGGTATTATTGTTTTAATCCTCTTACCCGCAGTCATTTTAAAACAGGGTGTTTTGGAGCCTGAAATGGCGTCTCGTCTCCCAATCCCATCCTAAATCCTCCTGGGCTGGGAGAAAATCTAAAGGCAAGGAGCTGGCATCTATTAGCAATCTCTCTAAAGGCTTTAAACTGCTCTTTCTGCTGCGAAGGCATGGCAAAGCTGAAAAGCAAACACAACCACTAGTTAGTGAGCTCTGCCAGATAACCAGCCCCACCGCTGGACGGGAAGGTACCCGCCGAAATCCCGCAAAGATAAAAAGCATGAAAGAAAATAAAAGGAAAAAGTGGTTTTCATCTTTTTACATCCCGGGAAGAAAAATATTTCGGTGGAGAGTACCAAAAAAACAAAATTTAAATATCGAGGGATGCGGTAACTGGGTGTGCTCTCTCCCCTGAAGCCCCTTGGCCTCTCTCCTTTCCCGCTTCCCCTCCCTCTGCCTTCCCTGTCTCCCCCGCTCCTGGCACCGAAGCCTCCCGTGCGCTCCCAGAGCGGAGCGGCCCCGACGGGGCAGGCTAAGGTCCGTCCGGGCTCCTTACGTTAGTCCTAATTTTATCTCTCTGTGTCGTGCCCCTCTCCTCCTTCTAAAGAGCAACCGAGGGGTGCAGCAGGCTAAGCTGGGGCAGCGAGGGGGCCAGGAGGGAGGGGAGGGGGGGGAGCTCGGTGGCTCTATAATTAACGCTGGGATTATCGTCCACCAGAACCTCTACACAAGGACCATCGGGGAAGAGGGAAACTTCAGGGTCTGCTCCTTAGCGGGGGGAAGGAAGGGGGAGACACGGCTTCCCTCCTCTATGCTTTACGGACCCCATCACCCCCCTCCCCAGCACTGGGTCTAGCCCTCCTCCTTCCACCGGCATCCCATCCACTCCCAGGGATTTAATTAGGCGTTTACACCTCGGCTTGGAGTAAATGACTGGTAAGAAGAGTTGAGGGGGGGGGAGCGATGGGGGGAATGTATCAGCAGCCCCGTTTTGATTGACAGGGTGGAGAACCATTGAAAATCTTGCTGGGTAGCTCCCGGGTCGCTATGAAGCTCCTTTTAAAAATCCTTCTTCAATGCTGCCTCCCGGTAGATAGATGGCAGCTGCGCCGGACGCGGAGGCAGCGCGCAAGCAGCGCTGGCGGATGAAGTAGGGCGGGCGGGGGCCAGCGCCGCTCCCACGCGTGTCACCGCGCCCGCGGGAGGCTGCGCCGCCGCCCCAGGTAAGGACCCCCCCGCACCCCGGGGAAATCAGGGGAGTTTGGAGCTTGTCCGTCGGGGGGACGCGGAGCCCGGCGGAGGAGCCGCTGCCAGGGATGCGCGGAGGAGCGGGAACCCAGCCTGGGCTCCAGCGCCAATCCCATGCCCTCCTTTTCTGTATTTTTATTTTTCCGTTTGTTTGTTTATTTGGAGTATGCTACACTTTTTTTTTTCTTTTTTTCCTTCTTCTGAAGGCATCAAACTCCCAGGCAAGGGCCTCGCTCACATGGAACGCGGCGCGGGCTCCAGTGCGGGTTTAGGCAGCTGGCGGTAAAACGAGGGGTGCATCCCGCATCCAGGGGAGGTGGGGGGACGCGCATCCCTTCGTCTGCTGGGCTCCTAGAGCGCAGCTTTCCCCTCCATTTACATAATGATGTTTTAATAAGCCGCGCAGCCCGGTGAGAGCTCTTCGGGGGCAAAAAACCCCCCGAGCGGGGCAGGGAGAAAGGGGGAAGCCGGGCGGTGGCTCCGCTTGCGGGGGCAGTTCTGGGGACGTTTTTTTTTCTCTGGTGCCGCTGGAAGTTCAGAGCGGAAAGGACGGCAAAACTCCGGCAGCGCTAGGAAACCTTTCTAAGGAAAAGAATCCCCTCCACACCACTCCTTTGGGAGGTTAGACGGCAAGACGGACGAGGATCCGCCTGCAAGGAGCTGAGGGGGCTGTCTGTGCCGCCCCTCCATCCTTGCTCTCGCTCTTTAAGAGGTATATAAATCCCGGACTTGCGCTGTCAGGCTCGCTTGATAAATTGAGGGCTTCGCAGTCGAAACCTATTTACACCTCCATTATAGGGCTAACCAAATGGGGATCAGCATGCATATTTTTGCCGCAAGAGATCTCATATATCTCAGCCAGAGTCGCCCCTCGGGCCATGGGATAACAGCTAGAGGAGGGGGGGTCGGGGGGGGTGTCCGCCGCAGCCAGCACTTGAGAGGGAAAAAGTCCGTGTCCGCGCTGCTCGGTACCGGCTGCCAGGGGGCAAGGGGAGGGCGAGGGTCGTCTCCTCTGGAGGGGGTCCCGCCTTTGTCGGGGAGATGGACACGGGCTCCTCTAGCCCAAAGCGAGGAGGTCGGGGAAGCTTCTCTTCCGAGGGAAACGGGGTTTGACTGCTGTATCCGCCGTGGCTGCCTCTGTTTTGGGGAGGGAGAAGGAGCAAGAAGAGTATCGGCCGGAGCCCTGAGAGCCTCCAGTGCCGGAGGCTTTCCTGGCCTCTCTTTTAATTTATTTCCCCGGTCGGCGAGGGGTCAGCGCATCCTGGTCCGAGTCCTTGGTGCCCCGAGGATCGCCTCGGCGATCCCGACGGCAAAAGGAAGGGAGGAGGCAACATCCCCCGCTTCCCGGTGGGATGAGCGCATCGAGTGCAGCCCGATTCCTTTCGAAACGAAACGCGGGCGATGGGAAGCAGCACCAAAAGTCTCGGACCCGGGAAGGGCTCGGCTCAAAACCTCCATCCCCGGGGCGGGGAGCTCTGCGGGATTCTCCCCGCACCGGCCGCTCCATCTGGCCGGGCTCGGGCTGTGTCCTGCGAACCGGCCCCGCTTCCAGCGGCGGCGAAAAAGAGATCTCCCCCCTCCGCCCCATCCCGTCCCCTCCGGCGGCCCCCTCCAGTTCCACTTGGTTAGCTCAAGTTTTCCATGTAAATGACAGTAATAAATATCTAATCATGTCCCGCAGCTATCGGCGGCTCGCCGAGCAGCCGGTATTAATGAAACATCCAGGGGAAGTGGGAGAAAGGAGAGAAGAGGAAAAAAAATTGAAAAGGAAGAAGGAAAGTTTTTTTTCTCGTTCTCCCAGAAATAGTTTCTAACAGCGGCGAGGGAATGCGGGGGGACGAGGAGCCTTCCCCCCTTCCTCAGGGCGGATCGCACCTGTGGGTCGCGCTCGGGTTCAAACCCGTCCCCTCCGATTAACCCTCTCCCCCAAACGCCAGCAATTCCCCCCTCCCGGGGGATGGGGGTCCTGGGAAGTGGCGGGTCCAGTCGCATTCCCGGCTCGGAGGCTGCTTTCCCGAAAGCCTCACGGATCTGTGTGTGCCCGTCCCCGCCGTGATTCCCAAACAATTAATGGGGCTGCAAAAAGCTTTTAATGCTGATGGGGGGTCCGGTGTGTGGGGGGGGAAGGGCTACGCCTAAAATTAAACCATGAGCGCTGGATTTGCTCTCCTAACGCTAAACAAATGGAGTGATTACCTTCTTTCCAAACGCATCAGTCATACTACATTAAGTAGCAGAGAGCTAATTATCCCAATTAGGAGGCTGATTTATAATTAATGGCTTGGACTAAGTGATAATTGGATGTTAATGGATAACAGTTTTGCCTGAAGTAGCCTTCTTCTTCCCCAAAGGTAGGGCTGGAGGGTTGATTTGTTTGGTTGGGCTTTTTTTTCCTCTCTCTCCCTCCTCTCACCTCCGCACGGAGCACAACACGAATGAGGAGCGAACTCTGCTTTTCGGTGGGACAGTCCCCTTCGGTGGGGACCGTCCTGCGGCCGGGACGGGGAGTGGGAGGTCCTGGGGACGGAGGTGGCCGCCGGCTGCTTCCCAGCCTGGACGGGGTGCAGGGAGGTGGGCTGCTGGGGTGACCTCCAGCACTGCCCCAGCTTCTCAAGCAAGTTGTTTTGGGTTTTTTTCCTCCCTTATCTGAGTTTCCCAGCTGTGGACAGCTGGCTCGAAGCGGCCAGGTTGTCCCAAGTCCCCAGTGGGTGCTGGGTTCCTCACCCACAGGGTGTGTGTGAGTCGTGTCCCTTATGGTGGGAAAAGACTGAGCCCCAAGGGCTGTCCCAGTGCACACGGGGCTGTTCCCTTGTCCTGTCTGTCCTAGGGAGAGCAGGATAAAGGAGAGGTTTGACACGCTCCCTGGTCAGTTTGGATCACAGACAGGATCTGCAGTTTCTTACTGCTCCATGTTTCTCTTAACTGCATCCCTGTACTGGCACTTGGAGTGTTTGGTTTTCCCTCACCATGCTCGTTTTTCACTCATGAGTAAGTCGATGTAAGTCAATCCCGGTTCCTGCTTTGCTCCAGCCGGGGAGACTTAGACCTACAACACTTTGGCTTTCAGATCGTGTTTCTAAGTTCAATTTTTCCATTTTTAACTAAGAACCATAAGAGCAGAATATTCCTCAAAGTCTAAGAGTGACTTCAGCTCTTCAGAGTTACCCCATGACAGATGAGAGGTTGTATTAAATTACGCCAACATAGTCAATGCAAAAATATGTCCAAAATCATACGATCAGTACACAGAGAGCCAATTTGAATTGGCTCTGGAGCTTTCCCTTCTCATTTAAATAGATCTGGATGTCTAAATGGGACATTCTCCTCGTGCTTGCAGGAATCAGCAGGCTCCTGCAGCGATCTTATTGCTGTCTCCAAACACGCAGCTGTTTCACAGAGCCAGGGCAGATGTTGCTTCTCTTTAGTACCAGTTTCACTACCTGTGTCAAAGAAACAGAATGAGAGGAGCTTCCCACAGAAGGGCAGGCTGGACAGGCAAATTTTGTACAATATGGTCATAGAGGGAGTGACTGCAATGGGGTTTGTTTCCACTGTCTTGATTCCATAAAAGAACGCTTCAATGAGAAAGGGGGGAATTGGATGAAAAGAAGCCAGAGCAGTTTTTATCCCCTCTACCCTCGTCAAAACCAGCCCTACCAAAACGAAGGTGCTGTAGAGAAGGACCAAGCTCCTCTGATGTGGCTACCTACTGGTTTTGCTGGTGAAGCTGTGGGTAAACCCTTCAGAAGGAAGCAGCCCCTGGTTGTTTTTTTTTTTCCCAAGACATCAGTTATTCCTTCAGATTTTTTTCAGGCACATCCTGAAATTCAACTTGTCAAGCTGGAAATGTCTCTGTCGAGGTACTGATGAATGTCAGTGTGGTCTGTTCCCTTTCAAAAGGTTCAGTGTTGATTTCTACCTCTCATGTCAGAACAGAAATTTTTATAGCTACCTTGCCTCATTTGGCAAAAACATTGAAGCAGGGAAAATGCTTAAGAACATTATTTCAGTGAAGCCCAATTCTTCCAGACCTGTGCAGCTACCGATAAACTTACCTACTTTGGGGAAATGTCCATCAAAATAGGTTTGCTGCAAAGAGGGTGGAGAATTCTGAAATGCAGCTAAACATCCAGGAATCAATTCATGGTGGATGCCAGACCCTGGGTCTTTTCCTTTCAGTCTGTTCCAAACTAAAATCTTCTGAAACGGATATTTTATTTTCTTTCCTTTTGACTGTATCAGGACTTGAATAATTTAATGATTTCTAAAGCATGTTTGGTACAGATACAGCTCCTGGGAAGGAGAGAGGCTCAGAGGGAAGGCTGGGACCAGGAGGGATCAGCAGTTCTTCAAACGGTGGCAAATGGGTGTTTGTAGCCAGGAGTTGTGGGTGGGTGGGACTTCAATACAAACGTGATTTCTTCCTGGTAGATGTTGACACAACACTTTCAGGACCAATTGCAGCCTCTGTGTGGCTAGTGCAAAAGTCCAGAAATTCTGCTTTAAAACTTAAATTATGGGATGGTGGGGGGGGAGGTGGTGATGTGTGAGAACTCCACCAGGAGCCTCCAAAAAAAGAGAAACAGTTGGGCTGGGGGAGGTGAGATGGTGGATTTCAGGGGTCAGAAAATGCTCCTGTCAAGGGACCTGCAGAAGACCCCATGTCTTCAGCTGCAGGCTTGTTGAGCACTGGGGGAAGGTGAACAGGCAGCAGCCCTGGATGCTCGTAGCGTGCGTTAGCCCAGGCTGGGTAAATGTGCTCCTGCTGGAGGGCTGCACATCTCCCTGCAAAGCCCAGTGGAGATTTAGCTGCTCTGCCTGTTTTACAGCACGCAGCTCTTTAAAGCTCTGATCACCTGCTGGTGGCCAAAAATATATTGCTTACCTTGGCAAGGGCACTTAATTCAGTGTATGGATCCAAACGCTTACGGGAAAGGCAGAATTCTGTGCACCCGCCAAGCTCCTGGCTCGCCTGCTGCTAACTCCAGTTCTTGGCCCTGCTTTAAGGTGGCACAAGTCCTCTCCCCTCCTCATGAAAAAAAAAACAACAACAACAAATCCAAACAAAACTGAACCCAAGCAGCTTTTCTAATGGTAGGAAGAAAATCAGTGTTACCACTTGTAAAGAAGGAAAACTCAAACTTCTGTCTTATTTTTTTTAAGGAATTACAAGTTTTCACAGCTTGCCCTCTCCCTGGAGGTCTTCAAGACCAGGTTGGGTGGGGTCTTGAGCAACTTGATCTAGTGGGAGGTGTTCCAGCCCATGCAGGGGGGTTGGAACTAGATGATCTTTAAGGTCCCTTCCAACCCAAACCATTCTATGATTCTATGAACTGCACGGCTTGCTGGAGCTGCCTTCCAGAATTTCTTTTTTTCTTTTTTCTTTTTGATTAAGGTAGGACTTGTCTGTTGTTTTGTCTTATAGCTGATCTTAGTCTGAGCAGAAACAATTGCCACCATGTGCTTTGTGACTGTAGATTTAAGTGCTACAAGCATCATCTGCAGGGGCAGACCCAGGGTCCAGCTGTACTTGAAGAAACATCCTGAGTTCAGGCTCTCAGCTTTGGTCTCCTTCAAAATTTGTTTGTTCTTTAGATCTCCCCAAAATCAGCTTCAAGCAAAATTGCACTTGGTGTCATAGCTTTTCAGCTAACGAGCTGAATGAGCAAGTAGGAAAATCTGTTTGTGTCAAGTGGGTCGAACTCCCGGGATGCGGCACAAACCACCGCATCTCACAGACACTTTGCTCTCTCCTCCTTGTCTGCATATCTGTCTGCCTTCAGCTCCACACCCAGAACTTACATTTATTTGATGAACAGTGATGGTGGGTGGAGAATTTGCCCTCCCTCCATGCCTCATCACATTTTGCTGCCCTTGGAGCGCAGCACCTCAGACGAGGCATCACAGTTGGGAGCACTTGGACTAGGCAGCACCTGAGAGCAGCAGGAGGGGATGTTTTTAACTGCCTCAGTGAATCTTTGCAAAGCTTATCTGAGAGGGCTTTCTGCAGCCAGGGCTTCTTGTAGTGACTGATCTCTCTGGTTAGGGCTAGGAGGTAAGATCAGTGCTGTGGTTGTGGTGCTCAGGACAAACAGAGGCCCTGGATTCTTAATGTCACAGGCTTAAAAACTTACTTCGACGCTGAACTTTAGATCCGGGTCTTGTTAATGAGACCATGGCATCGGTAAAATCCTTTAGGGTATTGGTCCTTCTTCCAGGGACGCTGGAGATTCTGGAACCTGCCTTCAAGCCAGTCAGTTTGCTCCTGCAAGTGATCTGCAGTCAAATGCGCTGCAGGGCAAAGCTGTTCTGGGGGCAGAGAGCAAGTGGTGAGCTGCCCCTCCTGCTGCCAGGAGCCCTGAACGGCAGAGCTTGGGAAGTCTGGACCTCTCCCATCAGCCAGTTTGGAAAATTCCCTTTGCCAGAGTTAAGACAAATGAAATGATGCTTCTCAAGCAAAGCCATTTTTGCAGAAGTGAGAGGAAGGGCTGAGCCAGACAAAACACTTGCAAATACAACTGAGCCAGAAACATGCTTGTTTTGGAAGGGGTGATGGGGGAAAGTACCTTTTTAAAAAATTATTATTATTATTATTATTATTATTATTATTATTATTATTATTATTATTATTATTATTATTATTATTATTGCATATAAACACTCATGTTAAACACTTGTAGCTGTTTGTGAATCCAGCAGTTTGATTGCACAGCCCTTTAAAGTTACTCCGAGTCCCGAAGTCAGGGCCAGCCTGGAGACAGAAATGCTGCTGTAAGGTCCAGAGCTGTGAGAGCAGATGAGCAGCACAGGTAGGTGAGAGCCCAGCTGCAGCAGGATGCTGCTGTGCTTCACATCCACAAACCTGGAGCGTGAAGCAGAAACACTGGCAGAGCTGGCCTGTGGATATTCAAACTCCTCAGGGTCTGTCTGGGCTGCAGGGTTCAGTTTTCACTATTATATCAATAATAAGAAACCTAAAATGCATTTATTTATTTATTTATTTATTTTTCTCTGTTGACTGTGCTGGGAGCAGAATGAGATTCTGAAACTAGAGCCAAAGTGATGTTCATATTAAGAGCTTTTCTTACTTAGGAAAACGTTTTAGCCTATGTAATGGTTACAAGACCTTTCACTGAGTGTTGAGCACTGCTGGGATAGGGAGAAGGAAGGTGTGTTTGTACTGATTTGATCTGTAAGCACCAATTGTCCTGTGTAAATTATGGCAAGCAAGAGACTTGGCACCACAGTGATGTTTAGTGATCCCAATCCTGACTCTGTGCTGAAAATCACTGGGCTCCAAGCCTTAAAACTTATGCCTGGCTCAGAAGCAAAGACTTTGAGAGTGTCTTTACCTTAGGTTGGACCTTGCCATTCAAAGCATGTCTCTGCAAACTGAGGTGCTGCCAAGTCTGTTGCATGGAACTGTCTAATCAGTCATTTGGTTCCATTACCTGGGGCTTTGAGGGGAGGGAAAACGATGATTTCACAAAAGCCTTAAATATAAATCACAGCAGCTAATGAGAGTTACAACTGTCAGCCAGGGCCTGTTATCTCAGTCACTCCCAACCTGGTGTCTGTTTGTAGAGCCTTAACACTACACCTTCCCCACCTCAGCAGGATGCACTGAGGTTTGTTTTCTAAAACTCACAAAAATACTGTCGCATCCTATTATGCTTCTGCTACAGATAAATGAGCATTGCAAATATAGTTGCTGTGATGATCAGTGATAGAGCCCTGACAGAGGTGATTATTTGACAAGGGCAACCCAAAATATGTGGTGCTACCCTTAAATGGAAGTATTTCCAAATTTCAGCTGCTGGAAAACCTCCTGGGTTTAATAAAAAAATATTTTAAAAAAATAATATCTATCTATCTATCTATCTATCTATCTATCTATCTATCTATCTATCTATTTACTATTTTTATACCAAGGTCAGTAGTAGTAGCTGAACGTGAGCTGCAAGAATTGGTGCAATCAGTCAGGTTCTGCTTTAGGTGGGTTGAGACTTGTCCAACCAGACCAGCTCTAAATAAGACCTCACTGTGCTGAGAAATTAAGATTAGAAATGGAGAATCTTTATTTTTTATTTTTTTCTGAGAGAGCTGTTCTCAATTCCTTTATTTCAGTTATAAGAAAAGTCCTTTGGAAGCCTGCTTTTATGGTGCATATTGCTCTGAGACTTTGACATTTGAATGACAAAATATGTTGTGTTCCAGTCTTTCAAATCATTTATATTTCATCCACTATAAAGGTGAGATTGTTTCCTTAGACATTCAGCAATTTGACATGAGGAACAAAATTGATTTATGACATTCCAGTTATTATCTTCCATGATTTTGGACCTGTATATATCTTGAAGATTTAGGGATATTAGAGAAAAGAAAGATTGAATAAAACCTCTTGCAAGGATCATTTATTCAGAACCCCCCAGGTATGTAATTTATTTAGTACCAAATACATACAAATCTGATGTCTGTGTATTGAGTGAGTCCGTTTTCCTAGACTGTCAGATAAGCAGAGACAGAGATTCATTATTTATCTTGCTGATTTAAAGTGCTTCTGAATAAGGACTCAAAGCATAAAATCATAAAGCAGAACAGCTCCAGGAGGGAAAGGAGGGGAATATTATGTGGTGATTTTATTTTTGATAATGTTTATTGCCAGAAGTAATAAAGAGGATGTTGTTAGCACAAACCAGTTGCTGTTACTCCCTGTTAATAAAGAATGATGAGTTCCTTTGCTTTACATGAGCACGAGCAGCAATTTGCACATCCCTCCTCATCAGAAATGAACTAAGGTGTTAAAATTCACTTCTACCAATGAGTTGTCAAAATCCACATGTAAATTTTTAGTACAGCTTATTTTTCACATAAAGAAGGCCCCATCATCACCAGCCCTCCCTGATTTCTGGAAAGACTTAATGAATTGCTAATACCCCACAAGTGCCTACCAGTCAAAAGCAGGCTCTGGTATTCTCTATTTGTTTCCTCTAAGGAGAATTTAGTCTTTTTAAACTCTGAATTCACAAGTTTTGTTGCCCCATTCTTCAAGATGGCACCTGAGCATCTTCTGTAGGTCAGTGAATTTAACCCCAGTACTTTTTTGCATTTGGGATGACTCATTATTGTGAGGGACCAACTGAAAGGGAAAAAGAAAATGGTTTAAAGCCTCTGCAAAGCTTTGAGTCCTACATCCAGTCTCAAACTCATCGTTCTCAACAGTGTTTGCTTGAGAGGTGCAAGTGTCTTGTCCTCCATGTTGTTTTACTTCTACCTGGGAAAACTGGCCAGAGTAAGCTACTGAAGAAATTCCTTCATCTCAACAAATTTCAGATTTGGGGGTAAAGGGGATATGAGTTTACTCCAGAATAATGCACAGAATAAACCACTGCCTTGGTTTAAAATTCCTTTCCCCCAGAGCAGCATTGGCACTTGGAGGTGCCATGAATGTCCTCATCCAGGACAGCTCAGAATGAGGACAAGGCTTTCCAGCGTTGACATGAGCTCTGTGGCCAGCACAAGTGACCCCTGAGTCTGCAGGCTGCAGAGTCAATACAGTTCTCCCTTAATGAGTTTTGTCAGTTCTGTATTTTTATTAAAGGCCTTGTGTGTGACTGGCAGGGGAAGCCAAGTAGAGATTGATGATTGGGATGGGAGTGTGAGGAGGTGAAATGAGGACAGAGCAGAAAATGCCCCTTATCTAAAATTCTTGGCTGCAGTTGATATGTCTCCAGGGTGGGTTTTGTGGTTGGGTTTTTTTGGGGTTTTTGGGTGGTTTTTTTTCCCCCAATAGAAGGGAAAATATGGATGTTCTGTTTCAAAGTATTTTGCAGAAAACTTGAGTACCTCATTTTTAAAATATGTTTTGTTATCAGACCTGTTTCAATTCCACGCATAAAAAAACCACTAGGAATAGAAGTTTTCACCTGGCAGGGAAATTTTTGGTTCTTTGCATCTTGTGTCAGGACAGAATGATTTGCCTGAATACGAAATTAGTTACCAGTTAAATAGGGATAAAGCCTTTTATACAAGTTGAGAACCCAAAGCTGATAGTTTCCCCCAGATGTTGCACTGTTAAGTGATATACAGTAAATTACACCACTCTTGTGAGATAACTTTCATGGGAACCTGAGGTTTTGAGGCCACTGCTGGGAAGGGGCAGGTGGGAGCCATGTAGCCAGGAGCAATGCAGCTCTGCTCTGGGATAACAGGGCTCCTGTCCCTGGCTGGTAGATGTGCAAATTGTTTTGCACCAGATTGAACAGCAGCAGCTGAATAAAGAGTGGTCTGCTCTCCAGATTAGTTTGGGATGGGAAGAGATTGCCATTGCCTGGCCCCCAAGTCTTGCAGAGGGTGGAGAAACTTGGGTTCCCCATAGCCAGCAGCAGTTAAAGCTACAGGGAACCCTTGGTCCACTCTGTGAATCTGGATCCTGGCAGGCTGCAGCAGATGGATTGGGTCCCTGCAGCCTAAGGAATGTGCAGGCTGGGGAAGAAAAACAGGCACAGCATCCCTGAGACTTCCATAGTGAAATCTTAAGTGAGAGGTAACAGCCATAGGAGTGTGTTGGGGACTGAGGTTGCATTGTTGGGCTTGCAAAGGCAGAAGGAGCAGGAACCCTGGCAGGGTTTGGCCCAGGGCATAGAGACCTCCCAGCCTGGTACTGCCAACCATGGCAGCTGTGAGAGAGCAAAGCTTTTGATGCCGGAGATGGGAGAGTGACCAATGTGTCCCTGAGGGGCTGCAGTTAAGGAAAGCACCCATCTCGGAGGTACCAGCCTGGAGGCATTCATCTCCTGTGCTGAGCAAATGCTGCAGGACCAGCCCGTGGGCTCTTGGCTGTGGCAAACCCAGGATAGCCTCACCCTATACACAGATTTTCCTCTCACCTATTGGTTTTCTGCACCGTTTCTCAGCTCCCATCTCCTTTTTCCACCACCTTCAAATCTGCAACAATCTCTGATGCTCAAACTCGGGGTGAGGTACCCCTCTCCTTTCACGACAGACCCAAGGTTACCTCCCCAGCTACATCAGCAGCTCCTCAAGCCTGTACCCTCCCACAAAACAGGAGCTCAATATTTGCTCTCATCCTCTTCTGACCATGGCTGTTCCTGAGGCCCTCCAGCCACCCAGAGACATAAAAGATGCATTTGCAGATTTTGAAAATTAAAACCATCTATACAGCCAGTGGGGAGGGATCAGCTTATTTGGTTGCTTAATGAAATATAAAGATTATTTTAACCAGTGTAAGCACTATTCGACAGCTTGTGAAACACAGTGGTGGCTTGATGAATGTCTTTCTCCATTAAAAAAAATTGCTGCATGATGTCTTTTAAATATTTAATTTATTGGGTTTGGAGTGTGCTCGGAGCTGACAGTTAAACAGGAGCTGCTTGTAGTCTCAGCTAACTTTGCTTATTAGGCTGAACAGCCTCACTCAGTAAATGTAAGATATCTCTTTTTCCCTCATTTTTTATACTGAATCTGGGTTGATACATTTGCTGCATGAGTGGGGAGGCAGTTCTGCCTGTCATCTGCACTGCAGCAGCCAGGCAGTGATCACTAAAGCTGTGATGGGTATTGACCCCCATCCTGAGTCCATCATTATTGTCTCCTGCTTTTGATTTGCTGTTGTGTTTTTTTTTTTTTTAATTAGTGTGATTTCTTCTAGGCCACCCAGAAGAGTTTGCTCAGACACACATGTGCACACAAAAGCATCTTTTAACAATCAAAGAAACCCAAATCTTCCTGGAGCAAGTGTTTCAGTGGAAACATGGGGCTTCAAGCACATCACTGGCAGCGTCCTCGGAAGACTGTCTAGTATGGGAAAACTCCCCTCCTCTCCCTCTTTGCTTTTCCCTTAATGTGTCAGCTTGGTACAGAGCCCATGGCATGCAAGGGGGATTAGAACAGAAATGGGTGATCCTGTGAGCTGGAGAGTCAAAGACACTTGGCCTTCCACGTATCTCCCGGCAAGGCTGAGCTCCGGTGTGGATTCTCCAGCATCTATTAAGGATGGGGCCTGGCAGCAGCTCAGGGCAGTTAATAGCTTCTGTGTCCTCAAATGGTTTTCACAAAACACGCAGGAACTTAATAAGCTTTGAGACCTCCACCCCACCTGCCAAAGCTGGTGGAACCAGCCAGCTAGTTCACAAGTTAAGGGGTGGGAAGGGAGGAGGTGAAATGAAGTTGCAAACCTCTTTTTCCCTGCTTGTGTGGGCCAGAAAAGCCAGACCTGCTTTTGGGCTGTGAAAGCAAAGCAGTGAATGAGCCCCTGGCCAGCTGCAGAGCTCTGGCTGCCAATGGGGACCAGCTTGGTGTGTGCTGAGGGCTGCTCTGCCACGAGCTAGGCTGGGATCATCACCTTCGGACAGGAACCACATCAAGGATGGGGTGAGGCTGTGCTGCAGAGACTGTCAGAACCATCTAGGGAAGTGCCCAGGCTGGGGACCTGCAGGTCTGCCCCAGGTGATGAAAAATGTTCCCTGCAGCCACGTTGATTGCCCACAGCACTGGGACACACACGTGTCCCTTAGATGTGACACAAGCAGCAAAGCTGGGCAGTCCAGTGAAGAAACACTCAGGTCATTTTTCTATGTACCCATCAAGGTGAAAATACAAATGCCAAAAATCTGTCCACATATGAAGTTCCTCACCTTGGTCAGAGAACCAGCACACTCTTGGTATTCCTTAGGTCTTCCCTAAGCTCAATTGGAGCAGAGCTGTGGCATTCTTGTGTTTAGGTCACCAAATACATCCATTTTCACAGTGGTTCAGCTTAGAATACTGTTGGCTTTCTCTCCTGTTACAGTGAATAAAACCTTGACAGGGTATAGATGAGAGTTATTCTTCCATTTTGGGGATGTCTTTGTTTGTCTGAAAACTAAGCTTGGGTAAATTTTGAAATGAAACATTCTGAAAATGAATTAAAAATTAATTGCCAAGGTACCACAAAACAAAGCAGATCTGATTTCCCCCTGCTTTCTAGAACTAGCTAAAAAATATCTCAGGCACCCTTAAATGGAATTTTCCATAAATCAGCTATTTATATAAAGATTGTCTGCCTGTACTTTGAAGTAAGAGGTAGGCATTTTTCCTTAGACTTTTATATAGGATGTGGTAGATAAGGATGTGACTGGTAATGTTCTCCATGAATCCTAGGGATGTGACTGGCATTTTGCAGAGTGAGTTGCCCCAAGTCACTGCTGGACCCTGTGACACAGAATTCAGCTCCTATTCGTGGGAACTACAGCTTGGTCTCTAGGTAAACAAAGCCATTCCATCATGGTGGTTTTGGAGAGGATGGCAATTTGCAGTAGGGTGGGTAGTGAACCAACTCATTTCCATTCCTCCCTCTTCACTGAGATTTTTGTCCTTCATGGTATAAATCCTCTACAGGCAAAAAAATGATAGAATTATAGAATCATAGAATGGTTTGGGTTGAAACAGACCTTAAAGACCATCTAGTTCCAACCCCCTGTGTGAGCAGGGACACGTCCCACTAGATCAGGTCGTTCAGCGTCCCATTCAACCTGACCTTGAACATTTCCAGAGATGGGGCTTTCAAAACCTCCCTGGGCAACCTGTTCCAGTGTCTCACCACCCTCACACTAAAGAATTTCTTCCTCAAGTCTAAGGGAAAGGAAGGAAAAGGCAGGGCAAGGAGTGGAAAACAATGGCAAGGAAAAGCAAGGAAGGTCAAGGAAAGTCAAAGAAGGTCAAGGAGTGGTAAGGAGGGGAAATGAGGAGAAAGGAATAGGTTCAATCACACCCTTTTCACAGGAGCAGAAGCAAAGATGACTGAAGGGACCTGAGCAGTGTCACCAGGCAACAGAGGTAGGAACAGGGACACATGCAGCAACATCTGTCACTTTGGTCTCTCAACAAGCAACACTAATGTTGGATGGGATGATATGCCAAGACAAATACTTTGGAAGGTCAGCCTTGCAAATACTGACAGACAAATCCAGAGTGAGGATTTGATCCTGAAATTATTCAGACTCCCCTTAAGTTTAGGCCAGAGACACAGGTGCAACAGTTGATAAACCAGGCAGTGAAGGATTCCTTCATTTGTAGCAAACATGAGGCCCGGGTTAGGTTATATTGGACAGTTTCCTTTCTGGCATTTGGCTGTGACCTCCTGAATTATGTAAATGCTGTTACTTTCCAGTGCCAATAAGTACATATTAAAATAAACAGGATCCCCATAGCTGTCAGAAACACAAGTTGAAGGTCATCTACTGTTATGGTTAGTCTGAGATCGACAAGAATTGGAAAACTGCCCTGCAGAACTAGAACAGCTACACCCAGTGCTGCACTTTCCCTTTATGCTGCCTTTGCCAAAAGAATGCTCTCTTTTTTCCTTTTTTTTCCCTTCTTTTTTCTTTTTTCTTTTTTTTTTTTCTTAATATTAAAGGCAGTTTATTTAGCTGGCCTTGTATATGTAAGTAATTTCTCTAGTCAGGATAGACAGGATTATTTTAACTAGCAGCTAGCTGATTCCTCAGTACGGAAAAAAACAACTGAAAATCTTGCATCCAAATTTTTGGTGTTCAGTACATCAGGTTTCTTCTAAAATCGTGGCAGTTGAATCACCTCCCACCAGTGAGCAAAACTGTTTTCTAAGAGGTTTCCTAGATAACCCCTGTGTTTGCCTTAAGTTAGACTAGTTGGAACTCCTTCTCTGAATGGTCTGACTTCTCTGACTGTCCAGGCGATGACTTGCTTATGTAAATGGTGTTTTAATTTTTTTCTTTTCTGGCAAATGTTTCACAACTTCCTTTCCAATGTCTTACAAACTGCAGAAATGGCATCCTGGAGGCCCTCAGCCATTTATAACATGGATGAATGAAGCACCACTCAGCTTTTGAAATCAATATTAGCTCAGTTTTACAGATGGTCTGTAAAGAAAAACAGCTTGAAGCTTCATGCAGAGCCCACAGTAGAAAAAAAAGCCATTAGGGTTGGTTTTTTAAAAATAATTTCCTTGCTATTGAGCTATGAAATGTCAGCATTTATTGGAAACCTTAATTCCCTCTTTAGCCATCATATTTTTGGTCATCTTATGCTACAGATTTATTTTGTTTTATACCACATTACTTTTTTTTGTTTCCTCTTTTCTGTATCATTTGTGTTTTGTTAAGAAGAACCTTAAGAAAAATTAATGTAAATAAATTACACAAGAGTGGGTTCAGGTAGGAAAGATTATTTGACATTATAGGAATGGGATTATGGAATAGCCTACTGTAGACAATGACAGGGACAAAATCCCTGGCAGAGAGCTAAGTCAGTTCATTAGAAGTAACAGTAATATGATGTATTTTATGATCTTAAAGGTCTTTTCCAGCCTTGGTGATTCTGTGATTCTGTGCCGATGTGGTGGTGTTGGTCATAGGCTGGACCCGATGATCTTAAAGGTCTTTTCCAGCCTTGGTCATTCTGTGATTCTATGGTATGTAAAAAAAATCCTTTCCCATATTTTGCTCAGCATATCGTGGGTCAGATGCTGATCTCCAAGCTTGGAAGCCAGCCTGGTGTCACTGGTGTTTCAGGTCTACAGCCGCTGTTTTGATTCATGTCCCACCACCTGTTGGAGTTAGGAGGCTGGAAGCGAGCCTCGCTTGCAGCAGCCCAAGTTTGAGCTCAGCTTTTCCTAAGCTCTCCTGAGACACCAGGAGGCTGGAATAGCGCATTCCTAAGGACCTGCCTCCTCTGGCTGTTGTGTTCCAGGTTGATGTCGCCATGCAGCACTACGGAGTGAACGGGTACTCCCTGCACGCCATGAACTCGCTCAGTGCCATGTACAACCTGCACCAGCAGGCAGCTCAGCAGGCCCAGCACGCCCCCGACTACCGGCCCTCCGTGCACGCCCTCACCCTGGCAGAGAGACTGGCTGGTAAGAACAACTCATGGCTTTTGCCAATTCCTTGGGGAAAACAAACAAACAAACAAAAAAACCCACAAAAAACAAACCAAAACAAACCCTCGTTGCTTGCACCAGGTGAAACTGTTCTTGGGGAGCTGGAGCGGTGGGATCCAGAACACTGGCCATGTGGCCAAGCTCTGCAGGGAACACATGCCCTCCAGTGTTTGCTGCCAGGAGACTGCTGCACCCTTCTGCCAGTGGTCAACAGCTGCAGCACCACAGTTTTGGTCAGGGCTTGGATGCAGTGTGGTAGAGCAGACCTGATGACAAATATAGAAGCTAAAGCAAAAAGTTACTGTAGATGTGATTCCAGAGACCTCCCCAGCATGAAACAATCTTCCCCGACTATCTGAACATTACACATCTGCTTTAAGGTAGCCTTCTAGTTGTCTGAGATGAAAGGAAAAAAAATGTTGAGTGACTCCTTCCAACCTAGAACAGGTGTAAAAAATTATCTACTCAGACAACTTTAGTGAGCTAGATTTAAGACACATGGGTTCAAGCCAAAGTAAGGATGCAGAAGCTTCAGGAGGATCCTTCTATGTTGGCAGTCCATGGAGACATGTTGGTAAAGTTTTTGACTCTTTGGATCAGTGAACCACAGTTGACTCTCAAATTTTCATGTCAGTGATGTTCCTTTATCCAGCTGCTAGTAGGGACAGAGCTGGAGTCACTGTCCTCATCAAAAGGGAACCAAAGTGGGATCAATGAGACCTGGACTCTAATGATGGCTCTTCTGCTGGGTTGCAGAGTGGTAACAGGTGGTCACTTTCCTTGTCCTGGTTTGCCATCCCCTCCTTCCTTCACTGTTTCAGTGAGGGGAGCAGATGGTCCTGAACTCTGCAATGTGCCTCACAGACCTTGGGACTCAAGGTGCCCCTTTCCTAGATGTAAGGATGTCTTGAAAACTTTTTGTAATCACCTGTATCTTTTACATTAAAGAATGAAGTACCTAATGTCTTTGACCCTAACTAGGGTAAAAGCAGAGGGAGATAAAAAAATAGAATTAAAAAATCTATTCTCATATTCTTGACCAGGAAATTCTATTGTTTTCCTGACCTCTTATCTTTAAAGTTAATAACCCACCTGGAAGACTTTCCAAATTAAATCACATGGTCTCTTCATCTGCTTATCTTTGGCAGGGTAGGCATGATATACCTACTAGCTGGCTCCTTTGCAGTTGCTTCACATTCTGTTGCTTCTGAATATCCTTCAGTGCAGGGTTATAGATCTCATTTGCCTTCCAGGGACAGTCAGAATAAAGCAGCACAAAAGCAAATGACCTTAAGTCAGAAAACAGAGGTTTCTGATTGTAACTGCAAAGCCTCACCTGCAATTTATATTCCACTTCTTGCACAAAGCCTGAAAACATAGTTAAAACATTAAAATAATTGCTGGCTGGCTTTCTTTGGAGTGGCCAAACTTAATGCATGAGCTGCCACCTCTGGGGAGCTGGTAGGTCTAACATCTACTCTAGAATATTCCAGCCTCCAGGTAGGAAGTTGAACCAGTGTCCTTTCTCTGATCCCTTTTACTTGAAACACAAATCTTAGGTTTGTAAAGTGTTTCAGGGTAGCTTCAATTTCTTGTCCTGAAACATCCCTTCTCCTTTCCTGGCTGCACTGGGAGCTATGCCTGAATACTTCAAGGATGGTCTCTTGCCTCCAAAGCAGCGGCTTTTAACTCCCCAGGGAGCTCTGATACCTCAAACAGCAAGGTCTCTGGTATGCAACCAACAGTGTACTGTAGCTGGCCAAAGACCTTTAGCCTGATCATGTCTTTTCCAGGTTGCCAAAGCCATGTGGCTTTGGCAATCACCTGCAGAGGCACTGCAAATGCTGACCTGCAGTGAAACAGCTGGAAGTTTGGAAGAAGAATGTTTGAGTGGTGCAAAGCTGATTTGCTATGCTCATTATCCAACATATTTGGAACCTAGCTGAGTGGTTCTGGGCCTGGCCTGACAGCAGGTTTTGTTTTGTTGTTTACATTCATGCCACAATGCTCGTGACAAAAGCACAAAGAAACGGCAGCAGGAGCCTCATCTGGCTCCTCACACTGATAATGTTGACTTGTCCTCTTAAGTTGTTTTCTAGTGTGTTCATTCCTCCCTTCTACTGAAAGTCACATTCCTAACTGAATTAAAAATGATACCAGACACGGCTCTTTCTGCATTTCCTCTTTGAGACCAAACCTCTGGCAAGACTATTTCATTCCAATGTTGTAGCACAGCGTGTCCCAACTTGCATAATAAAGGGTGGTTGTGGGGTTTTTTTGGGGGGGAGTGGATCTGGGGGGGGCTTTGTGTTTGGTTTTGTTTTTTTTTTTCATTTTAAACTTGCTTTCATTGATTTAAGGGCTTTCTACTCCCATTAACTGTTGTGCAATTGTAACGCCTCTAGTGAAGTAATAAGCCCTTTATTGTGAGCCTCAGCTTTTCCCCAGCCTGAATTTCTTCTCTACCCTCAATTTTGCAAGCCCAGCTTGTGAAGTCAGACCATCTGAGCAGCTCCTCTGTGGAGCAGAGCTCACTCAGCATGTGAGCTCCAGGCTTGCAATCAGTGGGGCTGGGCTTTGTTCCTGGCTGGTGTTTGCACCTCAGCTGCTGGAGAGTGGCCACACTCAGTGAAGGACATGCTTTCAAGCTCAAGACAAGTAAGCACATGAGCTTAAGTGCTTTCCTGAACTGAGGCCCAGAACAGCTCTTCAATACCATGCCTTGAAAACTACAGTGAGCTCCATACGAGACACTAAAGAAGAGCCAGCTCAGCCAGCTTTCTGGGAAGATGTAGGTCTTCTAATGCAGCTGCAGCCAACAAAATGAGCTAGAAGCAGCTGGGTTTGAGCTGCATGGACTCTTGCCACTGATCAGTGCAGCCTTGAAGCTCTGCCCTTGGCTGCAAGGAGAGCATGACACATTGTGTGGGGCCCTGCTCCTGATTACAATGATGAATCTCCCCACCTTGTCTTTGTGTTTCTTCATAAAAGAGGCTTATGCCATGTTGGGGTCTAAGCATCTGCGTGTGCTGCCTCACTGATGCTGAAGCAGATTGGCTTATTTCAACCATATTTAGCACTGGAGTTTCAACGTGCTGCCAAAGAAAGAGGTTTCCTCTCCAGAACAGGGTTTTTAGTCAGAGTTTTTATCTCCTCAGACACCTCCATTACCCAGAAAAATGCATGTATATGTTCTATTAGATTTAGAGCCATGAAAAACATGTTCTGTATGTTTGCCTGGTGTTCCCAAGTGCTTTATTCGACTGTCAGCATACAAATTCCAATAATTAAATTGGCCACTTCTCTTGTCTTCCAACGGCTGTACATTTCAAGACATCATTTTGGAGGCACGTTATGGATCCCAGCACCGCAAACAAAGGCGAAGTCGCACGGCCTTCACTGCCCAGCAGCTGGAGGCACTGGAGAAGACCTTCCAGAAGACTCACTACCCAGATGTGGTGATGAGAGAGCGGCTGGCTATGTGCACAAATCTGCCTGAAGCCAGAGTCCAGGTACTGGTATTCTGGGGGGGTTGTGAGTGGGGATGGTTAAAGGAATCTAGTGAGGTTCCCAGAAGGTTGACAGCTCCCTTTGCCTTTCAAGATTATACCAGTGTAACCAAAGATATCAGGGCAATAAAGTTGTCAAAGGCAGGGGCAGGGTGGGAGGGGATAAAATCATCCAAAGTCACACATCTGCTACAGAAATTCTTAATCCACATGCACATTTTTTACATTTAGGATTGTCTGAAGTGTACACTGGTTTTCATTTGTTCTTTCCCATTTCTTTGGGGAAAATTTTAGAAACATCAACAAAAGTCTACTTATTTATTTATTTGCAAGGCTTTTCTGGCTTTCTCAGAAGAACAGAAATCCAAGTAATTCCAGCTGCTCTTTTCCACCACTGTCAATATTTGTAACATCTCAGGCCAAGGTTTGGTTTTGTGGTGGTTTTTTTTTTAGTTGCAAACTAGAGCAGCGTGCTTTGTAACCTGCTGGTGGGGAGGTTCTTGCATTGCTGGGCTTAAAGGCTAAATAGCAAGTTTTTCACTGTGGAGTGGATAAGGAGTAGAAAAAAACCCACTTATTTAATATAAATGTCAAGGCAGTCAGATGTTCAAAATTTTTGTTTCCTCATCTAACTAACCAAATAATACTATCAAGATTTGCAAATATATTCTGTTTCTTCCGATTCATGTCTACTGATTAAGGTTAAAAAACATGGATTCTCTCCTTCCTTAAGTTCAGTTCCCAGATAACAGCCTATGCCTGTAATGACTTATTTTGAGTGTTGCCACCATAGTTTTGGTACACTTGTAACTGCATAGTTTTAGAAACTGACAGTGGACTGTACTGTAAGCCAAAGTAATGTCATCAGATTCAGCCATAAGATATTCTGATTGGACAAAACTGCATGGAGAATTTAGGAAAAAAATCCCAAAAAGCAACACCATTGGAGCGGTTTAAAGAATCAATGTAAGGAGTGGACGTTTTAAAAGATGTATTTGCTGTGCTATTTGTAGTAACACTGAAAAGAGGTAGAGCTCTAAGATCCAACAACTCGGGATGACATTTGGGCACAGCAAGCTTGCAGTACCTCATTACTTGGAGTTCCCTTGAGGCTCCTAGGCTAAATGATGCTGAATTTGGCACTAAACAGGATTTTCACCAGTTTTCCCCCTTGCTGTTTGTGGCATTGAAGGTTTGGTTCAAGAACCGGAGGGCCAAATTCCGCAAGAAGCAGCGGAGCCTTCAGAAGGAGCAGCTGCAGAAGCAGAAGGACTGTGAAGGGAACCACAATGAGGGAAAGACAGAGCCACCCATGCTGGAGACCCAGGCCACCACCCCAGACACAGAGAAGGTCCAGAGTCTTCCGAGTGAGGTGGGTGCAGACCTCAACCTAACCCTGTCAGAGCAGTCGGCCAGTGAGTCTGCACCCGAGGACCAAACCGACAGAGAGGAGGAGTTTAAGAGCACCTTGGAGGAGGTTAAAGTGGACAAGAGCCCTGATGTGGACAGCAAGGCTTTGAACTGCAAGAGAGGGAGCCCAAAAGCAGGTGAGAGGCAGCATCTTGATGGGGTTTATGCCAGGACCTGGCATACCAAGGGGGGTGTTGGTGGTTTGGTATCATCCGTTATTCCCTATGGTGTGGGTGCTTGCAGGTAGGCTGCCTAGATTTTTCTTCTTGTTCCCAGCACTAAACAGGGTCCTCAGAGGGCAGAATAGCTATTGCAGATGGAGCACAGAAAGAACTAAGACCTTCTGCTCAGGTTAGATCTTGGGGAGAACAGGGCCCAGCAGCAGCCAGAAAGCTATAGCAAAGAGGTCAGCCCCATTTCTAGGAACTGAGATGCTAAGCACGGAACAGACCTGTGTTTAGCCCTCCTGACCTAACACAGCCCTTCTCTTTCACCCTCCTGATGCAAGAGACAAGCTCATGCTGCAGTCTGAACCCTGCTGGGTGCAGATCAGCACCTGCATCTGGCCTGTAGGAATAACCCCCATGCCCTCTGTCTCCTGCTACAGAGTCCCCTATCAGTGCGACTGTGACACCCTCATCCAGCAGTGCCCTGGCTCAGACTCACTCCTACTCCTCCTCGCCCCTGAGCCTCTTCCGCCTGCAGGAGCAATTCCGCCAGCACATGGCAGCCACCAACAACTTGGTCCATTACTCCTCCTTTGAAATGGGGACACCGTCTGCCATGCCCTACTTGGGCATGAACGTCAACATGGCCCCACTGAGCTCCCTGCACTGTCAGTCCTACTACCAGTCGCTCTCCCACGCTCAGCAGGTCTGGTCCTCACCCATCCTGCAGGCCTCCAGCTCCCTTCCAAGCCTGAACAGTAAAACGACCAGTATTGAGAACCTAAGGCTCCGGGCAAAGCAGCACGCCGCGTCCCTTGGCCTGGACACCCTACCCAACTGACTGCCAGATGAGAAGATGCACCAGAAGTTGGCACTAGACGTGTTACTCCTCGAACTCCCACCCACCCTCATCTCTTCCTGGAGTAAGGTGCTCCCTTTCAGGGAAAACTTTGCATTTATTAACATCTTATTAGCACCACGATTGCATCAGACATTGCTACTGGCTTGGTCTTTTACTAAATATTTTAGGAGGAAGGGGGGGAGAGGATGTGTGTTGGGATAGATAAACTGTCCTCTGGACTGCCATGAGTTGAGCCTGCAACATTCAGGAGAAGCCCCCTCTCCTCATCCCCACAATAAGGTGCCAGCTGTGCTACATACACCTGTTTTTTTTCTGATTGCATTCTTTGGGGAAAGAAGGAGTCCTGCTTCGTCTTGTATATAATGTTGACAGCACCCATGGCCCGTGTGTTACTGTCAGTGTTACAGAACTGTGACCTCTTTTGCTTTTATTCTCCTTTCCTTCTCCATTTTAGTAGCTAGTATCAAAGTTACAAAACCACCATCCTCCCACCTCAGCTTGCAGCGAGCTGCTCGTCTTGGGTCGGTGTCCTAAAGGTGTTTATGACAAGGAGGAACATTTGTGCACTTCGCCGCTCCACTTCTCCCCTCTCTGCTAAAGACAATTTTGTAACAGCTGGGAAATGATGTGAAGGTGAATTTCCTGTTTAAGCACTTCCTAGAAGGCTTTTCAAAGTTTTTCTTTTGCTTCTTAATAGCACTTGTTCAAAGAGAGAGGACAAAACATCGGCCCAATGCTACTGGCTGGGGAGAAAAATGAAAGCCAGATTCACAGGGATATTTTTGATCCAGCTTGTTTTCTCTTTGATCCTCAGTGAAGTGTGAACTCCTCTATTTACAAATTATGAGGTTTTATTTTCTTAGAGGATTTTGGTTCATCTTTGAAAACAGAGAATAATAAAAAACTTCACATGAGCTCCTGGTGTGTTCTTACACCCTGGATTATATGTGGGGTTTTTTTGACAAAACCTTGATTGATGCAAACTGTGTTTAGAAAAACACTCTGATCACCAAATTCTACCCTCAAGCCCTGCAGCTTCAGAAACTGGCTAGCAAGTGAAAATGTAGCAACTGAAAAAGTGTTGCAATGCTGGAGGCAAAGCAGGTGATAAGCAGGGGCTTTATATTCTCTTTATGTTCTCTGGAGCTGAGTGGGAGGAGATAAACAGACCAAAAAATATAAGGCTTGCAAGTAAACAAAATTCACCAGCTTCAAAATATGTTCCATGAAGAGTTTCAGCTTGGTTTCATTGGAATGACCCATCATTCAACCTGGGGTGGTTTTCTTTGTTGAGGAGTAGTGTTTCTGCCAACTCAAATCACTTTTATTTTTCTTTTTTTTTCTTTTCCCCCAAACCAAATAAGTCCTTTGAACTCACTCCTGTTATCCTGAGCATTAGGGAGGGACAATATCCAGCTCTCATGTCTAATATTAGGACCTAGGACCAGAAAAATCCCAACTGACTCTGTGCTAGGTTTGAATCCTATGAGTGTCAGCCAGGGCTGTCACTGACAGGTGGGGCAGAGTGGTGCTAATTCACTGCAGATGATCAGCTGGTCCATATTTGATTTAAGGATGGGGTTGTAGACTTGTAGCCTACAGCTCCTCTCACTCCCACCTTGCCTCACACCAGGGAAGAAGCCAGGGGTCAAATTACCTCTTAAAACACAGGGGGAAAGAGTGTTTTCAGCTCCACTAGTGCATCTTGAAAAAGCCTCTAACTCCTTCAAATAGAGATGTAAGAATAATCAAGTTTGATGGGAAAGAGTGTTTTATCCCTCATAAAGTTGCAGCAAGAGCAGACCTCCAGATAAGGCAGCTCATTGACTGCACCAGCTTCCAAGGAAAATGGATCATCTTCCTTAAATATTTCTATTGTGCCAAACACTTGAGTTTTGGGATTTTCTGTTCAGCTTTTGTTTTCCTGACTTTGTCAAATCAGCCCCCGTGACCGGCAGAATTTTCCACTTTGCCAAAACCAAATGTATTTGTAGGAAGCAGATTTTTGGCTGCCCCTTTCAAGTGAGTCTGATTAAATTAAAACCACCAAAGTATATTTACTGTCTCCAAAAGAATCCTTTGAAAGTCTCAGCTTTCATTTTTTGTAGCCTGTCACCCAAACCAGGGACACCAGTGCAAAGCTTTCATTTTTCTGCTCCTCTGTCCTCAAAAAGCTGTATTCATCGTTGTTTTTTCTGCCTCCTGCTAACCTCAGTGTATTTGTAGGCTGTGGAGTTGCTTTGCAGAGCAAAGAAACTCCAAATGTAATTAATTCCCCTTCTGATGTTGTTCTCTGGTCCAGTCTAGACTGAGCTGAGGAAGCGAACAAGGGTGTTAACTGGCAGTGAGACCAGTTCTGGACTTCAGCTCTTCTGTAAGTAATAGAAGAAGCTCATGAAACTACAGCTCCTGTCAGTGGGTGCTTCAGGCAGAGAGCAGAGGCTTGTAGTCACTCTTGTGCCATCCCAGGTCAGAGGGACATCTCCCCTCTGCCTGGGTACCAAGGGGCTGGAAAGGATGACACTGGCTTGGATCAGAGCAAATACAGCCTTACCATAGGTCTCGATGGATACCCTAGCATCCACCACAGGAAGGTCAAAACACATGGATTTACACCTTGCTTCTGCAGGGCAGGGACATGGAGGGCAGGAGGTAAGCTTGCTTGATCCAGCACTAGATTTGCCATGATCCTCCAGAGGGAGATGAGACCTTTTCCACCAAGCCACAGAGGGGAACTCTTCCCCATGCCTCGGTGCAAAAAGTCATTTTAACATTCACCATCTTCACACATCTCAACCGATCCTGGTGCCTGATCCCTCTTCATCCCTCATAGTATCACTGACATCCTCACAGCAGGCTTGCAGAAGCTACTGGGAAATTTCCAGATGGAACATCTGGCATGCCATTAAAACCGCAGACATCTGGATGATGCTAGCACTGCTCAGAGAGCAAATTAGGAGAGGAGACATCCAGATCTCCATCAATCCCTAGGGAAGTCTCATCATCCTCATCTTCCTCTTCGTGGTACAGTAGCTACCCAAGCTGCCACTGGGCCTGGTCCAGGGCATGTGAAAATTTCTTACATGGATATTATTTCTTCCATTCTGAATCAGGATGAAAATATCTAAAATTTAAAAAGAAACAAAACAAAACATAACAAAACCAAATTGCCTTAAATATAGCTGAGTCCCTGAATTATTTTTTGGGGTTTACCTTCTTATGGTCCAAACTAAACATCTGTGATGGCAGGAGGCTGATACATAAAGCTAAAATTGATGAGGAAATGCAAAAAAAAAAAAAAAAGGCAGGAGTTTGGGCTCCCAGTTTGCAAAATTTAATAATGAATTATCTGTCAAAATGGACTGTTCCCTGCAGATGGATATTTTCCTCCCAAACAGGAAAATAACCATCAACAAGCAGATCCCCCCCAAACATCTCACTTCTCATTTAGGTGTTTGACCATGGGAAGAATTTTGACCAGCTCTAGGGTTGTTGCCACCACAGCCAGCCAAAGAGCTGCTCCTCATTGCTGACGAAACACCAAAGTGTGTGGACACAGAAGAGGGAAGAGGAGTTGTTTCTGTCTCTGTGTGCCACGTGTGGTACTTCCACAGACAAGACAATTTTGAGCAACTTCAGGACACTTCTGAAGAATTCATATGTAAAGGATTAAATAAACCTCTGTAGAAAGGAAATGCAAATTCAAATCCAACGTACTCTATTAGTTTAATTACAGTAGCTATGAAACATAACTCAATTAAGCTTGGAAAAAGTCAATTACAGAATTTTCCTGCTGGTTTTTACAAGCTGTGTTGATTTTTCTTTTCCTGCCTCCTTACCCCTCCATGTGCCCCTTGCTGATTTTTTATGATCTATTCTAGAGCAACACAATTCATCTCCTGTGTTTCCTATCGAGTGAAAAAAGCTGTTTCTCTGAGTAGGTCTGCTCCCATCCCAGCCCATAGGAGAGGAATAAGAAAAAGTTGCTGCAATAAGCAAACAAACAAACAAAAAACCCCAAACAAATTTTCAGCAAAGCAAGATCAAATAAACAAAAAAAAATCCCCTGCTCTGATGTGTCTGTGTGACTTTCCCACCATGTTACAAAACCACCCGGTAATGATTAACGGTCTCTCTTTTCCATGGACTTTGCAGACTTCGTGTTGTTCCCTTCCCAGCTGCACCCAGAGCAGTGTCCCTCTTGTCCCCTGCTTGCTCAGGCTGCCTGGGGAAGAGCTGCCAAAGCTGAGATGCTGATGTCTCCTCTTCTGTACACGCCTGCCTTTCATTAATGAAGGTTCTCATTAATGCCAATGCCTAGCATGGCCTCAGCACCCGGTACAAACCTCAGGATATGGCTCAGGTCACACAACCTTACTGGTTTCAGAGCAGCCTGCTGGGACTCCTAAAGTGTGACCCAGACATTAGGTAAAGTAAGACCCTCTTCAGTGCTGTGATGCCATAGTGGAGTAATTGAACCAGTTTCAGTGGAGTAATTGCACCAACATCACTGGAATAATTGCACCAATTTCAGCAGAGTAATGCCACAGCTGAGGACAAAATGTAGCCCCCAAATTCATTTGTAAAGAATGTCAGATTTGTCATATACTAACAAAAACATACAGTTATTTGTATTTAATAGTTCTGGGCTCCAAGCTAAACGCCCTCTGCAAAAGCTGTCTAAGGCAGACACAGATGAAACCCATGGCAGGCTCAATAGAGCATCAGGTGTCCTACAAATGGCCAAAGCCTTTTCTGACTGCTCTAGCAACCAAGCACAGTCATCTCATACCAGAGAAGTTTAGAAGTGTCTGTGCAATGGAAAATAACTTTTTGGTTTATTTTCTCATGCCAGGAGGCAATAGATTTTGATATTTCCCCCCCCCCAGCTTCTGACCCGAGGCATACAGTTAGCTCCAAAGTGTGTTTGTGTGTCAAACCTGTCTTGCAAAGGAACAAAGGCTTTTAAAGAACAAAAAGGAAATAAAAGTAACATACTGTACAGATTGCTGTAAAAATTGAGTTGTAGTGTAAGAACTTGTGCTTTAGAATTCACTATCAAGGAACTCAAATGTGTATCATATTTATTTATTCTGGTAGGTAAAAGAAGAAGAAGAAAACAAACAAAAAAAAGAGTTTATATTCATTTCCAAAAAGCTGCAGCATGATGCTATGTACCAATTGTGCCAGTCCTGCTTTCTGTAAAATTATTGCCTGTTTTCATACTCCGCTAATAAAAAAGAAGAAAAAAAATCAAGGAAAAGTTATTTTGTGAATCCTTCATTAGAGCAACCTGAGCTGATCAGCTGAGGTGCCAATGTGAGCAGCTGTTTTGCCTCCGCGTCGTGTCATTGGTGGGTTATGAGGTGATTTCTGGTGCAGAAAAGCTGGACAGGGAGTGAGGGTCAGGTAACTGCCCACACCAGAGCTCACACTCATCTCCCTGGGCCCATGACCCTGCCCATGGCGGCCAGTGCCGTTGCCTGTCAGCCAGGAGAGGCTGGGACCACAGGGAAAGGTCTGCGTGAAAAGGGGCAGAACATCAGCTTCTGGCTGCTGGGGTCACAGTCTCCAGCTGAGGTGGCAGGTGACAAGTTCCCTTTGGCTGCAGGACACAGAAACAAATGCTGCAGCACCTTGGGCAAGGTGAGCACAAGGGACCTTCTCTCTCATCATCTCCCAGCAAGAGTCAGGAGATAAATTCATGCCTGATAGGGTGGTGATGGGAAAGACCTGACTAGAGAACTTGTCTTTCAAGGCAGTGACGCAGGATAAATTTGACCATTCTCAAATAATTTGGGTTCTCCTGCAGTTTTGGAGATGTTTCTGTTTCATTGGATGGAAGACTCGTAACCTTTTCTAGGGCAAGAGAGCTAGGGTGGGCTGTGCTCAAGAAGATGGCAGAGATGCCATCTCATCACTTGACATCACTGCTCCCTCAGGGCTGGTTTGAACATAACCTACATGGTGAAACTTCTGTTTGGGCAAGAAGTTGCTAGTGATATCAGGAGCTTTCCATCTGGGCTACAGGTCTAATTTGATGCCTGGTGAAGAGGGAAAAAAATAATAATTCTGGATTTATTGGGATTTTCCTGAAGTCACCTCATCAGGAAGCTCTTGATAAACCATCCAATTATTCCATTTCAGAATGTCATCCCCCACCAACACGACTTGCTAGCTTCTTTGCCCAACTGTAGAAATATTGTAGAGGAAAAACCATATTAAGGGGAAAGTCACTGAAAAGGAAAAGCAAGTGCATTTGTAATAATGATAAATAACTTTTCTGACATTCTCAAGCAAAGCGACTTTCTCTAAAACCAGGAAGACAGCCAGGAATAGTAGAAACATGGACAGAGGCTGGAAAACCCCCTGCGTGCAATATTTTTAGTTCTAATTTTTTTACTGGGTTTCATCAGTGTCTTGGAGGACCGTTTGATCACATGCACCCAAAATATCAGCCAGCTGCAATTGTCCTAGACTGCAACCATTGCTGTTTGTTTCCACAGTAAGTGGAACATAAATCACAATATTTCCTTCTTCACTGCAGTTATGGGTTTCCTTTGAATATTAAAAACCCTGTGGGTAAGGAGAGTCTGTGACCTTCAAGGCCACCAAATAGGCTCAGTCAATTCCTGCCTCCACCAAGAGGGAGATGAACAGATGAGCTACGATCACAGCCTCACGTGGTGATCTGCAGTTAAGAATAAGCCCTGATTTTTCCCCACACACAAGGTCGATGAGGTAAATTCAGCCACCCGCTAAAACTGGAACCCAAACTTGCAGGAAACTCAAGGTGATGTTTTGGCCTTAAAAGCCGCCTCCAAAAGTTATCGGGAGGTTTGTTCCAGAAAAATACAATAGGAGGGGAAAAAATAAGATTTGAAAGAGCTCCAGAGCTCAGTATTAACTGCACATGTGGCATTTTGATCCATTTCCATAAAGCATAACATAATATTTGCTAAAGAAGGAGGAGGAGGAAGGGGGGGGGGAAAGACCACAGTTAATATTCTCCTTCGGATCCCACATTTGCTGATTACTCTGCAAGCTGTGTAATTGGGTGTCTCTGGCAATATGATGAAATGTGGCACAAACATCAAAAAACGGTGCTATATTAAATCTGCTTTTCATAATCTCTTCTCATTTCCCAGACCTGAGACATTTTATTCAATTTTTCCTGACTAAGTTGATATGTAAAGCCATATAAACAGATCAATGCAAATAAATACATATATGTTTTTCAAAGGCTCATCGAAATGCACTCATTACAAAGATTTGCATCAAGGCTCTTCTCACACCACTCTTAGCCAAAGAAACTCTCTTTTTTTGAATTATTTTTAAGAAGAGTTTATGGAGGTACAGGCTACTTCTTTGTATTTCATCAACAAGCCCAACTCAATGTATCACGTTGCAGCCTTATCTTACCTGATTAGAAAATCATTTCCCTATTTGCATTAAGGGCAGAAATCTATGCAAAGTCACCATAATATTATTCAAGCTGTGAAATAGCAGAGAAGATCCTATTACACACTGGGGCCAGCTCTGTTTTCAGGAGCTGCAAGTCCAGAAGGGACCGTGCTGGTCTTTTCTTTTAACTTGCTGCAAGGCACATGTCAGAGAAACCTATCTCGCCTTTGACAAAGCAGATATTAATAATGCCTAAGTGACTTAAATACCTGCAACTTTTGTCTGTGTATCACTTAAGGCTTCTGCATATGTTCTATTTGTTGTCTTCAGGATTTGTGCAGGATTTGTAGCCCCTTTTTTTGATGAAGGATGGCTTTTTGCTCAGCCCTGGGAAATTCTTCAGGTCCCACCCCCTGGTCCAGCATCCCCAGGTGAGTGTGACTCCCTGCCATGAGACTGCAACTGATCCTTTGCCTGTTGCAGTTGATGGAGGAACATATTTTCATTCCTGTGGTGGCAGGGCAGTGTCCAAGAGCAGAAGTGGCAGGACTGCACCTTACCTGCGCTGGGCTTACCGAACTAGACCCAGAGCCTGAAGGTGTTGAGCTGTCTGACTCCCACAGAAATCAACAGACGTCGATGAAATAGTTTTCCCCAAGCCCTGATTGACGATGGACTCATTGAGGTGGTTCAACCAAGACCTGCAATTAATCCCAGCCTCAGCTGCATGTTGCAGGCCTGGAGCAGGGTGTCTGTGTTGTACTCTTGCAGCCCTAATCCTGCTTCTTTTCCCAGATCTGCACCCCAAGTTGCTTTCCTGCCAGGAGCACAGCGGCACTGGGACAAGCCAAGTCTATTTCTCAACTTTGCTCTTCCTGGAGGCCACCAGAGCAGAGGCAGTTCTTGGAGACCTTAGAGCTGCCAGCAGAATCCACTCTATGGGGTCTTGCAAATCACCTTCCCCAGGTGCTGAGCGGGGAATGCAGGGACCTAAAACAAAGTTAATTCCCTCACACACAGAGGCAAAAAGCACATCCAGTCCACCAGCAAGGTATGGGATTCCTTCAGCTTGGCTTTCTCTCAAACACATTCCCTCTGCATTAGGAAAGCAAAATATCGGTGTTGGATTGCACCGTATCCACAGGAAAACACATGGGGGAACTGATAAACAGGGGTGCAGGGTTATTTCACTAAACATCACAAAAGGCCTAATAAAAGATGGTGTTGCTGGGATTTTTCATCTCCTTGGAGATCAAACTTCCTCCTTAGGTTTTTTTTATAGGAATCATAATGGAAAAAGACATTATGGGATGACTGGTGCACTCTAGGATGTGACTGGGAAATCTGGGTGGGTTTGTAACAGCCAGCATAAAATGGGATAAAGTGACAGAAAGTGGTCCATGTTGGTGACACTGTCTGCAGAGCACTGTTGTCCAGCCCACGGCACTCTGGCACTGTCCATCTCCCAGCACAGCTCATGGCAGTTTGCAGAGCCCCAGACTGTGGGGTTGTTCCCCTTGCACTGCACAGAACTGGGGTGCTGAATGGACAGACTCAAGGCCACTTCATCCACTGCAAAGCAAAGTAAGGAAGTCCCATTTGACAAAGTCTGCCATTAGCTGGGGGAACTCCTTTCCACAGGACATTAGGAGGCTAAAAGTTATGTGGTATTGGACATGGGGATGGGATCTGAAAGGAGCTATTATATATGAAGAGATGCCCATGGGGTGGCCAATGGGGTCCCACCACCATTAGGAAGCTCAGGTGAAGCACCTGCTATTCCCAGACTGAATGCAGAGTTGTCATTTTTGAGCAGCAAACTTTATGCCACCCCTTACTGCAAAAGCACCTGCAAGCACAGTTTAATCCAAAGTGCAATACTTATATTTACACTAATTTTTCCAGTTTTTCTTTCTTATGGAGACAATTAATAGTTCATCACCACCCCAAAGGTTTGGTCAGTTAAGGAAAGTGGCTCATCTCAGCAGTTTGGTGGCCATGGCCAGTGTGACTGTCAGGGACAGGGGACCACCTCCCCAAGGACTCCATGAAAAGGAGCAAAGAAAAGCAAAGCAGTTCAGAAGCCAGCTTAAAATCTCCATGCAGGTCTCCACAGCTGCCCTGGGAAACACAAAGGGAAAACTGAAATCTACTGTGTTACCCTGGAAAAACCTTTGCTGATGGGATTTTCATTTGTACAGTCTCATTGTTCTTTAGTTAAAAAATGAACTTTCCTAGAACAAGATAAGTCACTCTGCTGGTGGAAGTAGCTCAGCTCCCTTCAGCTGGCTGTTTTTTGAAGGAAAAGAATCTCTCAAAAGTTATACGTCAACTTCAGTTTTGCTTCATGTCACCAATAATAAGTCTCCTATGATGCCTCCTGTAGGCTAGCCTTCTCCCTTCCCCAGGTAAAACTGGGAACCATCCTGTAAAAAGGACCACCAAAGACGAAACTCTTCTGAGAGATGATCTGCTGTAGACTGACCCACATGTGGAATTAGGAACTTATTTTTTTCCATGTCAAGGGAAGAGACAAGCATCACAGCTTCCTGAAGACCAGCCCTGCTCCACCCCAGCCCTCTCCCCCCACCTAAGCCATCCAACATATTTGCCTCCCTTCCCTGTAACAGGTGCCATAAAGGGGAAAAAGAAAAAAAAGAAAAGGGCTTCTGAACCACTCTGAAACATGAGATATCTCTCAAACCCTCAATAACATCTTAATTTCCTCTCTTCACTTTCCGTGCTGGAGACAATTACTCGGGCAGGAATCTTTCTGAAGGAAGACCAAAAAAAATTACATTACTGGGGAACAATGGAGGGGAGACCTGGTGGAGCAGAAGAAGTGAATTAGTTTTGCCTTCAGAGACACTCAGAGAGAAAAGAAAGGTGTTTGAGTTGCCTCAAATTAACTCCTCTTTGCTTGGAGCTCCTCTAACTGGTTTAAACAAAGAGATACGAGAGATGTGCTTTTGATTTCAGTCCCACTTCCCCAATTTTGTTTGTTTACTTTGCTTCCACCTGCATTTTTAAGTCCCTTCACCTCCCAGGAGGTCTGCAGGGCTGTGTTACCTGCTGGAATGTGTCACGTCTGCACCAGGTCTCAGCACAAGAGTCGGGGCTGGGAGGAGCTTCTCATCTGCCCAGGTTCTTGTGGCTTTTAGCAAGGACAAGGGGGAGAGAGGAGAAAAATTAAAAGCACCAACTGAGATGGAACTTTTGCATTTTTACAATGTAAATTTAAGGACAAATCAACTGAAAAGCAGCACAAAGGGCTGCAGGGGTAAGCAAGGGGAAAAAGCAAAGTAGGGAAATGGGAAGAGCGTTTTACTTAGGCAATCTGGAAGGGCTGAAATCCTAAACTGCTAGAATTTTATCTAAATACTTTTTAGGTCTAGATTATCACATATTTTTCCCCATTTCCCTTCATTTTAACTGAAAACCAAATGTTTCTTTTTAGCACTAAGCAGAACCTTGCGAACGGACCCATTTTTTTTCATTTCCCAACAACACCTGAAAAAAATCCCTGCCCTTCTGCCAAAAACCGAACCAAAACAAATGAAAAACAACAGTCCCCCAAACACACACTTTTCATTCACCTTCACTTGAAAAAAATGTTGACATTAAGCTCTCGGAGCCTGAACTAGGACCTCAGCTCAGCCCTTCCAGTTGGCCTTTAAACCCCCACTTTTTGGCAGGTCTCTGGGGGGATGAGGGGCTCTTCTCTGCTGCACTTTGAGAGGCTCAGGATGAACAAAAGCGGGCATGACTCTCTTTTTCTTGAGGATGAAGTGGAACACACACACACCAGCCAGGACGTCTTGTACATTGAAAAATTCCTGTGCTGTCACGCTTAACTAATACATCGTCGAGCTATGTAAACAGGGCCAGGGATGCTCTTTATTTATTTATTTGTTGTTTCAAAATGGGGGAAGGAAAGGCAGCTTGTCCCCAGGTTGCTTGCCAGATGCATGTCAAGCCGTGGGGGGAGGGAAAAATCAGCAGCGAGGGAGTTTAAAGACAAAGTATTAAGAACCCCAAATTGGGTGAAAATTGCTTTCTGACAGATATCACCTATTGCAAACGAGACAGAAATACAAGTAATCTTGTAAAATGAAAGCCAAGGACGGACTTGTACCTGCCTTAGATGAATAAGTATCCCATTATCTTGAAGAATGAGGGCCCCGGGCTGTGATTATGCCACTATTGTATTCTAAACAGCATGGTTTGTCAAACGGAATAAATCCTAGCAAAAGCAAATAAAAAAAGGGATCCAATTTGAAGCCCAGCACACAATTTATTATTTTGTTTAATGTCGCCCTCTCGATGTTACTGATTATTGGGCAAATAGCACCGTGTTTAAGCATGTGTTTAGAGTCGCCTGTCCCCCTCGCAGGCTCCCAGCTGTCACCCTGACTGTCACCCGGTGCCAGCAAGCTGTTTGCTGCCACTGGTAGCCAGCACTGAGCTCACCAGCCTTTACCCTAGATTGCCACGGCACAGGCCAGCACCTTGGGGAATGAAATTCAGGTTTCTACTTGGGGGAGTCCAGCGGTGACTTTGAGTGTTGCAATGGAGAGCACTTTGCATCATACTGGCACCGCCAAGCCAACCAGGAGCCCACGGCAGACAGTTGAAGACAAGAAGTTATGGATTAAAACTGAAGGAGGGATGATTTAGGTCAGACATTAGGAAGAAACTCTTTCCTGTGAGGGTGGTGAGACACTGGAACAGGTTGCCCAGGGAAGTTGTGGATGCCCCAACCCTGGAAGTGTTTGAGGCCAGGTTGGATGGGGCTCTGAGCAATCTGATCTAGTGGGAGGTGTCCCTGTCCATGTGTGGGGGTTGGAACCAGATGATCTTCAAGGTCCCTTCCAACTCAAACCGTCCTATGATTCAATAAAATCTATAAGATAGATGCAAATTGCTCACCAAACTTTTTTTTGTTTTATGGATTTGGGGTAACAGCCCATCTCCCAGTGATTCTTGAAAAGACTTCTCTTCTTTCAAAGGTACCATCCCCTCTTTCATGATGCCTCAACCTTGGCTAAAAAAAGAACTGTGATTTAAAAGGCCAAACAGATTACATATATTATTAGGTGTTAAAGACAAATACTCAATATCACTTTCTCTGCTTGAGTCACAGGGTGTGACTGAACATGAAGCTGCCCTTGCACAAGGTGGAGGCATTGCTGCAACAATGGAATGATGAGTATTAAGGAGCCAGATCCAGGCCTGCTTTGTATTCAGTTGGCTTCCAAAAGCTGTGTTGCTTTCCTGGAAAATTCCTTGGAGAGCTGCCTTCGACATCCCTCAGTTCCACTTGGCAGTGGGTGCTCAGGTCAAGCTGGTACAGCCACAAATGCAAACAGGAGGGAAGGAGCAGACTGGCTGCTCCTGGGCATGTTCTTGAGGAGCAGTTTGCTGTGGAAGGGGCATTGAGGTGGTTTCCATAGCTTGGTTCACCTCGATGGAGTTACTGCCATTTCTTGATGTGACTTTGAAGGTGCTCTGTGCTCCCCAACCATGAGAGCAAGCTAATAACACCACTTTCAACTGGCATAATCTATTATATATGCTTCTATTTGTATAAACCCTTCAGTAACATAAAAAACACTGACCCAGGAGCAGACTGGGAGACAGAACATGGGAGTGATACACATGGATGCTGACCACAGAGCATCTTCTGTCCAACCATCCCTCGTGATGTTCCCTTTTGCTTCCATAACTCATGTCCTTGAGCTTACCATCAATGAGGAGGATTATTCATATCCCAGTTCTTTCAATGACAGTGGATTATTTGAAGCAAGATTTTAAAGTGTGAAAATACAGCAATTTGTCAGCTTCTTGGGGCAGAAGCTTTTACAACATGCAAGTAGATTGCACTCATGGAACAAGGGCTGATGGAAGCAGGGAATGACATGACAAAGTCTAGGAGTAATAGCAAGGGATGATGGATTTAAAGAGTCAAAAAAAAAAAAAAAAGCAGGCACATTTTATTTTGTCAAACTTCCAATTGAAATAAATTAGAACTACAAAATGTAGCTTCATAGTTTGACTTGAAAGCAGTATTTGTTAAAAGACTATGAAAAACAGGAATTTAAAACATCTAACTTATTTTACATCATTTTTTGGGGGCTGCTGAAGTTTCCTGAACCTCAATGCTTTTGGACATGGTGATGACATTCACTCCCTGTTTCACTTGAATTTCATAGAACAGCCAGACATGAACAACAAGGAAGTTAGTCTCAAGTTCCTAAAATAATTAATGAGATTTTTGTCGTGTAGATAAAGGACCCCTTAACTTCTGAATTCAGTTGTCAGATTTCTGTAAACCACAAGGGGAAAACTCCTTGAAAAGCCAAGATACTTTCATATTCACAGGGCTTCAGGAGCTGGGGTCTGACCCCTTTGGCTTTCAAGCCCCTCACTCCCCAAATATTGCAAACTCTGGACTCTTACTGGTTTTCTATTGCTTCTGTTGAACACTTGTTAGTCAAGAGATCTCTTGACAAGGTTTTCCTGATACTTTAAAACAGGCAAGGGCTACAGAAAAGCACAGTCCCTCATTACGGAAGAGCTACATGTAGTCATGATCCAGAAAGCTAATTTGTTCCTTTCCCCAGCTATTTTGATCAGCCCAGAAACAGTACTACCTGCAAGACTTTCTTTTCCAACACAAACTAGAAATGATGGCAAAGTTTCTTTTTGCCTTATGCAGAACATGTGAAAAACATTCCACACCCACATAGTCTAAATAGATTAGTCAAACGAAACCCAGATTTCCCTAAATGAATCTGAATATCTTAGCAGACAAACTTCTTTTCTACTGGAACATACATGTTAGAGAGGACTTGCATGGGTCTACCTGTTATGTGTCATAGATAAGAAAGGTGAGGAGACTGGTCCCTTGAAAATCTTCTCTTTTATAAGGTACTAACCTGTAAAAAAAAAAAACCAAACACGAGCATATTACAAGTGGAAACATCCAAAACCTGTAAGGCCTTAACTTTATAAACTGAGCACACAACTATGTCCCAGGGGAACTTAGTACTACTTGATTCCATTGACCAGGGAAGCTCAGTGTGTTGGTATTTCCATTTCACATGAAAGTATTTCCAAAAGATTACAAAATGTCTTCTCTTTCAGAAGTACTTTTGCCTCTATTGGTTTTCAAAATAGATTTCTTTCCCCCCTCCCCTTCCTTATTTGAAAAATTCTTCTGCGTTTCTGGAACTTCTGTTTCCCGTCACCTGGAACATTCAGAAGCAAGCCCCAAATATTTGCAATCAAGTTCCTACCAGGGTGCCAATCCCACCTACAAAAAAAGAAGGGGAAAAGGAAAAAACAACACTAACAACAAGAAGAATATCCAGTGAAAGCCATGAAATCGCATGGGGGAAAAATAATCAGTAAACAAAGTCTGGGACTTCCAAAAGAGAGTAGCCTCCTCCTAATATAGAGGTTTGCACCTTAAAGTCTTCCAGTCACTTCATCATTAACCACCACTGTCTTTTTTTCTATTTTATTTTGTCCCAGCACATCCCCAGCAGCCCCCTGACCCCCTCTCCCAGCCCCTGCACCGTGGGGCGAAGCCTTGCGAGAGCCCACGTCCCCATTCAGGGCCACGATTGTGCTTCCCTGCCACGCTGAAAGCCCTGCCCAGAGGGGAGGGAAAGAGGGGAGAAGAATCCAAAGGCATTCTGGCACCCCGGCCCGATAAGAAACTTTAGCCCTATTCAGCAGCTGACAACCGCTTGTAGAATATGATCTTAATCCTGTTTCTAACATTCTTTCGCCCTTCGGCCGCCCAGTTCCAGGCTGTATTCTTCTAACTGTCGCTTTAGCAAATCCCTCAAATAGAATTACTGGGGGGAGATAAAGATCAAAGGGAAATTCAAGAGATCTACAGTAGGTTCACACAGTGGGGGAAAGAGGGGCAGGTGGGGGCTGGTGGCAAAGGGCCTTCTCTGCTGCCCTTGCCCTGTGTCCTTTTCTGGTTGCATTCCTCAGGGCTGCCTCTCTGTGGAGCGGCCCCACAGACCTGCTCAGCGGTGTGATGTTTTGGGAATTTGTTGTTTATCCTGCTTGAGGCTTTTATTTTCCTCTGGAGGTTGAGAGCCTGGTGGTGCAAAGCATTGTACACAGCCATCCTTTGTAAAAATAACCCTCTGCTCAGAGAGGTGCATCATCTACACGGAGAAGATGGAGATGGGAGAAGGAGAGGACGTTTTTCTGGTAGGAAGCAGAAATGGGGAGACATCAAGAGGGACTTGCCAAGCAGCAAGACATCTGCTGCAGAAGTGAAATGATGGAACATAATTTAGGAGTTCCCAGTAATTCCCATCAGAAGCAGGAGCCTTCAGCACTCAGAGACATGTAAGTCCCATGGCCCACCCTGAAGAGCTTCCCAACACAGATCTAAAGAGCCCAGAGATGCCCCAGCACCACCCAAGCCTGCTCCTCAGTTGCCACATGTTTAAAAAGCAGTTTTATTCTGTGAAGAAAAAAGCTGTTGCAAGAAGAGTCCTATGTAGCAGCCTCCAGGAGCTAAAAATCTGATCAGTTATAAAAGAACTGAGAGACCTAAAAAAAGAGCTCCCACCACCTACGCTAACAGATTAACTTTCAGTTAAGAACCAGGGCAGCCTTGACCTTGAGCAAGTCAGAGATGCCTGTCTCTCTGCTGCTGTCCTCACTGCCCCATCAGATGTGGCTTGGAAAAAAGGCTTCACATTCTTGGTTCTAGTTTTCTGTTTGTCAGAGGAGACTGAGTATCCTGGTACGTTCATTGATGCTCTAGATTCACAGCTCCTCAGGTTGAGAACCTGGTGGTGCAAAGCAGTGGATCATCCCCTGTTATCAAGGTATGAGCTATGGTAGAGACTTTACAGCTCTTTTCTCTCACAATTGTATGTCAAAACTTGTTTTATTCAATGCAGAAAACCTTTGAATGTAGCACACTGATTTAGAGGTCCACCTTCAAACAGTTATTTTGCTTTCTTTTAACTCATTCTGTGGTTTGGCATCTCACTTATGCAAAGAAAGCTGGGGGGGAGGAGGAGGCACATTCCACATTTTCATCACATCCAAGTAGAGGGAAACAGCACAAAAGTGTGCCATTTTCAGCCTACACAACTTCTGTCACAGATTTTCAGTGTAACTGCTTGATTCAAGCCATATGATACCCATGAGGTACTTCTACAATCACGGACAACCTTGAGACAGCCCACAGGACATGGGGGTGCATCTTCTCTCTGCTAATCTCTGGTTAGACCTGAGATGGAAAAAACACATCTGGTTTTGAGCCTCATTTCAAGAAAGATATGTATTAGCTAGAGAGAATCCAGAGGAAAATAATGAGAGTAACTGGAGAACATCATCCATAAATAAGGATTAAGGCGATTGATGTGTAACCTGGAGAGACAAAAGCAAAGCAGAAACATGCCTGCTTTAACTGCATAAAGAGCTGTTCAAGAGTAGGAACTTCTCCCTTTGCCATGTCCTCAGAACACAGGGCAAGTCCCAGGATTACAAATACATTCTTTGAATTTTGCTGATCAGAGTCTATCTGCCTTGTGAGAAGCTCCTGGGTCTCACCGCTCTTTGGGGTACACTCTACCTCCCATGTCATTTGATATGTTGGGAATAGTTATTTACTTCTCACACTTTGTGTGGCCTGAGGACTCAGCTATTGCTACACTGGTTCCCAAACCTCTGTTCCAGCTTCATCATCTAATCTGTCGCCCTGCACATCACAAACCAAAGGACTTTGGTGAATTAACTCCCCCTTGAACCAGGGAACCCATCTACTGGTCTAAAGTCTGCCAACAAGGAGGCACCCCCCACCTCACCTTCAGCAAAGGGTTACTGTGGTTAATTACCCTCACAGTCCATGTTAATCTTGCTATGAGATCCTGTCTCATCCTAAGGCTCATACCTCCTTCTCGGGTTGCTTGAGATTTCACCCCTGATTGCTGATGGCATCCATGGTCCTGCTGACTATGAAAAGCTCAGTTGCACAGGGAGGCTTAAGTGTTTCCAAGACCATAATGAAAATTCCTTTCTGTAGAAACTGTGACCCAGACACGAAACCCAACCCTCAGCAGGAGACTTCTAATTTCATAGGAGACAAAAGCCAAGCACACTAAAAAAAATTGTCACTCTCTTGGAGAATGGGGGTTTCTCATTCAGGTGTGAAGTGCTCCATCAGCTTCCACACATTGGTTTACTTAGGGGTGTTTTTCTTGGGATTTATTTTAAATCAACAGAATGGGTTTGGGAACACTCCGTGTCTGCCTTGTCTGGACAGTGTGACAACAGAAACTTTTGGCAGTTTTCAGCATCCAAGGCTCCTTCTTTCATCCCCAAAGTGTTCATTTGGACTTGAGGACTAGTTTGTGGAAGATATGGGAGATGGGGTGGTGACCACACATCACTTCCCTAGATGGTGACTCTAAGGAGAGAGAACAACCGTGGGGGAGCACATGGAAATTGGGTATTCAGTCACCTCAACCATTAACTCCATTGCTTGTTTATCTGATAGCAACTGCATTCACCAGACTGCTCTGCATGTCCAAGAAGCACCTCCATACGCCTGGCTTGATGTCAGGATATACGAGCCCAGCACCAACACTTCCATCACATGAAAAAGAGTAAAGATATCTGGGTATAAATTATTGTTTGATTTCATCCACAACAATGTTAACTCCGATTTATATTTAGGTAGAAAAATATTCCCACAAAGTCTGTGCCTAAGTAAAATAATAGATCATTTACAACCCCATGGGTTCCCAGGAGCTTAACAGAGAGCAGGAGAAACCAGAAAAAGGGCAGGGTGGTACAGTTCCCATATGGATGCCAAAGCTTTTAGAGTCCTAGTTCACCTTTTTTCCATGAACTTGCCTGGTGACCTCTCTGCTATATCCCTTCTAAAGTGGGGCAAGCAAGAAGGTGTCTGTTTGCAAAGTGCTGTAGATATGGGTCACAAATTTGAGCATCCACTATGTCCAACACAAGAGATGCTTTTGTATGGTCAGGTTCAGGACTGATCCTATATGTTCCTGCTCAGCACATTCAGGCAGAGCACTCCTTCCATGTCCAGATGAGTCCCAGGATCCCACCATATTCCTACTCCTCTTTCCCCAGGGAAAATGGTGGCAGAGGAGAGCTGGAGGAGCAGGATTTGTGGGCTGTCAAGAGCCCATGTGCCACACAATGTGATCAGAGACGTGAGGATGTCCTCGTGCTGGGGAGTTTCCCCTCCTTTCTCCACGCCAGACCATTGCAAAATCAGCTTCTGGGAGGACTCTGCTTCTCATTTCTTTCTCCTGGGCCCATCCATGCTTCCCTCTGTTAACCTTGCCAAATTTTCATTCATTCTTAAAACAGTTCCAATTAAATGGCTTTTCAATCAGTTTGATCTCCAGGGCTCTTGCCAGAAGTGTGGCACGCCCGTGAAATCAGGAATTTCCTGCAGGACAGCTACTTTCTAAACAAAAAAAATTTGGATTTTCTCTTGGAAAGTGATCAGCTCAAAACCAGAAATAGTTGGCCCTGTAGCCAACATTTTCCTTTTTATTTCTTCCAGAATTTGGAGTAGATTCTCCCCCTCCCCCTAAAATTCTGTTCTCAACAAAATATTTCATGGATAGAAAGCAAACCAAAAGCACTCTGCCCTGGCTCAGAGTTCAAACAGGCAGGAATTTTCAGAGAGCCCAGACCTGGGGGTTGGAGAGGTTCTTTCTTCCTGGCAAATACAGCTCAGCAAAGTAGCTCAGAGTGCCCACGTTTGTCCAAGGCACACCTCCAACCAGTTTAGCACCAGGGAGGCTAATCCACCTCCAATAATTTCAAATATAGATCTGTTGAGGCTTTTCTTTCCAGTAAATATTTATTTTTTGTTAGCAACAACTATCCCAGAGACATAACTTTCAGGGTTGACTCTTTCTCCCTCTTCTCAGCCTCTTGAGGACTAAGTCATGATTTTACGTGCATCGTGTTTTTCCCCCCACTCAACACTCACCAATCCAGAAGGTCACTGTCATTTATTCAAGCAACAAGGTTGCACCCAGTGTTTATTCACCAGACCAGATTGCTGTGAGATAGAAGAGCTGGGCTGCACCCCCCTCTGCTCCTCATGCCAGGAGATTAGATGGGGAAGCCAGATAGCCTGGCTCTGGAAGCAAACAAATGAGCAACCCTAAATACCTTCCTAGACCCGGTGACCGTAAGTCCTTGGCGGTGACTGGTCCTTGTGGGATAATGCCAGGAATAGGCATATTAAGCACATGAATGTCAAGTCCTAATTCATCTCTTTAATGTTGTACAGTAGCAGGACTGTACCCCCCTGCTGTGGTGTAATTTCACGCTGAGGAGTCTGATGGGGCTTCCTGCAGACTGATCCTTTATGGATCAGAAAACTCACTTTCTCTTTGTGTTAGAGGACCCGGAGATTATCTTATTAACTACCTCCATGCCAGTGTAGATTAATTACCAGGCTCTGCCTCTTCTGAGGACTCCTTTTAGTGCTTCTTTTCCCTTCCAATCAGTGCACACCACAGAGGTGAAGAACATTAAACACCCAAGCCTGTACCTGTGGGTTTCACACTTGGGTGAGCAGATGGGCTGTTTTACATTTTCTTGGCTCAGGTGCAATGCTGGCCTTGCTTGAACCCTAAATCAGTTTAAGCAGCTCGTTACATCCACATTAGGCCTTCTATATCCACCTTCCAGGTTCTTTTTTTCCCTTCTTTCCCCAAAAGAGGCAATGCTTAAACTACTTCAGAGTGATGGCCTGCAGATACCACCAGCCCCAGAGTTCCTAGCTTGACTGCTGGAATGGGACCATCTTGGGAATTACACTCCATAGGACCTGGCTAGCTAGAAGAAGGGCTTTTTCTCTTCCACCATCTCAGTCTACCAGACTGCCACTTCCACACTGACTTCACTGGGACCCAGCACCATGCACGAGGCTGCAGCATGTGCTCTGTGGCACAGGCAGAAAAAAGAGACCTGCCAAAGGGAAGTTGCTGAGCCAGGGGCTGTTCTTAAAAATATGATCATTAATTGGGCGGTTGGGTTTTATTTTCTAATACAGCCAGAATAGTGAAGGATTTGTTGTTTTATTTGCAATATTGTTCTTATTTTATTTTTCCATAAGGGAAGAATCAGAAGAACCAAAGCCCTTGTTCTACCCCAGCTTCGCTCAGAGCACAACAGCAGGGCAAATGGACAGTAGTGAGAAACCTCTTCTCTAATTCTCTAGGAGGAACTGAACTGTTTGATTGTGGGGTTTTTTGGTGTTTTTTTTTTTTACAAACGTACTTAAGAAACTCCCTGGAGAAAATGTGCAACTTGAAACCTTCATTTTTGTATTTACAATCTGACAACTCTCTCTCTCCTTTGCCCAGATGACCTGGGTCAGGTTGGACTTGGGGTTTTTACGCTCTCTTTCCAGCCAAGCCTATGAAGGTGATGGGAGAAGGCTTGTGAAGGTGATGAGAGAAGGTTTATGAGGGTGATGGAGGAAGGCTTTTGAAACTGTGTAGCTCCTGAGATGCTGATGGATAGGAAGGACAGCCACAGGAGCAGAGCTGAAGCCATCAACAGCAGAGATCACTGCAGGTTATGGGTGAAGTAAAGCAGGAGGCAGCTCCCCCGAGGACACATTGGAGTGACCCTGTGTGAAGAGCTGCTCACTTGCTGTGGGACTGGAGCAAAAGCCAAGGGAGAGCTTTTGCAGCCCTGCATAGCAGGAGTGGAGCTGCAGGTCCCCATGTGGCTACTGCCCAGGAAGTAGCGGCCAGAGCCTAGGGGCCAAGAGGAGAAGGCAGCATTCCTGTGGCACAGTCCGGGAAGAGCCTTTCCTGCAAAGGGGAAGATTTTCAGCCTGAATAAATGCAAAGCCCCCTATTCTGCCTGGCACAGTGGGTTTCCCTGAGACTCAGCCCCTGCCTTAAGGAAGGACCCTTTCCAATCTGAGAGCCGTCAGATCCTGGAGCAGAAGGGAGGACTGTTTGTTTAGACCTATGTGGGTTAGGCAGCTCAGACTTTATTCTTGCACTTTGATAGGTTCCTAAATGAAAATCCAATAATATTTTAAGCAGAACGAGTTCTCATGAAAGTCATTTCTAAATCGCCCTGGCTCATCCTACCTGTCGGCTGGATTCTCCATCCCCACCGGCCTAAGCCTGGTGTAACTTCACTGCTCCCAGTGGTGTTACTCCAGGGAGCAGAGTCAGGCCCTGCTGCAGAGAGCACCCTCTGCCACCAGCCTTTAATGAACATGTAAATAGACGGGAGGCTCCAGAGAAGAGTAACCCCACAGTCAGGAAGTTCTGCAAAGCAGCTCAGGAGAAATAATACTTTATTGCTGGCGGTGAGGGTAAGTGATAGGGACTGGCTAAGGAGGGTTCATGCAAATACTCCCGAATTAAGCTCCGTCTGAAGTTAGAAAGGAAAGATGATAAACACACCCGGCTTTAAAACTGCAAAATATGCTTTGCAGGCACGAAACTGGAGGAGTAACAAAACTATCTGACATCATATTAAGCAGCAAAGCGTTTCTGATTCTCAGGGCTGCAGTTACCTAAAACCAGAGTCCCATTAAAGTCCTAACTATTATTTACATTTCTAAATCTTAAAACCATTAACAAAAGCCACTTAATTCAATTACTTTCCCTGGGCGCCGATGTTATTACATTATTGTCACGAAGCTGAGTTTGGCTCTGGTTTTCTCTCTTCTTTTCTTTTTTTTTCTTTCTTTAAATTCATTCCTCTTTTCTCCACGTCGAGTGCCTCCCCCACCTCCTCGTCTTCCTCTCCCCCGATGTCATTGTGTAGAACTAATGGGGTAAACTGAAATGGTATCTGTCCTCATTGACAGGTTTATGAGAATTTAATAAAGCGTGGCGGGGATAAAATGAGATATTACAAGGCCACACAAAGCTGATTGACTTCTCCACGTCAGCATTTTTATTTGGTTATTTATTTATTTCTGTTCAGCTCAGGGGTGATCTCACCAGTCCTTGGGTAGTGCCGGCCTGGGAGAGATGAGGGAGGGAGGGAAAACATGGGCAGCAGGAGGGAGGGACCGATCGATCCATAGACTTGTTTGCTGCCAGCAGAGGCCGTGATGCTTTGCAGCTTTCCAATCACTATGGGAAGATGACATCCAGGAGTCAGCGAGGGCCTCCCCACCACTGCCTGTGCATGTTCATGCCTCCCCGTATCTCCTCAGTGCTGGGGTGAGCTGGCCAACAACAGCTTCCCCACAGGCTGGAGTCCTCATCACTTCTTCATTGGAGGAGGCGGAACCAGGGAGCAGCTGCTGGTTGTGCAAGATGTTGCACAGAGACTCAGGGGGCAGGAGGTGGCATCATTCTTGTGCCAGCTGTGTGTCCCTACAGGGGTGACATCTATGGTGATGCTAAAATGGCTCCCCTGTATTCCAGCTGGCGGCCCTACCCCAGGTCACAGAGCAACCACAGCCTACAATAGGACCCAGGAGGTCCTCAAGAAGAAGGATACTGCCAACCAGCTCCACCAAGGCACGAGTAGGTTCTGTGCCTCATTTTCGCCTCCTGCCTGATGCTCATCCTGCTTGGTAAATCACATGTCACCTGGGGGCCTGTACAGATCAAACCTTCCCTCTGGGAACAGCAGTGTATATATTTGTGTTTGCTCCCATCCCACGGCAAACAGGGAGAGCTGGAAAACTGGGCTAAGCAGTGGCTGGCTGGCTGGCTCCCTCTCTCGGCTTGTTAAGAAAGCAGGGCTCTCAAAAAAAATTCAGGGTTTATGTGCTTTTTTCCAGGTAAAGAAAACCACTGTACCAGGGGCCATAGTGGTCTGGATTCAGCCGTGTCACACTCAGAGAAGCACAAGGGCTCAGGACCCTGCTAAAACTCAGGACTCCGCTTAGATCTTGACCCCAAACTATGCAATAACATTGCTTTGGGGGAAGTCTGTCAGAAGTAAACTTGGGGCTCCCCTGGTCTGTGTGGCTTCAAACAGAAGCAATATTAATTGTTTCCCCCTCTCTGCAATACACAGTCAGAGAGGATGCAGATGCCCCTGCTGATTGGAACATGTGGGCACCTGCCGGCTTTGAGGCACTGCAACAGATCCTGGCAGCAGCAGAGCTGCAGGTCTCTGAGCACTGGCAGCTTGCAGGATCAAGCCCTGCTGGGACATCCTCCTGAGCTTAAACTACCGCTGTCCGGGGGGACCGAAAGCGAAACTCCAGCCTTTTAGAAGAGCGCTGAAACCCGTCTGCAATCAAGGCACTGCTCCCCACAAAAGCTAGAGCTGTCCCGTCACCCAAAGAGCCAGAAAAAGGACTTTCTGATTCTGTCAACACTCCTTGCAAGTTCAGAGTATGTAGTGCAGGGTTTTAGGGCGCAAAAGCCTCCGAGAAGGAGGCTCCTGCTAGACCAGCAGCTCAATCCTGCTCTCTGGCGGCAAACACCCGAAAGGCCTGGATGGGCTGGAAAGGGTCCGTGCTCCTCTTTCTTTATTAATGTAGTTCACGATATAGCTCAGAAGGCAGCTGTGCACAAGAAGATGAAGACCACGGAAGGTTTTAAGATACTTTGCTTGAGCAGAACACGGGTCCATCTCTGGAATGAGACTGTGGGCTCCATAAAGGGGCTGCAATCCACTGCCCTTCCTTTAAAAGCCCCTCCAGATTCTTCGTCCCATTGAAGGCATCCCGCTGCTCTGCACAGATTGGTCACAATCCTGCAATAGCTTTTCCTGGGCTGCCCCAGTCTGTAAACATCCCCCCACCTCCCCGATATCATTTCTCCTTGCTGAAGGGCCATAAAGTGTGAAGCAAGCCAGAGAGCATTTCTTCTAGATTTTCTCACTCTGTTCCCCACTGAGATGTACCCAGTCTCCCAGCTTCACCGATGCAGCAGCACGATGGGCTCACCTGAAATGCAGGGCCCAGCAGATGTCCCTTGAGGACATCACCTCTGCTGTTCTCATCACTACTATCAGTCTCGCAGAGCACAGCAGTTACTCCCTGTGACCCCAGAAATGGTTTTATCAATTCAACACACCATGAGGCAGCATCTGATAAAGACTGGGCTCCTCCCTTGCTGTTCTGAGGGGTATTTAACCATCTTCTCCACGCTGGCTTCACCCTGTGAAATTTTAAACACAGAGGTAACCTCCTATTCTTTGCTCTGTAACACACAATAAAGAAAAAGAAGGGGCCAAACTTGTTCCCCCCCCAAACCAGCTTTGCTGCCCTGACTCTGCTCCCCCCTTCCCCGAGCACCAGAGCTGCTCAGCGTGTAAATGTATGTAAATCTTTGGCAGTGCCCACAATAGCCCCCTATCTCCTGCTCTCTTTCTCCGAGCTGCTGGAGTAATTACAGTGTAGCAGGACCAGCACGAGGCATTTCTGCTGATGAATGCACTCAATCTAAGCACAGTTTTATGTATCATTAATTCCTTTAGCGTTCAAAAAAATAACTTATTTGATGGCAGATAATACTGTAATCACTCACAATTGCCAATACAATTATCTTCATTCAGCTGTGTAAAACAACTACTAGGAGTAATTTTAGTCACTTAAATTTTCTTTCTCTCTTCTTTTTTTTTTTTTTTCTTTTTCTCCTTATTTTTTAATGTTCACATGAAATGCAAAGCTATTTGGACTTAAGTTGCTGTAACACAGGCACTGCTAGAAATTAGTCCCCACACTCCCATTTGAATAGAGAGGAGGTTTTCAGAGCCTGATCAAGTGCTTGCAAGGTGCACTATTTGCTCAAGGTGTCTTCAGCAACCTTAGGCATCTTCCAAATGGTCCTCCCAAACCTGGGGACCCCACTGCTATGACCTCTTCAACTTTTCCTTACTCTCCATCAATCCATGCAGCAGCTGCCAGGTGCATAGGGAGCAAGAGAGCTTGTGTAAGTGCAAGTTGCACATGCAAGTCATGCTCCTTTTCTAGGTCAGCTTCTCCTCTGCCTTGCTGGTGGAGAAAAGACCTGAGCTCTCCCTAATCTGCCTCAGAGCAGAGTCCACAAAACTGGCACAAACTATGTGTCCAATCTGCTTATGCTAACTCAGATACTCCAGCTTGAAGCAGATTAGTGAGCAACCAGCCCTCCCATTGGCAGAGCTCTTGAGCACAAGCAGCAAGAGGAACAAGCATCTTCTAGAGGCAGAGGTGACTACAAAGGGAATAATAAAGGTGTCACCAACTTAACAACTTGGTTGAAACATGCTATTTTCTTGCAGAGGCAAAAGGAATCACTCCCACATGACACGACATCTTGCCTGAGCTGCTGGGCAATCTCCTCCAGAGAGTCTACATGGTGTTTAGCTTGGACAAACTTTCTCTCCACCAGCTCCTTCATGGCCCAGGTAAGCAGCAGGAGGGCTGCTGTGGAGCTGCATACCAGGATGGAGGCAGGGTAGGGGTTAAACTCCAGCTCTGAGAGGAGCTGCCCAACCTTCTTGCAGATCATGTTGTCAAATCACACTCAAGACCCAGGAGCCTGCAAGGAGAAGAGAAATGAAGCAAGTGGAACCACTTGCTGCTGTAAATGAAGCTTGGATCCTTCTTCCAGAGGACCAGATTATGGGAGGGGAGTGACTGACAGCTGATGGCTGGAGCAGGTTGTTAACCTCTGGGAAACAGTCTAGGGTAAAATGGAAGAACAGAAGTGTATAAATTCCCAGGTGAAGTGTGAACAACTGCTTATTGCCTCTTCTGAAATAAGGAGCAGCAAGTGAAATCAGCCAAGGATGGCAAATAGATGTTGCTTCCCTGCAGCAGGTGGATAAAATGTGGATCTCCCCAGTGCAGGACACTGTGAATGCCAGAATCAGGTTGCTTCACACCCCAAATATCTGTATGAGCACTCAGCTTTTAGTCACTGAAACTTAACCTCTTACTTGAGAAGCCACAGATCCCAGGATGCCAGAAAACCGTGATAAGGAAAACACTGCTGTGTGCTTGCCATGCTCTTGGCATCTGTTCTGGTAACAGATGAACCAGGATTAGCTGGTCCTTCAGCTCGAGCAGGTCCAGAGAGTCATGTGTGATTTATCACGGTTGGAAGAAGGTGCCACCTTTCTGCCCATCCTTTGGTAATCACAGGGTTACAGCATCTCTGGGGCGTGGCGACACCCACCCAGCCACAGCTGTGGACACAGAGAGGGGTGTGGGCAAGGGGGAAGGAAGACTTCCGGGATCCAGCTGATCCAGAGGATCTCCGGCAGCAGGTCCGGGAGGCACAAGTGCTCCAGGCATAAAGTTTGTATTTTGTTTTCTTCCCTTTTACAAGCTGAACTGCAGAGGTTGAAAACTGTTCCTGCACGAGATGTTTTAAGTGGGGTTTTAACCAGTGGGAACAGGGTTGGGGAAGTTACCTTCTCTTCCACCAGAGTTAGCTGTTACCTTCTCTTTCTCCAAAGTTCATCACCCTTCTACTCCTCTTAAAAGACTTCAGGTGTGCCTAGTTTTACTGTCTGCAGGGGAAAAGTCCTGTTTTGGCATAATCCTGCCATGGGGTGGAGTCAGTGCAGCTGAAGGGAGGATGAAGCCTCAAGCAGGAGAAAGAAGGAAACTGGGATCACAGCATCTGCTCTTACTAGCTTTGAGCTGATCCCACCCTCCTGGTTGTCGTGGGTGAAATGTTTTGGCATGGTTACTATTTAACAGAAATTTAAGATTTATTAATTGAAAAGTTGAATTTTAGCAGCATTTAATCATTAACCCATTTAAAGATTAACAAGTGATTCAGTAGTTATGTTAGGATTAAAACTGTAACTTAATTACAGATTTGAAAAAGACAAGATTTCTAGTAACTATACTAATATATACTAAACTATGCATGCACATAAACACAAAACATACAAACACAGACAGAGAAAAATATTTGAGCCCAGTGAAACACATGCTTGTTTCAGCCCAGGGAAGCTGCTGACCACTGCCCACTGTGGTCCAGGGGAGCTCAAAGGATCTCACTTAGAATCGCTGCTTAGGGTCCAGGACAACTGACTTTTGTCAAGTGCTTTTCCATTTTGGCCCAGCTTGGGTGGTGAAATATTCCAGTATTTCCTGCCAGTTGCCTAGGTCCAGAACTTGCTAAATTTTGGAGTCCTGTTATCACCCCCTTTGTGTCATGACCCAAGTGCAGATGTATTAGGCAGTCAGGAGGTGATTGTCTTTAATTCATGGAGCTCTGTCAGCAGTGAAAGTTTTTTAAGGTCAGATCCCACGTGGGGCTTGTGATTAATTATTTTGGAGTTTTCTTCAGAGCTGAACGCATGGCCCCTCCAGAGTAGGGACACCAGGTTCCTATGCTGAAATCCGAAGCAGTTGGGAAAACCCAGGCACACCCATACTCAGTGATGAAGTGGACTCCACTAGGCACAGGCTGGGACATTTATTGCCGTGTTTTTTCCACACAGCTGCACGGCTTCAGGAAACACGAAGGAGGTGAGTATCTTTGGCACTTCCCTCACCCTTTCATGCTCCTAGCCAAGACAGTCCCCAGAGAGGCAGAAAAATTACAGGGAGATCAAAGCCTCGCTTATGGAAGGGCAAAATAAACAAACCTTATCAGAAAGAGACCACCCAGCAGAGGGAGGGGCGAGTTTTCATCCAGGAGGTTTTTCCCTCCCCCTAAACCTCCTCCTCCCTGCCCACGCTGCTGCTCGCGAAGCAGCAAACTGGTTAAATCCTTTCCTAGAGAGCCCAACCCTCTCCCGACCGGGAATCCTCCCCAGGTTTTGCCTTCCTCTTCCCCACCTCCCCACCGGCGAGCGGGTGTCCTTGGAGCCGGCCGGCAGCGGGGGAGCGGGACGGGGGGAGCGGGGCTCCTGGCCGGCCAGCCCCGCCATGCGGGTCCCCCTGCCCGCCGTGCGGGTCCCCCTGCCCGCCCTGCTCTGCTGCTCGGCCGCCAGCCTCCTGCTGCTGCTGCTGCGATGGCGGCGGCGAAGGGGGCTCTGGCAGAAGGTGAAGGAGGCTCAGCGGCGGCAGGAGCGGAGCTTGGTGCGGATGGAGAAGGCGGTTCAGCGCTTTCGGGAGCAGGTGGGTGCGAGCAGCCGCGAGCCTCCCCTCCCCTCCACGCACACTCCCCGCACCCCTCGGCAGCGGGGGGGAGGCTGCGGATGGGCGAAGCCGCCGCCCTGCCGGCCATGGCTCCTCGCCCTGTCCCCGTCCGCACGGCACAGCCCGTCCTGCCGGTCCCCCCGGCAAGGGGCAGCTGCGGGGCTGCTCCGGCAGAGCTGCGGGACGGCATCCCGGCGCCTCACACGGAGCTTGCGGGGATTTAGTTGTTCGGTTGGGTTTTGTTTGAGTTGCGTTTTTGACCTGCCAAATGCAGCGCAGCCCAGCACGGCAGCGCTGGCGGCTGGAGCAGGGATGGGCAGGACACGCTCTCCGGGGCAGCCGGTGCAACGGGGGTAACGGGCGGGGAGGCCGGCGCAGCGAGGGGGAGAGGACGCTCCCTGCCCCTCTCCTGAAAGCTTCCCGGCCTCTTCCGCCATGGGTGAAGGCTCAGCCTGGCTGCCGGGGAGGCCGCAGGGAAAGGCGAGAGGCGTGATGTTATCAGCAGAGGCCGAAGTGCAGCCGTGCAGGCTGGGGACGCTGCCGCTGGGGCGGGATGTGATGGCACCAAGGCCGGGGCACGGTGCCCAGAAATCCAGCGTGGCCGCGGCATTGCCCGTGTGATCCCATCAAACGGCCCAGCCTGTGGTTGGAGTAGGTTCACTCAGGGTCCAGAGTCCAGCCTAGGGGCTGAGGGTTGATGCTTTTTTCATGGTATTCAGAAGGTGGTGAGGAAACCTCTGCTGATCTAAAAATGAGCAGCCGACGGGCTCCCTGGTTGTGCGCTTCACTGTAGGGTATCTTGGTGATACCAGGTGATGAACTGGCAGCAGGTCCCGTTTTGTTTCTTGCTGGATGGATGTCCATAACCGTGCTGCTGATTCCCACTGTAATGCATCAGCCAACATTGCACCAAGTAGTTCCCCATAGGCCTGGCCAAGACCTGTCTGAACAAGGCTGTGCAAAAGGCTTTGTCTTAAACAGCAGGTGCATGATGAGACCTGTCTGGGCAGAAAGACGAGGCTTTAGAAAGCCTGCGTTAGTACTGGCCTTGCAGGTTTCACACCTTGCTCACTGTTTCAGGTAGGAGCAGGATTCTGGTCTTGAGGGAGGTATTTGCCCACTAAGTGGCAGATAAGTTTTTGGATGGCTTACAGTGAGGACCACGGGTTGAGCAGGAGCCCACCAGCTGAGGTAAAGATGTGTCATTGCCTGTTCAACCTTTCCCGTAGCATCCTTCTGTGAACACGGTCTCCATCCTTTCTCTGCCTTTGCCGGAGCTGTCCAAGAAACTCCAGGATGGCTCCCTCCCTCCAGAGCATGTCTTCTATGCCTACGTGAGCAAGGTGAGGAGCAAGACTGGCGGGGCAGCATCTCACCACAGTGGAGCTGGCTCTCTTGGGAGAAGCCCAGCGCAAGGTTCAAATGCTGCTGAGCTGTCAGCACTTGCTGGTTAGTGCTGGGCCCTTCTGCACTTTTCTGTGAGCAGGAGGAAAGCTGAGCATGTGTCTGCCATGGCTCTTACACTTGGTTTGGAGTGAAGGGGAGCAGCAAGCTCAGCATCTCCAAAGTCCATACCTTCATAGAAGCTGGTGTAGCTATAGGGATGGGTTGGTAAACCTTAAAGACTCACTGTCTACTTTCTTTCTCTGCTATTGCCCTAATAGTCTGATCACCTCCTGGGTTCCATCTTTGGAGATATCATTTTATGTCTCCCCAGAAGCTCCACCAAGAGCCTTTGGTATTTTGCTGGACTGAGTGCCTCTGTCCATCATGCACCAGCCAGTGCTATGGCCCCACTGTGTTCAGACCAAGTTTTGGAGTTCAGCATGAAAATGTTTTGGGAAGGAACAGAAAGGGCTGCCCTGATACTTATTGTCCAGATGGGGAGGTGGAGAAGGGGCAAGAGGCAGGTGTCCCTTGCAAAGCAGAAGGCTGGTGTGCAACGCTGTGGTCTGTGTCTCACCTGGCTTGGCCTACTTTCCCCAAGGCCCTTCAAATCGCCACAGAAACCAACTGCATCACGGAGTATCTGGAGGAAAGTGAGACCCAGCTCCCCAAAGCAAAGCTGGCAGACAAGCTAGGTCTGCTCTACGGGGTACCTGTCAGCATCAAAGACTCCATTGACTGCCAGGTATGGCCAGCACGAGACCACGTGTGTCCTGAGATCCCTGGGGTTGGAAGTTTGGTGGTGGCGGGAGGTTAGATCTCAGCATGGGCTTTGTCAGAGCTGATGTGGGATGGGATGGCCTGCCCTGGCAGGTGATGGGGTTTGCTGCCCAAATGAGCCAAGAGGGAAAGCTGATCGGACTTACTGCCAGTACACTATGCAACCTGCGTGTGATGGATGGGATGTTGGAGGTGCATACATGTGCTTATAAAAATACAGAGGCAGGGGGAATTGCAAGCCTCCATTTGGAAACCTTGTTGTCCTATTTTCCCAGGGTCATGATTCCACCTTAGGGTTTATAAAAAACCTCAATAAACCTGCAGCAGAGGACAGCGTGGTGGTGCAGGTGCTCAGGAGACAGGGAGCAATTCCATTTGTCAAAACCAATGTTCCTCAGTCCCTCATCAGGTAGGTGGGCCCTCCATTCCCTTGGCGTGGGGGCAGTCCTCCCTCATCTCCAGTGAGGCTCTCTATCAAACCTAATCCTCATTTCCCACTTTTTTTTAAATAACAACACCTGGTCCATCTCCCTAGGGTCTTTAAGTTTTACTTAAAGAAATCAGCACATTTACACTAATGATGAAAATTAACTTTAATTCCAAATTAAATTAAGGAGCAAAACAGGAGGAGAAGAGGAGAGGGGTGAAGTCAAGTGTGCTCTGTTTGACATTCACCCTGCTGGTGTCCCTGTGTCCTGCCAAATGAACTCTGGCAAAGGTCCTCTGTGGGTGACTCTTGCCTAAGCCATATGAAATGTCTTCCTTAAGGTGACATGGCAATGACTATGTTTAAAAAGAGCTACACAAAGAGGATGCCCCAGGGATTTTGGACTAGTTCTGGGGGAGTCTGATGTTCAGTTATTGCTAGATGTTGGCATTCGGCCTGTTCCCAAGCAGGGGCTCAGCAATGCCTCCCAGGATAGAGTGGGGCCTGGACCTGCTCCAGGTGGGCTTCTTTGGATGTCCTGTAACACTCAGGACCACCTGAACAGGAAGGCTGTCCAGGAGGATTGATGTATTTGTGCTGCTAGAGGGTCTGTCTGGGGAAGAGTTGACAACACTGAAATCAGTTGGCAGTGAATCTGTTTCCTGGGATCATTATGGAAAGGCTGGTGGTCTTCATGGGAGCTTTGGGAAGCTCCCCCAGATTAAGTGATGTCAATGTGACAGCTAGTGATGATGTAATAACCTTCTGAAGGTCTTTAATTTTAGAGTGGCTGAGGTCCACGGCAGCAAATATCTACATTCCTCATTTGCAATCTCTCTCTCTCTTTAGCTATGACTGCAAGAACTTAATCTTTGGTCAGACGTTCAACCCTCTGCTCTACACCAGAAGCCCCGGAGGCTCCTCTGGTGGAGAAGGGGCACTTGTAGGAGGAGGTGGATCCATCTTGGGCTTTGGTACGGATGTAGGAGGGAGCCTGCGTTTCCCTGCTGCCTTCTGTGGGATCTGTGCACTCAAACCCACTGGGAACAGACTCAGGTACTGTGAGAAGTGCAGTGATGTCTCTAGCTGTGACCCACCTGCCACCCTTCCAACTGCTGTGCGGGCATGCTCCTACTCCTGTGAGCAAGGGGAAACATGGGAGGAACTGGGAAGGACTCATTTCTTCCTCCTGCCAGGACATTTTCTGAGGCCTGTATGGAGGAAAGCATTGGTTCCCTCAGAACAGTTCCCCCTGCCCAGAATGGGGAAACCTGCTTGCTAAGGGGATGGTTGTTCCTGTCTGACAGGGCATAAATCATTCTGGCCTAAGCTGGGTCTTCCCTGGGCTTCCCCTTGGCCCTTCCTTCTGCCAACCTCTGCATCTGCAAAGGGAGGACAGTATTTTCATTACCACTTGCTACTGCTTGAAGCCTTTCCCTTCAATGAAAATTACTCAACTGCTGTTTTTGTGTGTCTCTTTTCTTTGCAGTAAAAAAGGAATCATATCTGGTGTCCTTGGGCAGAAGGCAGGTAGGAATTGCTGGTTGTCCCCTAGGGAGGGCAGCAGGGCAGGGGTGAGAAGGACCCTCAGCTGGTTATGAGGATCTTTCTCCAACATATTCAGAGAGAGAAGTGGGTTCCATTTCAGGGACTCTCTTAGAAAGCCAGCTCCATACTGTGATTCCTGAGAAACTGGAATATGCAGGAGCCAGGGGGAGTGGTTTGTGTAACTTATAAACCAAACACACCCTGTAACCCTCAGGTGGCTGCGTTGTTTGCCACTGCGTCACGTCACAGGAGCAGGGATTAACTGTCAGAAGGGTGGGTTTATGTTGTCCTTGTGTTGTGATCGACCAAGATTTTTGTTTCATTTTATAAGTTGTGAAGTGAAGATGTTGGGGCACATATTGGTGGATAACAGCTCTGGGTCCATAACAATGGACTTGCTGGTGAGAAGACACTTGTAGGCATCCCCAGCCCGATCCTCAAAGAGGAGCTGTTACCAAGAGTAGACTGAGTCAAAACAATGCTAAGAGGTCCTGCTTTTGCTGGACATGTCCTCAAAGGACCCCCAGCTATAGATGCTCTCTTCTGGTCTCTTCCAGTGGTCGCAGCAGTGGGGCCAATGGCAAAAGACGTGGAAAGCCTGGCACTGTGCATGCGGGCGCTCCTGTGCGAGGACATGTTCAGCCTGGACAGCACAGTGCCCCCCCTCCCCTTCAATGAAGAGGTAAAGAACCTCAAAGGGGGTCTCTAAGAAGAGCTGCCATTGCTCAGGTTGGAAACGCCAGTGGCTCGCGGGAGCCCTCCTGGACCTGTTCTAACCTGCCATCTGTTGTGTGTGGGCACGTGGGTGGTAGCAGTGCTGCTTTCCAGACTCGCCCTGCGGCATGGGTGGATTGGTGGCTCTGGATGCTGCTGACATCCTTCCAGCTGGCACTTCCCCTCCCTCCATAGGTGTATTCCAGCACACAGCCCCTCCGCATTGGCTACTATGAAACTGATTTCTTCACCATGCCAAGTCCTGCCATGAGACGTGCTGTTCGGGAGATGAAGCAGATGTTGGAGGATGCTGGCCACACGGTAGGGTGTTGCATGAACCAAATAGACGTGTTGCATCTATTCTTTCTTCCTACCATGTCTATGGGACCCATGGGTGAACATCAAGCAAATTTGTCAAGGAAAGGGGGCCTGGAATCCACTCAGCTTTCCGTAGCTTTGATGAAAGTAGACAGCTGCTTCTGGAAAAAGAAATACTCTATATTGCAACTTGATTTCTCCTCTCAGCAGGATCTCAGTGCTCTTTTGGTGCTGGTAAACACAAAAGGAAGCCCACCTCAATCCATAACCGTGCTGGGGAGTATACATGCTGTTCTATGACTTGCCTGCAGTGTGGGTGCATTCACTGACATCCTGGCTGAGTTCCATATTCTGTTAGGTGCTGTACAACCTGGGTCCCCAGGCAGTGCCTGCAGGGAGCTTACAGTCCTGGTGTTGTATGAATACTGTCAGCTCAGAGTGTCTCCTGAGACTGATGGGCCACCTATCTTCAGTGGCTGTGATGAGTTGTTGTCCAAGTACTTGTTTAGTCAATTCTCAAGCTAATTTCACCTCTTCTGCATCATATCCTTTGGCAAGCACTTCCATGGATCTACTGTATGTTGCATGGAAAGCCACCTCCCATTTTTGTATCTGGAAACAAGGACCTAAGGAAAAAATAAGTGCAGTTGCAGATGGCAAAGATTTTATAGCCAAACAGTCCCACATTGACCCAGATGCATTTCTAGGGCCTCAGGTTTCTGAGGTGCTGAGCCGGGATTGTTTCCTTCCTTCTCTCTGTGATTTCAGAAGGTCATGTCTTGCGCATGAGGCGTGGTCATGGCTGCACACCTTCCTCTTACCTTTGCACAAGGATCAGGAGCAAAGTGGGGAGCTCAGACTCACACTCTTTCTCACCCACTACTACTTTTTGGAGGAACCTTTGTGCCTTGGGACTGCTTGGATATGAGCAGTCCTGATCTAGTGGGAGGTGTTCCTGCCCATGCAGGGGGTTTAGAATTAGATGATCTTCAAGGTGCCTTTGAACTCAAACCATTCTGTGATTCTGTGATATCAGGGAGCCAAGCCCATTCTGTCTCTTTTGACTCATCAGTTGTTGCTCAGAGGAAAAATGGCATTTTTAGGGAAGGATGGAAGGGATGGGGAGGACCTGGTGGCCTCAGACACTGAAGGCTTTCCTGAGGGCTTGTCAGGAAATCCTCAGCCCAGCTCGACCCATTGTGGGCCCTCGATGGCTTCTCTCACAGAACTTGTTTGTGCTTGTGCCACTGACTCCTCTTCCCTTCTCCTTCCAGCTGGTGCCCTTTGAACTCATGAATGTGGACTACGTAATCTTCAACTTCTGTGTCAGGGGAATGTTTGCAGATGGGGGTGCATCCTTCCTCAGGAAATTGTAAGTATAGCCTGAAACAGTTGGTGTGATCAGTGCCTTTCTATGAAAATCCTCCCTAGGGTCTGGCAAGCATCCAGGTAGCAAATCTATTGGATGTAGACAGTGGCTGGTATACACTGGGATTTACTGGGGAGCTTACCATCAAGCTATTCAGCTGAACTATGGGTCTCTTTGGGATTGTTACTAGCCTTGTAAGGTGAGAGGAAACTGGGTGTTGCTTTCCCATAAATATTGTGATAAACAGCGGGGCCCACAGGAATGGAGCAAACCTCTCTTTGTCACTTAGACATGCTGTTCAGAGGAGTTGGCCTTGTGATTGCTTCCTAACACTGCTCAGCTGAACCCCCCTGTTTCTCTTTCAGCAAAGGGGAGCTGGAGAAAAGCAGCATGGGGCTGTTCTTCTGGTTGGCGAAGTCACCAAATTGGCTTAAAAGTGTCCTCTCCTGGATCGCCAAACCCTTCGTAAGGTCCATTTCTTTCTTGCATATATGGAGTGAAGCAATAAGTGGTGAATAACTTGTCTCCCATTGCAGTAAGGCTTTATCATAAAGGTGCCTCTAGGCCTTGCTTCCTGGCTGTGTTTCGACATGTTTCCAAAACAGAGGTGAAGCTATTTCTGTTCCTTCTCTCCTCAGTTGGAGGAAAATCCATGAGTCCTGCCTGAGCACTGAGTCAACCAACAGTTTGCATTTGTGACAAAGATGTCTCAGAGGGGCTGGAATTAATGTAAACTATTGTCTTCTTTTTATTTTCTCCTCAGGTACCTCGATTTTCGGGTATCCTAAGAAGCATGAGAGCAAAGTGAGTAAATCTGTGTCTGAGAAAATGTGTGAAAATTTGGGTTTCTTTAGGGAGAGCAGCCGTGTTTGCTGCATTAGGGATATTTCTCCATCTGCCTGTTCTGGAGAAAACACAGGGGTGGGAGCAAACTGAGAGCAGCTTATGTCAGCACCATAACCCTGAGGGGTTTGGCAAACTGTGTCAGTACTAAGGATGGGAATGAGGGCAGGAACTCACTGCCTCCTGCTTAGGAACTGGATGAAGCTTGTGGGAATTAAATAGTGTCAGCTTCTGCACTGGTTCAGCATCAGTCATGCCATGAGGACCCTGTCACACAGAAGGAAGGTACGTGCACAGGGAAGGAGGTTTGCTCTTCCCTGCTGCCATGCCAGTGTTGGGTGGCTAGTGGTGAGAAGGGACTCAATTCCCATAGCAGAGAGGGTGTATTTTGTGCTGTGCCTCCAAGGCAGTATGTCTGTCCCCACATCAGAGGCCCAGCCCACCTCACACAGCCTGGCCTTTGAGAAATCATGTGCTTGGGTTTCCACCTCCTCAGCACAGCAGCAGTAATGGGGCTGGACACTTGTGAGGATAAAGCAGCACTGCACCCATCTGCCTTTGGTCTTCAGCCCTCTATGATGGACAGAAGCAGAAATAAAACAGCCATCCCTTCAAAGGAAAGTCAGGGCTTCTCTCTTTCCTTGGCTGCAGCTCCAGGAGCAGAGCTAACTTGTCCCCATCTGCTGTTTTATGCTCTTCCCTGCTCCTAAAGCTCTACTTTGCAAGCACCTCTTGATGCCTTTCATCGGTTTTGTTTTCTTTTTCAGCACAGTGGATGAAGTCTGGAGTCTTCATCATGAAATTGAGGTAAAGTATTGCACTTTGGGCTTAGATAGTTTTTGCTTTATTTCCCTTTAGGAAGGGGCAGACTTAGTATCCACCAAGGTCAGGAGATGACCACATCGTTGCTGATGTGAGGTAGGGTCATGGATCACTCCTCAACAGATCTCACTTGGATGTGCAAGTTCTCAGCACATTTAAAGAATCAGGATGACACATTGATGATCCCAAATCACACCTGAATTTTTTATTCCTACACTTGAAAACATAGGCCATCAGCTGCAGTCAACTTGCCTTTATCTCCTTTCTGGTTTCCTCAAGACCCATTCCCATGTCCCAGTTGCCATGTGCCCTCTCACTCAGTCCTTCCCCAGCTCCAACTTGAATGGGGGAGAGGATACTTTGTACCCTGAGAGGGCTGTTGACCAAGCAGCAAAGAGTTGCTGGATTTTAGCAGGATCAGGCCTGATGTAGCCTGATGGCTGCTCCTGAGGAAGGGCCAAGGGCCTGGCTGGGCACCCAAGGAGAGCCTTAGCCAGCAGCCATGGGCCAGCACATCCACCCCACTGACCACCAGTGTGTTTCCTCCTCAGGAGTTTTGCCACCAGTTCATTGCCCAGTGGAAAAAGTTGAATCTGGACGTCATGCTTTGTCCCATGCTGGGCCCAGCTCTCCGCATCGGCTACCCTGGGAAGCTCTCAGGTAGGTGCCAATGGGGCACCTTCGCCTCCAGCCTGCCCCTGCCGTGGCATTCCATCAGTACCAATGGGAAGCGTTCCTCCTCTCTCACATCCCTGAGGCACTGGCCAGCAGTGGGAAAAGCTCAGCTCTTGGAGCAGCTGCAGCTCCAGCCCCTGGGGTACACCCAGAACAACCTCCCTGGTCCATGTGGGAGCCAAGAGGCAGGTTTCCATCCCGCAGCCCTTGAATGCCCAGTTCAAATGCCTGGTTAACTGGAGGCTCGTGTACATGGAGAGGGGGCATGAGGGCTTTCCCTGTAGCAGGCTGGCTCTGAGAGCTGCCCCTCTCCCCCAGTGGCAGTCAGCTACACCATGCTCTACAACACCCTGGACTTCCCCGTCGGCGTGGTCCCTGTTACAGAAGTGACAGACAAGGATGAGGAGGAGCTGAAGAGCTACCAAGGCTACTTCCAGGACTGGTGGGACCGGACCCTGGCAAAGGTGAGTCCCGCCAGGTTTCCCAGGGGTGTGAGCATCCTCATCCCTTTCCCTGGACATCCCCCTGCCCTCTCCCCCTCTCTTTGTGCCACAGGCTTTCCACGGCAGCGTGGGGCTGCCCGTGGCCGTGCAGTGCGTGGCCTTGCCATGGCAGGAGGAGCTGTGCCTTCGGTTCATGAAGGAGGTGGAGATGCTCGCCCTGAAGAAAAACAGCCTCTTCTGAGTCCCGTGTGCTCACCCGGAGCAGAATCCCAGAGAACATCAGCACAGGTCATCCTTTTGTCTGACTGGCCCACAGGACTCGTGCTCCCCTCTGTGAGGATGCGGTGATGGCTGGGCTGGCTGCTGGCTTTGGTGTGCAAGGGGAAGCAGAGGAGAGCTTCGTGGTGACAGCACTTCCAATCATTGTCCTAATACAGTATTTTTTTGTTATCAGAAAGTCTGTTATTTTGGGTCTGTCTTTGTGTGTGGGATTGGCGTGGATTTTAATAACCCTCTCAACACCCCCTGGAGAAGTGCAAGAACACAATCTTTCTCTTACAAATGGGGAAACTGAGGCAGGGGGGCTGGTTTTGTCCAAGATGTTCAGACTCCTGTTTACAAGCCGGAAAGGGGTTTTCCCCTCCCTTCTCAGCTCCCTGGGGATGAAATCTGGTGTTTTCCCTGCCACAAACCAGCAACCTGACATCAAAGCTGAGCCTGCCAGCAGGCTCTGGCAAGCAGGGAAGGGCCTGGACCACTTCCCACTTCACAGGGCTCCTGGCACCCACCACCGAGGGGAAACCTGGAGTATCATTAACTCCTCCTTCCTTCAGACACCTACTCCTGCTTTCTCAGAGCAGAGGTAGGAAGTGCTGCAGGGATAAAGCAGTGTGCTGGGGTCAGGCACGAGGGGCAGCCTGCCCTGCACACCCTCTCCTCCCGTTTGGTGGAGAGGGCCATGCCAGGTTTTCCAGTGGAGTTTTCCAGCCACTGGCAGCCTCTGACTCGGGGATTGGCAGCACCGGCTGCTCACAACAGATATCCAAGTGTGCCCCAGAAAGGGATACTACAAGGCAAGAGTGTTTTCCCAGTGTACCAATGTCACAGGCAGATTGTAACAAAGCTCCGGCTCTGTTTGTTTTTTTAATGTATTCTTGTTTAAACCAGAATTATTCCAAAGCCTAGTGCCTTTCTAAGGACTGGGCAGAGAGGTTTATCCCAGCCTAGGAGAAAGTAACCCCTGGGGACCCTGCTTCTTTATCAGCAGGCTTTGAAAAAAGGAAGGTGGGAGCTCTAGGCATGGGGTGGGTTTTTTCACCGGTTGCAGGTGCTCCCTGCCACACAGAAAATGCTGGATGAGGTTTGCCTGTTTGCATTTTAAAATTCAAGGAAGCTGGGAGGAGCTTGCTCCAGGTGGGCTCATGTTCCAGGAGAGCTGAGCTCTGCAGGACTCTATTGGTTTAACTGCTCTCTCCCTGGCATGGAGGTGAGCAAAGGCTAGGAGTCCCAATAACAGAGAGGCCAGTCAACCTGAACCAGTAAATGCTCCTCACTGGAAGCCCTGAGCAAAGATCTCCAGCAAGCCGTGCCTATTGTCAAGCGACACAGCTGTGGGAAGGGCCAAAGCTGCTGTGTGGCACTGGGGGCTTGATGTTGCCAAAAAGGGTGAGCTGCAGGCTGCGGCCAGCCCAGCCTGGACACAGGGAGGTCCCTGGGAATGGCAGCACTGATGCTTAAGGCTGGGATGCAGCAATGAAGACCATGTCCCCATAGTCAGTGGGAAGAGGTTGGCAACATCCACAGATGTTTGGTTCCTTTTGCTTCTCCAGCCTAACTGAACAGAGAGGGTCCTCCTCGCCTTTCCAGTCAGCAACTCATTTCTCTGCAAGGTCTTGCTTCTTCCCCAAGCTTCATCCCTGCTGCCACAGTAATAATCCCAGGGAATGTGTCTGCAAGAGGTAAGGTAATGTGGTAGCAGCATGATCATTTGCTTTCTGTCCCCAAACAAGACATGTCTACTGGAGAGCAATGATTACCCTGAATGCAGCCTCCTTACAAGCTCTGCTACGCTATGCCTGGAGCAGAGCCAGCATCTCTCCAGTTACAGAAATTTTGCCTTGCCTCTTGGCAATATACTTTCAAAGGCATCCCCTGTTGCTTCCCCATGGGCTTGCAGACCTTCCAGGTTTGAGACAAGCTTTGTTTTTCAGCTTCTCCTTTCTGCACTAAGCCATGGGATAGCCCTGTGGGTGGGGAGCACTTGTCGCAAGGGACAGCTCCTGAGGCTGGTAAGGATATGTGGTCCAGCTCCTTTGGCTTGTGCTGGATGGAAATTGGCTTAGGAACTGGTAAGCATATAGGATGCTGGGTCCATCAGAGAGGATTTTCTGTAAGTGCTCAGCCTCTGATCTGGGTTGTTAAAAGGCTTTTCAAAAGAGCTTCACTTGAAAATGGCACAGAGCAGTCCTATTTCTTCAAGGTGTCTTCAAATAGCTCCTTCCACGATGCCTTTCCAGACTCACTGCGTCCTGTTTGCACCTTCATACTCTTAGTTCCCATGAGCTCCCTCCTCTCCACCAGGTGTAATTTCACTCCCTACACCAGGTTCCTCAGGACAAGCACAACAAAGTTGTCCCATGCTCAAAGGGCTGCGCATGCCGCTGCCTGAGGGACAGAGATGATGGCTGAGCACCTCTAGTTAATGGGCTTAAGTGCTAATTAATTATTAGACATGGGGATAGTAGGGATAGCCCAGTTTTGCAGACATTCAACATTGTTAATCAGCTCTACCCCATGTGTATCCAAGTACAGCAGCAGCCAGTGGTGTGGGGAGTCACAGCCTTGGGGGATCCCCCAAACCCACCCTGAGCTGAGTGCTCTGCTTTGCAACCCTCAGTGCTGCTTCAGCAGGCAGACCCTTTCAAAGTCCAAAGTCCCAGGTTTCAAAGACCCTAACAAAGTCTCTCCTGGACTTTGTTAATGTAACTCCACTTCAGAGCAATCTTGCACAGCAGGCAATTGCCTAGTCTGCATTTATCTGCCCTCCTTAGGAGACAGTGGGAGCCCCAGCTGCCTCTTGCTGGACTAAAACAAGGACTGGAAGAGAAATCATGAGCCAAGAGCAGCTGTGGCAGGTCCTGGATCTATCAGACCCACGCACCCTCTTCTCTCTGCTCTGCAGCTCAGCTGCAGCTGTTGGGCTGCTGAAATGGCTGAGACACAGGCAGATCCAGCAGAAGATGGAGGAGGCAAGGAGCACACGGGATCTGGCCCTGGAGCGAATGGAGAAGGCAGCTTGCAAGTTTAAGCAAGAGGTAATCTGGGGGAAAGTGTGCTTTTTCCCCAAGTGTGGTTTGCTGTTTGTTTTTTTTCCCAAAAAAATTTTACTTATTTCAATTAATAATTGACATCAGGAGGAAGGGTTTGTATTTTGGGTAGCAAAAGAAATGGGGAAGTGCTGATTAATCCCTCTTTGAATGGTAGTTAGGAAATACGCATGTTTTGGATCATCACCAATTTTTTTGAGGGTCACCATCCTCCATTGTCACAAAAAATCCCCCCTGTAAATACAGTGTAAAGGAAGTATTTCTTAGTCCAGGCCCGTTGAGAGAATCCTGAGTATGAAAGCTGGATCAGAGTTTGGGACCCTCTGAACCAACTCACCACCCCAGACCTCCCTTATCCCCTTTTCTCCTTTTCCACCCCGTCCCCCCCCTCTAAGCCTTTCCTCTCCCACCCTCCTCACTTCTGCCCCTCCAAAAGGACCTGTTTGCTCATCAGGCTCAAAGTACAGGGGGGGCTTCACATGCCTCCAGCATCAGTGGCCAAAAAGCCATTTTCTCCTGCCCTTGCCCAGGTAAAGAATCACCTGGATTTTAGGAGGCCAGGTCCTTGGACTTGGGATTTGTCTGATAGTAAATACCTACTGCTACTCTTTTCTTGTGGGGGAGGCTGCAAACAGCCCCCAATTTTTTTTTTTTTTTTCCCCTGGTTAGCCATAAATTTTGTCAAACTTCAGCTGGTCGAACTGCTGTTCCAGAAGTTCTCTATAAGTTAGGAATGGGGTGAGGGCCTTTAGGGGAGTAAACAGATACAGGTCAAGTTTCTCTTTCAGGTTTACACAGCTCTCCAGTCAATAGGCAGTTTTCTGCCTCTTTTGGTTCTGTTTTTCTGAACCAAGACTTGGCAAAATTCCTCATCAGCAAATTCCTCACTCCAGCCCACACGGTGCTGCGTGGGAGGCCTGCCTTTCTACAGGGGGATGACTCCTGAAATTCCCCATTGAAGGTCATTGCCAGGCAGATGTTAGAAATGGGTCATTTTAGCCTCAACACCAGTATTTTCTGTTATTTTCTCCCCTCTGCACCCCATTTCCTACCCTTTGCAGAACCCAGGCACCCAGGCTGCGCACGTCCTCTCACTGACGATGATGGAGCTGGTAGAGAAGCTGAAGGAGGGGTCCTTGTCCCCAGAAAGTGTCCTCTACTCCTACATAGGCAAAGTGAGTGATACCTCCAGCATGGGAGAGATGCCATGGGGGTCTTTTGCCATTGGGGCTTTCACATGAAATAAACAGCTCATTTGCTGAGATAATCAGCAATGGAAAGGATCACAATTTGTCAACATTGTGGTGTCTGGTGGGTGGTTTATGGGTAAAATACAGGACAGAGATCCAGGGCAGAAAATTATTCCAGCAAGAAACATCTGAAGTTTAGAGGTAAGGAGTGAATAATGAACACGGAAGGTTTGAGGAGATGACTTAATTTTCAGCTTGAAAACTCTATTTAAGTACTGTTTCCTTCCTTTTTTCCATTCATGTCTTGCTGCTCCTCTCTGCTCTGGAGAGGCTTTGGAGGTGACTCAAGAGGTGAACTGCGTGATAGACTTCATTCATGGCTGTGAGGATCAGCTCCAGAAACTGAAGAAGCAGAAGGAGAAGGGGCTGCTCTATGGCATTCCTGTCAGCATCAAGGACCACATTAACTGCAAGGTACATCCCTAATTCTGCTGCCTTTTGGCCCGGGAATGCCCCCTCCTCATCAGAACTGGCTGAGAATTCTCTCAGACAAGGATGTTCTGGACCAAATATCGTGGATCTGGCAAAGCTTCCTCTCTTCTGACAAAACAAAAATTGTTTTCTGCAGAAATTTCCGACCTGATCTGGTTTTCCCTGGGGTAGTCAGGTCCTGTTGTGCCTGTGAGAAATATTAGGTGGGAACTTTGTCACAGGAGCTATCAAGAGTTATGTCTGTTACTGTCACAGCTCAAAACAGCATCTTTCTTGGTACCTAAAGAGCTTTGCTTTTCACCCCCAAGGGCCACGTCTCCTCTGGAGGGATGGTGAAGTTTCTGGGCCAAGTGCAGGAGGAAGACAGCGTCATTGTCCAGGTTCTAAAGAGCCAGGGGGCAATCCCTTTCGTGAAAACCAACATCCCACAGACAATGATAAAGTAATCATGTGTTCACCTTCATGGAAACGCTGTGACATGTGACTCTTGTTGTCTGGGAGAGGGTGGGCCTGCATGCACAGACTTCCACCCTTGTCCAAGCTAATCATGCATGTTGAGTGAATCGCTTCCTCATTTCGATCTGAAATTATTTATCTTATATTTTATGCCTCCTTCTTCTTAAATTCAGCTATCCTAACAAATCTACTTCATGCTGTTTCTGCCTGCTGGGATTCATTCCACACTCATCCCTTCAGGGATGCTTTGTATCTCTGGTTTGCAGAGACAGAAGTATTTCAATCTGCTGATCTTCCTCTCCCCAGCTATGACTGCAGCAATCCCATCTTTGGCCAGACACTGAACCCTCTCAACCCCCAAAAGAGCCCAGGAGGCTCCTCAGGAGGGGAAGGAGCTTTGATTGCAGGGGGAGGCTCCATCCTGGGCATCGGCTCGGACGTGGCTGGCAGCATCCGCCTGCCCTCCAGCTTCTGCGGGCTGTGCGGGCTCAAACCCACAGGCAACAGGATCAGGTACATCCCAAAAACTGCCTTCTTCTTCCACCCTCACTTTGCAGAGATTGCAAAGTGTCCCCCAAAGTGCATTGGTCTTTGCAGTAGTGTCCATGGTGTCCTCCAGGTCCAAGTTGGCACCCTAACCTGCAGGCTGCCTTGGGTTAGCCAGGGCTAAGTGTTCTATCAAGGACAGCTGGTGACCTCCATCTGTTAGCACAACAAAGACTTAATAAGTTTTTTAGTAGCCCTGGCTAGGAAGCTGAAATCAAATACTACAGGGTCATCTCCTTTTTAGATGTTTTCCAGCCCTTCCTTTGCTTTTAAGAGTTTTCTGTTTATCAGAGGCAGTTTGTTCACGAATGAGGAATTAGATGCACCAGGAAAAGGAGATTATTAAAAACTCTAACCCACAGCAGGTTACAGCCCATGAAAGTCTTCCTAGCCTAGAAAGTATCAAGTCTTGGCAGGTTTTTTGCCCTCCTAGATGGTGTCTGGGGCAAATGGAAAGTCTACAGCCCAGCATGACGACCTGCCTTACAGTGACAACTGCTGTTAATTTGCTTCTCCCATTATGTTTCTAGCAAACTGGGTGTTGTTTCTCCTATTGTGGGAATGAAATCAGGTAAGTCCATCCAGGCGAGATGTTACTGCTATCAAACCTTTGCTTCTTATATCTCCTCCTACTGCTGAAATGCCAGCAAATGTGCCTGTGTGTCTCACGGCCAGTCAAAACTGGTGATCTGTTAGACCAAGCCTTGCCTTGTGCTGTGGCCTGCTGGCACCATTTGTTCTGTTCTGGATGGTGGTAGGTGTTAGGTGAATCTGAGCAGAACTGAAGCAACTCCTGTTTAGGCAATGCTGTGTATAGCAGTGAGAAATGTGAGACGTGCACCTCAGAGGCCTGGGGTATTTCACTGGACATGCTTCCTGGAGGCTCTCCTGGCTTTAGCTGCTGCCAGGGGGTTTGGTGTTGGCAGGAGGGCTACAGTCCTCCATCCTCTTGTGAGGAGGTCCTCCTTGTGTCTGCAGAAGCCAGGCCCAGAAGGTCAGCCTCAGCAGGTTGCCCCTGCTCTGAGACTTACAGGTTGTCCCTCCTGGACCTCTTTGCTCTCTTCTCTCACATTATACTCAATTTCCCATTCCTCTTCCCTGGCCTAACTGGAACTTTCCCACACTGTGCCCCTAACCAGTAACTGTGAGACAGCGCCATCCCATCTCCCTGCAGTGACAGGACCTTTGTCCTTGCAGTGACAGGGATGCTGGGCCCAATGGCAAGAGATGTGGACAGCCTGGCCCTCTGCATGAAGGCACTGCTCTGCGAGGAGATGTTCCAGCTGGACCCCACGGTGCCCCCTCTCCCCTTTGATGAGGAGGTAAGGCTCAGAGGCAACCCCAAGCTTCCATTTGCCCAGCAACTGAGATCTTCCCTGAGCCCTGGAAGTGGTTTGATCTTGTACATCTCATGTGTGCAAGTGATGGCTCCTCTCCTCACAGGTTTACACCAGCTCAAAGCCACTTCGGATTGGGTATTACGAAGGAGACGGCTACTTCCAGCCCTCGCCCAGCATGAAACGGGCCATCCAGCAGACAAGAAAGCTCCTCCAGGATGCAGGGCATACAGTAGGTCTTCATGCCTGTGGTTACCTTGGAGCTGTTAGCCTGCTTCTTGCAGAGCCTGGACAAGTCACTTCCCATCTCTGGTTTTGCCGGCCTTAAGCCAGGGACCATCCCTCCTTGTTGCAAAGATCCCAAAGAGGAAGGCACATGCAACAGTTTGCTTCCCAAGCCAAAGCAATCTTGCTTATGTTCCTGGCCTAGCAGACAGGAGAATGGCAACCAGATATCTCCAAGTCACCCTTTTCTACAGCACTTTTTTTCCCGTCATGTTTGGTGTTCCCATATATATCAAAGTCACAAGTTTCCACAACCCCTCAGCTGTAAAACACAGTTTACACATTTCTTGGTGGGTAAGTGGGAAGGGGGTTGGAGCAGTTGATCCACCAGGGACCTCTTCTAGCCTAAATTATTCAGTGATTTCACCAATGTGGATTTCTATATGGGAGCTGTTCCAGTGGTGTAAATTAATTAAAAATACTTGGGGTTTTGGAACCTCTGAAAACTCTAATGTGTGGAGGACTGGAGCCTGTGCCAGATCACAATATGTGTTAATGCTGTGGGGACAGGAATGGACAATGAGCAGATGTTGTTAACCCAGCTCCCTTTGAAAATGGGGTCTTTCTGTCCTACAGCAGCAAGGAGGGCCTAAGCTTCCCACCACTTCCCAGCTACCTCACTGGTGAGGCAGGGAGGGTCACAGAGGGTCCTATGAATCCTTTATCTCTGCTGAATGGGGATGGTTTTCTTGCAGCTTGTTCCCTTTGCACCACCCAAGATTGACTACGTGGTAGACGAGCTGTTCACAAGAGGGATTTTCTCAGATGGTGCCTCTCACATGGTGGACTGCTTGTGAGTAAAGCCTCAGTTTCAGTGTGGGCCTTGAGACTCAGCACTGTATAGCCAACTGTTGCATCCAGAGTGTTTATTTTCTTGTGGGCACAAACTGAATATTGAGCAGCAGAGGAGCAGTTTCTGGGAGGATGAACTCAGCAGAAGCAGCAGCTTGTTCACAAAAGCAGCTCACGTGCATGGATAACACAGTAGGGTAAGATGCCCTGTGTTAGTAGTGCTGTGGCAATTGGTTTTATGTTTGGGATTAGTCCATGGCACATGGGGAACATGACACATTATAGAACTTCCTGTGGAGGTGTGGTGGGTTAGCCCTGGCCAAACACCCACCCAGCTGCTTGCTCACTTCAAGGTGAAACATGCTCAGGGCTGTACATGGCCCCATCACTGCAAAGCTCTCCAGAGCTTTTACAACCCTGACAATATTGGCAGTAAAGTATTTATTTCTCTGTAACTTTTACAGTGAGCATTTGCACCTGAGCACCTAAACCCCACATGAGCATCTCTTGTTCAGTGTTTCAGATTGAAACAGGCTGATTTTGTCTTCTAGCAGCTCCCCTCAAAGACAAACCCTGCTTTGGAAACAGCACTGCTGCTGCTCTATTTCTGGCACAGATGGCTTGTCCTGACTTTTCCTTCACTCTCTGCCCTTCCAGCAAAGGAGACATTGTGGACCCCAACCTGAAATCCCAGTTCAATACTTACAGGCTTCCTGCTCTGGTGAAACGGATCTTGGCTATCGTTTTGAAACCCATAGTAAGTGTGTGGACATGTGTTGTCTGTGCTATAGGAAGTCTGCAAGGTTGGCAGGTTTCCATGGAGGTAGGCTGTTCCTCTGGGAGTGCTTTGCTGCTTCATGTTAAGTGCCTGATGGTCTTCACAGTAAAATACACTTATATATACTTGGTCCCAAGCTGAACTTATCAAGTCGGTCTGATAGGCTTTTGTGGGAGTTTTGCAGGGGGAGGTTGAAATATCCATTCTCAGGAACCCATGAGCCATACAGCTCTTCCAGCAATAGGTTCCATGTGGATGGATATCACTAGCAAGGATCTCGCATCTCAACATCTCACATCACAACAACATCCCCACACCCAGGAGATGCTCGCCAGGACCAGCAGTGTGCTCTAGAGCCTTATTGGCATGGGTTGTTTGGATTAAATGTATAAATGAATGTGGCAGTAAAACCATTTCACTGGAAACCACACTTGCTCTTTAGACCCACTTCTGCTAGGACAAGAAGTGCACTCAAAATGCAATCACATTGTAGCCAGCTATTTCAGCTGCCTTGTTGTTGGCTAATCCTGATGTGTTTTTTTTTCCTCTTCCCTCCAAAAGTACCCACGAATCGCTCGGGATCTCAGTGCTCTCTGTGGAGTGGGGTAAGACACACTGAAGTAGCTCTAGAGAAAGGGGATACACATAGATGTGTCCACTGGTCGCACAGGTAGGTGCCAGCTTGCTGTACACAGCACACGGGGCTGTGCAGCAACAGGCTGGGCCACAGGAGTAAGTGCTGCCTCAGCAGCACCTGGGCTTAGCACAGTGTTATCCAGGGCTATGCAGCCAGGGATTATTTTAAGAGCTCAAGGATCCTCATTGTGGCAGGGCTAGGATGTCTCTGTGGAGATCAGCACAGAGAGATACAGGCTGCTTTCCCCATCAGGTGGGTTCTGGTGCCCAGAGCATCATGTGAGCAGTTAAAGCAGAGGTCTCTGCACAGGGGTGCAGTGTGGTGTGAAGTATCTGCCTCTCCAAGAGAGACAGAGACACCAGACTGGGAGCACGGGAAGGTAGAAGACTACCGTGATCTTAGGCTAGGTGCCAGAGCACCTAGACATGATGCTACGCTTCTGATGTAACCTCTTCTGGTGAACCCATAAGCAGTGTGAATGCAGTGGAATCAGCTGGATGATCCTACAGCTTCTTCCCAGAAGGGTCATGCAGTTTCCATAACAATTAGCTGCCTGTGCATTTTGATAATTGTTTTCTGTTGCCACAGTCCCAAAGCTGATTAATTCTTCCACCTTTCCAGGTCTGCCAAAAACCTCTGGGATCAGCATGGAGCCGTGGCGGTAATGTGATGTTTATTCCTTTTCCCTTCTTTTTCCTTGCTAAATATAGTCAGTGATCCCTAAGTTTCTAAGCAACTTCTTTCCAACCACTTTCAGGGTTGGAAATGGATCATGTGGAAATAAAACAGCTAGGTTTTTTTTTTGAAAGTCAAGCTTTGTGCTAAGAGCTCAAGGCAATAGATGTTCCTCTGGAGGTCTCTACTTACTGGAGGAAGGGGAAGAAAGACTGTCCTTTGCCCTGCATTTTCTAAGCAGAAAGAGCATAAAAATAGCTATTAAATATGAGGTTTCATTTTTTTTGTTGTTTCTTGCTGCAAATCCTTTGTTTCAGACATTTCAGACAAGCAAAGGCCAGGCAGAGACCTGAGGAGTCAAAAACTGGTGTGAAATCTTCAGCTTAAGTGGATTTTGTATTAACTCCTTTGAGATCAGGAGCACAGGACAGGAAGCATTCTTCTGGACAACTGAGTCCAGTGCTGCCCACAAGCTGATCAGGTTCCTCTTTAAAACCAGTTGAATTTTATGCTTGCATTTGTTTTTATTGTCAGACTGGCTTCTCTCATTCCTGCTCTGATGGTTGGAAACCTTCATTTTTCCTGTGCTGTTTATTCACTTCCAGTTTACCCAGAACGTTATTCTTGTCCTTGAGTTTAAATAGCACTTCTCTCTGGCATTTTCCACTGCTTCCCTCGTCCTTGATCTATTTATAGAGAGTGATTGTATGCCCTTTCAGCTGGTGGTTTGCAAGGCTGAAGAAGCTGAGCTGTTTCAGTGTCCCCCCACGTGGCACTATCCCTGGGACACCCTGGCAACCCTCCCTGAGAAGGAACGTGCCCCCAGCCTGCACCACAAACCCTCCATCAGTGCCACTCACTCAGTGGATGTGCAAGTTCACGGGCAGGAGGTCAAACAGATTCTAGTGCAGAGGAAAAACTTCCACAAACTTGCCTGGTTACTGGGCTGACAGGAATGTTTGAAAGGAAAAGGGTTTGGAGGATTTTAGCTAAAAACAAATTCCTCTCTCTCTCCCACCCCAAAAAAACAAACAAACAAAAAAAAACCCAAATAAAACCACCAAAATGGCAAACAACAACAACAAAAAAAAACCAAACACAAGAACCTCTTTTAAAGGTTTGTTGGCCTCAGAGATGTTTTAAATTGTTTTTCTTCAGTGAAACCACATTCACATTTTTTTTTCATCTACTGCAAACAAGAGCTGATTCAAAACCTTCAGCCAGTGGCCAGCTTTTCTCTCAGAAAACAATTCAGATTAGCTACACTGACTGTATTTCCTGGAAACCCTTCTCATTTGTTGAAGTTTAAGCAGGAAGGGTCTCAGACTGCAGATGGAAATTGAGATCAGACTAAACAATAGCCTCATGGTTGGGACTTTTGTGAGAGATGTGGAAGACTCTTGTACAGGAAACTTTGAACAAGAGAGTTGTGCAGATGAGGGGGCTGGACCATGGGACAAATGTGTCCATGTAACTGGGAAATGGCTGCAGAAGCAGCCATAGTGTGGTCCATCCATATACAAAGACAAAGTGGAACAGCTCTGAGGATTGATTCATTCATTGCTGATTCTCAGCAAAGCTGTGGTAAACCAGGATCTACAGAACAAGCCTGAAGCTCTGCCCCCTGCATTGAGGGGGAAAGACTTCAGGCTTAGCTCACCTCTTGTTGCTTCTTTTTCTTACCTGCAGAATGAAAGAAGATTCTGTATAAGTATTTTGCATTCATGTCTTCTAGATTCTTCTACCAAAATAACGACAACTTTTAGGAAATCTGACCTTTTTAGTCAGCTAGATACAATTCTTCAAGCTATTGTTGATCTCCGTTCAATAAAATTGAAAGACAAAACCATTCATAGGAAAGGTTGGGGAAATACTTGAAGAAATCATCTCTGAAAAGCCCACCTAGCATGAATGTCTAGGTCTGGGCAGCAGGTATTCTGACAGGAAACCTAAGGGTGGAAGAGCAAAATCCACTGGCTCTTTCAAAGCACAGCTCAGGTTTTATTTGATTTTTTTGGTTGTATCCAGGAAGGGTTTTGTTGGGGTTTTTTTCCCCTCTTTTTCCCATGCTGTAGGCATTGATTTGCCACTGCTCTCCAACAGATATGGTTTGTCATCTCCTCTGCCTTTTCTTCTAGGCTTACCGCACTGAATTCATTGCTAAATGGAGGAAGCAAAGGCTGGATGTGGTTCTTTGTCCCATGCTGGGGCCAGCCTTTAACCATGGCTACGCTGGGAAGCTATTTGGTAATTTCCATTGAGGTGTCTATGGATGCATCTATGGTGGGATCTGTGGGCAGAGCTGGAGCAAGATATTTTGGTCTCCTGGACGCTTCCCAAACCGTGTGCTGTGTTTGGTCTTCCCCCTGGAGAAGAAAGCAAAGGATAGGTTTCCCCTGGGTGGGTCTTCTCGTGCCCCCACCTCATCTGAGCGGCAGGTGTTTGCGTTATTATGGGGATGCAATTAGTGGTACAGTCATTAATGGGTGAGTTTCCCCTGCATCGTCTGTCCCGTAGAAAGCCCAAGAGCTACTCTTGCAGCAGAGTGGCAATGAAGATAGTTATCAGAGGGGTGGTAGACCTTAGTGCAAGGCCAAGCTCTTCTGAATGTGGCAATCTTGTCTTTCTCAAGACTTTGCAAATAGCAAAAAGGCTGATTGCCTGTGACTTGCAGAAAAAGGCAATATTTTAGCTTCCAGCAAACAGTCAAGGTCCTCTGACCCTATAGCAATGGCCTTTTGGGATCCAAAATCCCCAAGATATTATTATGGAACTGGACACCTAGATTATCTTTAAAAGGTAGCTGGGATGTTTCTCTGGGGCATGGAATATCTAGACAGACTCTGAATCTGGTCAAATACAGTATCTGTCTCTCCCAGAGCAGAACTAACCTCCACCCAAGTGAGAGGTGAAGGCACGTGTCACCCTCTGGTATCAGGAGCCATGTGGCCCTTAAATCTCGAGCCCCTTAGAAAGCAGCATGTTTTCATGGTCTCTCCAGGTCTTCCAGTCTACAATTCCTGCAACCCAAATTGTAATCTGAAAGTCATTGCTGGCCCAGCACAGTAATTTTTTTTTTTTGCCACTTTCTATGCTCTGTGTGATCTTTTCCAGCTGCAACCTCCTACACCAACTTATACAACGTCTTGGACTTCCCTGCTGGGGTGGTGCCGGTGAGCACAGTCACCAGAGCTGATGAAGAAGAACTGAAGCATTACCAAGGGCACTACGGAGACCCTTGGGATAAGAGGCTGAAAGAGGTCAGCAGGGAAAGAGCTTAAGTCTTAGCAGAAGGTTACAGCTGGCACAGTGACACCTCTGGCACACTGTCCAAGGCTTGCCTACATCTCCTGGTGAGAGTGGGAGCTTGTTTAGGAGCACAGTTTGCATTCACAGTGTTACTACCCTGCACGTGGTGCAGCCAGGCTGGTGCGCATCAGCCTGACCACAGTCCCCTTGCATGTCTTCCTTCGTCCTCTCTTCCTGTCATGTCAAAAGGCAACGTTCTCTCTTTTCTGCCTCCCCAGAAGTGCTGACTCAGCACCACTTCATTTTTGCAGGCTGTGGCAGGAGCCGTGGGGCTGCCCGTGGCCGTGCAGTGCGTGGCGCTGCCCTGGCAGGAGGAGCTGTGCCTGCGCTTCATGAAGGAGGTGGAGACACTTGCCCATGGCACGAAGAGCAAGGTGTGATTTCTGGGAACCTGCCTTCACCATGATGGCTTTTCATTTCCTCCTCTTCACTCCAGCCACCTTCTTCCTGATGCACAAAGCAGATAGCAACCTGCGGTCTCTGAACCACCGTTTCAATATGCTGGCATTACAGGCTGTTTAAAAATAGTCAGCAGAAATCTCATCTCTGTCCAAATTTTCCTCTTTGTTAGAGTTAAATTGAACTGAAAAGAAAAATAAATAAATAAAGGAATTAGAGTTTTTACTGGACTAAAAGAGCCCAATAACTATAGTGTAACAATATCTGTTCACAGAACCGTTTGTGTTGGAAAGGACCTTTGTAGATCATCTAGTTTCAAGCCCCTGCATGGGCAGGGACACCTCCCACTCTAACAGGTTGTTCCAAGCCCCATCCAACCTGGCTTGCATTATATGACATCACAAAGCTGTTTATGCCAATATTTTACTTCTAACAGTGGGCAGGAATAGATGTTTGTGGGTGATGGTAACCTTTTAAGTGCAGGGATTCCCCCTCTGGCTGAGCCATAGGTTGGCTAAGAGACACTGTGGCAAAAATTTTTAACAGCTACCAAGAAAGCTCCTCTTCAGGAACCTGTTGGGCCCCTTCCTGAACTCATTTCCTCTCTTGGTCTCCACACCATCCGGTGGCAGTGGGCTCTGCAGTTGAATTGTGCAGTGGAAAGCTTAATTTTCTTTGTTTAAGCATAAATGGTGAGAAATGGTAACTGATCTATCTCTCCTGTTTCTCACTGTTTCTTCCAGCTAGGCAATAGAAAAAGAAGGTTGGGTTTTGGTTTTTTTTATATTGCTTATAAGCACTTGAGGGAAAACTAAGTTTAGATATTTCTGTGGCTACGTTCAGACCATTTACACTGTTTGGTGCTGCCAACCTCACTGTGAAAATTTCTTGACCTGTCCTTCACTCTCATGGTGGAGGAAGAGGCTGGAAGGGGAAGATGGGAGTGATGGAGGAGAATGAAACTCTTAGACTAAGCAAGTGCAGGTTGAAACAAGGCATTAATGTTGGCAATGATCTGTGTCTTCTCCAAGCCTGCACATCTCTCCAGGGATCAGGGCTGGAGGCAGTATTTCCCTAAAAGAGAAGAGGGTCATGGGGCCAAGAGGTGACACCACCCTTGTTTATCTCCCTCCCTGGGGCTGGTCAGGGACACTGCAGTCATCTAGCAGCCTCACATGGTCACCAGCAGGTCTGAATCACACTCCTCAGCCTGACTCCACATCCCCTGCATGCACAGACCTTGTTTTGCAAGAAAAGGACCATGTCCTTTGCTCGTGTGTTCCTCCATGTCTTCATAAGGCTGAATAAAGTCAGAGGGTCCTATTTGTAAAAGGAATTTCCCAATGCATACCTGCACTCTGCATTCCAGCTACTCTTTGTGGGTGGCTCTGGAAGGGATTTATGGTTCCTCCCACTCTCCTCCACCCCTGTCACCAGCCCACCAATACATCTCAGGATCCTGCACCCAAAAGGAAGTCCTTGCTACAATCCAGCAGATACTGAAGCAGAGTGCAGGGGTGTTCTCCGCCCTGGTCTGCAGCAGGTGGCATGGAAGAAAACAGGTACATGTTTGGATGAGATATAGGGGTTTGTTCAGGAATTCAAAGAGCAGGTAAGTGCCTCAGTTTGGCAGAGTAAAGCACCTTCCTGAGTAAAACTCGGGATCCTTCTCAAGACAGAGTGTCCATGCTCCTAGCTGGCATTTCTGCATGAATGTGGGAGAAATGTGGAAAGGGTGGTGCTGAGAGCAGTCTGATGAGCTCAGGTGCTGAAACTGAATGAGGGAAAGGCCTTTAGTAGGGTGTAACTTCAGGTCTGCAGGAGAGTTCTTCCCCCAGACTTCATCTGGGCTGAGGATGTCGGCTCCTTCCCACACCACCAGCAGAATGCCACTGAGTTCCAAACCTTTCCATGGCTCCTTCAACATAAGCCGTTGGCTCAGGCTGTGCAGCCCTTACAGACCTGCCCCATGGGTTTGCAGAGTGCTCGTCCAGCTTCCTGGCACTGACCAAAATCCAGGCTTTGGTCTATCTTGGAGAACTATGTAGACATGTTGCTTGGGCCATGTTGCTTTGTTTATACTAGTTTTTCTCATCTCCAGCACAATATCCTGGCTGTGGTCTTTGCTTTGATAATTTTTTCCTCCTTCCTCCTGATTTTAATAAGAATTTAAATCTGCTCTTAACTCACACTTCATCTTACAGCCAGGGAAGTAATTGAGCAGGGTTGAGAGATTGAGTCATTTGATAACCCAGGTGTTTTTTTTTTAATTTGCTTTTACTTTATTTTGCAGGTTTTTTTCCTTTAGTTTGCAGGTTAGACTTTGTATAGTCACAACATCAGAAGCAAATAGAACTCTCTAGAAGTACTTATATCAACAGAATATGAGATGTTAGGTCAGTTGACCTCTTCCAGTATCTGAGGCAAACAGAGCTCTCTGGTGTCACAGAATGTGGTGGAGGGACACAAATATCCCCAAGATCCCATTAATTTCAAATGAGTTTGAAGGGAAGAGGCAGCTGAAGTAGCTAAAAGCAAATGTTTTTCAAAATAAGTGAAATGAAACACTTTGGCATAGCAAGGCTCACCCTTGAAACACAAACCTGCAAGAATTAGGGGTGGTACATCTTTCACACTGAAACAGCTGTTCTCAGTTTGCTCATTTCTGCCCACCCCCCCTCCCCCTTCTGTTTTTCTACTTTGCATTCAAATCACCTGGTGTCCCCTCTGCCCTGTTTGCCCATGGTGAGACCAGTGAACAGCCCAGCCTCTTGCTGTGAGCTTTGTGCCCAGCCACAGAGCAGCTGGGAACATCCCTATCCCTCACCCTCAGGGCACTGAAGTCTCTGCTGTCAGCCAGTGGGGACAAACCTGTGCAAGACAACAGGCATGATGGAAGAAGCAGGAATGCTCCTGGACTTCTGGTCAAAAACTAACAGCTCTCTGAAGCATCTTTGCTGATGGTGTCTCTATCTATCTGGCGAAGTTGTAAGTAGAGTACATCCAACCTACTTGGCTATGGAAAGGCCCAAGGAAAATAGTGTAATACCCACAAAAGTGGGAAAGATGTTGGGGTGGTCAGGAAAGAAAGCAGCCTGGGCTGTCAGGGGTATGAGGGTTGGTACAGGAGGCTTCTCTCCCTGTCCTATTGCAGTTTATTTGGGGACAGCCAACAGGGTCCTGGCTGAGCAACACAAAAAAGGGTTGACAGAAACAGACCCTCACCTCTCAACTGATGTTCTTGGTTGTTGGAGAGGTGCAAATGAAGTAGTGGTACATTTCTTACCAGCTATTACTTTCTGTGAGTGTTGGAGTTGTGGAAAGTTTCATGCTTCCAATAGATATTCCAGGCTGAAATGAGTCACAAGCTGGAGAGTACTCTGAAAACATTTATTCAGCCCTCTGAGCCAGCTGGAACAACTTCTCCAGAGGGCACCAGCCCATTTCACTATGATTTCAGTACTTCATGAAATGTCTTTAAAATTCTTCCAGAGGAGCATATTTAACATATCTGAATTTCTAAATTGGTTTGAAAAAGCACATCAGAATGTTTTGTTCCAAAATGATGAACACAGGACACAACTGTCAGGACTTTTTCTTTGTCATCTTAATCAAAACGGAGTCAAAGCTGATTTAAAAATAATTGTTACCAATTTAGAGGGAGGACAGTTTGGTTATAGAAAATTTCTGTCAACGCCCAGCTTGCTTGAGAGCTGATGGAGCATGATGAGAGTACATCAGTGCAGTTTTGCTTTTGCAAGCAAAGATGGTGCAGCCTGTGCTGGGGACAGGACTTGGGCTCTCTGAGTGGGTCTAACTGCCTTTTTTTATGTGATGGTTCAAAATGAAGGAGATGTTGTGGGTGCCACAATGAAATGAAATGAAAATGAAAGGCTTGAGGAAGCGTGGCTGGAAAGCTGTCTGGCAGAAAAGGACCTGGGGGTTCTAATTGACAAGCAGCTGAATATGAGCCAGCAGTGTGCCCAGGTGGCCAAGAAAGCCAATGGCATCCTGGCTTGTATTAGAAATAGTGTGACCAGCAGAAGTAGAGAGGTGATTGTTCCCCTGTACTCAGCACTGGTGAGGCCACACCTGGAGTCTTGCGTCCAGTTTTGGGCCCCTCAATTCAAGAGAGATATTGAGGTGCTGGAGTGAGGACAGAGGAGGGCAATGAAGCTGGTGAAGGGCCTAGAGAATCAATCTTATAAGGAATGCTTGAAGGAGCTGGGAATGTTTAGTTTGAGGAAGAGAAGGCTGAGGGGAGACCTCATCAGTCTCTACAACTACCTGAATGGTCACTGTAGAGAGGCTGGTGCTGGCCTCCTTTCACCGGTAATTAGCGACAGCACAAGAGGGAATGCCCTGTTGCAGATGAAGCCAGGTTTAGACTGGACATTAGGAAAAAAATTTTCACAGAAAGAGTGGTCAGACACTGGAATAGGCTGCCCAGGGAGGTGGCTGAGTCACCATCCCTGGATGTGTTTAAGGGTCATTTGGATGTGGTGTTGATGGATATGGTTTAGGGGAGAACTTTGTAGAGTAGGAATGATGGTTGGACTCGGTGATCCCAAGGGGCTTTCCCAACCTGAATAGTTATATGATTCTATGAAATCCCAGATCAACCACTCCAGGCTGGCTCTTCTTGTGCAATCATCTTAGCTGCACTGGTGAGTTTGACTTTGGACCTAGATCACTTTATTGCAAAACCACTCGGCCAGTGTTGTTTGGTGCACACCACTGTAATGTGGAGGAGTGACCAACTGACCTGTGAGTCAGACAGGTCTGTCTCCTCTGCTATGGACTTGAGATTTGACTTGGAACATCCCTCTGCTTCCCTTCAGTTTCCCCACAGGGACAGTGGTCTTGGCAGATTTTTCTCCCCATCACCCCTTGGTCCCTTTGGCCTAGACGTGGGTCCACAAGAAGCCATCCACTGTGATCCAGCCCACCCACCTCCATGTAGATGCTCCCCTTCATGGCAGGAACTCTTTGATTTCATATGACTCTTGGAGTGCCTCAGCAGGTCTACTCAAAGGGTGAAAAACAGGTTTGGATTTTGAAACCATCCCAGTCCTGAGGGTGGATTCAACCTCCACTCTCTCCAGTCAGTCCCTGCTGTCTGTGTCCCTGCTGTGGCAGGAGCTGTGGGGCTGCCCGTGGCCATGCCGTGCATGGCTTGGTGGTGGCCAGAGGGGCCATGCCTCCACTTCATGAAGGAGGTGGAGATGCTTGCACATGGGTAAGGAAAAGGACTTCCTCAGCAGCATCCGGCCACCTGGAAATGCAGCTGCACCTGCTGAGAAATCTGCCCTTTGAAAACTGCTAAGTGAGCCAGAGATAACTGGCTCTGTTTCCGTTAAACATTTGCTGAGTGTCTAAAGGTCCCAGCGCACCAGCAGATGTGGGAAGCCAGAGCCCTGACACTCCCCAGCACAGGGGAAAAAACCTCCCACATCTGCTCATCCTGTTGCAGGGGTTGTGTTGCTGTCACGTAGGCAAAGAGCCCATCTCTGCCTCCTTTGCAGGGATTCTCAGAGGCTGGGAGAGGGCTGGGAGAGGGCTGGGTGGTGCTGCGTGCTGACGCGTGCTGACCTTGCCCACATGCACCTTCCAGAGGCAGCACTGTGGGGCAGGGGCAGGAGGGTCTGCAGGCATGTCCCCATGCCTCAGCTCCTTAGCTGAGGAGGCATCCTCTGAGCAAGGGTGCCACTGAAAGGGAATGCAGTAAAAGGCCAGCTTCATTTGTTACCATTTAGCTAATTGCTGTCAGCTCCAGGCTTTTTCTTAGAAGATGCCAAAGAGTCCTTCATAAATTTGCACAGTTAAGAACGGAAAGAAGAGCATTCCATACTGACTCAAGTTGTTACAGAAAACAACAGTGAATTCCTACAACCACCAGGAATGGATGACAAATGAAACATCAAGCATTAGAGGACTACCTAGCCCTGATGGGAGAGGGCTCTTCACCTTGCTTTCCAGAGGAAGCTCTAGACTCTCTTCGAGCAGCATCAGGTTCTGGGCCTCTGACCATCAGTTGTAACCTTGCAAAGTTTTGTAATGCACAATCTAGCTGGCCAAAAACCGTTTTCAAGATGGGACCCACAAGAGGATCCACCATCCAAAACCAGCAGAGAAGATCACAAACAGACCATGGCATTAGTTTTGGAGCTGACGTTGGCTGGGTTGTTACCTACAGCTCTTGATGCGTCACCTACAGCTCTTGATGCGTCGCCTTCAGCTCATGGCCAGTGTGTGGTTCTTGTGTGCATGTAGTGAGAGGAATCTGTGCTGGAAAGACCTCAGACACCAGCTGTCCCAGTGTCAGTTGGAAACAGTTTTCTTCTGGCCAGCAACTCTGGGATTTTCCATTTCTAAGGCAATACCGGTGTGCTCTGTCATGGTGTGGAACTGCCTCTCCTGCTGGTCTCTGCAGACGTCATGGCCGTGCTGAGCCCTGTCCCATGCTGGGGCCAGCACAGGCTGAGGGAGCAGTGAGCAGGTGGGTACCCTAGAGCATCACATCCTCTCATCCCACCATTCCTCATCGCCGTGTCATTTCAAGCTGTTTTTTTCCCCTTCTCCCATTGTCCTCTCTGGCTATGAAGGAAATAGGTGAGCAGCTACTTCCTCTCTTCTTTTGTTCAGCTGATCCACAGCCCTTCCTCCCCAGTGGACAACTTCCAGTGGTCAAGAAAACCCCTATAAATCCAATGCCCCAAGGTTCACTGGCCAAACTTCACTCCTCCTATTTTCTGGTTAATCATTCTCCACTGCAAGCTCCACTGAAGGCAGCTTTGCAGGGATCAGCTTTGGACTTACAAGCTATTTGCTGACCCCAGAAAGTGGTGCTGGGAGGAAGTACAGGTCTGGGAAGGCAGGGAAGGTCTCCTGCTCCTGCCTGGCTTTTCTTACTCACTCCATCCTTGGAGATCAGAAGGCCTGGTTATGATCCAGCAGCAGCTGAGACAGCTCCTGCCAGAGAGGGAGGTGGATCCCCACGCTGCCCTGGCCCTGCTCGGCAGCTCGGTGGCCGCCGTGGTGGTGTGGAAATGGCTGCGCAAAAGGCAGATCCAGAAGAAGATGGAAGAGGCTCGGAGGACCAGGGATGAGGGTGTGAAGAAAATAGCAAAGGCTGTCCAGCAGTTCAGGAAGCAGGTAACCTTCCTTCTAGGGGGGATATGAGTCCCACTGGGGTGTCTGCTTGATGTTGTTCTTCAGCTCCGCCTTCCAGCTCACACCCCCATAGCTTTTGTAATGCAGAGTCCAGGGGAGGTGTGCCAGCAGCCCTCAACAACAGGAGAGGCTGCCTTGCGAGGAAGGGAGATCACTGCTCTCCTCATGCCAGATGAGATGTGGTGGGAGTCTACAGCCAGGGAGCTCCCACCTTCCCTCACTGGGAAGAGGTTTTGGACAACACAGGTGATGAAGCACTGGACCTTCATTCATCCAGAACTCAATTATTTCAGGGTCTAGAAATGTCTCCTGCCACCATGGGTAGAAGCAAGAAAGCTTTTTCCTCTTCCTACCTTTAAGTTTACACAACTTTCCACATCCTTATGTCTTTGTCTCTAAAACCTGGCTTCTGGGTGTCTGCTGGAAAGTCTTCAAAACAGCTTTCACTTGACATCTCAGCAAGTGAGACCTCCCAGCCCCTCAGGCTGCCCAGAAGATGTTTGGCCTAACTTAAAGCTACTGAAGCAAAGGCCATTCAGTGTCCCTCTTAAATATACATATCTAAATATACATATCTATAGATATGTATGTATATTTAACCTTAAAAAAATCTGGTGGCACTAAGAACTGCCAGTTGTGTCCACCCGAGTAGACCTTACCCACTTGGGAGTCCCAACTTACTTCTTTGCAGTGTGCCAGGCTTGAGTATTAGATGTTGGTCCTCAGACCGGGCTGACCCACTCTGCCTGTGCCTGTTCTGAGGGGTGAAGGGCCAGCCTGAGGCTTGTGTGTGCAAGGACTTTGGTACATTCTTCCAGGGTTGGTGTTTGCTCATCTGAGATTACCTCTTGGTTAGTGGGTAAGTCCCACAGTGCCAGGCTCTGATGTGAGGTATTGCCTTATCCCCTGCTGCAGTGGATATATGAAGATCTTGTACATCTTCAGAGACAGCTGGGCTCCTGTGTTTGCATCACGTTCATGACATCCAAACTCAGGATGAAACACACAGCAGCTCAAGGTCTGAATCCTCACATGCAGGGTCCACTTTTCCAGCAAGCTCCATTGATAATGTTGGCAAAATTTTTGAGGCTTACCTCATCTGAGCCAAAGAGTAACTGGACCTGCTGTTGCCTTCAACTTCCCCTTGCAGGTCCCCAGTGTCCAGAAGGATGCCATCCTGTCCCTGCCCCTGCTGGAACTCACTGCAGGACTGCGAGAAGGGGCTCTGTCCCCCAAGACTGTCCTCTACACCTACTTAGAAAAGGTGGGTTCCTGTCTACAGTGTGATGGGCAAACCACTTACATTCTCCATGCGTGGTTTGTGGGCTGGTGGCTGAGAAGTCTTGTTGGAGCTGGTGATTTTGACAAGTCTTTAATATAGCAGACATTGGGAGAAAGATGAAAGAGGCAGGGATCTCTCTGTCTCCTGGGTCAGACCCATCACTGGGCAGTCCTTTAAGGTGGCTTGAGCTGGGGTGCTCTGGGTAGGGGGTTACCACTCACACCAAGCCACTAGCCCTTGTTTTGAAGACCCAGGTAGCCCCTGAATATAGCTGTGAAATGATGCTCTTATCTAACACCTGTTCCTCCACGTGTCTGGCAAAGGCCCTGGAAGTGACCCAGCAGACAAACTGCTTGAGACATTTTATCCCAGAATGCGAGGAGCAGCTCCAGGAAATACAACGGCAGAAGGAGAAAGGGCTGCTCTATGGTATCCCTGTCAGCATCAAGGATCACATTGGCATCAAGGTACTTCCCTGAAGTGTCCCATCATGAGTTGGGCTGGATGGTGAAGTGGTGGGACACAGAGAATGGGGAAGGGGCCTGATCCCTTCCTGCTCACACCATGGGGAGCCTAGCTGGTTCTGAGGTTGTGGCCCCGTGGCTCATTGGAGCTACAACCCTGGCAGTTAGAAGCCTCCATCAGCAAAAAATCATGGGTGAATAGTTATACACCCAAATTATTTCTTCTCTCATATATGGACAGCACAGGCTGGGCATTTGGGCCATAACTCAGACTCCTACTCGGAGGTTTGCAGTATCAGGGATAAGAACATGGCTCAGCTTCTAGAGAATCATTAGCAGCAGGAGCCGTTAACCTTGAATCCCTGTTGTGCTGTAGCCTGGCCACCAAGCTCCTTAGCAAAGGGCCTGTGCATTAGAAGCACCAGGGATCCCTTCCTAGAGAAGCCCAGAGGAAGGTGGACCACACAATCCTGAGCTGAATGTGTTAGGCAGTCACCTCCATCTTGTCTTACCAACACAGTTAAGAGGGCTCCAAGCCCAGAGCAAGCCCCAAACAACAAAACTATCTGAAAAAGGATCACAAGGTGTTTGCTTGAGCTTTCTTCCCTGAACATCCACTGGTGGCTTTGCCTGGACAGCAGGATGTTGGGTTTGATCCTGAGCTAGTGCACATGTGAAGATGCATCTGTGTCAGGGGAGAGAAATAGCAAGGACAACCTCAGGAGAAGCTTCAAGTGCTTCATAAGTGCTTGGCAGACCTTTGCCAAGGATGGAAGGAGAGGGAGTCTTCGTCCCTTCATGTAAGGGAGTTGGTTAGTACCTCTCCCTGCAAAGGGGACACAAGATCATCCTTGCAAAACTGCAGAGCAACTGTGCTGACCATGTCCATTGTCACTTCTCTCTGCAGGGGCATCTGTCGACCTGTGGGCTTGTTCAGTGCCTGGACACTCCTGTGCAGGAGGACAGTGTCCTAGTCAAGGTTTTGAAGAGACAGGGGGCCATCCCATTTGCAGTGACCAATGTGCCACAATCCCTCTTCAGGTAACATACATCATAAGAAATCTTTCCTCTGGTTGTGCTCCTGAAGCTAAAACCCAGCCTGTAGGTCCAGGGTCCAGCTCCTTCCTGTCTCCTGAGATATTACCTGGACAAGTTCCTCTTCCATCAGCTGCCAACAATCTCAGTTCAAATGAAAATAGCTTTCAGATAAAATTTAAAGGGAAAAAACCTTACCTTGAGATAAGATAAATTAAATGCCCTTGAGCATGGGAGAGAGGAGAGTGGAGGCTCATGGGAATAAGCCACATCCCAAGGGGTTTATGGAAGGATGGAGTTGGTTGTGCCACGTTGTTGCCCCTCTCCTCACTGCAAGGGAGAGTCAACAAACCCAAGGCATTAGGCTGTTCCTGAGAGCTCACTTGCTCGTTTTCTTCTTCCCAGCTATGACTGCAGCAACCCCATCTTTGGCCAGACCTTGAACCCCTGCAACCCCCAGAAGAGCCCAGGAGGCTCCTCAGGAGGGGAAGGAGCTCTGATTGCAGGGGGAGGCTCCATCCTGGGCATTGGCTCGGACATCGGGGGCAGCATCCGCCTGCCCTCCAGCTTCTGCGGGCTGTGCGGGCTCAAACCCACAGGCAACAGGGTCAGGTAGGTGCTGGGGTCTGCCCTCCCACCCTGCCCAGGGTCTGCTCATTGTCCAACTCAGCTGAAGGGGCCAGGTGCTCGGTGAGCATCTGGCAGGAAAAGAGAGGACGGGTTCCTAAAGGCTGCCTTGCTTTGCTCCAAACCTCTCCTGAGAGGCAGCGTCGTTGGGTTTTGTGGAGAAATGGCCACGTTCCCATTGTAAATCTGGCCTGTTGTTAAAAGGAGAATGGGACTGTGAGGTTACATAAAGCCAAAATCATAGCATTCTTTTGTTTGGAAAAGACCTGTAAGATCATCAAGTTCAACTGCGCTAGCACCGACTATTACTGCCAAATCCAGCACTAACCCATGTCCCCAAGCACCGCATCTAATATTTTAAATCCCTCCAGGGATGGTGACTCAACCACTTCCCTGGGCAGCTTGTTCCAACGCCTGACAACCCTTTCAGTGAATAAATGTTTCCTAATATCCAATCTAAACCACATCTAAGACCACATCTGGAGTATTGTGTCCACTTTTGGGCTCCCAGGTTCAAGAGGAATAGGGACATACTGGAAAGAGTCCAATGGAGAGCTATGAGGATGATTAAGGAAGTGGAACATCTGTCATATGATGAAAGGCTAAGAGACCTGGGGCTGTTTAGTCTTGAGAAGACTAAGAGGGGACCTTATTAACGTCTATAAATATCTGAAGGGTCTAAGTCAGGAATGGGCCAGTCTCTTTTCAGAGGGGAAATGGCACCAAGTTGCTACACAGGAAGTTCCACCACAACATGAGGAAAAACGTCTTTACTCAGTGGAACAGGCTCCCCAGAGAGGCTGTGGAGTCTCCTTCTCTGGAGACTTTCAAGACCCATCTGGACGTGTTTCTGTGTGATCTGCCCTAGGTGTTACTGCTGCAGCAGGGGGGTTGGACTTGATGGTCTTCGGAGGTCCTTTCCGACTCCTAGGATTCTATGGTTCTAAACCTCCCCTGGTATAACTTGAGGCCATTTCCTCTTGTTCTGTGACTTGTTTCTTGGGAGAAGTAAAATGGAACATTTATGTTCAACCAAACCCAAGATTTGTTGAAGTTTAGATGTGGCTTGTATTGTTTGTTGTTTTTTTTTTTTTTTTTTTTTTTTTTCATTTTGACCAAAGTTTCTGTTTCATGTCACTTTAATACTTTAAATAATTTCCTTCTGGGTCAGGTCCTGAGGTGAAGACTCCACTATTCTATTCAAACACATTGGGAATATCTCACCGCTACTGAAATTACAATATTCCTTCTTTTTCTTTTCCCACAGCCTCTCTGGAGCAACTGGCCCAATCAATGGGATTCTGGCAGGTACATTAATTTTTTATTACTTTTCTTTATATGCTGCAAAGAGTTTTATGTCCTCCTCTAGACCTGAGGAAAGCTGGGACAACCAAGATCTGTCCAGAGTCCATCTGAAACATCCCACCTCATCGCCCAATCATCCCTTGCAACCAACATGGCCATGTGGAGGGGCAGACCAGTGTTTGGTGCACCCATTTGCTTATTGTGGACGTTTGCTTTCATCTCCCCCCAGTTCCTTGTGTGCTGGGGCCGATGGCGAGGGATGTGGACAGCCTGGCCCTGTGCATGAAGGCACTGCTCTGCCAGGAGATGTTCCAGCTGGACCCCACCGTGCCCCCCATCCCCTTCAATGACGAGGTGAGTCCTCAACTCTGCAAGCTCTGGCTCTTTTGAGGCATGCTCAACGTATGCATCCTTTAAGGGTTCATTTATCTTTACAGCACTGTTTTCCAGTAACTTGTTAGTTCTCTTTCAGGGCACAACTCATTATCATTTGAAAATAAGAAGTTAATAAATAGTTATCCTTTCTGCCTTCTCAGCTGGCGTATGGTTTATCAGATTGAGAGAGCCCAGAAGAGAATGGGGAAGAAGGCAACAGCAGGAGCAAAAAGCTGGAGATTTTTAGGGGAAGATGAGACAGGATCAGAAACTCCAGCAAATCTCTTGACTGAGGACACTTCCTTTCCCTGTGCAGCAGAAGAACTTCAGGAGGTTTTTCCACCTCCATCCTTTGTAGCTATGGTTGAATCTACTGGTCTTAAGTAGCTTCACTCTATCTGAAGGGAATGCTAGAGAAAAAGGCAGGGGTGGACATTTGGAAAGGGTAACCTATGGAAACAATAAGCAGCAAATTAGAAGATTAGTTACTCCTTAATGTCTGGAGCTTTTGTCTCCTTCTGCATTGGGCTCCAGCATGGGGACAGCCCTACCCCCAGCAGGGTTGGAAACGCTTAACTGTTGTCTCTTTGCTCCAGGTGTACTCCAGCTCTGCTCCCCTGCGGGTTGGGTACTACGACACAGATGGCTACTTCCCACTGCCCCCCTGTGCGCGGCGAGCGGTGCAGGAGACCCGGGCGGCTCTGCAGGCAGCCGGGCACCAGGTGAGCATGACCACCCCTTGCTCTTCTCCCTGAGGTGTCCCCAGCTTTGCTCCTCGCTGTTGAAATCACCCTGCAGAAACCAGGTACAGTTCCCCCACCCAGCTGTGGGATAAGTGACCTTCCAGAGGTAGGAGGTGAAGTTACCGCAGCCACAGTGCAGACACGCACCTACCTGGGGCAGCAGTGCATCTCATGGGGAAGCAGCACTAGCAATTAGCAAACTTGTACCTGCAAGGGGCCAGGGGTGTAGAGAACCCATCTCAGATCTGGTGGCTGTGGTCCAGACCAGACAGCAGCATTCAGAAAGTCTGTGTTTGACCCTGGAAGGTTGCCCTGGCATTTTCTAGGTCTGTCCTTCCCCAGCAAGACTCTGAGAGGTGGTTTTCTCCTTCTTCCTCCATGCCCATGGAGACCTCTGTCCTTCCTGGGCCACTGAGGGAAAAGGGCCACCAAGCACAGGATGGGAAACACCTTTTCTTCCATGTGGAAACATGCTAGTGGTGCTCTTCATAGCCAAGTGAGTTCAAGTCTGAGAGATGCCAGTTCTGCTGGGACAGGTGGGAATCTAGTGCAGTTTGTGGCTCAGTGACTGCCTGGAGCAGGATGGAGGAGGAAACAGCTCAGAGCTAAACAGCTCTCAGGGAAAAATAATCCCATGGGAAGATGCCAGGGAGGAATGATCCCATGCCCTGAGATGTGTGGGCAGCACCCAGGGAGGTGCTGCTCTGCCTTTTGAAGTTTATTCACATTCGGGACTTGGAAATTATTCACATCCCCAGGCTACCACTTAATCTTGTGTTTTGGTGCAGCTGGTGCCCTTTTCTCCACCCCGGGTCCATTATGTCATGACTGAACTCTTTTTGAAGACCTTTTTTGCTGATGGAGGCCGTGCTTGGTTGGATGTGTTGTAAGTAGGAGCCCTTTGGCAGCAGTGCTGTAGAACAACTCCATCCCCATGCCCATGGGCACCACACACAGGCAAAGTGAGCCCACCTCTCCCAACCCTAACTAGAGACACTCGGGTTTCTCAGAAAGTGCAAGCGGCTTCTCTGGCATGATCCCCTCTTGTCATCTCTCAGCACAGGAAATATTGTAGATCCAAGCTTGAAATCACAGCTGAGTTGCTGCAAGATCCCAAGGCTGGTGAAGAAGATACTGGCTCTGATTCTTAAACCTTTGGTGAGTCCCTAGCCTCAGGCTCAAGGCAGAGTGGTGTCGAGATGCTTGAAAGTGTGATGGTACTGAGAGATACCTTTAAGGTGCCCAGTGTCCTACAGATTCATGCACTGGGATTACTGCAGCAAAGGGACTGGAGGTTGAAGCTCTATCCCTGTGTTGGAGGCATCCCAAAGTTGTACCTTCATGGGGACTCCTGGTGATTAGTAAGGGCTGGTCCTCACTGTAGCCCTTTCACCAGCTGAGCATCCTTTTTTTGGGCTTCTCTCCTCCAGCCCCCATTTTCTGTCTCTCTGTCCAGCTGGGTTGCTCCCAGCTGACAGGATCAGAAAGGCAGCAGTGAGTGGGAGGCAAAGTGCTTGCAGAGCTAAAAAAATGTTTTGTTTATCAAAAATAATGAAAGGTGACTGGGTTCAAGCCAGTGAGCTCCTCTGTGAGCAGGAAACATTGGGCTGTAAGAAACAAATTGGAAACCAACAACCAGAAGTTGGAAGCAAAGTAAATTATGAACCATGAGGAGCATTTTTAATCATTTCACCCTGAGTGCAGCATCCCCAGGGACAGAGGCAGGATGGGATGGGGGGTCCCCAGGATGGCACAAGCTACTACACCCCTAGGTCATGGCCCTAACAGGAACCTCTTGCCTGTCCAGTTTCCTCGCCTGGCTGACTATCTGAGCGCCTTGAGTGGAATGAGGTAAGATGGCATTGACCCCAGGGATGTCCATGAAAATGAAAGGTACATTCTCCTCTAAATGTCTGTGGTGGGGTGGACTGGATTCACGACAGGGTCTGACCTGCTCTCTACAAGGGCTGTGCTTCCATCCTGGACACGGCTCCAGCCTTTAGGAACACACCTCCCCAGTGTCACCCTGAAAGGACTGAGACACTCGGATGAATACGGTCATATAGGAGGACTGTGGCACAGATGAGCCACTAAATCCAGACTCCCAAGAGAAACCTTCCTACCACTTCCAGACATTTGTGGCATAATTTCTTGGCCAAATGCCAAAGGAAAATTTAGACAAACTGAGAAAGATTTACTGTTTTAGGTAATAGCCAAAATCACCAGGGGTTATCCACCTGGAGGGTTATTTAAGCAGTTTCTCCTCCTCTTAAAGCTTAAAAATGTTGCTGTCATTTCCATTTGCAGGTCAGTGAAGGAGATGTGGAATCATCACCATCAAATAGAGGTATGTTTTGAGGACTTTTGTCTCATGGTACAAGTTGAGGCTTTATGGCAAGTGCCAGGCTGGAGATTCATCAGTCAGGAAAGAGTTTGTGCAGGGGGGTGCTGGAGGGGAGACAAGATGGAGGGAAAGGCACAAAAGAGAAATAGGTATGTGGTAGATGGGACTTCGGGTCAACCCAGCCAGGACTTTATTGGTTACCCACATTGCACATGCCCAAATGTTCACATTCAACTCTCAGCACAACAGAGGCTGTCCTGGAGCAGGGCAACTAAAGAGGAAGCCTTCCAATTCCCGGCCACAGTCCAGCCACATGCTATGGAGGCAGACACTTACATGCTCCCTTGCCTCTTCCCTTGAGCACAGCTGCCTTCTGGTGCCTCCTTGGCCATGCCAGAACCTGGTGCGTGCCCTAGAGAAGCTGAGATGCTCCAGGCACGGACATGGCCTCCATGTCATCTCCCCTCTCCTCCCCAAGGCATACCGCGCTGAGTTCATCACCCGGTGGAGGGAACTCCAGCTGGATGTTGTGCTGTGCCCTGTCCTGGGGCCTGCCTTCACCACAGGATACCCTGGGAAACTCCTCAGTAAGTGAGTCTGGGACCTTCCTGGGTGGGCAGTGGTTGAGACTGAACAGAAACATTCACTACCATGGAGCTTCACACCCCAACCAAACACTTCATGGGCATTAGGGAGGAAAAATATCTACCGTAAACCTATCTGAGCAGATGGAGACCAACACATAGATGAAGTGATCTGGTAGCAGTTGTTTCTTGCAGCAGAACTTGGACCTGCAGACAACCAGCCCAGAGCAATCTCTCCTCCCAGCAGCAGCTGGTTCTCAGGGGCTTCAGTTAACATGTGTAATGTGTAAGTTTGAAGGAAGACAGGAAGCTGTGACTATCTGCATTCTCTCTTCTGCTTCTCTCAGCTGCCATCTCCTCCACGATGCTGTACAATGTCTTGAACTTCCCTGCTGGGATTGTACCTGTCAGCAAGGTGACAGAAGCTGATGAGGAAGAGCTAAAGCTTTACCAAGGATGTTGTGATGATGCTTGGGATCGGACACTGAAACAGGTATGTGACATGAAAAGTGGTTGAGCAGACTGATGGATGGTCAAGCAATAGTTTCACTGAAATCAGGGGCTCCTAAATGTCTCCATCAATATGAGCAAAGTTCCAAAAAATCCACCTCTTTATATATCCCTTGCAAATGCCTCTTTTCCTGAGCCCCCAAAACCATAAATCACTAAGGATTGGAGAGGGACTAGTGGAGCACTCCCAGGCTAGATTACAGGATGAAACCAGAAAGGAGCTATGCAGCAAGGCTTCTTTGAGTAGGTCCTTGTGGTAGCCCACAGCACTGCCCTTTCCTCCTGAGGATGCTGAAGGAAAAGGGATCTGGCTGCAAGACAGCTCAAAGCAGAGCTGGCTAGAGAGCTGGGGCTGGGGAGGGGGTGTGTGCCCAAGTTTAGGCAACCATTTTTATCACAAGAACAGCAAGAGCCCTCCTGCTGCCCCAGTACACTAAGGCTGCTTGAATGGCAGGGCTCTCCCTCCCCCCAGGACAAGCTACGTGCCTAAATCAAGTTTCCAAAAGCTGCTGGAAACCTGAGCCCCTTGGATAACCCCTCACCTCGTGTCCCCGCTGCAGGCTGTGGCAGGAGCCGTGGGGCTGCCCGTGGCCGTGCAGTGCGTGGCCTTGCCCTGGCAGGAGGAGCTGTGCCTGCGCTTCATGAAGGAGGTGGAGACCCTCAGCCGCAAGAAGTGAGCAGCATAGCTCCACCGTTCCACCCCTGCAGGGCCACCAGTGAGGCCCAAGGGACAGCAAGTGACCTCCCTTCTGCAACTGGTGCTGCAGGGATTACAGCAAGAAGGGGAAGAAGGAAAAGCCATTGTCTGATTACCCTCCATGCCAATAAGCACAGGCCCCGTAAGGAACCAAGATGCCATGTAGAGGGAAGGACTGGCTTAAACTGTGTGCGTATGATGGTAAATCTATCAACTGCACCTTCCTGGAAGGATGGACGTGGATGGGGGTTCACCCTCACTGTCATCCATGCCACCTCTTGCAGAAGCAGGGGGAGGTGGAGAGAAGAGGATTACCAAAGCTCTGCAGTATTTTCTTGCTGGGATTGGAGTAACCTCACACAGACGTAACTGTGGGCTGTCCTGTAAGAAAGACAGCCATGTCTACCCTTCCCATCACTGTAGTTTGCTCACAAAAAATAAAAATGCAGCTATTAAGCAACTCTTACCATAAACTCCAGTAACCCTTCACTGATAGCTGTTGATTACATGAATGCACATTTATTAGTCAAAACCATACAGACACCTTCCCATGAAATGGCATCTACCATGGGCGTGTTCACACATCCTTCTCAATCACAGCTTCCCTGCCCCTGAGGGATGGCAACAGTCACTGGCCTTTCTGCAGCAACCAGCTCTTTCCACCACCAGACCTTGAGCATCCCAAGCACATTTCCAGCCTTACAGCTGGAGCATTTTTTAAAACCTCTTATTTCAGGACCTCAGGCTGCCCTTTCTGAAGGTAGGAGATAAGTAGAGACAGATGCAACTTAATTATGCAGATGGTGAGATCTGGGACAGAAAGGCTGAGATCCCCAGATGGTGTTTGTTAACCCAAACCTGCTCATGTAGGATCAAAGCAGTCAGACAGAAGAGAGCAGCATCCACACAGGGCCATTTACCCTGCCCTGAGACAGATGGATAAATCGCTTCCTCTGGTAAGAACTCTCTTGCTTTCCTAGATTAAACACCTCAGTCTCAAACAAATAAATGTGCAGGAGACTCGACAGCAGCTCCTTCTCATTCATTCTCTATCTCTGCAGTAAAAAAACCTACTTTCTTTAGGGCATTTTAAACAGAAAAATAAATAGAAAGCAGTTTTGCATTCCCTGGAAATGTAGGGTATTTCCTGAAAGGCAGCAGACATCATCTGTCACCCCAGCTACATCCGCCGTAATTTGCAGAAATACATAGGTCCAAAGTTGGCTGTGAGGTGAGGCAGAACAAGCTCCCCCACCCGGCAATCCGAGAAGAAGGAAAACGTGTCCTGGAAGAGCATCCTGAAGGGACTCAAGTCCTGGATGTGCATACTGATGTTAAACTCAGTTTCTGCAATGTCTACTGCTCTCTCGACCACGTACTCGTTCTGCAGCGGAGAGAGGGAGCACGTAGAATACACCACCTCTCCCCCTGGCCTCGTAGCGAGGATCCCAGCCCTGCAGGCAAGATGAGAACACACACACTGTCATGGAAAGATGAGGACTGTGTGGGACACCAGCTTTTCCACCTCCCACCCACTGACATTTGGAAGCCAGCACATAGCTCATAGCAGGTAAGAAATAAATCCCCTTGAACTCCACAGGCCCAGCAGTCTCCCTGTGTCACTGCAACCTCAGGACTGTTTTAGACCAGGATGATATGGGTCAAATAGCTGCTTAACTTAAGTAAAATACTTAACATGGGAGAGACACTACTGGAGAGCAGCTGGAATGAGTAATCCTGCCCTCACTTCCAAGGCAATAATGGGATAAGAGTATGAAAAGGGAAAGAGGATCTCATGGTTCATGCACTGCAGTGGGACTGCCCAATTGCCTCAGGTCACAGTCAAGTCATTCAGCCTTCCCATCAAAATGGGGTGATGAAGCACCCCCATGTCTTCCCATGTGCTGGGAGATGTGGATGCTCAGGAATCCTCCAGGGCTGACTGCCAAAACCCAGGAGATCATCACACAAAAGCACATTATACCCACCCCATTCCTTAGACCCTCCTCCCTATCTCTTGTGGCTGCCACTGGGGACAGAAAAGACATTTGATCTGACCAAAAATATCGGCGCCTTCTTACACTTACTATGATTTGATGTGTTCTACTATTGCCTTTCCAGAAAACTACATATGGTTTCCACATCTCCCAGTTTGGGACACAAAAAGTAAAAAAGAGATTTCAGTGTTGGTCATGGAGAGCTGCTACCCCGACAGAAATAGCACCAAAACACAGCATCGAGCTCACTCACATCAGCAGCTGCAGCTGCAGCATGGGCAACATCTGTCGCTCCTTGGTTCGTCTCTTGTGGAAGATGTTGTTCTCCTCCTCCATGACAGAGTGCCTGTCTGTTGTGCAGGGCACATCCACCAGCACCTGCAGCAGCAGAGGTCCTGCATCAGTCCTGGGCCAAGCTCAGCGAGTCCCCTGGTGCAGCCTGCCCTTTGCCCAGCTACTCTACCCTTGCCAGGCAACAAGTGGCACTTGGTACCTTGCCCAGATGATGCTGCCCAAGCACAGGTCCCTACCCACACTGATCTGTAACTCATCTGGCTGCTTTTGCATTTTGGAAATGTGCAGACATGGAAATGATGGATAACATCATGCTCTCACGTGTCCTCATTTAATGTTTCTACTCTGTGTATCTTCCTGGAAGGTGTTACCATGGCTACAACCACACATGGCCAGAGTTCCTGCAGTGACACCTCCCAGGATAACAAACCCAGCTCCCATGGCTGGACATGGCTTAGAAACAAGAATTATCTGATCTTCACATTTAAGTCCTTCCAGGTGATGGGTTAGAACATTATTTTTAAGGGCTATTGTGCAGGTGAACAAAAGTACTACTCCAAATGCACCAGATCCTGCAGGAAGGGTAAAGCAGGAGGAAGTATTACTCCAGATGTGGCTTAGACCTTCTCCTTCTCTGCATTTAAGTTATGGTGAACTATACAATTACACTGTAGAATAAGCTGCTGTCTTCCTCTGAAACAGGAATAAAGTGACCTAGATGGGTTCATCTTCACCAGCTCCCAATCACCTACCTTATGGAAAGTGCCACTTTCCAGCTGCCCCCAGTCCCTTCCGTCATAGGATGTGATGCTCACAGTTTCTCTGATTTCTCTGGGAACATAGCTTTGGAGAATCTGGTACAGCCGCTTTGTCCGGGAAACGGAGACATCATTGGCTGCCAGGTGCCCTGAGAGGACAAAACAGGCACACTGGGAATGTCACCCTTGCAAAACTACACCTGATTCCCAACTCTTACAACCAGAAATGATTAAGGGTCAGGCATTAACAGGCACAGCACACTCTTCCAGCTGTGTTTTACGCCCAGGGATAGGGAACACCCACCTCCACTTACCACAAATCCCAGTCTGCAAGAGAGCCAGAGTCTTGCCACCCGGAGCCGCACAGAGGTCGAGGACAAAGTCACCTGGCTGCACACTGAGTGCCAGGACGGGCAGGAGAGATGCTGCGTCCATCAGATAATAGCTGAGGAGCCCCAGAGTGTCTGGCCTGGAAATCACCAGTTTGCATAAAAAAAGGAAAACGTGTGAGGGGAAAAGAAAACAGTAGCTGGAAGTGAGGGTGGGGATGTAGGGAAGCAGCAGGTGCTCACACCCACACAGCCCCCGAGGCTGGCAATGGCAGCACCACAGGGGTGTCTGTCCAGGGATCTCACCAGGCAGGGCGGAAGCGCGTGATGTCACCCCTGGGGAAGGTGTAACACTTGATGGTGGAGCTGATGGAGGCACGAAGTGGTGGTGACACCTCTGCCTGTGTCATCGTGTCTGCCTGCATCCCTGTCCTGCCCTCGCCAGACCCGTCCTGGGATCTGCTTTCCCCTCTTCCTGCTTCCTCCGCAGCTGCACCCTGTGCCGGTCCCTGCACCTTTCTGGAGGCTTCAGAAATAAAATCGGTGGCACTCAGCAGCTCCAGCTCTTGGGTGACATGGTCAACTGAAGAGAAGTTGTTGAAGAGGGCACCGTACTTCTGCTCGCAGAGCAGGCTGGCACGGACTGAGGGCCACAGGTCCTTCAGCTGCAGGCTGTAGTTCATGTCAAAATGGTGCAGGGCCAGCCGCGTGGGTGGGATGCGGGGGGCTGTGGCAGCCTGGGGGGGACCAAAAACACCAGAGGTGTTAAAAGACAAAATACCTCCGTATCCCAGTGCCCATCCCCGCAGCCTCGACATTTTTCTGGGAGAATCCAGTGCCAGATTCTGCCCTGTCCAAAGTCCCTGGGGCCTTTCTGCAGCCCCGGAAAGTCGTCGCGCCCCTGACACCCGTAGGCTGGAGGTCTCCTGGGGCAGGGGGCAGGACGGGAAGCGGCTGCATGGGGCTGGGGGCACGGGGTGGGCAAAGAGGGGAACGGCTCAGCCTGCAGCGGGGTCACGGGGGTGCAAAGGGGGAGCAACGGGGTGAAACAGGGAGATGAGGAGGGGTATGACACGATACAATAGCAACAAAACGGGGTAGAACGGGGTGCAACGAGGGGCTGAATGGGGAAACGAGGAGGCACGGGATGGGGAGACAGCAAGGGGCGCAGCAGGCGTAGGACTGGGAAAGCTGTGGCACAGGGGAGGTGCGGGAAGGGAAGAGGGGCCGCGGCGAGAGAAAGGGACCGCAAAAGCGGGGAGAAACGAGGGGGTGCACCGCCGCGCGACGGGGGTGCGGGTGCGCTCACCCACTTCTCCTTGTAGCGGTGCCGGCGCTGCCCCGGGCCCAGCCCCGGCGGCGGCCCCCGCGCCAGCAGCGCCGCCCCCGCCCGCCCGCGCCCGCCGAGCGCCGCCATCGCCGGCCCCGCCCCGCCCCGCGCCTTCCGGGGCGGCCCCGGCACCGGCCCCGGCCCCGGCCCCGGCCCCTTCCCGCCCCCCGGCCGGTCTGGTAGCGGCTGCTGGAAGGGACCCGGCAGCAGAACGGGCCCGAGGGCTGAGCCGTTGCCCCAGCCCCGCGGCTTCCTTCCGGCCCCCGCGCTGCCAAAGCCCCTCCCGACCGCCGAGGTTAACACCCTGCGCCTACCGGAATGAAGCTCCGTTTCAATCCGCTAGGATTTAAACTCGACATCCAGCCGCAACAGACTGCTGCAGGGAGGAAGAACGGCCGCGGTTAAAAGGTGGTGGTTGTTTTCACCTCGAATAGCTGGGAAAGGGTTTTGCTGCCTTGTTGATGTTGACCTAAAGATTGACGGCCGCGACGATCTCTGTTTTGAAGCCGTAGCAACGAGAACAGAGGATCCCCATGGTTGGATGCCCGAAACGACGTTTGGTGGGTGACCATTGTTTAAAAGCAGGATTGGTAACAGGATGAAAGACTGAGCAAGTTTGGGCAAGAATTTAGTGGTAGCTGACAGGATGAAGGTGTAACCTCTAGTTACCTTAGCTAATTTTAATAAAATGCTAAAAGTTATACCCCTCTGTGAATAATTAACATGCTAATCTGGTTACCTCGTTTTAAACACAAGCTTAGATGCATATGTATAGTTAATTTGGTAACCAATTAAGCATTTCATTATGATTTTCCTGTCTCCTGAAAGGTGTGCTGGCTGATGTTAAACACCCAGCACTGCTCAGGGTTTGAGCAGGTGAAACCACCACCTTGCCCATCTGCAGCTATATGGCCAGTGGCTCTAGGCAAGAACAAAGTCAACCACAGCCAGAAGGCAGTAGCAGGTGACAGTGTAGGACAGCTGAGTTTTCTGGACAGAAATTTCTCTCCTAGAAAAGGGTCATTCCCTTTAGTTACAAGTTACTGTACGAACAATATTGGTCCTGAGGGGCTTGGAAACAGCCCTGTCGCTCCGAAAGACCCACAGTGATTTCTCCTTAACCCAGTACAAATCAGAAGCACAAGAACTAGCAAATAAACAGTGGGTGTTTCCATGGGAACTCTGAATGTTTAATATGGAAAATTACAGAACATCAACACGTTTTCTGGGGTGGCTGCTTGTCTTCCAGGACAGACGCAGTGACGGGCTGAAGCTCGGTGGTGCCAGGAATCCATTCTGTCCACACTTGACGTGGAGGACGAAGGGGGAGGAAGCAGTACTGTGGATCCAGGAACCGCCGACATGGAAGCAGATGGACAATGACACCCGGCTTCACTTCAGCTTCTTAAACAGTGTGTGAGCAACCTGCAAAGAAGAGACAAAGCATTTGGTCACTCATAGTTTAGGGCAGGCAATCAGCAGGGTGTTACTAACTGCCTCTTTGGTTTCTGGGTTGCCAACGCAGCCTTCTGCTCTTCTTAACGTTTTGCAACAATTCGTTCAGCAGGGACGCTGCACCCGCGTGTGCTGCACTTACACAGTGGTCCCTGGCGTGCAGGAAGTCAAAGAGCTCCTCTGTGCACTGCTCTTCTGTCTGGGACCTGGAGGACACCCGCGCGTCGCACTGCTCCAGCCGCTCCCGCGCCTTGGCACACTTCTCCGTCTGCTCACAGCGCTCCCGGATCGTGGTTAGAGGATCCTGCAGGGCACGGGGCTGCCGTGAGAACCGGGAGACCCCGACACGCAGCTCCCTCCCCCCCCCCCCCCGAGGCCCTTGCTTCGACAGGGAGCCACGCAGCCCCCAGACCGCCTCCCCGCCAAGCGCTGGATCGCAGCGACGGCGGCCTGAGCCCCTGCGGGCTTCTGTGTCACTGCTGAAAGGCACCGGGTTTTCTCCCCCCGTCACTGAAAAGGCTGCAGGCCTCCCGCGCCCCGCGGCTCTTACCACCAGCTCCTCCTCCTCCTCCTGGGGAAAAAAAGGAAAAGAAAGCACAGCCATTACCGACCGTCCGGCGGCCCCCGCCCGGCCCGGCCCGGCCCGGCCCGGCCCCTCTCACCTCGGGCTCCCCAGCGTGAACGACGCTGTCGCGCAGCCCCATCGCGCCGCGCCCGCCGCCCAGAAGGACTCGCCAGGGTCACCCGGCGGAAGCGGCCCTGCCCGCCCGGCGGCGGAAGCGGGGAGCGCTCCCGGGGGGCGGGGTTCGGGCCTCCCCTCCCAGCATGGCAGCCGGCGGCAGCCCCGGGAGGGCTGCTGCGCCGCTCCCGCCCTTCTTTTAGCTCCTCTTCCTGGGGATCGCAGCCCTGGAGCCTGCTCGGCTTGGTCGCCGCTGCCGGCCCCGTGTGAGAAGGGGACGCCGCTCGGCGCGACCTTCCTAACATGGCCGCCCGCGCCCTCCTTCCCGCAAGATGGCGGCGGCGGCCCCGGGGAGGGCGGGGGCGGCGCTGCCCCCGGCGGCGCCGAGCGGGGCCATGGCGGCGGAGGGGCCGCGCAGCCTGTCGGCGCTGAGCGCGGCGGCCGTGAGCCGCAGCATGGCGGCCCTGGAGCGGGACGTCTGGGGTAAGGCGCGGGCGGCGTGGGGCGGCGGGCGCGGGGCCTGCCCGCACCCTGGGGCCTGCCCGCACCCTGCCGCCCTCTCCCTCTGCCTCCGCAGCGCTGCCCGGGCACCTCCTGCGGGGGCTCTTGCCGCTTCTCACCGTCTTTCGCCTGGAGCGGGCCGAGGACGCCGCGCGGAGAGCAGGTGACAGACCCGTGGGGGGACTTGTGGGCGGGAGGGACGAGCCCCCCGCGCCCTGGGGGCAGGTCCTGGAGAGGGGAGCCCGGCATCGGAGGGACTCCGGCTGGAAGGAGGACCCTGCGCGGGAGGGATGGACCCCTGCGGGCTGGAAGCGGGAGCCGGGGCTGGAGAGGTGAAAAGGCCCTTTTGTAAGGGGGGGGATATATCCGGAGCACAGTCCCTGCCATCGGAGGTGGCCCGGCCACCTCCCCACACCCTCGAGCCCCACACCCAGGCAGGGTCCACGCAGCAGTCTGGTCCTTTCCCTAACTCTGCTTATTTCAAGGGCCAACAAAACCAGCCATTTTTAAACTCGGTCCCTTTCAAGGCAGCAGCCTTCCCTTGCTGCAGAGCACCATCCTTTAGCTGCCAGGGCCTGGGTCTGCACCCCCCTGAGCTGCCCCTCCTGCCCGGTGCCCCTGCGAGCTCCAGGGCAGGCGCTCGGGCAAGGAGAAGGGGTGCAAACCCCCTGTTGATGATGGTTGTTTCCCAGGCCTCTCGACACAGCCTATCTGGCGCAAGCTGTGGGACGATGTGATGAAAACCAGGCCACCCAACTCGGAGGTGAGGAAACGCTGCCAGCAGGAGAAGGGGCACGACCCAGGTTTCTTCTGTGAGGTTTCCTTTCAAAGCCTGCCTGTGCTGCTGGCTGCCTCCGAGTGATTGATGGTGCTTGTTTATAAGCGTTCATAGAGCTCTGGACCAAGGCACAACCCTGGTAATAAGAGCATTTTGGGAAATGGGGTTCTTAAAAGGAGGTGTAGTGTGCAGCCACACCCTGCATGTCACACCAGTGAGTTTCCCAAAAGCATAAATCCTGTCTTTAGAAATGTAATTCCTAGGGAAACAGGATAAAAACAGTTTCTTATCACATATCATGCTTACACCTACGCTGCCAAAAAAATGCACTGATGTCCTAGAAAGCAATAGAAAAATACTTCCAGAAGACAGTGAGTTTGGACAAATGGTTTTACATAGGAAACCTGAAGCAATTCCATTGATTCATCGCTGCAAAATAGTAATTAGCAGACAACTTAACCACAGCCTATAAATAGATGCTCGGGAAGAAAATTCCTGATGATGTGGTTTTTTAAAAGGCAAAAACATGGCTTAGCTTCAAACTACTGAATATGTTTAAATCAGGTCAGAAGCAGGATGTGTGTGATGGGAGTAACTGTTTTTCAATAAACACACTGAGGAAGGATGTTGAGAACTAGAAAGGTGGTTTCAGTTGTGCTAGGAGTAGGTTTTTTTTGATACCACCTTTACCAAGTGAGTAGATAGCAATGATTTAACTTTAAAAGAATGAGAAAAATTGTGGCTGACTTTTTTTTTTTTAACTACGGCCCTGTTGTTTAACTGCAGAATATAACTTGTTGGAGGAAGAAGTTCCTCGAAACGTTCTTCTCAAACGTTCTTCATGGTGTTCTGGATGTTTCTTCTGACTGGCGTCTCAATGACCATCACTTTTCACCACTGCTCCACAGCTCCCCCCACGTTTCCCAGCTCACCCTCTGCAACATGCTGCAGGGTGCGGTGGAACTCGCTGCTGAGCACAACCAGAAAGTGCTTGAAAACCTGGCTGGTTCCCTGCGGATCCTGAAGTTCCAGCACCTCCTCTCCTCCGACCAGACCATCAGGCATTCGCTGGTTTTACTTCTTCACCGGCTGATTCACCACGGCTCTGTCAGCCAAGTGTCCATGTACTCCTGGCCTGTTCCCGACACGGTTCTGCTTGTTCTCATTTTGAGCATGAGTGCTGGGTTCTGGCGCTCAGGAAATGCCCTCGCCTATCACAGCAGCCCGTGTGGCCTTTGCAGAGAGGTAGACAAAGCCCAAAGCCAGGAGTCAGCACAAGAGCGAGCAGAGCGGGTCCGTTGTGGCGAGAGGGAGCAGAGTGATGGCAAGAACCAGAAGGGATCCCCCAGAGCCCTGGAGGAGAATGATGTGGAGATGAATGGATGCAGGGCTGACACCCACCTGAACCCTGTTCTCTCTGGACCAAGTCCTCCTCTGCAAAACCAAGCATGTGTGGAGGCAAGCAGTGAGGTGCCCTGTGACCACACTAGCATTCAGGAAGGATCTTCTCCTCATTGCACCTCAGACCAGCTGTCCTGTCACCCCATTCTTCGAAAGACACGCAGACGGCTGAAATCTGCAGTGGGGAAGAAACGTCGCTGCCTCAGACGAAACAGGGGACCACGTGCTGACCCAGAAGACCTGTATGATTTTGTTTTTACTGTTGCTAGAGAGGATAATTCAGGGTTTCTTGACAAAAATGATGCCACAGAGGGAGAAAACGCTGAGAACTGGACTGTTTCCTCCCCAGGATCTCTGTGCACTGGCCACGCCGGATGTAAGAAAAGAGGAGGATCTGCTGGGACCTTTTCTCTGAAAGTTGCTCACCGCTTCCGAAGTGTATCCACGCTGGAATTGTTCTCCATTCCTTTGACTGGGGAAACATGTCGGACTCTGAGTAACCTGCTGAGCTCCTGGGTGTCTTTAGAAAACTTGGTTCTGTCTTACAATGGTTAGTGGTGCGGACAGGTTGCTTCCTGCCAGACTTGGTACTTCCTACTCAGGTTTACCCTGACTTTATTTTTACTGGAATGGGCATTATAAGAGTATTGGTACCCAATCTTGAGAATGGCATCCGTAGAGATGGTTAATGAGTGTGAGGACATGTATGAGGGAGAGATTGGGGCCCTTCTGCACCAGAATAGCCCTTGGCCATGTGCTTAAACACCATCCAGCGAGGGGGAGGGGAACAGCCAGATCTCCCATATATACAGTCTAGCTTAAGAACACATGGGTAAAGCAGTCTGTGAGTGTAGCCTTTGACTTAGGTTGCTCGGCCACTGGTGCTGCTCCAGTTGCCTGTGTAGGTGTCTGTACAGGCACAGCTAACACCTTTCTGTACAAATGCTGTTCCAGGCTTAGGTGCTAACATCTTCTGCATCCTCTCTGGGCTCCGGGCCCTCTCCCGCCACTCAGACTGCCAGCTCCACGTGTTGCGCCTCAGCGATGTCTTCTCCCACATGCCTTGCATGGAGCTTGTTCACTGCGTCCTGAGTGCCTTTCCCCAGCTCCACACACTCTCAGTCAGCTTCGACCTCAAAAACCAGCTGGAGGGGAACAGGCCAGAAGGGAATCCAAGCTGCAGTGAGGCAGAAATCCCAGGTAGGAAGCAGATTCTGTATGAGGACCAAGGTGTGGCAGGCAGATAAAGCTGTAAAAGATTGGCAAGCAGATTTGAAGTCTGTGCTGTTACAGTGATGTGTAAGTAAGCACATCCAGCCTCACCTTTCTGATGTAGACGGTGTTGCAATTTGTCATTTCCAGTCTGTAACATGCTTTGTGGAGTCTGAGACTTGGACAAAGCATTTTATTGCTGTTATGCCAGTCTGCTGCAACACCAGCTTTGTACAGGGCCAGCCATAACCTGCTAGTGGTGACTGTCCACGCAGCCCCCAGGGAGTGTATCCCACCACACCAGTAAATTGATCAGGAGCTTTTGCTTTGCCCATCCTATTGTGAGGCTCCAAGCCTTGGACAGACCCTTTAAGCAGAGGGAAAGTATCTCTTGATCATCACAATACCACAGGTGATGGCAAAGCACTGCCCAAGCCTCTGGATTTCAGTCTGGAAGCTATGGCAGTGTGTTCTCAGCTCACGGGTCTCATCACCCATATTAGCCCTTGAATGACCAGAAGAGCAGTAAACAAAGTCTGAGAAAGTATGGAGTGTGGTCAGTGAAGAGCTGTGCTCTGGAAGGACTGGTTTGTGTGTAAAGGGTGACCATTTCTCAAGTGTTGTTTCCCTGCCAAAACCCAGTAGAAACTGGTGTTCCTGTGGTCTGGCAGGAGTCCTGAAATAAGCCTTAGGTTGCCATAGGTCTCAGTTGCCATAGAGCTCTGTGGGGCAGGGCACAGTGCACAGACACTTTCTGCCAACCTAAATGATAGTCATGTGAGGCACAAGGACTTCTTGCTTGCTCTAGGACCTAGCTATGTTGAAGATGGGCACTCCAGACCAAGGTCTTTTGTTGTTTTTCTTCCCTTAGAGAGCTGCCTGGAGCAGCTGGAGATCCGATTCCCCAGGGAACCTCTGCACACTGCATTCCTGCTGCCAGTGCTCAAGGCATCAAAGTCCCTCCAGCAGTTGTCCCTTGACAGTGCCACGCTGCCCTGTTCCCAGGAGCTTGGGCTCCTTTTGAAAGCCCTCAAAGGTACTCTGCTAACCTGCAGGAGGCATCACTGTGACACATAGAGGAGCTTTCTTGCTATGTTATTCCAAGCTTTGGTCAATTTCTTTAGTGTGGACATCCTCAAAGTCTCCTGAGAAAAAGAAATAGGTATCAGCCTTCCCAGTTTCTGTGCTGAGCATATAAGTGATCCTGCACAGCAGGATGGTTCATTTTTAATTACCAACCATCCAGCACAAATTATCCACAGTCCAACTCAGTTTCTGGGCATTAGCTGGTAATTGGGTCAGGGTCTTTTTATCTCGAAGACTTACAGTACTTTACTTGAGAATTTGTTTTGATTTTAGAGTGTAATCCAAATTTGAAGAAACTGAGCTTTCATGATGTGAACCTCGCTGAGCACCAGAAAGAAGTTCTGCTTTTGCTTCAGGATCCTGTCCTGCAAGGTACAGCAAACTCCTTTGTGCTGGTGCCTGTAAAGGTGCTGCAGGTGGCTGCTTTTGGCTGCCTGACATTTAAAAGGTGATCTTTGGATGTGCCAGCTTTAGCCAAATGTCACTGGGGGCAATTTGTAGCTTTTGGCAGAGTGGGACTGTGTCTGGTTCGTTGTGCCAGCAGGGCAGAGAGGAGGAGCTGCAAAGCTGGTGTGTGCTGCAGAGAGGAGTCCATAGTCTTAACTGTAGAATAGAAGTTTCTAACCTGCAGAGTGCATCAGCCTGTAACTGGGTCAGCTGGCAATGTCACTTCCCTGGGTGTGATCTCTGCTGTTTTCTGTGACAAGAGCTGCAGTGCTGCTGTATGCTGTCCACTGCTGGGGAAGCTTTGTCTTGCATATATGCATTAGGGGCTGGAGCTGTCTGCAGGATGTAATTATGGAATAACGAAGTGTGCAAGGGAGTACTAACGTGCACTGTCAATCCCTTTCTTCTGCAGAAATCACGTTTTCCTTCTGCCGGCTGTTTGAAAGCTCCACTACTGAGTTTTTGTCAGAAATAATCAATACAGTGAAAAGAAATTCATCTTTGAAGAGCCTCAAACTGCCTGGGAATCGCCTTGGTGGGTATTGTGGATGTTTTTGTGGGGCCTTGACTTTAGACCAGCTTTCTTGGAGATAACTTCAGGGTTGGAGTTTGGACCATTGCTAGCTGGGTGACCTCTGTGCCAAGCTTAGCGCGTGCATGAGCAGAGTGAACTCAGAGGAGCAATGAGTTCCTTTGCTGAAGGCAGAATTCCTGTTCCATTCAGCAATGTACCAAGAGCCCAGGTGTTCCACGGGCACTACAGTTGCTTTTCTCTGCAGCAGAAGCAATGATCAGTGGGACTCCAGATCTGACTGAACACTGATTTGCTTCAGACTTTTTATCAGGAACAGATCCAGCAGCAAATGCACTGCCTCTCATCCAGAGGCACAAATTTTGCCCAAGTTTGGGGATTTTGTGCCTTAAAAGCTGCTGGCAGCCACTGGATGGATGGGAATAAGTAAAGGAAGAGCTCGTGTCAAAGAAATGGAACTGCATTTACAGAAATTAAAGACTTTTTGTATCACAGGCCAAGAAGAAATGTCAGAAATAAATTTCAGGTAAATCCAGAATATTGTTTTCTGTTCTTTTAATGAAACGGAATGGAAAAGCTTGGGATCACCTGAAATACACCTCATTTCTGAGGTTTGAGTTTAACCCTGTGCTATTTGTCATTTTTAAAACAAAGCTGTGTATTGACTTTTCAAACAAAACCAGGATTTTTCCAGTGAAACAAACTGCCCTATCAGCAAATGTTTCCATTGCCTTGAACACTGCTCAGTAGGGTGAATTTGCTTTAGGCCACTGAAGGTGTAGAGATGAGCCCTTTGTGCTATGTGCACATGCTCACAGCCTCCTTTCTGCACTATGATCCCAGCTCTGTGGACATTTAAATATTTAAGAGTGTTCCCAGTTTACATCTAATGCCTTCTTTTCTCTCCTCTTAGGGAATCACAGGCTGGTTGCCCTTGCAGATATTTTCTCTGAAGATTCATCCTCTTCTCTTTGCCAGCTGGATGTCAGGTATTACGACACTCTAAACACACTGAATTTCTTGTTTGGGGAGGGTTAGAGCTGAACTGAGCTCAGACAGCAGAAACCTGAGCATGGTTTTGTTCCTTCCTCAAGGGAACATGTGTCCAAGAAAAGCTTAGAGAAACTCTGCTATGGGCACATACAACCTCAGGGACCTCCAGCATCTCACTGTCCCTTTTATAAATGAGTCAAGCTCTACTTTAAAAGCAGCTTTGGTTTGCTGCTCCCTTGGGAGGCTGCTGCAGGCCCTTCCTGTACTGCACTTTGGAAGTAACCTTCCTACATAAATTTGTTCCCACTGCCCTGGAGAAGGATGAGTGCTGTCAGTGCCCCAGGCAGATCCTGTGAAGGCATCTGCATTCCTTTCATCATCCTTGGTCTTCCACCTGAACTGCTGCTCTTTGAGCCTGAATGGCCATAAAGATGGGCAGTAACCTTTCTGAAGCACATGGAGGGTGGCATTTCTGCAAGCTAATTACTTTTTTGCTTCATTTCCCCCCTCTTCTTTCCTTTACATTCTAATGTCTCAGGTTGCTGAGAGTATGAAGGCTTGGCCATTTATTTAACCCTGGCCACTCCTTCAGCAGCTTTGAATCCTACAAGATTAAGTCCATCATGCAGCTTTGTATTTGTTTATACATCTATGCAGGGGCAGTGACCTTTAAGTTTCCTAGAAAGACCAGGATCTGACAGATGCTCTCCAAATTTTCTCAGAAGGAAGAGATACATGAACATGTACCATTGAGGCTTGCACTGGGACCTGCAGGTTGGGCCAGGCCCTTGGGCCAGGCAGTAGACAGGTACTATGAGACTGAAGTGCTGCTGGCCCAGCAACATTTTAAGGCCACAGCTAGGTCTACTTAAGTCAGTAGGAAGGAGGCCAGGATAATAAGTTTAACTGGTCAGTGATTACCACCTTAATTTTAAGCAGCTTCCAGACCTTCATATTACTCCATTTTGTTTTTCATCAAAACTAAAAGACCACTCACACCTTGTATTCCTGAAGAAGGCTGTACTTTGCATTAAAACATCCTCAAGTACCTGCACTGGCAGTTAATTTAAACTGCTCAAATTATAGCCTAGACTCTTACTGACACTGGTTTGCTTGGGTTTTTTTGGTCCTCCTTTCCCTGGATAGCTCAAATTGCATCAAACCTGATGGGCTCCTGGAGTTCACCAAGAAGCTGGAAGGCCACATCCAGCAGAGAGGGGGACAGATTCAATTCACACACCTCCGCCTCTTCCAAAATTGGCTGGACCAGGATGCTGAAACAGCTCAGGAAGCCCTGCGACGTCTCAAAGCTGTGTGCAGTGTGGTCAACGACTCATGGGACTCCTCCCAGGCCTTTGCTGACTACATCAGTGTCATGTGATGGAGGCAGGAGCAAACTGATCAGCTTCAACCTAAGCAGTGTTGTCCCTGGCCAATAACTTTATAGCACAAGTGGGATTTTTTCCCCCCTCATTCAAGCAGGGTACAGTTGTTCTTGTCACTTTTCATTTGGAGAAGGAGTACCAAAGTGAAGTGACACAAGACCATGTGGGTCAACAGCTGTATTTCTAGTTTGAATATTTTAAGGGGGACAAATATTAAATGAGCTGCCGTGACCCTACAGATCTCTGGACAAGTAGTTATTTATTTTACTCAGCATTGTTACAAATTCCATGTTGTTTCAGCCGGTATCTCATCAATAACTATCTCCATCATTGGAGAGACTCAGCTATCTGGTTGTGTTCCACTGGCAACCAGCTCTAGTTGACCTCTTTTTAGCTGGTGCATTGGACAATATGACCTTGAGATCCCTTCCAACTTCAACCATTCTGTGATCTGTGAAATAAGAACTCCTCCCTCCCCTTAAAGGTAGTGGAAAACAAGCTAAAAAAATTCCGCAGCCTTGACCTTTTACATTTAGAAAATTTTACTTTATAAAAAAAAAAATATTTATGTACCAAGTAGCCTACTGTCTATTTGCAGTGATGTTCCCCCTCTCCAATGTCTGCAAACATTTTACACAGGTTTCGAATAGTTTCTTCTTTTGTAACATTTTTATAATAAAAATATAATTAAGACCCATCATGTACCAAAGTGTGAATTTTATTTACTGGCTTGTAATGATCTGATCTAATTAAAACACTCTGCTAGATCAGGGAATCCTGCCCATAACAAAGCAAGTGGTTTTAGAAATAGTTACTTTACTAGAGCCTGATTTCCTGCGCCTGCATGATCTTTCAGGACAGGTGTTTATACAACCTGAAATTTGTTTCCCTCATGAATCCTTTTGCTCTTGAGTAATCAGCAAGATTCACAATTCACAACAGAAATGGATGCTGCAAGTTTCTGATTAGGAGCTGTAAGCCATAGCTGTCAAGGGAGAAAACATGACCTAGCACATCAAGTGCTAGAAAACTGGCTTCACTTAAACCTGAAGACAAGACTTGGCACAGACACCCAACAGCACGAGAACCAGGGCTGAATCCAATCAAGCACACAAGGTCCAGGTATTCCCAGTCCCCAAAGGGCTGTTTTTCAGGCACACAATACAACAGCAGAGAAAAAACCATGAACTCCTTGCTGTTGCAGCAGACTGACCAATGCCTCTCAGAAACCACGCTGTTCTGCTATTCCACAGCTACACAACAATCCATCAAGTACTGCAACCCACTGCCCCTTTCCTCTGAAGGGATTGAAATGGGGTGTTCTGCCACAGCAGCCTGCCCTCGCCCCCACAGGGGGCAGTAACCTGTTAGGGAATCCCTCGCTGCTCCTCATGGGAGTGATGATGAAAGGTGAAGGTGACAGCAGCATCCCACGCAGCCTTCAGCACAGAGTCCTGCAGCCCCCGCTTATCGGCACAGTGGTTCCACTGGGAGAGGTCAGAGGTACAGTCGGACCCCTCAGGAGGGGGCCGTACCTGGTGGCCGTTCACACAGCGACGACACTTGATCCTGGAACAAAGCCAGCATGAGGTCAGTGCAAGGTTCCCCAACTTCTTTAGCACACGGGTTGCAGCCCAGTAACATCTGGATTAACACCCCCTCCCCTGCAACTCTGACAACTGGATTTTCAGACAGGATTAATTACTAACATTTATATACGCAACCACCTCCTGGCATATGTGACAGATGAGGAATGACTCACATTTTGGAAGCCCTGGGGTTGTGTTTCTAAGGGCACTTCCCCTCCATGTTTACCTATGTGGGAATGATCCAGCAGGACCTGGAGGAAGTTCAAGAGGAGTTTCCCCTGAAAGGTGTGCAATGTTGCTTAGAGTGGACCTTGACGGAACACCCCTACTGCTATCAGATTCTTAGCACTGCATCAGGCTTCCTGAGTTCAAGGGAGTGCACGGTGCTCAAACTGCTCCACCCTGGCTCCCACCATGGCCACCAGATTATGCTCAGGCTGGTTTGGAGATGCCCTACTAAGCTGCCAGTAAGGAGACCAAAGAGCAGCAGCAGCCCTGCCAGCAAAGCTCGTTGCCATGCAGACAAGATACCCACACAGAGCTAAGCTTAGAGTCAGCTTAAAACTAATCCTTCTCATTTCTTGCCTGAACTAAGAATCTTAACTTTCACAGTGAATGATTTTCCAGCACTCCCTGTCCTCTTTCTGGTGGCTACAATACTACAATGTCAGCGATGGAGGAGAAGGGCAGACAATGGAGAAGATTAATTTAGTCCCCAGAACAGCACATGGATTGGCCTCATGAATTCTTAGCTGATGGAGTAGCCCTGGCAGTGGAAGAAGCTCAGCATTTGGAGACCATAAACCTTCAGGAGAGTGGCAAGGAAGGACAAAACTGGGCTCCACCAATTTGAACAGCTCTGATCAATTTATCTCTTTTCATTCTTTTTCATTCTTTTTCATTTCATGTATTTCACAGCCTACAAACACAGGCAGCAACAAGTTACTTTACTCACTTGTTCAGCCAGCACCGCTTTTCTAAGACAACAAAAAGGGAGGAGAGCAACAAAGTGCTCATCTCCAGGTGGTTAACAGCTTTGAAAAACAGAGACACTTGAGGCCTTCTCTTCCTGAGCTCCCTCCTGCTGCCAAGGAACCCCAAATCCCTGAATTAAACTGTGGAGTGTTTTTTTTTCCTGACCTCATCCATTAGTTATTCAGTGTACTCACTTGTCATGGGTGTCACTGGTGGTGGTTTCATTCAGCGTGAAGAGCTCCTTCAGCTCCCCAAGTGAGAAGTGCCTTTCTACATCCTGCTCTTCATCCACCACACAGCTGCTGAGAGCCTTCTTGTGGGTCTGGCGCTGGAATATCTTCTCCTCTATGGTCCCTGTCTACAGGAGAGACAGTCAGAGACAAAGCACAGTTGGGACACTCAAGGAGCACTGCACTGGGGAAGTGTCATGGATCAAATGGCAGCAGCTGCCAGGACCATTTAGTTCCTTGCCAGACCAGCAGAAATGATGGGCAAGTTTTATTAGCTGCACTCCAGCCATGTCCAAATTTGGTTGCTGATCTAACCCAATTTTGCTTCTCTTGTCTTCAACTGCAGCTACAGGTGTGGATCCAATAGAGACATGGATGAGGAGGAAGAGGTGGAGCTGCCACTTGTGCTGACAGGAAGGGGAAGTACCTGAGCAGCTACAGCCACTCCTTGACAAAAAAACCCAAACACAACCTCCCACAAAAACAGCAACCAGCACCAGCCCTGAGTGACATGAGCATCAGCATTATTTGCTGCTTCACTGACACACCAATCAATCACAACCCGCTGTGTGGAGGGAGAGGAGGAGAGAGGGGGGTGATAAGTCATGATTTGCAGTCTGGTTTCCTAGTTGTAAAATCAAAGGAGCTCCCTGCTTCCAGGTGCAGGCAGGTCAGAGAAAAAGTGGAACACTTAAAGAAAAGATGGACAAAGAACATCTGTCCCGTTTCCCACAGTTGGCAAAGTAAAATGGTAATTGATCAATGAACACAAGCTTAAAAAAAAAGACCAAACCCAAACAAAAAATCCAAACTGACACAAAAAAAAATCTCAGTCTGAACTAATGAGAGGTGAAGGTGAACAAAGCCGAGAGGGGATACTTCTGAGCAGTAATCATTACTGGCACTGCTGGACAAAGTGTTACAGTATCCTAAAAATCCTGGTCTCCTTTGTGCTTTTCCTTTACAGAGCAGCTACCCCACTTGCTGACTGGCAGCTCTATTCCAAAAGCTGCTGCAATTCTGGGAATGTACTTGCTGTTTATTAAGTACACAGACACCCAACCAGCACAGACTGCAGCCAGACTGAAAAACAGTAACTTTGGCATCAGACACCTCAGGAAATTACATAAATCAGATGGCTAAATTATTTAAAATCAGCATTTTATCTGGAAAGCCACAGCTGCTTCTATTTCTCAGAAGCTCATCACCATTAGAAACCAAAGCCTATAGCAATGACCCCCTCAGCTTGAACCTTCAAGGTTTTCCGTGGCAACACATCTAAGGGCAGGAAGCAATTAAGTTCCAATCAATTCTGGCCACCAACACAAAAGAATTCTTGCCCTTCTGGTCCCAGTCACAGCAGCTGCAGTCTGGGCTACCACCAAGAACTCCATGTGGAGGAGGTAGTGAAGTTAAGACTCACTGAAAGCAGTCGGTAGATGTAGCATGTCTTCTTCTGGCCATCCCGCCACACGCGAGCCATGGCCTGCTCATCATTAGCTGGGTTCCAGTCTGGGTCAAACATAACCAGTCTGTTAGCCCCGATCAAATTCAAACCACAGCCACCAGCTTTGCTGCTTAACATGAAGATAAACTCAGGGCTCTGTGGAAAAAGGCAGGCTCAGATTAAACTCCAGAGGCAGCCATATTTTCACTCACAGCATTCAGAACTGGAAGGAGATCTGCTCACTTCTGGCAGGTTCTACTTACTGAGGGGCTGTTGAATCGCTCCACAATCTTTGCTCTCTTCTTGATGGACATGGTGCCATCCAGACGGACATATAAATACCTAGGATATACAGCATTTACTACAGTCAGACTGCTGCCATCTTCAGAGCATCCTACTTGAAAAACATTCACAAACAGCCTTGTAACAAGAGCCTTGGCTTTAGGAGCTTCTGTGGAGGGCCACAGCCTTTCTGCTGAGTGACCCTGGTCACCAAAGCACAAGCCACATCAGTTCCAATTTAGGAGTATCTGAGGTAGAAAAAAGATCTCAAGTTCCTGCTGACAGAAACTTTAAAAATAGGCAGTTTTGTTTACAGTGTGGGCTGCAAGTACAACCTTGCAGGATTAAACACATGAAACCCAAAGACAAACCTTCTGTTCCTGCAGAGCTTTTCAAACAGGTCCAGTGTCTGAGTGTAGTTAGACACTAAAACCACTTTGTCATTACTGGTGCTTTTTGTAACAGCAAGGATGTAGTCCAAAACCAGCATCTTTCCTAGGTAAAAAGGAAAGAAGAAAGTTAGAGCAGTTCCAAAATTCCAGACCTTGCAGGGGCACTTGGGAAGATGCTAAATACGGTCTCATGGCTGCCTATGTTAGACAGCACAGTTGTACTGTTGAGTTCCACAGTACCGGAAAGCTGAGGCTCCACAGATTTGGTGCTGTAGCCAGCAGGAAACAATTCCAAGGCTCCCATAAAACCTTCTTCCTCTTCCACACACTTATCATGGATTAGAGCAGGGTCTGGAGAACAAATAGATCTCAGAGACTGTGGAGTGCACAAGGAAGACCCAAAAAACCACACCAACAGTGCAGAAACCAAACCCGTTACATGAGTAGAACAACTCACGGTTGCAAAGCTTCTTCAGGGAAGTGATGGAAGAGAGAGATGAGACACTGATTTTGCCCTCCTTCAGCTCCTCCACTGGCTTGGCTTGCTTCAGGAAGTTCTTATACAGCTCAGCCTGCAGAGGTGTCAGCCTGAAACAGAACAAGAGCCCTGCTGTCTCAGCCTGCTCCCAAACCAACTCCATCCTTCCTCTTTCATCTACACAGTCCTTTCCTTTTAGCTCCAGTGTCCCAGTTTTCAAGCTAAAGCACGGACAGCCTAGAACTGCCTCCAAGGCTGATGGCAGAGCATTGACAGCTCAACCCAGAACTGGAAGAGAAGCAGGCAGATATTTTGCACATCTCAGGACCCTGCTGTACACAGCTGCCCAGGGCATGCCAGCTGGCTGGCAAAACCACTAGTTGTGAGCTGTCTATCCCTGCTTCAGGAGGAAGAACAACATTGCTACAATCTTTCCTAGAGGGAAGCAGCTGCCATAAGCATTAAAGGTATTTTTGCAGGCTTTTAGTCCCTCCTGTTTCTTCTCCTTTTTCCCAGGCACAGTACAAGCCTTTCAGTACCTGCAGCAGACCACCTGCTCAATCTTCACTGGCAGGTATTTGGAGAGGATATCTGAAGTTCTTCGGATTAAACATCTGCAGGGAGAGAAATGAAGATCAGATGCTTGGATGACATAGAAACTGTTTTATCAGTATTATTCCTCACAAGCTCAAAGACCCTTTGACATTTCATCTCCAAAAACCTGTGACAGTCCAACACATGGCAAAAGCCAGGCATTTACCATTGACATGAAGCCAGGCTAAGAGGATCCATCAGCCCACGCTATAGAGCCCAGTGTAACCCCATCTGTGTGAGGCTTCCATATTTGGTTAATGAAATCAGAAGGGACCAGATATCATCCCACCTAACAGAGTCCAGTCCTTTACAAGAGAAACTCAGCTCTTCCTCAGACTACCAACAGCATCCTCAACTTGAGCTACAACAGCTCAGTGGAATGGACAGCAAACAAGGACAAGCTTTAATCAGCACAGTCTACAGACATAATCCAAAGTACACACAGGCAGCTCCCCATGTCAGTAGTCATCCTCAGCCAAGACGGGGTCATTGTCTGGCCCAAGATATCAGCAAAGGGCATACATCCTTTGGGGGCCTAGAAACGCCCCATGCAGCAGTTCTACCACACTGTAGAAAAGATGGGATGGGCTAGAAAAAGTGCTCAGCTGAGCAACCAGAATAAGAAAGAGGTGCAGAAACCCAGTTCTGCCAGGAAATGTCAAAAAGATGATGTTACGAAACCCTTCGAAGAAAGACAGCAGGGATACATTAAAGCCTCAAAATCTGCCTTTCTGTTAAAGAAAGGAATAATCTGGTCTCCAAACCTGTAAGCAGTATGAAGAAAAGTAACAGGCTTAAACTGCAGTAAGGAAGATTTGTGTTACACGTTAAGAGCATTTTCTAATTGCAAAGGCAGTGATGCTCTGGAAAAGGTGTCCTGGGGAATTTTTAAGGTCTTCAGTGCTGGGTGGCAGTTAAGTAAGGAATGGTTTAGGTCTAACACCTACCTGGGGACAACAAGATGGATTAGAGGCCTTTTCCATGGCTCTTCCAACCTTACACCTATGATTCCACATATCTCTGCTTCACTGCCTTATTTGTAATTCCTACCAAATTAAACCAATTCACCTGCTACTACTTATGTGTTTCATTCTCCCTATTTATATACATGACTTGCACAATAAAGCACACAAACCTTGACACACCCAGGTACATTTTTATACCCCTTTTATGTCAACTATAAAAAGAAATAAATGCACCTCAAGAAGGAATAAGCTTTTTTCCTCCTAATCATTCCTTTATCTTTGGCTTCTGCAAGCCAGCCTGACTCAAGGTCAGGGCTGTCTCTATAGAGAGGCTGTACTCAGTGTGAAATTCCATTTACCATTATTATGAACTGCAGGACTGTATTTGTGATGGTTGCAAAAATTTAGATTAAGAATAAAAAAATATGAAGACAACAGCAATTCTGAGAATTCGAAAGTCTCCAGTAAGAATTCTTATAAAGAAAGAAGTGATTGGCAGCAGATGTGGATAAATCAATTATATTCACAAACAGAAAACAAACTAGGTTTAAACAAATAGCAAAATGAGACAGCTTTTTCATCACAGAGGTGCTTCTTGGAGATCAAAAGTCACATCTCTGACACTAGTAATCGAATCTCATCAGCCCCAGAGCCAGCAGGGCTATGGAAGTGTGAACAGGACACTTTTGTGACTTAGGCAATCACCAGCAGAGCTGAGTGACATTTCTTATAGCCTCTATATGCCACTCAGCAGCTGGGCTGGACAGGTCTCAAGTTTGACCCAGTCAACACTGTAGCTATGTTAATAAAAATAAAAGGATGCCTCCTTACCATTCAGATCCCAGAGAAAAACAGAAACATAAGAGTCAAATAATTATTTGGTATCTTAATACATTTGCTTTGGGGTGACTGCAGCCAACTGTGCCATTTCAGTGGGCTATTTTTCAGACTAAAACTATATACTATGTAGATTTCTTAGGTAATAAATACTTGCACAGTCACTTACTGAACAGATGTAACTGTCAAGAGAATTCATTACAGCTACAACTGTAATTTGGAAAGATACCAGTGTACACCAAGGGTTGATGCAGAAGTTCTGCAAGGAGGAGAAGGATTAAGTTCACCTGTTCACGATGCTGATCAGCTCTTTAAGCCTCTCTTCTCCTTTGTGTCGTTCAGCTTCACTTGCATCTGCATCTCTGCCTTTCAAGATGGGAATTTCAAAATGTCTTTTAAATTCCTGTGCAGTCCCTACACAAAGCAGAAATGAAAAGGTAACAACTACTATCAAATAACCTTTGATCAGTATCCCACAGCCCCAGTTGATGCACCACAAGCTTGGGGCCCAGCAGATAAAACAAACTCTTATCCCATCAGTATAATTTGTTTTCCTTTCTAGTCAGAAAAGCGTGTGAAACAAATAAGGTAAATCTGTACAACAGTAATTTTGTACTCCAACAACAATGCACTACTAAAGGTCATACAATTTTAGTTAAACCTCAGTCCAGTCAGGCATGCACTGTTTTTGCTCATATTCCAGCCGCTGTTTCTCCCAGGTTTTATCCTTGCAAACAACTGCATGCATGCAGCTTTGCTGGCAGGAGTTACAGTATTAACCTCATCTCAGAAAGAAAAAACTCGAAGTATGAGCTCTGATGAGGTACAGCCTCTAGAACAGGGGACTCTGATCCAGACTGACAAACTGAAGGAGAGTAAGTCTCCAACTTGTACACGACCTTTCCTCTCACAACGTCTTGGCTGCTGCTTTTGCTGGCACTGGAGCCCTTGCCAGCAACTTCCACTCCGTCACATCTCTCACACATTAACCTCTTACCTAGGATGCCAGAGTTGACAAAGTGCACCAGGCTGAAATATTCAAGCAGGTCGTTCTGAATGGGGGTGCCTGAGATTAGGACTCGTCGAGGTGTATTTAAGTTGTTGAGAGCCTGGTATGTTTGGTTTTCAGAATTCTTCAGCCTATGGCCCTTTGAAAAAAGAAAACAAGGAATGAAGGTGACAAATGCAGTGGTCCTGGTGGGAAGCAGATTGGAGATCCTCATCAACACTGACACCCACAAGGCATCTCACCACTCTTCCCATTCCCAGTAGTGGACTACATGCTGGATGTGTGTGTATTCCACTGTCACAACAGACTTCTTGCAAGTGCAAGAATGTGATGGGAAACCTGAAGACATTATGTGGAAAAACACAACATCACAAGCTTCCCAGACCATTAACATCTAAATGACACCCAAGCAAAAGGGCCTACCATGAAAATAACCTCCAACACATGGTCTAACTACAGGAACTGCTTCCTGTTCAAAGACAGGGACATTTTTAGCTGCCAACACTAGGCACCAAACCCTGGACCAGTAACATTGCATCATCCAAGGTCAAGATCACATGCCACTCAGATCACCTATATCCAGGATTTCCAGGCCTTTGCACACTAATAAAAAGATGTTCTGCACCTCTTACACGGGTAATCTGGATACAGGCCTCATTTCCCATGCCTGGGAAAAGTAAATTTATTAGCATCTGAGTGCTATACTGTAGGACAAAGCTTAAGTGATGAGATGTTTTTCACACCAGGCCATTCCAGAGTTGAGTGTTTATTTGGAGCATACAGAAGGCATAAAGCCAAGGACCTGCATTCTCACCATCTCTGGCTACTGACCCCCTCCCAGGGACACTGAGAGGTGTGGGCAGTCATGGACTTAGTAGACAGAAGGTAGATGGGAGTTACACTTGTGAGGATGCTCTTTTTCAGCTCCTCTCAGCACTGCTCCAGCAAATACAAAACCGAACCACTGGGTGGCACCACTATTTCACAAATCCCCTGTAACCGGGAGCAGAGGACACCTCAACAGCGGCTGAGGCCCCCTGCTTGATCGTTTCAAGAAGGTAGAGGGCATTTGTTTGCTTTCGTCCTTCGGAGCACCTCTGGCTCTTGCCACTGATAACCACAAATCGAAAACGATAAATGAAAAAAAACCTCCGTTTCAGCCACGTGAAAGCAGAGCTTGACAACACAGGCTTGGCAAAGCTAGATCCAGCAGTCAGCGAGCAGGGAGTCAAGCCAGGTTTGTCTCTTCTTGAACAAGAAACACGAGGTAACTTCCTCACCCAGCTCTCCTACCGCTGCCCCAAGCAGGAGACTATAGCAAGGGGAAGAGTGTCCCACCCCAGGAGTACCCTTCAAACTTCCCCACAAGCACAATATAAGATGGCCAGATGAAGTGGCTGACAGAGGACAACACTACACACAAGAGCATGCTAAATCACAGAATTCAGGTTGGGAGAGACTTCAGGATTCTCCAGTCCAACCTCTTGCTCAAAACAGAGCCACATTAAAAATTACTGGGCAGAACATGAGGCCAGACCAGGCAAAAAGCACTGTAGAAAGCACTTCAGCAAAGGCAGACACAAACTTATGAAAACGAGATCAGTGAGCCAGGGCCCTACCACCTTCTACAGCCTCTTTCAGAGTGGACCTTCTTTCTGCTATGTATTTCACATAGAAGTTCCTAGCAGGTGCCTCCAGCCCCACCAGGGACCTTCAAAGTGACCACAGTTACCACCACCTAGATTTTCTTCATATCTCATCTTCTGAAAACACCCTCTCTTGTTCAGGCTCACCCAGTATGGATGAGCCAGCTACCCAGACCCTCTCAAACACCAACAGGTGCTGTCCACAGCTAAACCTTGTTTCCCCATCCTCCCCCCCTTTAAGAAAGCAGAGCCAGTTTTGCCCAGATTTCAAGAAAATATCAGGAACAGATTGTTCTTAAAGATTCCCCTGTACCTCATCACATATGACCAGCCCAACACTGCCCTTCTGTAATGCCTCAGCATGGAGTCGGAAGGTCTCATAGGAGATGATCAGGATGGGTGAAGGCACTCGCAGGCCACGCTGGTTCATAAAGCCAACTGCAGATGGAAAAGGGGGAAAGGAAAAAAAGAGGAATGAGGGAAACTAATAAATAAAAAAAAAAGGTTCAAGCTCTGTAGTAAACACTTTAGCCTTAAAAAAAAATATAGGAAAACCTGTTTCAATTGCTCTGTAGCATCCCTTCTACCCACATACACCCATGCTTCTTTTCCCACAGCTATCTTCACTTCCATCCTCCTCCCACCTCTGCCCACTCCTTTCCTGGCTTCTGGCTGGAGCAACGAAGAGGCACTGGGACTTAAACACAACTGGACTTATTATTCCAAAATATCAGCTACTACCAATATGCAAGGACCTGATCTAAACACGTTAGTGGAGAGACTTTGATCAGTCTCTAGCGCTCTAGTGACATTTGCAACCATTTCTGTACCTAGTTTACGGTCAATCTCTTCTTTGGAGCCTCCATCAATGGCCAGCGGTTGGATCCTTCCCCCCAGCCATTTCTCTACTTCATTGTACCAGTTTCTCACCAGGCTGGAAGGTGACACCACCATGGCTTTCTCAATTTCAGGTTTGCAGTCCGGACTTTGCCGGAGGAGCGTCCACATGAGCGTGATGCACTGCAGGGTTTTGCCCAGCCCCATTTCATCTGCCATGATACAACCATGACTCCCAGGGATCCGCCGGCTCGTCACACAGTCCCAGAGGAATTTCACCCCCTGCCAAAAAGAATTGTTTTCTCAGAGCAGGATGACAATTACAGCTTCATTACTACAATGCATGGGACTGATATTACGACAAACAGCCAATCTGTGTAGCACATCCCTGGGGACAGGCAGTGCTCTAATGAGACAGAGGAAAGTCACCAGAGATACAGCTAAAAATCCAGCCACATCTGGTTTGGAACAACATGACTGGTGCCAACATGTACCTCATAATAACATGCACGAAATCTTGCTACATTTTAACTGTACAATTATAACTAGCTTCCTGATACAAATTCCTAGAAATTTCTACCCTTGGTTGCATTAGATAGGCCCAAGACATCAGCTAACCTGCATCCATCACTGCAAACAGGTTAATCATCTTAACACCCAATCAGGTATTTTTAAAAACACAGAATCAGATAACAGAATTGTTCCTGCTGCCTGATTAACTCTCAGAATAACCTCTGCAGCCCTCATCGCTTCTGCCTAGAAGTGCAATGACTCACCTCAGCACTCAAGGTCCAAACCAGATTTAGCTTCAGAGAAGACATAAGGCTGAGGTTATAGCCCACATCACATGGTGGGAGAAGAGCTCAGCCCTGCATTAGGCTCTATCACATCACTTAGACAGATAAAAGGGGAAAACAGAAAAAAAAAAAACCCTCTGCAAAATGTTCCTTTATCATGTGATGAGAGTCAGAGAAATCCAGGCCATTGTGCTGGGAACATACAAGCTCCTTGCATTGTGCCAACAGAGCAGAGACTGAGGGACACAACTGGAAACATACTTGGCCAGATACACCCCTCTGTGCTACACTACTCAGGACTAGAAGATGGAACACCTTCACTTGTCCCTTCAAGCCCTTTTCTTTCCTTCTTAGGCCCTTAACAAGAGGTTAATGAAGTTTATTTAAGCCAGTCGAACAACTATCGACATCATTACTGACTAAAAAGAGTCTATTTGGCTGGTGATCCAGTTGGGTAACCTCCTAAAAACTGGGTAAAAGACATGGCAAAGACAGAGAAAAGCTGTACAACAGTGTGGAAGAATCACCTCCATAAAGCAGCACAGCAATCTTAGCAGGCAAAGACTTAACAGTCAGAGCAGAACAGACTGCTGTCAAAAACCAGAGATCGTGCCTAGGACACCAACATAACTATCATTACTTGACAAAAGCACCACTAGGCAGTATCTTACCCAAAAAGAGAGTGCCTTCAGCTATGGAGCCAGAGTCGAGCATTACACCAGGTCACAGGTTCAGTACCAACTCTCAGATAAAAGTACAAACTAGAAGCAGCCTACAGCACCCTCAGAGCCACCTGAAGATCTCCCAGACAGGGGACACATCAGCTTGACCTACTTAGCCTGCAAGATCAACAATCACAGCTTTCATCTGTGCTGCCTCTAGGCTTAATTGATAATATACTGCATCTGTGATGAACTTCAAACTGTCAAGATACCTATGTTAGATCTTGGAGGATCAGTGCACACTGCTCTGCTCTTGTGATGTTGCACATATTTGACACCCCATGTTTTTCAGCAGCCTCCACTGGTGAATTCCAAATCTACAGAGGTCAGGGACAGCACCCACCTACAAAGCGTAGCCTCCAAATAAAACACAATGAAGCAGGAATCTACTCCACACTGTGTTGGGAACCATAGTGCTAGAGAAAAGAGCTTCAGTGTTTCCTGGCTCAAAGACTGCAGATCCAATTAATCCTGCTGACAAGCAAAACACAGTGGTGGACAGCCTGTCCTGCCCAACTCAAGACTGTGCTGTAACGTAACTGATTGCAACTATATCCCATCACCTTCCACACCGAGTTCCACTTGGCAAGGTGACACGTACAGACTTCTGATAAGTAAAGGCTGAAAGTAAACTTTCAGCCCTGACCCTGCAAGATCCCATCTCTCTGCAGAATCTGGTCTTTTCCTAAGGTATCATTGCTGACACAAAAGTCAGCCAATGTGCCTCTCTAGACCTGTGCAACCAGTGCACAACACTCATAGAAACTCCCCAGTTTCCCCTATTCAGCTGGCCTGACCTACAACCCCACAGGGAACACACCTGTGCACTAGGCTGGGAGTGCTCTGACTGCTAGATCAGAGGCAAGAGGAAAAAGTTCTTACCCATAAGAAAGCAGTGAAATTGCCACATTTTTAAGGACAAACAGGACTGTTGCAATAATCCCAATATGTCCTCTTGCTTAACACAGGACAGAGAATATTTACAGCATTCAGGCCTCTTAAGAGGATGAATAAAACAAGTATTTCACTTCGCTTTTGTGACAGACTAGAGTCTGTTAGACTGTCACAGACTGTTAGTCTGAGGTCTAGGTAACCCTCACAGCTGGTAAGTTACAACTGCAGCAGAGGAACTGCAGCTTTTTTAAACGCACTGAGTCCTCCAGCCATACACTCAGGTCCCAATGGAAAACTTACTTCTCTCTGATGGGGCCGCAGAACACGGCTAAGGACAGGATCCACCACAACATGGACAGGTGCTTTGTCCCTGCAGGAAGCAGTCAAGGAAGAAGACAGTGTGATTAATGAACTTGCACAGCATATGTTTAGTTTTTCTAAATCTCTCTGCTATACTGAGGACTCCCCAGTGGCATGAGTGAAGCAACAGCCAACAAGAAAGTGAAAAATGGATTAATTCAGTTTAGAGAATGAGGTCACAGAGACCTGGGCTACAATCTAAAACATGAGTGAAACAATGTACTTGGGCTGTGGTTAAAACAATGGCAGAATGTGGTTCAGAGACACAGTTAAGAAGTCATTATTATTTCTCCTGTTTCAATAACAATACTGTAACAGAATAAGTGGAGAAAGGAACTCCTTCCTCTGTCCATGAAGATCCAGCTGACAGTCCTTTTAAATTATAACAACAGCACAGAAGGAACTACCTAAGAATAAAAACCACTAGGCAGCCTAACATTTGACTGTCAGTCATCTCCTTTTGCTTGTCCCTAGATGCTGAGGTTTCCTAACAACTAAGGCATAAGATTTTCTAAGCAGCTTCTCCATGTGTGCATCCTCATTCCCTACAACAGGTTTAAATTTTTGATGAGTGGGAGATGAAATAGCCTGTGGAAAAGCACAAACAATGCAACATGAGGACATTCTTTCTTTGATTGTTACCATATTTGAATCAAATCAGAGGCAGAATACTTGGAACCAGACTTCTCTTGATGTTTAGACCCCAGCTCAGGCACATTTGGGAAGAAAGCACACAAACCTATATGTAGAAGGAGGTCAGAGCTGAAGCATTTATGCCAGGTGATGACTCACTTGTCTATTTTCAGCTGGTCGTGGGCACTCAGCAGCGGGGGCTCATACAGAACCAGAGCTCCTTCCTCAAAAGGGTCGTGGAGAGGACTCCTCAGCCCTGCCCGTCTGATACCCAGTGCGCGCAAGCCCAGCGGCCCTGAAAGTAAACAGAGGAACAACTCAAAGAACAGCTTCTTCCTGGAAGAAAGTAGAGCTTTGCAAAAGAGCTTGATTATGTTAAGTCAATTAATTGGGTGCTGGAGTAGAGATGCAGGCACAGCTGGTGCAGACAGCAAACCCACACGGGACAGTTGCTTGGCAGCACTCTGCCAGCACACAGCAAGTAGCTCTGCAGCAGGAAAGAATACAGTGAAGGAGCAGAGGCAAAGCTGGAGCAATGGCACTGCCCACCACATTGGGTGCACCAAGCTAGGCATGACTGGGTGCAGCAGATGCCATATATGCTGGTACACAACAGTATAAGCTGCCTTGGAAGGTGACTGATGGCTTCATCCCAGACCTGCACCACTGGCATCCAACCATAAAGAGGCACAATCTCTGGGCATTGGAGCTACTCCCAGTACCCAACAAACCTGGTTCTTTTCAGTTTTTTGACAGACAAGCAGGGTTCCAGAATGTACCTCTGAACAACTGAATAAATACATTCCCATGTACATAGTATATACTGGGTCAAATTCTCTTTTTGGATCACCCAACCCAGACCTAGACAGAGTTGTATCTTTTATGCAAGGTCAGCAACTGATCTTTAACAGTGACAAAGTTTTACAGTATCACAGTTAGGCCAATACTGCCATTACCTACTCTAGGGTATTATTTTCTCTCTGCTGAGCAACAGTAGGTGTTTGGCCTTGGGGAAACAGAAACAAAGGAAGCAGAAACCAAGGAAGAGTTCCTTTTATTAGTATTATATTTTGATGTCACAGTTTCTAAATGGAGATGAACGCAAAAAGAACATGAGCAAAAATCCCTTTTCCCATCAAAACTCAGGCAGTGTGCTCCCAGGATTGATTTTGCCTGGGAAAGATTCAAGCAGAGCCAATTTGCCCACTGCTTGCTAAAGCTCCTTGCAAAATGAGGGTGTATCACAAGCTGAGGCACACATACACCAAGAAAAGAGCACGTAGAACTGCCTCATCTCCCCACTAAGAGAAGAAGATAACAGCCACAGAAAGCAGCTTCCCCAGTTAGAATTCTGTTTCAGTCTCCTGACAAATCTCTTTTCCACAAGCTTTGTCAAACTCTTTTGAGGCTTGTCATTTCATAGCCAGTGTCTGCTTACAGACATATTTTTATAACGGAAGTTTGAGTGAAACTGATTGATCTGCATTTGAGTTTTTCAGCTGGAGGGTAAAAGGGGAAGGAGGGAACAAGATCGGGCCCATTTTTTTTTCTGAGATACTGTGTTTAAAGCTGAGGCTTTAAACTTCAAAATTGCCTTGCTTTTAAGATCATTTTTGAGACTCAACACAACAAGCTACGTAGAAAGAAAACCTTTTCACCTACAGCCTTCTGCCTGTTAGTATCATTAGGGTATTATTTAGATGGTAAACCTCCATCCCTTAGAATTCATCTTGTTCCTGTATTTGCAATACGGTTTGCAATCTTCTGGCACTACATCAAATACATAGCAGTAGGAATACAAAATCCAATTCTGAAATGTAGGATTATCCAAACTAAACACTAGTATGAAATATGAAGACTTTGCTAATGTGCCAGTATTTTTCTCTCGGAATTAAGTCAAGATTTCTGGAACATACGCATCAGTGCAAAAAGTAACAATAATCCCCACAGATATATTTGACAGGCTTGAGCATCATCTGTTTTACCCGCATCAGTCAACACAGACAATCCTTAAACCTCCTCATCTTACCTTTATAGTTTGGAATGGGAACTTTGAAGGGCTTGGACAAAATGCTGCGGATAAAAGCCTCCTAGGAATTCAGAAAGAAAGCACATTTAAGTCTAAACCTGAGACTGCTCAAGAAGGCAAAACGAATACAATTTTCGATAATTCAATTTTGCCAAGTGCTGAGACTCCCTCTATTCAATCTATTCAAGCTTCAGCCCCAACTATTTTCAAGAATATCCAAAAGGAAGAAAGTAGCAAACCAGCACAATTCCCCCCACCAACTCTGCTTTTCAAGACTATTTTCCTTTGAGTTTTCTAATGCATGAAATTGATTTTTCTTAACTCCCATCTTCTCACAAATCCATTGACATTATTCACTCCTTTAAATGTTGTTGGTTCTCCCTGCCTTGGTAACTCAGTCAGGCAATTCATCTCCTGTAAAGAAGATGGGTTACTGCTGTAGGAACATCCACGCCAGGTCAGCATGCAGCCAGTCCACCACCTGATCTACAGCAGTGGAAGCCCATAGAGAACCAGGCAAGAAGACAGCACCTGAGCTCTCTGTGTGGAAAGCTATCCTGTGTAATGTCCTTCACCTAGACACCAAGGATGTCTCTTATTAAGGACTTCTGTTATAGAGTTCCCCCACCACACCTCCTTCAACCTTATTAAAGGGCTGGCGCTAGCAAAAGGTCTCTCCTAAAGGCTTTGTGTGTGTAGCACTTCCATAACTCTTGGGTCCATGGAAGCATTTGGCCTCCGTTGATGACTGAGCTCCATATGCAACTCACCTGCTATGGTGTGCTAGAAGTAACGCCACTTACATGCTGACTGCTATCCAGGCAGTGAGGCCTGTTGGTCAACTGAGCCAAGGGCTTCCGGAAAGGTGACCTGTAGCATTCTCCACTCTCTGCCTCACTGACGGGCTTCTGTCTCTTCCGAGTCTGAAAAACAGAATCAAAGCAAAACAACTCAAGGGCATCTGGTGAGACCAGAAGATAGATGCATCGCTGTCACACTCAGTAAGCACTTAACCACACAGACAATCCACCCAGCCAGCTGAGTATCTCTGAACAGACACAATCATTACTCATCCCCCACCGCCAAAAGACAGAGCCAGCAACACCACCAAGGTCACCGTGCCCTGAAGTTGAACATGCATGAGGGCTAAAATATTCCCCTAATTACAAAAATAGCTAACACCTTCCTGTCTGTAAAACAGCAGGCTGATCTGTATCAAGATTCATGCCACCCTGCTCCCCCTCCCCCTGAAAAAATAGCAGAAGGAAAAAAAAAGGAAGGGTCAATAGCATGGAACAAACTACACTGAAGTCCCCAGAGGTTCCCACACATCTGTTGTTATGCAGGCGAAAGGCCTCACGCTGAAACCTAAACTTCAGACACTCAGCAAGGTAAATAAGTCATTGTTCTGTTACTTGATTTAACACAGTCCTCTTCAGATTGAGGCATGGTTCTAACCACCTGCTGGCACTGAAAAAGGGAGCTGATGCAGAAAGCAATAGCTGAGACTCTTTGACCTGTGTGACACAGAACACAGTATCATAACCCTGTTTTGTCTTAAACATCTACCTATTCCTAGCTACTGCTCTCACAAAACACCCGGAAGCTCTCCTGGGGACAGCTTGTACCATAAAACCACGAAGCATCGTCTGCACACTACGAAGTTCTTCTGCCAGCTACACATCCTGACAGAAGTTTTCTCCCACCTGGTGCAAACGGAGTAAACTTGAGGCCTGGTCCTCAGTCCCCGGAAGAAGAGGCCACGACAGCCGCCCCTCAGCCCCAGGGACTGACTCGGGCAGCGGCCCCGCACCGCCTGCCTCCCGCACGGCCTCTCCCCGCACCGCCTGCCTCCCGCACCGCCTGCCCCCCGCACAGCCTCTCCCCGCACGGCCTCTCCCCGCACGGCCTCTCCCCGCACCGCCTGCCCCGCCCACGGCCGGAGAGGCTGCGGGGGTCCCAGCGGGCCAAGCCCACCCCAACCCCGCCTGGACAACCCCGGTCTCCAGGTCGAGAGGTGCGGGCGTTCCCCTTCGCACCGAGGCCGCCACACCCCAGGACCCGTCGCTCACCGCCCGGGGAGCCCGGCCCTTCTCCTCCTCCTCCTCCTCCTCCTCGTCGCCCGCCTTCCTCTTGGCCAGCTGGCTGGGGGCCAGGCTCCTCCTCTGGGAAACGGGGGACAACACACAGGCTGAGAGGGGCTGGCGGGGCCGGGGGGGGGTCACCGCGCACCCCGCAGCCCGGCCCCCCCCTCCCCGCACTCACCATCGCCTCACGGAAGGCGCGGGGCGGCGGTAACGGCCCGGCCGGCGCGCGCCGCGCGGGAGGCGGGAGAGGCGCGGGAGGCGGGAGAGGCGCGGGAGGCGGGAGAGGCGCGGGGCGGGCCCAGAGGCGGGGCCGAGCGCGTCCAGCCGCGGGCAGGGGTGGCTGGAGCGGGTGCGTTTTGGCGCCGTTTCCCGCAGCATTCACCCCGGGAAGCCGGCTGCCCGGGGCTTGGAGGGGCGGCCCCGGAGGGCTGCGCTGAGCGGGGCTGCGGCTGGTGCCACGGGCCTCGGTGCTGGGGCCAGGTCGCTTTACTGTCATTCTCAGTGGTCTGGACAAAGGGATCAGGGGCACCCTCGGGGAGTTCGCAGGTGACACCGGGTTGGGCGGGAGCGTCGATCCGCCTGAGGGTAGGAGGGCTCCGCAGGGGGAGCTGGGCAGGCTGGGTCGGTGCGGCAAGGCCAGTTGTATGAGGCTCAACACGGATCAACCCGCTTGGGTTCCAAGAACCCCGTGGAACGCTACAGGCTTGGGGAAGAGCAGCTGGAAAGCTGCCCAGAGGGACATCACCTGGGGGTGTTGGTTTGCTGCCGGCTGAGTAAGCCAGCAGCGTGCCCAGGTGGCCAAGGAGGCCGGCAGCGTCCTGGCTTGGATCAGCAACAGGAGCAGGAAAGGGATTGTCCCCCTGTGCTCAGCGCTGGTGGGGCCTCACCTCAAATACTGTGTCCAGTTTTGAGCCCCTCGCTATGGCAAGGGCATCGAGGTGCCGGAGCGTGTCCAAAGAAGGGCAGCAAAGCTGGTGAAGGATCTAGAAAAGAAGTCCAGGATGAAAAGCAAACTCAGAGCAGCAGCATTTTGAGTGTAGATTTCTTGTCTTTGAAAGAGGAGAGTGGCTAGTTTTGAGGAAAGAGCGAGGCTGTTGCTGCTCCATGGATCACAGCTGACATGATAAATGAGGACTGGTGCTCACCAAGCAATTTAAAGGACAGACTTTTTACAAATTGCAAAATCACAGCATTTTGGAGACATCCAGCTAAATTCTCCTTCTGGCTACACAGGGGAAACCCCAGACAACTCCATGAAATGAGTCAGGTCCTTGAATCCGTGCAATTAACTCTTCCATCGGTGGGCAGGGAAGGCACCCTCAAGATGAGATTCCCACAGAGCCTGTGATACAAGATGCGCCTCTCACAGGACTCTGAGCCTGTGGGTTCCTGGAGGCCTCAGTGGCTGACAGCATTAATAGATCTTGGGAAACTCATCAAATCTCCATCCAAATGCCATCCATGGAGCATCTGGGGACAGACAGGTAATGAAACATGGCCCTCAGTGCAGTCCAGCAGAGCAAACAAGTCAATATGAAATGCCCTGCAGGTCTTAAGAAGACTTTTGTCTTTCCTTCTTTCTCCAAAGAGGGAAAGAAGGGGAAAGATGGATTTCCCCTTTGTTTGTTGTTTCACAGGTAAACTTGGGAAATAAATGAAAAAAAAACCAACTTATTTCAGTCACTTCCAGTTGCACAGATAATGTTCTTAAACATCAAGAAACACAAAAAGCCCCTTTTGCAGTATTCCCACCTCAGTTACATACTGTTTTTCTATTCAAATTATTAAACATCTATGCCAGTACAGTTAGGCGCCTTTAAAACATGGACCATAAAAAAGACTGGATATAAGACAAAGCCAAATGTTTGCATCTGTAGAACATGAGGTATAAATGGGCACAGATTCCCTGTGGCCATTGACACCTCCTGAATATCTAGTACCTTTGCTTTTCCCCCCATTTCTTCTACGTCCAAATCCATTTATCAGTTCTCTAATCCCAAAGTGCTTTCAGAGCTCTGTGACGAATGGTAGATGTTGCAATTACTGGCTCACTGGGCAGAGGGTGGTTCTATAGGAAGGTAATTGGCTATTTTTCCTGGCATGAATAATATTCCCAGTAATAGCCTCGCTCTCCATGGCTTTGAGAGCACGATTCTGCTCTTTGCTTTTTCACCTGCAATGGGAACAGACATTTTCTGGCCTAGGCCAGGCTGGGTCACTCGTAAGAGGAAGGAGAGGCAAAATGTTCTTTCCTGCTCTATGTAGAATGACAAGACAGGTCTTAGTCACCTTACAGCCAACACAGGACTGCTGAGGACTCCATCCTGTGACAGCTGTTCCTTTCTAACCATTTGTGACAAGTCCCAGAGGGAAAGTTGGGGTGATGCTAATGCCTGAGCACAGCCAGCCCATTCCAAAGCCAAGCACGCTGCAAGCCTGGGGCCAGGAGGCATGCACAGGAGAGATCCCTTTTCTTCCCAAAGACATTGGCTAAGAGTTACAGCAAAATATTTCATCCTTTCTCCAGAGGGGAAGACCAAAGGGCTTACCCAAGGTGGCAGGAGGAGCCAGGGACAAGGTCAGCAATAGCCCTGTCTGGTGCTGTGGGTCCCAGCACAGGCACTGCTCAGCCTCTCTCCAACTGGCACTTCCAGGCAGAGGTTAAACCCTCCCCACTTCCCCCTTTCTAATTACACAATTTACTCCTTTTCAGCTGTAATCAGCTCCCATTTATACAGCCCTGAGAGATCACAGGATAATCACCATGGGGAATAATCCTGTGATTTCCCTTGCTGTCTCTGCAGGATGCTGAGTCCCTCTAGTATGAGCAAGGCAAGGGGAGGATGCCAAACATCTTCCTCAGGGATTCAAAGGATTAGGTAAAAAACCCCAGTTTTTTATATATATAATCAAACAGAGCCTGTCTTCCAGTCACCACCATGGTATAAAATCATGGTACTCTTTTGGTATCAACCACCACCAGACCACAGTGGGACCACTATTCCACCCAGTCTCTGGTGGATGCAGTGGCTCTCCAGGGTCCTCCCTAATTTGTGGCATCTTCCTTCTTTTACATACTTTTTTTTTTTTTTTAAATTTGAGGCTCCTTCCTTTTGCTATGGAGCACAGGCCCTCCCCCAGTTCCCCACAGAAACCTTTAAGAAATGCACTGCAGGAATTCAAGCCTGGTAACCAGCTCTTTGCAGGCAAGAATAAGAATAGGTCCTGCTCAAGAGAGCTTGTGAGCTTCATGGCAGGCAGATAATAATGTGAGGGAGAGGTAATGTGAGAAAGTACCTACTGATGGAGGGACACCTCAGACCTCATCTAACAGCTTCAGCCATTCTGCAATGAAAAGCAGAGGTGAAAATCTGCAATCACCATAAGAAGGGCAGAGTTACAGGATCTTCTCTGGAGAAGCTCTGAAGGGACCAGGACTGCAGGATGAAGACTCCAGTGCACCAGCATAGCTCGACCCTATTCAGCTGGGAAAATAATTAGCTAAATATCCTTCCAGTTAATTCCTTAGCAAACCACGAGAGGGAAACGGAATCCGATCATACCAAGTTGCTGTCAGCTGGAGTTGTGATCCCGTTTCATCAGGGCCAGAGACAGCTCAACTGCTCTCCCACCAAAGCCGCTTATTGAGGAAGGAAACCTTAAGTGCTCTAAAAATATTAACTTCAGGTAGAAAAGTCTTTTGCCTCTCTGGAGGTCAGGTGTCATTCAACACCCAGCCAGGCTGCACGGGGGGCGGAGGCAGAGGCTCAGCAGCGAGGCTCCCAGCACTGCTGCTGCTTTCTACATGTTTACAAGAGTACCACCTGGAAGAAAACTGAGTCATGAGCCCAGACTGATGTGAGTTGGGCAGCTGAAACGCTTCCCACCCCCGGGGCATCTGGCTGCTGAGTTGTCACAACACTTACACCTGTGTCCAGCAGCAAAGGGCTGAGGCTATGGAGCTGTCCTGCATCCCACTCAGCATCCCTTCAGTACCCTCTGCCATACAGCACCCACTTCAGCCTGAGCCCTGCTGTGTGCTGAGCACACCCAAGGCACAGCTCCCGTGGTGGCCCAGCTGGACAGCCAGTGACTGCTGAGGTCTCAGAGCCCTTTGGCATCACACATTACATATTAGATTTCACAGTTTCTTTTGATTCATTTATGACTGCTGTCCCCTTTGGCCCCAGTGGTACCTAATCCTTACTACGGTTAGAAGAGAAAAAATAAATCTTTGCTAATCTTATTTATTTACCAAAAAAAGACCCACAAAATCCTATTTGCTTAAAGCAGCAAAGGCAAAAAGAACAGGGAAAAATCTCCAGAGAAGCTCCTCCAGTGAGCTCTGACCCCCAGAAATACTGCTCACCTGCCTGCTTCCCCATGGGTTTGGTGTTTCCCTCTCCAAATATCTCCTTGCCCCTGTGTTGGAAATCATTATGACCTCCCCTCAAAGCCAGAGATCTCTGCACCATGCTGAGCCACAATCCATTGATTGAAAGCCATGGAGAAGGGGCTGGGGGCACAGAGACAGAAGAAGGACGTGGGCCAAGCAGGGAAGCAGAAAGCTGAGTGGCCTCTGGATAATGGAACAAATCTCCTCCAGTGACTAAGCCCTGGGCTTTCTCCTTCAGTGTTGTTGCATCCAGTACTAATCACAGTCTCTCTGTCCCTAATTTGACATTAAGCAGCTGATTCTTTTTCAGACTCATGGCACTGGCTAAAGATTATCTGGAAGCAGTGGCTTACCCAGCAGCCTGGGTTTACTGTTGCTCATCTACTAAGCAATATCCCCTCTGCTCCAAAAAAACTATCAGCAACTTCAGTGCTTCAGCTGCATCCTGCTCCATGGGACTGCTTTCAAGACCCAGCACTTCATTCAAGACCAAGGCTGTCCCCACGGAATACTTCCCCCCTGCACCAGCTTTGCTTCTAATTGATCTTATTTTTGCCAAAAAATATTTTTAAGCATGCATGAGTCTGACTCAGAAACTCAAAATACTTCATTTGATGCAAAGCAAAATGTTCTGTTTTGTTTACAAGCTAATTAGCCAGTCTTATCTCCCTCACCTTTATAAGCACATGCAACACAACAACACAACATGCAGACATTAAAAATCCTGGTTTTAGGAAATGTCAAGCTGGGTAGGCACTTCCAAAAAGACATCCCTTATTTCCTAAGGCAAGTAGGAAAGACCGAAATGTCTTCCAAAATTCAGCTTCATTTCGCAAATTGGTTTAGCCCTGCTGAAGGTCCCTTTTTGCAAGACATTTACAATCAGTTGCAATTTCCTTGCCAAGCTCAGATGTTTACAGAGCACTCAGAGAGCAGCAGAATAAATCCAAGGGCAAATCTCAGCCTTATGGATGAAGGGACAGTTCCTGATGCCCCTGGGTCCTCACCCCTCACCCACCGCTGCCACCAGAATTCTTTGGGGCTGCGTTCAGGGGTGCTGCTCATGGGTACAAATACACTCAGTTACAGGACCAGGACTGAAATAAATAGGATTGCAACCATCTTCCCATGACAACTACCTCCATCATGCTGCTTTTATCTACAGAGACACCCAACACAGTGAAAGCTGAAGGACGGAATAGATATGAATATATAATATATATACAGATACAATCACACATACTTTCTAAGCAGTTGATCTACCAAGCACCCTCCACCACATTTAATAGTATTTGCTTACGAGCTTGCATGACCAAGAAAGACTTTCTTGGGTCTTTCTCCAGGGCAGGAGGAATTGCTTCCCTCCCTGCTGTCTAAGCTCTGCAGAGACTGGTTCCCTTGCAAGAAGCGTTTGGCCCCTGCACATGAGTTTTGTGATTTATACAACCTCCAAGGACCAGGAGCAAGGCTGGCTGACAGCAGAGGTGCTCTCTACACTGACACCTGTGTTTGAGGAAGTGGTCTTGATGGGTGGTGGATGTGCATTCCTTGGAAGACATCTTCTGAAGTGGGCACAGTCCCCAAACACTTCATCTCTATTTAAAGGGGGACTGGCAGGGGCTGAGTATAACACACAGGCAACAGGGTTTTCAAATTATTGTTGTGGCAGCACATGGTGCTTCCCAGACCTTCCCGCTGTGCTACTGAGTTGCCCCAGGTCCTTTATGGCTCCAGAGAGCTCCAAGTCCAGCCTGGGAGATCAGTATGGACCATGCAACCTTAAACACATCTAGTCTCACTGGCTGGGCAAACTGTCACATTGCTCAGTCATGAGGGATGTCACCTCTAACCATGTGTGACTGCTCTCCCCAGCTGCTTTGTCTTTGCTTAGAGAAGTCCTTCCTCTTGCAGGATGCAAAATACTATTCTCCCTGCCCCTGATTAAAGCTCAATAGAAAAAAAAAATCTGGCTCCTGTAAGTAATGGCTCTGGACAGAGGAAACATCATTTCATTGGGGCAATTAGCGCAGTCTAATTAAACCCTAGTCTTCTGATCAGGCTCTGCTGATTAAGTGGGTTGCAGACACTCTGGATTATATTAACAAAATAAATCAGTTAATAATGTGACAATCAATAAGAAGCAAAAAGTAGGACAAGCAATTTGCCTTTAAATGACCATCTAAATTCATCAACATGATACATGTTTGTAAGTGTTAAGGGAAGGGGCAGACATGACAGATCACTTAGGCACAAAGATGATAATTTCTGATAGCTGCAATTCATGAAAAGCAGAGAACTTAGAGCTTCTCCCTGAAAAAAAAAGTAATCATTGCTTTCATAAGAGTTTACGAAACAAGCAGGGCACCAGCAAACTCAGCTACTGGAAAAAAAAACAAAACAAACCAACAACCCAAACCAATACAAAACACCTTTAAAGTTTAGCTCTTAAATAAACTGAAAGTCTTAGTGTGGAGTCGTGACCTGAAATCGTCAGCGTTGCTTGGAACCCGAGACATTGTGGTCCTGCATGATTATCTGACTTATAGAGCTCCCAGCCAAATTGAAAACCTTCATGAACTAGGAGCTGGAAAATGACATTGTTAAAGAGGCAATTTTTGCCCTGAAAAGCTTACAGCCTGAATGAAAGGACTTAAAAAATAAAGGGGAAAAAATACTTTTGTGAAAAATACAGGAATATCCATCGTTCTCATTTTGCAGGGTTGCAGACCGTGAGGGATTTTTAGCATTGGCAATGTGTGCTTTTAATCATTTGTTTGTGGGTTGTGGGGGTTTTTTTAAGACAAAAATCCCAAACCAGAAGGCATTATCAAGATGGTTATTGAGAATTTCTCTTCTCTGTAAGCTTCTCTTTTCAGTCAAGCTAAAAAGCAATAACATTTTCAAGAAAAAAAAAAATCAGTGAAAATGTCATAAAAAATGAAATGTCTGACAAGCACAACAATCTTCCCAGCCTTGAAAAAAGGGACTGGGTATTTTATTTTTTACTTTCTACTTTATGAATTTGGGTGGATGGATAATGCAGAATTCAGAAGGTGACTTTTCCTATTTCTAGAGATGGAGATCTGAGGACAAGAAAGATGAGCCTTACCCCAAACCATGCCTGCAATCACAGACTCATTTAGGTGGGGAGAGACCTCTGGAGGTCTGTGGTCCCACCCCATTCTCTGAGCAGGCCCAGCTTCAAAGATGAAATCAGTTTGCTCTTGGCTTTATCTGGTTGAGCTCTGAAGATTTTTGAGGATGGACACTCCAGCACCTTCATCCCAGTCACAGGGAAATTGTACTCGAGTTTTCAGCCTCCAGGTTCAATGCCCGGATGAAAAAATGTCTTAACCCCCCTCTCTGCCTTGGGATTGTCATGAAAGAAATCCAGGAGGGTTGGCATACGCAGTGGCATCTACAGTCACAAGGGAAAGTGCCTCAAAAAGAAAGAGGTGTGGGCCAGAACTTTTTGAAACCTCCGAGCTCTGTCCACAGCCTTCCATATAATTGAGTGTGGGTGGTCTCCAAACCAGCCTCATCCAAATCAGCCATGCTGCAGACATTCAGCCTCACCACAAGGCAGCCTCCAAGATGTTCTCCAGAGCTGTGACACCTGGTTTGTCCTCCTTGTTTGTTTTCTCCTCTTTGCAGTCTGCTAGCAATGGGATTTCTGGGGGCATGGAGTTCATGTATGAGTCTCTGCAGCAATGAAACAGAAAGGAAGAACCTCAATGCCAGGAATGCCAGGCAAGGAATTTACTTGCCATTTGTGGGCAATCATTTGCCCATCTGGCACAGGAAGTGGATCAAGCTACTTGGTGACTTTCAGCTCAAAAAACCTGAACCTGCCAGGAAGCAAAGGGGAGCGGATTGCTGGGAGGCAGCTCAGCTGTCCCAGCAGCAGGTTTTACTGATGCTAAGAGCTCCCAGCTCCTGGAATTGTTTTTCCAAAGTCTCTCTAGCTGGCTGCCAAAGTAGAGCCTGCAGAGAGACAAGGCAAATACCTTTCATCTTTTTTTTAAGCTTTGTTTCTGCAAGAAGCAGAATTATGCAGCTCTTCTCTTTTTTTTTTTCTTTTTTTTTTTTTTTCTTTTTCCTTTTTTTTCCTTTTCTTCTTTTTCCTAATAACTTTAAAATCTTTTGGCTGCTTGCTCCAAATTGTTCACTCTGACAAGTCTGGAGTAAACAGGCAGCTGGGGAGAGGAGAGAGAAACTCCACTAGTGCAAAACGCCTCTTGTCGATGGTCACACCGGAGCATGAAACGACTCATTTACTGGGCACTGTGGAACAGCTTCGTGGCAAATGGGCTGCTCTGGTTCAACCTGTCCCAAGGAAGTTGTCCTGCTTTGCAGCAGGGTTTTGCAGTTTGCTCTGAGAAAGGCTGGTGTGCAAGCACCAATAAAGAATTGATTTCCAGCACGGAAGGAGGTTGTGCTCAGGGCTGCTTGGGTCCTGAGCTGCTGGAGCCACTCCGTGTGCAGCTTCTAAAGGGCTCTGTGACATCCTGGGGTGTATCATCAGATATAACCTGTCGGATGCATCCAGGCATCCTTCCTCTCTCCACAGCTGCAATATGGTGCCTAGTTTTGGGCACCCAGTCTCAACGTGTCAGGAGGTGAGAAGAGTGACCAGCATGATCAGAGCCCTTGCAAACAGAAAGCGCAGGAGGAGACTGAAAAGGTGGTGATGGTTTTAGTCTCAGAAAAGGGCAATATGAGAGCAGTCTGCAAGGTTGTAAAAGGTTCTGGTGAAGAAGGGAGTCTTTTCTGTGATCACAACAGGTCAGAAAGAAAGTGGGAGGCTCCAGTTTCAGCCCTAGTGGATCTAGGTTAGAAATTAAGGAAAACCTTGCCAAGAGGAAAAATAATCCTGTCTGGAGAGGGATGGCATTCCAGCTTTGCAGTTTTTGAGAGCAAGCAACATACCCTTCAGCTGGGTTTATGCTTTGGAAAGAGGTGACCCCTAGACCTCCCTCCTGATCTGTTTTCTACATTTCCATAGGGAAGCCATTAAGGAGACCAGCAGCAGCTTAACACACTGCCTGAAGTAGGTGGTCAGGATACAGATCTTGGAAGAGAGGATGCCCGTTTGTCAGCTTACCTCATTGTGCTTGGCAGTGCACAAATCCCAAAGACAACTCCTGCCCCATTTCTTTGGACAATAAGGATGCTGCAAATTCCATATTATGCCTAAATTTCCTATCTGTACTCAGGATAACCTTAGGGCTTTCCTCCGTGCCACAATAAAACTACAGTGAGCTAGGATTTTAAAAGCTCTGCTGAATCTATATTCAGTAAGAACAATGAGACTCTTTAATAGTTTAAACTCAACCAAAGCAATATCCCACTGTATAGTGGAGCACTTCTGTCCAGATCTGAACTCTGCCATTTCTCTCCAGGACATCTGACTGTTTGGAGTAAACCAGCCCTTTCAGCTTGAATTTTAAAACTGCACTGCCATGAGAAGCACCTAGGACACAGACCAAAAGTCTTCCTGCTTACCAGAGCAAAGATGCCTCTGCATATATCCAAAATATATGTGCGGTGCATATGGATGCACATGCTGGACACTACCAAAGCCCCTCTCAACACTGAGAAGAAGGCTTTTCCCCTTCAAAGGCAGCCTACTAACTTGTTCTTCTTGGAGAGTCTCTTCTGAAGGCACAAGGACCCTAAGTCAGCTGATTGTGCCACACACAGTAATCAGCAAACCTGGCACGTTTGTGTGCAGAAAAGGGAAAAAAAAAAAATCTTGATTACTACTTGCCTTTTACTTTAACCAAGCCTGCCTTGATCTCACAAAACCCGGGGTGCTTGGAGTACAGAGGCACAAGTTCAAAGAGACAGCAAGAAGTTAATCTGAAAGGAAAAGGTGCTCTTCAGGCAGGCGGGAAGAAGTAATTAGAAAGCACAGCTATTCCAAAGCTTCAAGAAATGACATCAAGGCAGCCATTATACACTCACTGAAGCATGAGGGTCCTCCATGCCTGTCAATCAAGAAAAAAGGCAAGAATGTAGACACATGGGCCAGACTGCAAAGGCAGGAGCTGGTAGGACTCCTTGCCACCCCGCCTGAGCAGGCAAGGCAGCTATATCAGCACCCACTGTGCTCCATGAGCTCTGTGGAGCTCCATGAGCTTCAGCTTTCTGTAGGCAAGGTCCCATTTTGGTGCTATCCATCCAAAGTGCACTGACATTTTAGTGCAGCATTTTAACTATTATTTCATTTCACCTTCAAAAACTATAGCCTGGCCCACTCTGGTTATAGAATCAATCATAGAATGTCTTGGGTTGGAAGGGACCTCTAAAGATCATCTAGTCCAACCTCCCTACATTAAGCAGGGACATCTGACACAAGAACAGATTGCTTAGAGCCCCATCAGGCCTGACCTTGAATGTCTCCACGGGTGGTCCTGGGAAACCTGGTGATAAATCAAAGGGCACTGACCCTTTTGTATCTCTCAGCAAATGTAACTCCAGAGCTGGATTCAGGATCCTGCCACTTCAAAACTGCAGGTGCAGAAGGAGATTCCTTTCTTCATCATTCTTCCATGTCTAGGTTCCTGTCTGTAATATGCAGCTAATCATTGCATGCTCTTGTGTATTTAGGCTGTAAACTTTTAGGGGCTATCCAAGGACACAGCATGTGAGGAGCCCCTCCATCAGGCAAACAGAAGACAACTTGCATGAGCTGAATGCAGGCAAGGTTGGCAGTGAGATATGGCATCTTTTATCAGAAAAATTGATCTGCAAGAGCCAGCAGGAGCAGGTTTCTTTCCAGCAAGCAATGTCAATACACACACATGGATGCAGAGCTGGTGTTTTCTCCCACAGCATCTCACCACCCTCCTTCCAACAACTCTCTCTCTAGCCCTGTCCTATAGCATCATGACATTCAGACAACTGCTCCCCAACTCAGGCTTTGCACATCCTACAGCCACAGCTGGATCCCACATGGTGCTGATGCAAACCCAAAACATCTCTGCTATGCCAGATGTGTGCCAGCTGCAGCTGAGCAGCATGAACTGCCTTATTCCACTCAGCTGCCTCTGGTTGAAGGAGCAGGTGGAGGTTGTGGTACCCAGCTGCTGCCATGGGCCAGGAAGGGGCAGGGTGCCACTGAGCAGCACAGCACGTCCCTTTTTCTGACCAACAGCTCCTCTCTCTCCTTCTCCCTCAAGCCCATGAGGCACGAGCCACATTATGGAGCGTGATGCAGCTTCTGATCCTCAAGGGCTTGGAGAATCACCTGAACACTGAGCAGGCTCCTGCTGGAGTCCAGAAGATGCCCGTTTGAGTGTGTCATCCCTGCTGCCACCCTCTACTGTCAGCTCTGCTCACAGACAGATCTCTATAAGCCTCCCAAGCTGTTGTGGAGCTGGGGCTGCAGGCAACTGCAGGAGCCCTTTCCCCTGCTGCAAGCACTGATCCCTCCTAAAACCTGAAGCAATTGCATTAATCAGTTTGCTTCGAAGTAGGCCATGCTGAATGTGTTTGAGCCTGGCTGATAAAATGGGGAGAGGGAGAAGTGCAAGGAGATTAGAAAGGAATCATGCTTAATTTGGGAACATCTCTGAAGATTTATTCCAAAGCATGAAAGCCATGAAGAATTCTCCCGCCCAGAGATTAAAGATGCTCTGACTCACATGTCTGAGGCCTGACAATGGCTCATTCAGGGGAGCTGCCAGCAGCCATGAAACAGAGGATACAGTTTTCCCCAAGCATTTCAATTTTCAAGAGAGAAAAAAAAAACACCCCATCAAACTCAAGTCGTTAGTTTCATCAAGTGACACAAGATGACGTGGTCCCCATCTCTCCTAAAGCTGGCTATAGATCCCTGCACTTTTGTCAGCCTGAGAAAAAACGCAGCCAGCAGTTGGTGACAGCTTCTGATCTGCCACTTTCAGGCATTTCCTATTGCATTTGACCTCCAAACTAAGGCAGAACTAAGAAGCCAGTGGAAGACCCTTGTCAGTCAGGGAGTAATGCAGCAACCATCATCCCTTGCCTTCTTCTTCATGTCTCCTCCCACAGAAGTGGAATCCATGGGCTGAAGCTGTAGAGCTGTTTTATCATGGTGGCTTCTTCTAGGCCACCTGGTTCTCCCTGCTGCATGGCCAGCTCTGTGAGTATCACACTGCCCCTGAGCAGGTGTCCCCATTTTCAATCCCATGGGTGGCACTGAGCACTGGGTATGTGGATGGCTTCAGCAGCTCTTTTCCCACAAGCTCATGGTGTCCCCACTGTCCGTGCCAACTCCAGGTAAGCCTCCAAGTGAAAGTAGGTGGCACCTGCAAGAGGGTGAATGTAAAAATTGGTCTGGCATTTTCTCCTTTACTCCTCTCATCAGGTGCAGAAGGGAAGGGGATGGTGAGTTTTCAGGAGGTGGGATTGCTGCTAATGGAGTGTTCACACTGGAAATCCCTGTGGGAGTGCTGGTGCAACCAGGCCTTGGGCATGAAAAGCAAGACAGCTCCAAGGAATCGGGAAGGATTCACATCACCTCTTAGAACTAGTGTAAACACGGCCCTGTGTTTTTACTCACTAGGGCCTTTTGGTAGATAACTGAGCAAAAAAGTTTGTGGCTGTTGCTGTTGACATCATCACCACCCAGGTGGAGTTGAGGTGGGGTGCACCACTTGGGAGGTGTCAGCTCTCTAGGGAGGTCAGGCTGCTGCTGCAGAGAGCAGTGCTGTGTGGGACTGCACACCAGCAGCTCAGGGGACAGGGAGACCAGAGGGCAGGAGAGCAGCTGTGTGGCTGAAGCATGAGATGTTCACTTGCATTGCTGTGCAGCAGATCATCTTTGACACAACATCACAGACAGTCCTTTCTGAGCACCTGCCACTGCTGCTCCTTGTTCTGTTCTCCAAGATAGCTGGAGCAGAGACAAGCCCAGCCAAGAG